>NC_081153.1:15996671-16695837 GCF_958295425.1 Solea solea
TTCTTCTTCTTCTTCTTCTTTATTCTTCTTCTTTCTTCTCTCCCTCTGGCCCTTGCCCGTGATTGATAGTGATGAACCTGAGCACACGGGGTGTGCATTTTAGATGGACAGATTTTGAGGCCTTGCTAACTAAAGTGCTTTGCTGCAGCTTGTGGGTAAAATGGAGTGCTTCCGAGCCACACCACTTAAGAGATTGTGTGGATTTATTATTAATCTGTTGCCGTTGCATTGTGGACTCTCCGCGCAGAGAATACTGCAGCGGCGGCGCCGCCGTCACCCCTTTATCTGTCTCTTCCTCTCTGTCTCCTCCACTCTCCCTCAGACTCGCTCCCTTGTCTTTGTCACTCAGTGTCTCTTTGCCGAGGACTGTCCAAAAGAAGGGAGCTGGGACCGAAAGAGAGGAGGAGGAGACGATCAGATCAATATCCCTCTCAGGCCTCCTCAATCTCGCTTGCCTCGGTCTGTCTTTAGCGCAGCCAGCTTGTCTGACCGCATCACTGGAACATCATTGGCCAGTAAACGCAAGGGAGCAACGCAGCTAAGCAGCCGTACGCAGTGTGTCAGGGACGGTGTGACACACACACACACACACAGTGTGAGGGAGTGATGGATGTGACATTTTGTCAAAAAGAAGAGAGGAAGAGACTGGTCATCAATTTCTTAATGTCATGACTAAGTCACTTTGGAGAAACAAGTGAAACCGTATTCCTTGCCACATTTGACGCAAATACAGTGACAACATAAAATGGCAGATTTTGCAATAGAACAAAAAACAAAAAACAAAAAGACAAATATTAGAAAAGAAAAGGAAGATATTAAATAAAAGTACATGACTAAGAATCTGGCCTGAAACCAAACCTGATCTATTTTCTGGCAGGAACAAGCCCCGACACGCGAGCTGAACACTGGTTTGGAGACGTTTGTTTTGATGACTTTTCACTTTCCCCTCGTCGGCTAAGCTGGCCGATGATTTCTGCTTCTGTTCACACTCTTTCAGTTCTCGCGGAGCGGTTTCTTCATCTCAGGGTGACTGATGATTTGCCGTCAAGAGCAAGTTCTGCATTTTCACTTTCCAGGCATGGGAGCAGTAACCACAGATTGGGCGTCAGCCTGGAACACACCATTTAGACGTCAAAACCGGTAATGGCACGTGACCCGTATCGTCTGTGGTATTGTTGTTTGTCAGGTGTTTAAAGTTCATGACGATGCAAAGTGATCATGGTGGGGGTCGTTTCACCACGTCCTCGTGTGAACCAGTGTGTGTATTTGGTGAGAGAAGAGGAAGAGATTACTTGTGACAACAGAAGAGGTTGGTGGTGTACAAGATACTGTGTGTGTGTGTGTGTGAAGATAGGGAAGTTTTCATTGCTGCTATCTTTCTTATTCTCTCTCTCTTTCTGTCACGCACACACTTGTATTTTATGGACCTGCTACCTAGAGATTAGCTTCCCCCTACAGAGGGGTGTGGCTGTTCCACTGACCATTGTCCAATCAGGCACGACCCTGCAATGACAACCAGCCAACCAGCACGCCCTAAACTCACTGGTCTGCCAAAGGGGGCGTCCCACGATGGGACCAACTGTCACTACACATGGTCTCTCTCTGTTTCAAATCTGTCCATTTGTGTTTGAGAAACAATCCGTCCATTAATCCTTGTTATCGTTTCCCATGCTGAGATGTCGGACTGACCTCTCCTCAGCGTCCTTCTTTTATCCTGTACGCACACATGTGTCCCTACCTGCTGCCCAAGTTAAACCTGTGACTCTCACCGGAGCTCTCCTGCGTCGTCCTCTCTGCTTTTCCAGCGGGTCTGAGTGAAAGTGAGAGGATTTCCCACCCTGTTTTCCTTTCTCTCGAAGTCAAGAACACGCTGTGTTCCTCACAAAAGATGTCTCACAGGTGCACAAACATCATCCCAGTTCTTTGTCGCCGCTCACAGTGACCCGGCCGGCCGACTTTGTTTTCATACCAACGGCACCTGGCCGTCTCCAGCGCCATTTCAAGTCTAAATACAGTGATTTGGCTGTGGATATTCACACTACATTAACTTTGCAAGGAACGACAAACACGCTGTTTGTTTTGCACATAAAGGAAAGGACACGTCGGCTTTGGTGGGGATTCAGATGAAAACATCTCTGCAGCACTTTGTTGCAGATCGCACGTCAGCCAACTGTTTGCAACAGCCCGGGCCCTCTGCAATTCCTTGAACGTAACCGCGTTTGATCTTTGTTTGCATGACTTACAACGAGGTTAACTTGTAGGAATGGTGGATTATCTTTCTTCCCTGCTCACTGCAGAGAAAACACGCCGGTGCACAGTGCAACAAAAACACTTCTTTATGCTCCGTATCGTCCTTCACGTGTCTCTGCTTGTAGGCTGGAAGTTAGCCCACAATCATATGTTTTAATTTCTCATCTGCTCAAGGTACACTTGCCACTAAGGATGTAGCCAGAAAGGGGGGAGAAAAAAAAGGCTGCGTCTCTCTCTCTCTTGCTCAGTATGTCTCCCTCTGGAAATGATTAGAGTTGTTGGTGCAGCTTGGAGCCATTACTGATGTACACTGATGAAGTCCCATTTGTTTGAAGTGCAAGCACTCTGTCTAAGCGCCCATGTATGTGTGTGTGTTTGTGCGAGAGAGAGAGAGAGCACGTCTGCGTGAGCAACTCGGCACACATCTGTCCATCCTTGTGTGTAAAGTCTCACCCTCCTTTCCCTTCAGCCTAAGCCAACATTGCTGAGAAGTCGTTGCGGAGCAAAGCTGGAAATAAACTCGCAGAGAAACGCGATGCCTTTGAAGTTCAAACTGTTTCCGGTCATCAAATATATGTCATCAACCCCCCAAACTTATGTATAAAACATTTCCTTGGGCAGAGGACACATTATGCCATTGTTGACCGGCCCCCGCGCTTTGACAAGATACCATAACAGCTTTTTCCTGTCCCTGACATTATTTTAGCCACAGAACGTCACTCAATACTCAGCAGAGAGTTAGTGCATAAAACGAAAAACACACACATGCTGCGGGCTTTTAAACAAATGATCATAATCTGGAGTAAATTGTCCAAGCATTGATGTTATTCACTGCAATTTTTTCTTTCAAAACAAAGAGCCATATAGTTTATTCTGGGTTTTGGCCGATGACGGGTAGAAACTGAAACTGGCATTTTTCATTTTCTAGTCAAAGACATGTGTCTGAAATATTTGCGCTCCAACTAAAAATATCCTTGATGAGTGAAAATAAAAGAAACAGCGGGTAACTCAGAGCAGGGTTCCAACACTCTCAGCATATTCCACAACAAAACACGAGCGGAACCCATGAGCTCACCGTGCTTGAATGTTTCAGGCAACGCTTTGTGTTTTTACAGTTATGATCATTGATTATAGTTATCAATGATCAGCATGTGAGCAGCAATAATCCTTGAATACACAGTATGTCATTTCTGCCAGTAGCAGTCTCTCAATCTAAACAATATTTTAGGACGTCGGGGAAGCAGCGAGGGATCATGGGAGTTGTTGTTTTGTTTGTCTTCCGTGTTTTTCAGAGCTACGAATAGTTATGATCCAACAAAAAAGGTTATAGAAGGGACAGCAAAGCAGATAAACACTGAATAGAAATACAAATTTTATGGGGTTTTGACTAATGTAGTATCCTACTCAATGAAATATAACATCTCATCATATTTAGATATTTTAATGCAGAAAAGTGACAGATTATATCTTTAAATGTATTTAAAGTGCATTCTATCAATAGGTCTCGTCATTGTAGTTTTTTTTTTTTTAAATATTTGTGGCAGTAACAGGCAATGATTCATCACTGTGATAAAATGTTTTTTGTTTTATTTTTTATTAATTCC
Source organism: Solea solea (assembly GCF_958295425.1). Classification (NCBI taxonomy): domain Eukaryota; kingdom Metazoa; phylum Chordata; class Actinopteri; order Pleuronectiformes; family Soleidae; genus Solea; species Solea solea. Next base: position 16,000,526 of record NC_081153.1, read on the forward strand.
AGTCTCTTTGGTCTCTTTAACGCTGCTTGTTGACAGGCTTCCCTCAAGCTTGGAAGCATGTGGTTAAAAGCATCAAAAACTACAAACCCCCCCCAAAAAAACAGACAGAGGACACATGGAAAAACCACGAGAAGTGAAAAAGCTTACCACAAACAGGACAGGACAGGACAGAGGACAGAGGACTGAAGAAAGAACTCAAATACAAGCAAATAGACGACGAGGGACGAGACGCAGGTGGAGCAGGGAGGAGAACACCAGGTGAGGAGAACGCGTCATTTCCCCGGGGTAGCTGATTGGCTGAGGAGAAGACAGGGAACGCCTAGAAATAAAACCTCTGTGTTTGCTTTATGTTTGTGTTCTGGATGAGATTTTCCGATAATATCACTCATAAATGAATTCATTTACCGCTTTTCAGGAAATTCATTGCATTCATAAATGACACGTTATAATATACACAATGGGCTAAACGAAATCGCTGGCGAGAGACTCAAAGCTTCACAAACAAACCACAGCTTTAAACACGGCACGCAGTGTTCAACGCTGGGGTTTGTTTAAGAGACTCTTGTTGAATTCTGCGCAGCGTGGGTTAATTTATTTTAACACAATCTCAAATGAAGTGAGCAGAATAAAAAAAAAAAAAAACTCAGTAAGGCTTGTGATAATTTTCTCATTGTTGTCCTGTCATCGCTCAACAAAGCCAGCGAGGGGAGAGCATGGACGAGGCAGAGCGCAGGGTTATTTAAAGGAGACCTAAAGATGTCCTCGCTAATGGATGATGCACTTTACTCACCGGCGCACAATACTGTACACTTCTATTTAAATTCAAATTATGCCATTTGAAGATCTCTCTGTGTGTGTGTGTGTGTGTGAGTGTTGGACAGAAAGAAGGGAGGGCCTCTTTTAGTGGTTATTGTCAACAATGAGGTTGAACCTCTCTAATAATGCAAGACAAAGGCAGAGAGGTGCTCAGGGGGCAGGAAAAAGCTCGCCGTTTCTCCTCTGTGTGTGTGTGTGTGTGAGAGAGTGTGTGTGAGAGTGTGTGCGTGCTGCTATAGACGCAGTGCACTTACTGTCGGACCACAAGAGGGTCTGACTATAAATACTGTACTAATTATAAGACGAACGTGTCAGTCGTTCTATAGACTCTATGGGCGGGTGAAACAAAGTTAGAGGTGATTCAATGAATGATTGGCTCTTGTCTGCATCTTGTTTTATCTTCTTTTGCACAGCTGGAGCGAGGTGGAGTGGAGCGACCTTCTAACCATTGTCCTATTTCTTTTTGCATGCGGGAATTACGCTGACGATTTGTGAAAACACTCAAACACTCTCTCCCATGCGCACATTAGGTCTCGAAACGAGCGGCACTGACATGCGTTTGTAAATTCGCCTGAAATCCAGTGACGAGTTCACGACGTGACGTGTGTCTCTTTGCTCATCAAACTGCCAAATCCAAAAAAAAAGAAGAAGCAAACTTTAAAAAAAAAAAAAAAGATGATGAGCAAAGATTGTGTTGGACGCTGTTTTGCTTTTCGCTGCCTGATGATTTCAATTTGAAGCCTAATTAAAAGAATAAAGAAGCATGCTTTTAAAAACAGATGGAAGCCCCAGAGAAACCGCTGGAGATATTATTTTCCTTCTATGTCTAATAACCAGAATCTAGTCGAAACAAGTGGGGAACTCAATGAGCCGCTGTTCTCCAGCAGGCTGCACCAGACTGGTGTATTATCATTGTGTAGTGGTGGTGAGCCTGGTGAGTAAGTAATGATAGCCTTGTCCTTTGCCACAGACTAAATCAAGGCTTGCAGGGTAAACCGACACGGCGCGACCACTTAACCCTCGTCTGCCCCCCTGCCGCCAACACAAAAATCTCCCTGTATTTTTATGAAAAATCTAAGGGGACCTCCTGACCACCGTGTATCCAGGCCTTCTTTCCTTCAACCATGAAGACCGCTGCAGCGAGTATTCTGCGAAAATATCTTCCAGTCTTATTTCCTGTGCCAAAAAGAAAAGTATTAAGGTTGCCGTTACCACTGACATTAATATATCAAACTAAACCCTTGAGAGTGTATTTGTCAGTTTTTTGTAATCACCTGCTCCGCTCTGCTTTTCCTGCTCCACGTCACCTTTGGTATTTTCTCTCGCACGGATGAAGAGAAGAATCATTGAGAGGTTTTTGTATCAGTGTCGTCATTTGTCATTCCGGTGCTCCGTGAGCCAAGAGATTGCACCGAAAAAGTCTGAGACTCCATCAAGATCATCCTCGGAGTGTTTTGAGACATCCGTCCGCGACATCTGGAGGCGCATCAAACCCAGGGCCTCAATTTGTCTCCATAATGTGCAACTGTCAACGCTTCACAAGCCTGTAAAAGAGACACCAAAGAGACTTGGCCTTTCCCTCCAGGGCTTTAAGAGCAGCATTAGAGCAGACTCGGGAATGGGGAGGGTGTGTGTGTCCGTGTGCGTGTGTGTGTGTGTGTGTGTGTGTGTGCATCTCCATACACCTCGAGGCCTCGAGGCTCCAGGTGTGTCCACCTGTCTTCTGTTCACATCCCTTTAAGGAAAACAAAACAGAGGCCCGGCACTCAAGATGCCCACAGATCAAGTTACACCCTCTCTGTCTCTGTTTCTCATCACTCATGCAAATACACACACACACACACACACACACACACACACACACACAAAACAGCGCATGCCAGTATGCACAAGGTCTGTGATCCATGAAATGGGGAGTAAGGGCTTTTGGCCAATATGAAAGTCGTGGAGGGGAAAGGGAGTGGCATGACTGATGGCGGGGGGTGAAGGAAGTCGTGCAGGTAGAGTTACACATAGACACAGGATGTGGGCGGACTTAATGGCTGCGGCATGGGTTCGGAAACTCAGGCAAACCATTACTATATATATATATATATATATATATATAATAGGGACGGGCTGAGAGAGACAAACAGAGGAGGAAGAGCAAACGATCGAGTGTTTCATGAAGACTGCAAGAGCTGAGGTGAAGAGTTTGGGCACTTTGCGTCATCATAATTACGTGATGGTTTGTGCTATCGGAAAAATTCCGCTAATTTCACTCGTGCTGTTGCAGGAAGTCGGAGAGGAGAGAGTTGGAAAAACGCCCGTACATACAGTATTTTCCATTTTTGGGCCTGTTTTTAGACAGTGAAACAAACATTTTTAATTTGAATATGCGTCATACTGTTCAAATTTAAAATTGAATTCACAAAATCTGGTGTTCGTGTACAACTACAGTGGGTTTTTTTTTCCTCAATAAAACATAGTCACTTGTCAATACACCATTTTATCATGCAGCAAATTGAAAATAACTGTAAAAATGGGCAAAAGAACTTACTCACAGGACATTTTCTGGCCCTTTTATAGTTCAAATCAGTCCAGACAGGCATATGTGCGCCAGTGTAAACAATGCAAATGGACATAATCGTGTATTAGTGTTGATGTAGCCAGAGGCCGATGACATGCCTGGGTGTGTGCCAACGCTGCCTTTAAGGGAGTTGAAAAATGCGACGGTGAGAATGAAAAATCGCGGTTGACAAGTGACACGTTTCGCATGAAAGGCTGAGCGTCGTACACCTCACCGACGCGCCGCATCAGTCCGCTCGTGCCTGCGCGCTTCGCTTCCAATTTGCTTGAGTTTGTCATATTAACCAGCAGAGACTGCAACTGCAAAGGTATTTCACTCCAGAGCCCTTTTATATCACCTAAGCAACAACTTTTGTCAAAAAAAACAACAAAGCTCAGGAAAGATAGGGAAATAAAATAACAAAAGGAGGGTTTTTCGGCGGGGGGGAGGGGCTCTAATCTAAATGTGACCCAAGTATAAACATTACATTTTCCAAGACCGCAATTTCCTGTTTTCCCAGGCGATTAGAGAGAAGTGTAAGCCTTGAGGAGTCATCGCACGGTCATGTTTCCTCCTGCACGTTTAAGAGGCTGGAAGTAGAGAGACGAGGAGAGCTGAGGAGCCAAGTCAACATTTAAATATGAGTTGCTGCTGAGTACATCCTGAGCACATTGTTCCATTTAACTGCCTCTCTGCGTTGCAGAGTTTGTGTTTGTGACAATGTTTATCAGAATCACAATCACAATTTAACCAGTGTAGCCCCAGGCGTTAATAAAGTACTTTTGATTGTGATTCTGATCATTATTGGTATATGTGAAAAGTTAAATTGTGAGGAAAGAAAAGATAATTATATCTGTTTCAGGTCCAAAGCTTAGCCCGGTCTGGGACTGACCTACATGTGAAACCATGCTGTTCTTCTGAGTCTATATTCAATGAAATCTGCACCCACATCTTCAGGTTGTCATGGTAATGCAACCTTTACCAAACCAGATCTTTATCCACAAATGTTGAGGGAAATGGCTGCATCCCCCACACCCCCCCCCCCCACCAAACGGATTCATTTGTTATTCAAATGAAATATCACAGATTCCCCCACTTCCTTCTCTCGACTTCTTGCACCACACACAGTGCCAGCTCATGGTTGTGATGATGTTTCATTTAGGATTTTATTAGTTTGGATGTCAGTGATCTAGTCATCATGTTTCCCCACAGCATGTTCCCGTTACTTAGCCATATGTTTCCACTGATTTGTGCAGACTGCGTAAGGAACGTGTCAATACGACAGTGTTCACACGCTGCTCTCTGTTTGCCGATGTCTGAATGAATAATTGCGGTAAAATGGAGAATGTCAGGGGTCAGAAAAGTGTGTGGAACATCCCAGGTAAACAGCGGCATTTGGCTTGAGCAACTATCCCCCGCAGGAACTTTTCTTATTTACTCAGGATTTTTGAAAAACTTTGGTGCATTTCCATCAAATTTTCCCCAGGGATTTTGGAACCGTGCACAAAGAGCGCATTGGGTTTCCGAACTGAATTTCCACCCCACCAGTAGGTGGAGTATTAATCCCCGCTCACCAAGCAGAAAAAAACGTTTCAACAAACCCCTGGTGACCCTCGAACCAGACATGTCCGAGGGAGCTGTAGCATCGCTCTCTTCTTCTTTGGTAGGAATAATGCGTTTAATTCCCTGCGTCCAGACTTGTACCGCCACTTGATGGTGAGGTCAGATACTACAGGACCCTGACGCATGAGTACACCGGGGCCTAAAGCCACTCCCCCGTACGTCATCAGCCTGATTTGAATACAATTTCCAGAACTTTGAGGTGCGGTGGAAACGCAAACCACGAAGATTACAGGGAATTCTTTTCCTCAGGTAAATAAGTTCCTGTAATAAAAGTTCCGGCAAATGTTGGTGGAAAAGAGACATTTGTGCTCTCGCATGCAAGCCATCCAATCAAATGACTTTGAATTAATGGTAACACTTTAGATTAGGGAACACATATTCACCATTAACTAATAATGTGTAATAATTACTAATAATGGTCTGGTATGCTACTTATATGCATGTTAGTAAGCACCTAGTTATATATTTATATTTATAAACATAAAACTACTGCAATTCATACATAATAAGTAAAATAAAGGTGCTAGAAATATTTATATTACATTGATCTGTAATAAAGAAAAACGTCAACCACATGAAAAAAAGCTGTACCCTTTAAAGACTGGTGTACATTACAATAAAGCTAAAGCATTGTACAGTAAACTGGGCTGTCAGATATGGCCTTTTCCTTTTATTGGTGTCCATTCAAACAGAACTAAGTTTGTCTTTCACACATGTAGGCGACATCTGCTATCCAACAAGGTTTAACACCTGATACTGTGGGATAACCTGACTGGCAAACCAGCCCACAGAGTGAGTCAGCGAGCCCTGACTAACTCTGTGGTTTTTCAACCAGCGATAGTGTGTCACTCGTCTTTCCTTCGAGGCTTTACATCAGCAACAATATGCTGTCACAACAGCGCGATGACACGTCGGAAGAGGAAACTTGAGTCACTCCGTGATGGAGATGAGTATTTGTCTGATCCAGTTTACCGTAATAACTCACGACTTGGTAAAGGCAGTAAATGATGGCGTGCTATCTCTGTCTGCTTTTTAATATCTGCGTTCTTTGCCAAGATAAAAAAGGACATTTGCAAGTCCTCAGAGACGCCGTTATCTGATCTGGGCCTTTATTGGAGTTTCTCTGCTGCCTCCCTGTCTCGTTGTGCCCTCTTTATCTCTCTCATTTCATCTGTCTCCCTCTCTATCTCTGCCTTAGCTACTGCAACATCTGTGCCTTCTATCTCTTCCTCTTTTATTATTTTCTCTCGCTCTGTTTGATCCACCGATCGCATCTTTTGTGGAGAGTGTCTCATTTCGGACTCTCAGTCTGAGATGGTTATGTTCCGTTTCCTTTTCAGCTTTCCGAAGAAATCTGGTGGAGTAACTGAGCAAGCGATGATAGAGAGAACACAGGAAGTGTGGATAGAGAAGGCAGAGCTGTGAGGTTGCCTCAAAAGTGTGTGCCCCCATTCACCTCCCTCTCCCCCGCCCTCTGTCTCTCTCCTCAACCCTTGTCTCCCTCCTCCCCATCCTGCCTCCCCGGTGTTTATTGCCACTAGTGTGTGTGTGTGTGTGTGTATGTGTGTATGTGTGTGTCCAAGTACAAGGGATGGAAACCCCGAAAGTTGGCCCCATGACAAGTGACCCCCGTCCTCTCCCCCAAGTCCCTGTAGCAGAGACCATCAAGAAAAGCAGACAGTGCTGCGCACACAAAAAAGACAAGGGGGGGGAAAAAGGAAGGGAGACGAAGAACAGAGCATTGAAAGAGGGAGAGAGAGAGAGAGAGAGAACGGGGAAAGAGGGTAGGCCCAGCTGTAAGCAGCACAATGCGAACGAGAGCTTGGCAGAAGCTCAAAGCTGCTCTGAACGAGTGCCTCTAACTAGCGCCCCCACTCCTCCACCCCTCCCTGACAAATTAAAAGCTCTTGGTGCTGTAAAGCATGGGGGGGAGAGCGAGAGGGGAGGGAGAAAGGATATGGAGAAAGGAGAGTAGGGGGGGAAACAAGTGAGAAGATGGGATAGGGAGAGGGGACACGGGAAGGATTAGGAATTAATGCGTTTCTGCACCGGCTTAATCCGAATGATTACACCAAAATAAATACGACTCAGTTGTATTTTTCTTAAGTTTTCCATTTGATCTTGGTAACAGATGCCAGGGGCAGAGGCTATAAGAGCAGGTCTCCGCTCTGTAGACCCCTGTCTTTTTTTTTTGTTTTTTTTTGGTTGTTGTTCTTTTCTCTTCCAAACACTTGCTGAAAAGTGTTCCATGCACAGAATGTTCCGTGTCTGTGAAGCACAACGAGAGGAGAAAAGGTGAGTGGGCATATCGAGACATAGTGAATCACAGTTTCGATAGTTCGCGCACCCACAGCCAAACACATACAAACTTCCAAACACTTACACACACACGCACACACACACCTACAAGCGTCAGGCCAAGCTGTTCACTCTGTGGTGAAATGAACCACGGATGAACTCAGCCACAGCCCTGGCACTCAACCTGACATCACCGCTTCCATCTTCAAACCCATAACCATAAAACATGAAAACATACCATATTCACAGAGGAAGGCATTGATCTTGTTAATGGCACTCACACATTTGGAGCTGATCCATAGCTGTTGATGCCTACACATCCTCCAGGAAACACATGTGGGCTCACATCTGCGGGACATCTTTCCAAAAAAACGTTCACATGCACTTTCACTGTCCCGCAGCAGCAGCAGCAGCAGCAGCAGCAGCAGCAGCAGCAGCAGCAGCAGCAGCAAATGTACCAAGAAGTTGTGTCTTCAAGGAAATCATTGGCAGTTGGAAAAATAAATAAACACATTTGGAAGCTGCTGATTTGTTTTTCAATTTCTCTTCAGACCTGTCACAGCGTTGGACACATTCTTGCAAAGGTGTTGAAACATTGTGATGGATTTTCCATCTTTTATGACGGTGAAATCATCACTGTGATCCTTTAGTGTGATGCCTTTGTTTAAAACTGGGAACATTCTGTACAGTCGTCTGTTTGGACTGACTTTGACTGACTGGATAATCTGGGATTAATCTGTTTTGACCAAACTTGATTAGAGTTGAATAAACCAAACTGGTTTTAATTTGGTAAACCTGCCATAACAGATTTACGTGAACGTGTACTTGGGATTGAGATTGCGTTCGTCAGGAGTTTGTGCAGCGTTACCTTGAGAAGGCTCAGCATGTCTGGGTGTTTCTAGGAATGGAAAATAGGCCACTGGAACATGATGTCCAACCCTCAAAATGTCTGAGAAAGAGGCCCCAACTCCACCCGGCCCTTCCCTCTCCTACTGTCGTTCTTTTTCTTTCTTTTTTTTTACCCGAGTGTGAAAGGGAATACCCTGCCCCAGAGAGACGGCCCCACATTCCTCCATTACAGATGACAAGTTACACCCCCCCCCCCCCCCTCATTTCCCCCAACCCCACCTCCACAAGCACTGCAACCCCAAAAACTCAGGACTGCCGACTCTGCAGCCTGCTGTTTCAAATGTCTCGGGTTTCACCCAGGGAAAATCCGTCTCTGGCAAAGTGTCAAATTCAACCCCCTCCGCGCACACACACACAAACACTAAAGTGTACACCTGACTGCCCATGCTTTGCCTGTAAGTCTTCCTCTGTGTCCAAATCCTTCCAAAAAAACAACAACTGGAGGTGTTGTGATTGATGACAGCGAGTGTCCGTCTCCAATTGCTCCAATTAGGCCCGGGCGTCCCAGTGAGACACAGCAGTTCTCCATTAGTCCTGTGCAACTGTTATTAAATGAATTTGTTTGTTTGTTTGCTTTTGTCTTGTGGAATTGGTTTAGAACTAACGCCCGTGTTTTGCATGGCGACGCGTTACTTTGTCTCAGCACAAAAGGGAGTGGGCACATGCAGCGCTGGCAGCGGCGTTTAGGATCCATCGTCCAATCAGTCAACACTGTCATGTTTAGTCTGCGCTTGCCTTTCACCACAGGAGTGTCTGCTACCGTTCCTGAGAGCGACACATACGTCAGGATCCTGGCGTCTGCAGGGAGCTCTGGAGGTTATTCTGAGATTAATGACTGGAATTACCTCAGCTCAGATAGTGACAGAGAGAAAAGAGAGTTGTCAGAGAGGTATGTGCATATATGGATCATTTACATATGTGTAAAGTGTAACTGAGGCAGTAAATCTTTTCTTTGTTTTTTAAATAAACACAACAGATGAGAAGGAAAGACACTTTTATGAAGAAATGAAACACTTTTTGGTGCATTTATCTTTTCATTGTGTCATAACCAGTGCTTGAAGTTTTTTAATTTGACTATTTTAAGTATCGGCACTCATAAGATGCCGGTACTGTTTAGGTTATCAGTCCAATTCATTATCATAGTGCAGAATCATCATTCACCAGTTCTTGCAAGAGTCTAGTGGTTTGCGTAGTCGTTTTGTGTTTGTACAGCGTCGTTGAGTGTCAAAAAAGCGCTATAAAAATATGATGTATTATTATTATTATTATTATTATTATTTACTAATGTTTTTTTTTCTAGTACTTCTACAATTTTTCCGTCCCTCAATTCATCTTCTACCGCTTTATCCTCCACACGTGGGTCACACGGGGCGGCGCCGGTGCCAATCCCAGCTGACATAGGGCGAAAGGTGGGGTCAGACCATGGACAGGTCACCAGTCCATCACAGGGACACATATAGAGACAAAAAAAGTCTAGATAGAGTTTTTATTTATTGTTTTATTAAACAAGAACAATATCTATCAGGCAGGTGATCCGCTGTGAAGATCCCTCAAGGGAGAAGCTGAAAGAAGAAGAAGGAGAAGAAGAACAATATCCAGTGAAAGTGTTTTTAGTTATATTCACTGACTTCTTACCACAGGGGACTGCATCAGAACAGTGTGCTTGAAATTGAAAGATGATGTTTAAATAAATAAATGTTGTGAACTTCACTAACATCTTATTGTATCTTTTATTTATTGAGGATTTTCATAATTTATTGTTTAATAATTTAGTCATACATGCTTGATATGACCGAAGAGAGCAAGAGAATCAAACGTTTCCCACTAAAAACATGTGATGTCGGATTTCTTTACACAGCAATACAACAATCTGGATTTCAAACTCAATTTAAAATGGTGCACATGGCGGCAATGCTAACAACACATTCACTTCACAATACATTAACATTAAGCTTGTTGAATTGGACATTGAATAAGCACGTAACAGTAACATGTGATGAGCGAGGACGGATCATTCCACTCAATACAGTGGATTTAAACCTGACACACAACCTTGACCACATGTCATCCTCTTTATCCTCCATCATCTTCATTTCTCCCCACTGTATATAATATAATATAATAAGTTTAAAAAAAAAATATATATATATATATAAATATAAAAAGAGCCATAAAAATTCTCATCCATCTTTCATGCCAGGAGGAGTGGAAGTCGCAGGTCGCCCGAGGACACATCCATTCATTAAGCCCCATCCACCCCAGAGGAGGAATTGGACCACGGGCTCCCAAGCGCATCGCCATGTCACCTTGAACAAATCCAGATGATTAAGTGACAAGCACTCCCACGTGAGCACGCGTTATTTCCCAGGGAGCCGACGACACTTCGCCTCTGTCCAATTTCCAAGATGCAAGTCTTTAAATGTTGTGCAGAGAATAAAAACATGTCCCTCTTACTCTCCTGCCATGTTAGCTGTACTAATTGCCTTTCATAATTAGCCCGGTGATAATACATTTTGTGTGTGCATGCATGTGTGTGTGTGTGTGTGCGTGGGTGCGTGCACGTCTCTTGCCTCCTGACAAAGTGGGTCATCAGTGAAATGTCCCATATTTAGATCACACAAGGACAGTTTTCTTGCAAGTTTTCAGAGTCTTTCTTAACTCGTCTCTATGTGCACACACTACGGGAGACCGGGAGTCTGTGTGTGTGTGTGTGTGTGTGTGTGTGTGTGTGTGTTGGGGGGTGGTTTATAACATACATCCCACCAATGGAGCCTCTGCAACCCCATCAACAGAAGCTGGCATGTAAATTTGAGGGAAAGCAAGACGGGGAAGAGTTTTAATTAGCCTGGTTAAGTAGGCGCGCACCAAGCCGCCAGGGCTCACCGAGGGGATTACGACAGATTTATTTAGCCAAGGCTGCAGGAGACGCTGCGATATGATATATTCCAACAACGGCAACAATAGCTCTGTAATCACGCTCCAACCCGAGAACCCCGGCTAATCTATTCCCGTGTCTTGAAAACGAGCACTCGTTTTATTCCCACTCATCTAGAAGTCAAGAGTTTTATTTATTTTTTTCTCCCGCTCCCCCTCTCTCTCCTCCTCTGCTCCCTCCCCTACCTACTCTCTCCTGCGTTCAACCCTTGTGGGCAATTTAGTGAGGCACTCAGACATACTAACACAATCAACAATCAGGTCGTTTGCTCCCTCTAATAGGCACTCTGGTTTTTCAGTAAAAGAAGCTGTATTGTTTATTTGATTGTGCTCACCGGGGGAGAGTTGGCTGGGGAAGTATTTGGTACACGTGGAAAGCGGAGGTGGGGCCGCGCCAGCGAAGCATTGTTGCCTTTGTTTTTCACAGAGACTACTACAGGAAGTTTGAAGTGTCAGACCTTAAAAGTTACGCTCAGCCTTAAAGCACCGTTTCCAGAGACTTGCTGTCATTTTCTGGGATGCTTGTGGTGCACTTGTTGAGCGACTGTTGTCCGTGTCACAGTGTGATGGATTTTCCAGTTTGTTCATTTCAAAACAAACTAAATTAGCTTCATTTAGATATGCAGCTACAAATATCAAGGATGCATGTAGTTCACTGTTAACAACACATATATTTATACAATTTAACAACGTCATAATCATAGCAAACACATACAAACATGCACAAAGGAAAAGAGGAGGTGAAACAGAATTTTTTTAAATTTTTTTTTATTATTTAACCAGGAAAATCCCATTGACATTAACCCTTAGTGGTCACGTGGCATGGCTCTGTGCCGCAGGTGCACCCATGGTAATTTACCATTGGAATAATGCACAACTCCTTATATGGAAATGTACACCGTTAAAACGCAAACAGAAAACATAATAAAAATAATCCAGATCAAATTGACAAGCCCATTAGGAAAAACGAGTGCATGTATAGAGTTGGGCCTCAAGAACTCTCAGTTTGGATTTAAAAAGCATTCAAAGTTTCCAGTCTTTCTGCAACAAACCCCATGCAAAAGGTGCAGAATGAACAAAAGCCAGTACGGGCACAAGGAACAGAAAGCAGCAAACGATTTTGTGAGTGGAAAGAGTGCGGATCAGCACTTCTCTGTGAAATGAAGGTGCAAACGTAGGTAGGCAGTAGTCTGAGTATTGGCCATCCCACCCGAGAGTATGAGAGTATAACTCACAGTGGTGTGTCGACACTTTACGATTCGTCATAAACCTCAGGGATCCATGCGTGGTAAACACGTGTCAAGCTTTCGAAGACGTTGAGCAGAAGCATTCATGTACAAAAAGATCTCCATAATCCAACACTGACAAAAAAAGTGGCAGCGGGAAAACCCAATATAAGCCTCAGCTTCTTCACAAGTTCCTCCAGATTAACTCCAAAAGTTTCTTTATGGAGAAGCCACACAAAGAGACAACAATGTGTAAGAAAACAAACTAATGTGGGTGAGAGATTATAATCTATTTACAACAAACGCCCAAAATGGAGTTTGTGTGGCCTGATGTTTCCCTTCAAAAGATGTTGGCATGTTGTCACCTGTCCAAATACCCATCAAACCATAATGGACCACAGAGAGAGAGAGAGAGAGAGAGGGAGGGAGGTCTACACAGTAATTATTACACATGCAACAGATGACACCTGTATCTATTCCACAAGGGTATAGATCCTTCAGGAATCCCAGAGCAGACACGTGTGTGTGTGTGTGTTGTTTGTCGTGGAAAAACAGGACAAACCCAGCTAATAACAAACTGTACTATTTGTATATATACTGTGCATAAATGCTGTATGTATATTGATCTAACACACACTTAAAAACCACAAGGTGCGGTGTCATTCACAGGTATACAGTATACGGTGGCCACGTGGAGCAAAGAAGAGACCGTGATCTGCACGTGTGTGTGTGTGTTCTCCACGTCTTTGTTTCTCCTCTATTGTTGAAAACACGTCTTGTTAAATCCACACATACAAACAACGTACATGGATGGCAGGCCGCAACACACACACACACACATGTTCCTCAGAGAATAGTGAAGCTCTGCAGGCAGACCTCACCCCCTTCAAACAAGCCACAAAGGAAAACATGAGCTTAACGTAAACAGGAGGCAGACAGAGGAGGGCAGGAGTGTGTGCAGGGGGGGGGTGAGGGGTGGCCGGGGCGCATGACAACCACGATTTAACTACACTATAACACTCATTATGCGTGTGTTTTACTGTGTGTGTGTGTGTGTGTGTGTGTGACTCAGCTCACCGCAACCCGGCGTGCACTCATGCTCACACAACCCTCCCACATCACTGCTGATAGAGCGAGGGTGTGTATGTGTGTGTGTGTGTGTGTGTGTTGTCCGAGTATTTAAGAGAATGAAAAACAGTCATCCTGCTGCTGAGTAACGCACTCTCCTCGGTGTCTGCATCGTGCGCTGCAACTCAGCTGTCGCTGGTGATGTCAGCAGGAAAACGTGACTCCCCCCACGCCCACACACACACACTCACTCACTCACTCACTCACACACTCACACACACTCAGGTTTACTCAAAGGCCGCATTTCATCACTTTTGCCCCCATTTTCTTTTCTTTTCTTTCTGTTTTTTTGGCACAGTTTTGGATTTCCTTTATTCAAAGCCAACATGACAAATGACCCGACAGCCTGACCACAGCGAGCACTTTCCCTCGTCTTTATAGAGCTCCAGTCTGGAACGTCACATGACTCAGTTTGTTTACACCGCCGTGGTAGCAGGAAACGCTTCTGCAGAAATAAACGGTGCCAGCGCCTGTTTCGAAGCAGCGGAGTTCAAGTGCGCTCTTTAAATCCACGGACTGAGCCAGATGTCAGCCTGAATATATCTGATTCTTGTTATGAGTAAAGAAGCATCACTATCCCATCACTTTGAACTTTATGATAAACTTCCTCTCATCCTGTTCCTGGATTCCCTGCCTGATATCATGGCAGTGATCTCTCTGGATCTTTGGTGATCTGATAAATGTCTCTCATGTTTGTTTGTTTGTCTCTGACTGTTTTGTCGTCCAGTGGCACAGCAGCTGTCCACCATGTCCACTTTCTCTGACTACAGCTGGGAAAGAGAGGAGTTGCCTGGTATACAATATATGCCGCCTGGATCTGAACAGTGTGACTTCGTGCCAAAATGGCGTTGTGTGGGTTGCAAGTGTTGCATAATGGGACCGCAAGACAAAAAACCCCAAAAAAAACAATGCGCCGTGGTGATTTATCAAAAGCCAGTTTTTCAGAGGTGTACTGCAATTTCATAAAGTATTTGAGTGCACCAGGTGTGGCTCATGTAACAATTCAAGCTTACACTGGCAACTTTAAGTGGCCACACAGCCAAACATTACTCTGAGGATACATCCAGACGGGTACATTTGGGTTTGAAACATCATTTGTTGCTGCATTTTCACCAGTGTGTCCACACAACCTCAACAGTTTTCCAGTTTTGGAAAATTCCAGTGTGAGTGGATGGATGCATGAACTGAGACAACAAATATTTTCAAATCAAAGATGCTGATGATGACCATGATTCTGATGACTCTGTCAATGACTTCTCTTGACTAATTGATGACTTGGAATGGAAAATGATCATTCAGTACGTTTACATGCACAGTTTAATCGAGTTAAGGCCGTAGTCAGATTAAGACAGGCAATCGGACACCTTGCCGAGTCCGGTTGCCCACACGCGGAGGCGAAAAACGATTTATTGGTATGTGCAGAACGCCAAGTCCAACTCCAGTCTGACTAAGTACACGCAGGAGTAATCGGACTACGAGTAGCTTGATTTTAGTCGGACTAACTTGTTTACATGACATTAAGAAAACTGAATTATTGTCTTAGTCCGACTAAAATCAGACTTCTAACATGCGTGTGAAAGTTTTTTTCCCTTGAAAATCAAAAAGCAAAAATTTTGACTTTGCAGTTCATTTAATATTCATTTACAAATCTTCAATTCATTGTTGCACCCCTACAAAAATGTTGCTCCCTGTTCTAGTTACAAGAGTTAATCTACCGCCAATGATGAATGCAGAGGATCGGTACCGCCTATTTCCACTAACACATCCACCTTTGTCGTTATCTGAGAGAATAAATCTCTGGTCTGTTTAATTGCAGCGCAGTCCTACTCTTCAGGCGTCAAGCAGCTACGTCGACTACCTGTTTCCTTCATGCGATGTTTACAAAGCCAGAACAAAACTGTTGCATCTTATTAGCATTTATTTATGAACGTCACAGATCAAAGCTCTCTGAGGGCTTTTTTTTTTGCGGAAATGCAAAAGGGAGGGGAGGGGAAGAGCGACATGACATTAAACAGGACAGACTGAACGTACTCGGAGGGAAAGTTACAAATTAGCCTCCACTGAGACTTCTGACGTGCCTTCCCTTAAATGAAAGGCCACGACAATTAGCATGAACCCTCCGTCCCGGCTCAGCCGCCTGCCAACCCAAGCTGAAGTTGAAGGGGAGCCGGCATTTGTCTTACTGTTTTAACACTCTCCTTCTTCTTTTTAATTAACACCTCAGTTACTCAGGTGTTTGGGTTTCCTCGGAGGCAGCATGTGAGAGTTTCTTTTTGGGTTTCTCCTGAAAGATTGTCACACCTGTTCAGTCAGCAGGTGTTCCAGTCATCTCCTCGGAGAAGGGGGGAAAACAAAAATCCCCAGAGAATTCCAGAAATACGAATTTACAGAAATCTGAGAGTGAAGTCATTTAATCACAAATGACAGGAATGTATTAAAAGTGAGTACAAATCTGGTTTTCATGTGTTCATTTTTCTAACCATCTGAACAGTTTGATTTCCCACAGCATCCTTTTCTCTTTTCTAGTGATTTATACCCGTATTGTTTAAGTTTTTCACGCCCATCTCTATCTGAAGCAAGCAACAAAACAAGTCAACGCCGTTGTCAGGTCCATTAACTATTCAGTTATTCTCTTTTTCCTTCGTCGCAGAATGCTTGAGTGTCTGCATTTGAATATCGACCACGACTGTCACACAGCTTTCAGGTGAGCACACAAGCAGAAATATACAACCCAATAACAGTCCTTGGCAGCTGCTGTATTTTTTCCTTTGTTTTTCCAAACAAGATATGAACACATATTTTTCCGGCATTAACTCTCACACTCTATCATTTCCCATCAAAGGACTTGTATTGTGTTCATTAATCTACACCAGCTGACAGTTATTGGGTCCAAATTTGATTTGTGGCTGTTGGTTTTGATCGCAGGAGCATTGGGAATGATTTGAAAGCATTGCGGCCTCGCTTGAATCCATAATGAATTTATTGCACCTTTAACGGTCTGTCTAGAGTCATATCCTTTCTTTCTTTCTTTGGATATATTAGACATATTTACTCTCTCTTTCTCTACTGATCACACATATATTCTCCTCCCTCGCGCAAACAGACGCACACAATCATCCTTGCCGTATCAATTGCCGTGATGATTTGATTCCAGATTGATCCGACTGTGTGATTGCAGATGGCACGCATGGCAAAGTCTCTCCCCCTGCTGATCAAAGGGAGTCATTTTAATTGGAGTCTTTTCAACACTAATTGTTCTCTCTGTTGCACATCAGTGTCTGTCAGTCGCCGCAGGTCGTTGGTCGCAAATTGTCTTGGCAGTTTCCTCGTTTTCATCTTGGACCGATTTCGATGGCGTTTGCACAAGTGTGTGTTAATCGATCGGGACGTGGAGTGAGAGAATTTACGGATTTCTTTCCACTGCCTTACAGTCACTGTTGCATGCATGTTTGACTATATAAGACTATATATATATATAACATGCACGTTGTGTGGAGTGATGTGACTGAAAGCGGTTTCTGAAAGCTGAGAAGCTGCACGTCACGTGAAAGGCGTGGTGATTACGGTCATTTCACTCGCGCCGTTGCAGGAAGCCGGTGAATCAGCGCCTTTGTCACTAGAGAGGAGAGAGATGGAGGAAACAACACCTGAACTAATTCAAATATTACTTTCAATAACAGTTTTATACTGTTCAAATTTAAAATTTAAAAATCTGACAGTGTGTCTTTAAATAAAACTTTTTGTCTTTCTTCACTGTTTTAACATGCAGTAAATTGTGAATAACTGATAACAGGTATAATCCAGACGGACATTTCGAGACTTAGGTGTTAAAGGTTTAAAAGAAATAGTAGGACAAACACAGATTACCAGTAATATTAATTGCAAAAAAAAAAAAAAAGTCATGGTCATAACTTATTTGATGTTCCCCCAGACTGGCCACTGCTTTGTGGGTACTGCAGCTTTAAGTCAGGGAGTAGCTTTTGGCTTTTTGTCCAAAGCTCCAGCCAACAAAAACAGCACCTGCTTTTGAATGTCCATCAGTAGCCCATTAACTCATGTCTGGTGGAGCAGACTCTTTAAACTGACCAGAATGTGGCCGGCTGAAAGCTTCTCTTCTACCGGCCCTGATGACATATGGAGATAAATGGACTCTGCACTTTATTGTCCTGCTGACACGCCCGCATTCAGTTTCATTGCTCCCTGTGACAATCCATTGGGGGGGAGTGATGCAAATGTGACAGCGCATTCATAGGCGTCATTCCGTATAATTCATCAACAACGCTCTGCTAATGCCATGTTTTCCTTTCACTTTTCAGTTAACCTTGGACAGAAATAAACCCTTAAAAATATCTTAGGCCCAAAAATGTGGTAGTTAAGAGGACAGAAAAAAAACAGTTTGGATGAATGATCCCTGGCCTGTGACCTTCCCTAAAGGGAGCGGCAGAGGCTTTTTGGGTTTGGGATTAAGTTGGTGGTTGGATGACCACTGGGCTGAAAGCAGGAAGTGTAAGCTGATACACATCAGACCCTCATTTAGATCTGAAGCGACGGCTTTTCACGCATGACTGCAATGAGAGCTCTGCACTTCACATACACTTGGCAAAGGCTGCGGCACACGGATCATTAAAGCAGAAATAATCCTTCAGACTGAGTTTTGAGCCTGTAAAACACTAGTAAAAATCCATCACTTAAGTACAGCTGTCCAGCTCTTCACTGCCTGCTGTGTTTTGCACACATGCATGTGTGTAGGAACAAGAATAGGTGTGCATGCGCATGTGTCTGGGGATGTCAGAGACTTCTCGCTTCTAATGTGTTTGAAGAGAGAGAGAGAGTTCTCCGAAAATCCCAAAAGGCCAGTTGGTATTTCTGTTACTATGAGAGATTAGATCAGTGAAATCTAATAGGCCCTCGTCTCCCAGAGGAATACTGAGCAGGACTCAACAGATTAAGACTTGTTGATTGATGGCAGCTTAAACTATAGTGCCACTACACTTCCACCTTCTCCGGATAATTGTACAAAAATGTTACGAGAGAAGGCTTGTTCTCTTTACTTTTCTTGTCAAGACATCGAGTCAGCTACTGCTTCACAACTAGAAATGCAGACTTGAAAGTGACATGACAAAAAAAATGACTTTTTTGAGTTTTGAACGTTTTAGTTAAGACTGAAAAGAGCATGGAGTCCAAAAACTCTCTGCCACTGCCTGACTGTTTGTCGTATACATTAAAAATGACATGGAAATGGAACGTTGGTCGACATGTGCAAAGCTTATTGCCATGAATCCACTAATAACTTGGTGATGATGCCCAGACTTCGGTCCAGCGTCTGCTGCATGGATTGACAGAGACTGCACGAGTGAAAGAACGAGTAATGTTCACGATCAAACTGCGTCCATGCTCGGCTGATTGCAGGAAACACCAACACCATCAGTTATATTCACACACCCACTCTGGGAAATCAGCTAAACCAGATATTAAACAATGCACTGTTGCACTAAATTTAAAATTTAAACTTGCGTGAACTATATTTGAAACAAGCAAAAAAATACATTTTCCCATATTCCCTAATCCCATTTTCAAAAAGAGACACACTGCCCATGTTTTTAATTTAGTAAATCCAGGGGGGATGGGTGGCTGTCACTCAGTGGTCTCTCGATCAGTAGATCGAGGTTCGAATCTCGTCTACATGCCGAAGTGTCCCTGGGCAAGACAGCCACTGGTGCCGGTCACAAACCTGCATGAACGGAGGGGGTTGCTTCAGAAGGGATAAAAAAAAAAACCTGCTGTGGTGACTCCAGAAAGTAGGAGCAGCAAAAAGGATCAACTTTACTCAGAGATTTCAGAGATTAACTGAAGTTTGAACATTTTCCTGAAATGTCCTGAAGGGGATAAATGAGAAAATGCAAATGTCCCCTAAAGAAGTGAGTGAAATTTCACACAACCAAGTGTCCTGCCTGCCTGAGCAGAGGAAGTAGATGTTGTGTTTGAGTCACTCACTTAGAATAAGTAAGTGCTACATATTTTCCCAAACCTACAATCATTAGCCAGCACTGTGCACACTGTATTTTCTTTACACAAACAGCCGTCTGCAGAGCCAGTGATTTTCAAAAAAAGATGGTATTGTTTAAATGAGACGACCAATGACATTGAAACTTTGCGTAATAATTACATTCTACAGACACATGTTTTTTTTTAGGAATAAGCCATTAGCGAGGACTCATTAAAGGAAACAAATTTGACATTAAATTAAATTGGAGAGACTGGAAGGAATCAGTGATACAAAAGCTTCAGGGACTCGGTAAAGAAGCGTCCAAGGACAGGACAGCTTTTCCCTCTCTTTTTTTGGTGGATGAAAGCGTTGAATACATCTCTCCTAAATGGATCGGTGCAGAAACACCATCTTGACAAACCGCATTCTGTGTTCTGGCTTCATCAAGTGGCAGCAAACGCCAAGATGTATGGATGAGGGGCCTTGTACAGATGCCACACCAATGCCCTAAATGGTTATGTGCCAATCTGCCTGGCACTCAGACAACTGGCTCGGTGAGGTGGTCCCCTGAATCACATTACTGTCTGTGAGGCAATGTGCAAATGCACGACAGAGACACCATTTTCCATTTAAGTGACTGTGTTCATTTTTGACAGCAGGGACGGGAGAGATTGTGTTTTAATAACCTTTATTAATCTGGTAAAGTTGTCAGAAATGGGAACAAGGGGGGGGTGATACTTTTAATAACTGACGATGATAAGTGACAAAAATGTTGTCGAGACCATACCGGCATGACAACAGTAGGAGTCACAATAACAAGAACACAGAGGGTGAAGATGATGGTGAAAGTAGACTCTATAAAAGAAGTGGAAACAGAACTCACCATAAAGCCTAAAGGGGGTAATATGATTGCAAAGATTCTGATTTATCAGAATGGGTGCCTGGGTCGTACTCTCCATGTGTGCACAGAGGTCCACTAGGGTCCGCGTGATGTCACCCATTTCCACATTGGACAAATGGACACTGACGGTACACCCATACTCCCCTGTCACACAACACTTTCAACCTGTCTTCCAACTGAAACATAACTATGGTTCGTGTTGGCCAATCCCCGAATACGACCCATAGGTAAGTTTTTATCACATCGATCAGGGTTAAATAAAACATTTAAATTAGTAAAAAATTAGCGTGTGTAAAAGTCTAAAGTCTGGGGTTAAAACCCCATCAACATCATCAAAGTACAAGGCTTTAACCGCTAAGCAAACTGCCTCAGTGAAGCTACTGGATGACGACACATCCAAGGTATAAGAGTTTTGAAACCGTAAATATAGGTCTAAATTCCTGCACATGACCTATACAGTCTCCGTTTCAGATTCAATGGTGCGTTCCTGTAACACGATTCTTGTGTGGCCCAGTCCTTAGAAGAGATAAAGCACAGCACGTATAAGTGGACACTGGTGTGGTCCACCCGTAGTATTGACTATGACGTGAGTGCTTGGTTGCAGGTGACATCTGTGAAATTCTACTTTTAAATACTCGCTCGTATCTGGAGTTTGTAACGCAACCAGAAGACTATACGACCAAGTTTCTCTCCTCCCGTATCTTTCTTTGCACACGGCAAGCAAGTCATGTGCGCGTGAGCATGTATTTAGTAGGCTGTTTGGACCAAAATGTCAAGCAAACCTATCTTTGTGAGGACATTTTGGAACAACTTTAAGGGTTTTTTTGAGGTTTAAGACCTGGTTTTAGGGCTAGGGTTAGGGTGAGGTATTTAGTTGTGATGGTTATGGTTAGAGTAAGCGTTAAGGAATGCGTTATGTCTACGAGTGTCCACACAAAGAATGCAAAACCAGAATGTGTGTGTGTGTAATCCACAGGTGCACACAGGCCTGCTCTGGACGGAAAAGAGAGCATTAGCCCAGGGCCATGGAGGCAGGGTGAGAGGCAAAAAAAAGGGGGCAGGGCAAAGTTGTTTCAAATGCAAATGATCTGCAGTGTTCCTCACAAAAAACTTTCTCCAGCGGCACAGCTTGTAAAATACAGCACCCTATAGCTTCATTCAAGAGATCGACACCACCAACCAGCGGCTGTGGAAGCACATGGTCTGGAATCACTCAACCATATCATGAAGAAAAGTGAGCTCCTTTTCAAATGGTACGAGCCCATGAATACACGGAGGCGTATTAGCCAGGCAGTTAAAGTTTATGTAATGTTTCAGCCTTTGGGCTGTATAATGTGATACTTTATTATATCATACATTATTTGTACAATTACGAGAGCGGCGAGAATGAATATCTGGAGGAAAATATAAATCTATAAGAGTGTTGCTGGGGTCGCTCTGCTTATCCAGAGCTACGTCTTGTGACTACTCAAAGGGAGCGAGTTAGATGTTAGATAGTAACAGATGGAAGATCCGAGTTGAAATACGAAAAAAATAAAAAAAAACACACAAAATAAATACTCAGGTGACATGCTGTTTTTCAGTTTGTGGATTTGTTAGTGTTGCCTGCAAAAAAAAACAAAATAAAAACACCCTTTCCTCCAGTTCTCTAATTCATCACCAAGACTTTGCAAATATATGAAGATGTTATATCATTACTTACACACCAGTGTGACATCCAAGCATTTAACACTTAGTAGGAAGTCAGAGGAGTGTTTAGACATCTGCAGGAGTGTTACGAGAGCACCAGGTCTTTTAAAAACTCGCTTTATATCAACATAAAAAAAAATAAAGTCAATGGATGAGGACAGACAGACACACACATGCACATGCATGCATTTTTTGCTTTATGCGTCTTATGTGTCTCTATTATTTGTAGGAATACATTTCAATGAGGGTTTTTTTTTTTTTTGAATCACTGACACAAATAAATGTGTGTGTCTGAGTAGCTTATGAGTTATGACCGAGGCAGCCCACTGCACCGCTGAACTATAAACAACTATAAACGATACGCTCACCCACACACAAATATGCTCGCACACATACTCACTGGAGTGTTTTACAGCAGTGTAATAGCTGTCATGAGAAAGGGAATTGTGCGAGTTTGTGAGTACACAAACCTATTAATACAACACTATTTTGGCGGGTTTTCACCCAGTGGAACGGCTCAGGGTTTTTTTCCGTTCCATTTTTTTGGTATCCTTCCCTTGGGGTATGGGTGGAGCTAAACCCACGACAGTCATCTGATTGGGCGACAGAAAAGCGTCACTCCCTTGCGACCAGTGTTTCTGGTATCTGACGTCTTGTTGAGACGAGCAGCCACAAACTGAGCAGGAAAAAAAAACTGTCGTTGTCTGTCGCGTCGCATACGATGTTGTTGTTGTTGTTGTTTGTTTGTTGTCGCACCTGTACGACGTCATGCTACATATCTCGCTGACATGGCCATTGGGCGCAGCGCACAAGTAAAGGTGCTGATGTCCACAGGTCAGGGAGCTCACTGATAACAACACGTCAATCACTTTATACACTTTATCTTATCATTTTACTGCTTTCAGAGTTTACTGTGCCCTATATTTTTATGACTAAAATAAAATAAAGACTCCCACATGCACTATGTATATGTGTGTGTGTGGCGTTTGGTGTGAACGCAGCATATGACTTCACTATCATCCTATCATCTCAACTTCTCTTTTCTGTTAACACCGCAGACATAGTCAGTGGTGGTGGTGAGATGTCATGTCTGGCTGTGTCATCATGATGCGTTGCAACACTCAGTGTTGTAACGCGTAAATATGCGGAAGCTCCAAGCTACCGTGTCATGAGGCAGTAACTGTACACAAAAATCAATCAATCAATCAAAATAGTTTGAATAAACCCATTATTTCCATTACCTGCATCACATTGTTCCTACAGCAACAGAGATAATGTACTGAGCATCCAACGAAGGCATGATATCCTCTCTGATATGTGAAGGCCACTGTTTCCTGGTGCACTTACAATCTGCAGTCTCACCGTTTAGATTGAACTCATTTATTTTTTACACACTGGACCTTTAACATTGGAGAGGTTTATCACAGCGCGAACTGTAAAATGGTCAGGAGGATAATTATGTGCATAGCACCTCAATTGCTTTTGTAGTGTGAGAGCGGGGAACTTCAGAGCGCAGTGAAATACATGCAGGAGGAGTTGGAAGGCTGGAGGTCGGCGACTGTGATTTATAGACTGAGGATGAGGCATTTTAGTCTGTGTCAAATAAAGTGGACACTGGCTGCGGAGCAAGAGGCTTCACAGTGTTTAGAGTGGTTTTATTATTACATGCATCTTCAGAAAAAACTACTTTATTATTATGTTTTGGGTTAGGGTTATGTGGAGGCTACTGTTGCAGCTTTTGTAAACTGTAGTTCATGTCTTGGTCAAACGACGTACAACACGCTGTATGTTTGTTTTACGAGTGATGTCACCGATCTCAATGACCAGCGTTTGACCCCTCGAGCACACCTGTCACTAATGAGGCGCTAATGAAGAGTCTCAGTTGGATTAGAGAGCTCGCAATTAACAGGTCCTTAAATACGGAGATTAAAGTCTCTGGTGGAGCGGCAACTATGACACGCAGCACCCACCATGGGAGCCAAAACGTTAGCTCCTATGACGGATAAAAAAAGAAAAATCATTTTCACAGTCAGTTGGACTTGTCATATGAGGAAAAAAAAAGCTCAGGGGTTACTAATAAAATAACACCATCACAGTGTGACAGAGATGCAAACACCAGGAGCCCAAAACTGTGGTTTTCCAGCTGTAACACATCAAATGAATAAGGCCTATTAGGTCCTGACAAGAACCTTAATCACACAGGACATGTCATTTAGTGTAATTACAAGTAAATACAGAGTCAAGAGCAAGAAACAGAAGAAAAAGTTTAGCTTACATTAAAGTCTTTATCACATTATTTAAAGTTTAAAGCTGCATTGTAGGTTGTTGTTGATGTTATTATTCTGGCTCTGATGTAACATTATTTTCATAAGCAGTGTACTTCATCTTAAAACAGCAACGCTATCAGACCTGACTGAGGTAGCGCTTGTTTGTGTGTATATACTAATAACAGTGCAGGGGGCAAGAGGTGTTTCTACCATCAAACTGCTGAACCACTGGGGTTTTTTTTCTACGTTACAAGGTCAGTTTAGGACCCAAGAGCAGGCAGGCGAGGAGACTTTCAGTCCCAAACAGCAGCAAAATAAGCGTCAAAAAACAAGCAGCGAGCAGACATGAGAGTGAACGATGTTTTCAGTAGAGCCTGCACACAGAGTCGACTGTTACGATCTGGCGACGAGTGACTGCAGGAACAGGAAATATAAAGACTGAGCTGATGAGTGGATTGGGAGCAGGTGTGCTCCCGCCACAGGTGACCTGATTGCATGCTGGAGGTGTAGACGCAGGAGGGAAAGGAGGAGACGTGGGAGGAGACAAGGCGGGGCATGACACATTCCATGTGTTTTCACTTTACTAACGCAGTGTTCCTCATGTGTGTATGTGGAAATGTCAGTGGATGCTATAGTAAGTCACATAGAGTCATGTGGAGCTGACAGATACATTTGTTTATGTTTAAAGTTACAGTTCAACCGAAAATTGAGATCAGTTAGTTAAACATATGACTATGTATGATGTTATATGAGTAAACTGGGTTGATGGGATCTCAACCCTTATGCCTTCTGTCTCTTCTTACTGGAGTGGGAACGTGAACGTCACTCAGAGTGTAAACATTACACATCAGTTTGAATATTTGAGAAAGAAAAACTATAAGGGGGAGCAAGTGAGACACAATAGGACTGTGTGTGTGTGTGTGTGTGTGTGTTTGTCTCCCCTACAATGTTTCCTTAAGCCTGAATGCCTGCATACATCTCCTCATCCGATATTGACTTCTCTGGGGCTCGCTGACCTCTGCCTGGATAACCCACGATATCCTTCCATTGGGTCAAACATTGACTTTTTTTCCTTTTTCTATTTTTTTTTTCCACCGTATGCACAAGTAGAAATATCTGCACAGAAAAGTCCTTCCTCCCAGCCATACCAATCGAACACAGAATAAGTTTTGTTCTCCCCCCAATCATTAGCAGATAAAGCCTCTCTTTCTTGCCCTTTAATCAAACAGGCAATGGCTTGACATGGCTGGTTAGCTCCTCGATAGAGTGTTCATTGTGCCTGCATTGAAAAGAGCTATACAGGGCTTGTCTGCGAGCAAATCATGGGATCACTGGGTGTGCATTCCTACGCCCGCCCCCCCCCCCCCCAACCACTCCTGCCCCCTCTCGTCATCTCTGAACCTTTAACAAAATCGTCACTTTGAATAGTTGCATTTTTATCCTATAATTTGTGTTCAGGCCTTGGTAAAAACGCAAAAATGTGTTTTATCTTGGGGTTGTGTGCTCTCTTTACTATCTTTTGTTTTTCAGTCTTCTGCCCTATTCACTTTCCTCCACCAAACCAAATCAAGAAGAATAATTCTCAAAGGTGAAGGCCCTTCATTCTCTCTGTCTGTGATGGACCCTCACAGGCCAGGCCCCTCGAGCATTCTACCTTTTTTTCTTTCTTTCTTTCTTTCTTTCTTTTTTCTGCTTCTCCGGAGGCAGATGTGCTCAGATCATTTCAGACGCAGCTGTAGGTGAAGAGGAAGAAGATAGGATGACAAAGCCCAGTGAGATGGGAGGAAGAGCAGCGACCTGAGGGGGAAATAACCGAGACACGAGAAAGCGCAGATGAGCGGCAACGGCGAAATGCGACCAAAATGCAAAAAAAAAATAAAAAAATGAAACAAAGATGTGAGGATGCAGGACATACAGAGCCAAGATAGGAAGTGCTTAAAGGTGAGGAAACAAAGGAGTTGGAACGAGAGGGGGGAGGATAAATAGATCAGGAGGGAGTGAGGTAGACAGAGAGACGAAGAGCGCGGCCAAACGACACAGTACTTTCCACGAAGCATGTGAGGGAAGAAGAGACGACGGTTGAGAAACAAGACATTGTGGTTTCCCTGATCTAAATATAAGTTTGTGGTCGCACCCACTAACTGCTGTGTGTGTGTGAGTGAGAGAGAGAGCGAGCATGTGTAGCCTAAACGACCCGTTTACTTACAAACTACAAACATGTGACGACACCTTTTCATGTCTGCCAGTATCAATTCCTTAATAAGTCTGGGCTTAATACACATGAATTACCCCAAAATTGCTTGTTCCAAAAAGGGTGGGGAAAGCAAACATACAATAAAGACCAAGTTATAATGATCTAAACAGAACTGAGCAGCAAATTACAATCCATCACGGAGAGCAAAACAAACGAAGATTTACGTATTCTTGACTTTGGGGCATCCTCTGTGTCATATTTTATCACAATTTGTATGTTTTTTTTTGATTTAACGATCATCAAAAATCCTTCATTGTGCTCTGTAAACAAGAAAGTAATGAAGCGTAAAATAATGATCTGTGAGTGATCTGCATTCTTGATGCCATATTAGTGGGCTTTTTACCAATCATCTCCATCCATAACAGAGAAACTAGTTCCCCCGCCTCTTCTGTTACAACTATGTCCCATTTTCCTCATAGGAAATATTTTCAGTTTGGTTTTCATGGCCATGTACACTATCTTTTTCTTTCCAGACTAGACTGACAGCACGAGCTGATGCGGGGGTTTGGCCACCACAGTCACAAACAACCCAGATGAACTTTTTTGGAATGGATAAACATCACAGATCTCATACAATCTCTGCAACTTTGAAGTTGCATGTTACCTGTTCCAGATCATAATCTCTTTCTCTCCCTCAGGCAGTGAAAAACAAAACAAAACACAAAACGAAGTTTTGAAGTAAAAGTGGATATCCGGCTGTAACTGTACCAACCCATATATGCAACTCGGGCTGCATTCAGATTACCAGGCTGACGTGTGGTATCAGATTGCATAGGTATTTCATGTGGCCATGCGACATACATTAGAATCCACGCAGCATCCTGTTGCACGCAATGAGAGGTCTGCACCAGCAGCAAAGCCAAACAACATTGGAAGAGAGTGTCATCCTCTCAATCTCATTTCACTATTGCCGCTTTTTTAACTGCCCAGTTCCAGCAAGGCTCGCCTCAGCTCGGGATGGCTCAACTCTACAGGGTTTGGCATGGTTTTCCATTACTATAGTACCTCCTCAGCGTAGGCGGAGTCATCATAGCACGGCTGCATGAAAAGGAAAATGTATATGCAACACACACAAACTAGTGACTCTTGGACATTTTCAGTGTAATTAAAAAGATTTGCTCACAGAAATGTGCATGACCGGAGTCACAGTTTGAAATGAACTGAAATACAGTGGAAGGGATTGTGATGTGTCTCAATGTGGAGTCTAACCCCTGTCTTTGGGATTTTAAGCCTTTTTAACTGATGTGTGGATGGCGTGACATGAGATTTGAATAACGAGAAATGTGGCTGGTAGTCTGAATATAACGTGTTCAGGTTCAATCACACTGGCACAGACAGTTGACACCCTCGTCTTCTGCTGCTCATTTTTGACCTTTCTATATGAGTCACATTTGGGAAATGTGCAAATGCACACTGTGCACTGTGTAAGTAAAACAGGTGAGGGGTTAATTACGACATAATGCAGTTTCAGTGCAACAGTACATATCAACACGTCCTGCTGCTCTGGATGGAGAGGAGAGGAGAGGAAAGATTTGATTGGCACGGCCATTTCTCTCACTATGTCATCAGGACAGCAACAACATACACTTACACATACACAATGCCATTCTCCTAGAAAGCCACAAGACCCGGTATGGAAGCTATTAGTCAACATTCCTCGCATGTTCTTTTAATAAAATGTGTAGCTAAGGCTGGGACAGAGTGGAAGTGGCAAGCCAAGCTTATTTTAGGTCAACCCCGGCTAAACACAAAACATCTGCCACTGTTTCTGGAAGTCATCTGTACAGCTTTTACTCATCAAGTTCAAGGGAAACTCAATTTTTCTGAAACATCATCCTCGACAGAAGGAAGTTTCACTTGTCTTCCTTTTGTTTTCAGAGGATCTGATTGGCTGTGATCACCCCGTTTTCATGGGGGAGGCGTTACGTTAAGACAAAATGAGATTTATGAATATATGCTATGTATACAAAACAGCTGTTGCTGTCAAGCTGCGCTGATCATTTAATCGTCATGTACACTGCGGCAAAGATAGCGCACCATCAAGGTAATTGAAATGTTATCTTATCGGAGATGATTACTTAAACACTACATTTCTAATGCATGTTGAATTAGGCAATTACATGCGTTTAACGAGAGCTGGTGAGCGAGGGAGAGAGAGAGTGAGCGAGTGCGTGCGTGGGGGAGAAGAATTAGCAGACAATGGAATGGGAATATTAAGTGTTTCAGCCGGCAAGAGTGAGGTCAAAGATCACAGAGTGCTTATAGGCATATTAGCCACTTGGTTATGATAAATTATGTCTGTGTTGCTATGGTGACTCATCTGTGCATAGTCGGGCATTCAGCAGAAGAGGAAAAAAAAGAATGCCTTAATGTAACAGTGCCAGTGCTATTCTTGAATCAGCTTGTTTTATATATATATGTTAGAGCTGCAACTAACAATTATTTTCATAGTCGATTATTTTCTTGATTAATGGATTAATCGTTGTTAATCACCAAACCTGTGTTTGTCAAACCTGGAAACGATGATGTTCTCAAATGTCTCGTTTTGACCACAAACCAATAATGATCAACTTTGAATGATTTCTGAGCAAAACATGATTTCTGAGCATGTTATCCAGAGCAAAGAAATGAAGAAAATACTCACATTTAAGAAGCTTAAACAATCGGAAATCATGTTTTAATCCTGAAAAAAGCTTTGAACCGATGAATCGACTATCAAAATAGTTGTCGATTTATTTAGTAATCGAGCTCTAATATATATTTTTAGTTATTTGAAAAAAAAACGCACAAATATAGACTCCGCTGGTTTCCACAAGGTCCTTATACAGATGTTTTGTATAATACATGTACACATGGTATACGTACACTTAGATAATCTTGTTTTCTGAGTTTTTAGCACCGTGATATGATTGTAAAAACAAAGATTGCAGTGGTTACACTTAAGAAAGAGAATGTTTCGCATCTGTATGGCGAAATATCCTCGTGATGAAAATGCATTTAAAATAATCAAGGGAACAAGGGCCTCTTTGTGCGTGTGTGGGTGTTTTTTTTTGTATCTGTAAAATTTGGGATTCCCCACTGTCTGCCGCATTACCATGATTTGCCACTTACTTGACAATTAGACTCTAGCAGCTGGATGCTGATTTTTTTTTCTTTTTTTGGGGTGGGGGCTGCGGCAAACGCTTGTCGCAATGGTCCCGTCACATTCCCCATGGGCTCATTAAGGATGTTTGGAACGCCTGGCTAACTGGTTTGAAACACTGGAGATGGACAGGCCAGGTCTGTGCTGAGAAAGAGAGAGAGAGGGAGGAAGGAAAGCATGTTAGCAGAGAGACGGGGAGAGAGAAAGAGATATACAATGGCAGGAGTGGGAATGCACGATTCTCATGTTGCCTTGGTTTCTGTTTGTATTTTTCACATGCAGGTGTGCACATGTCCAAGCACACGCGTGTACACCAACATGTGTAATGTTTGCCAGCGTCATCAATCCGCATTTGTGCAAACAAACATGCACAATACTCACACACACACACACACACACACACATATGTCACATGCTTTATAATTAGCTGATTGAGCTCTAACTTCATTACCATGGGGAAGTCTTCTGCACACTAATCAATTTCCACCATCTAGTAATGGCTTAGCATGCAGCGCTGGCTGTCAGTGGCAGAATTAGCCACAATGCTGTGGGGATGGAGCACGTGGCCGGCCTGCTGTGTGTGTGTGTGTGTGGGGGGGGGGGGGGGGGGTAGCAGCGTATAAAGACTGATGTGTTGGTCCATTTGCTGTCTGCTGTCTGCTTTTCAGTGCACATCAGTACATCTGTGCGTGTGTGTTGCTTTGCATGTGTGTACCAGGCTTGTCCTTTAACAGCCACACCTCCTGCTGCTGCCTTTTAAGAATGGCATTTTTACCGTCTTCTTTGACGGCAGGTCAAACCGACACCCGACCACTTCCTCTGTCTGGCTCCCATCCCTCTCGTGGAGATCTTTACAATCTTTATGTTTTTGCGATGCTTTCAGCCTCGCTCCAGTAGCAATCAGTCTGTCTGCAGTGAAGTGTCTGACAGACTGCTCTATTGATTACCTTGAACTTTTGAAAATGGCGTGCATGGTGCCCAGAAGATGAAGCCCGGTTTGTTCAGTGAACACGTGCAAAATAGGCATTTCACTTTGGTGTCATTAACTGGATACACATATTAACCCTCTTGTGACCATCATGATATTCAGGCCGTCTGGATTGATTTTGATTTTATGTTCAGTGAGTGAGTGCTTCTGCCCCACACAGAGGTGAAGTGGCTCGAAGTTCACCGGCTAGGATCCTTCCACAGTCCAAAAATATATGCCAAATTGGGAATTAGGTTAATTATCTAAATTGACTGAAAGTTGTGTGTGTATGGTTGTTTGTCACTATGGCCCTGTGATGGACTGGTCGGCTGGGATTGACTCTCGCTCCCCCCGTAGAAAATGGATGGATGGTATTTGTGTGAATTAACATCCTAGACCTAGTGAGCTGAGCTGGCTGCAGCCGTTTTATCAAACCTCATCTTTCTGCAAATCAGCATAAGGAACAAGATATGGCACATCTCAAATTCTGAAACGCTGGGATCTGGAAATGTGGAAAATCACAGATGGGGGTGGCATCATGCAGGGCTGTGGTACAACAACAGCCACGATCTCTGTGGTTCAGAAATCCCAAAGTGTTATTGCCATTTTATTAAGACCCCATGTTAGGTTATTTTCCCCCCCCTTAATGAATTAATATTTCCTGTTTAAATAGGGAACCGGGATGCAAGCCTGAATAGGTCATTGTAAGCTCTCAATACAGAAATTTAATTTCCTGTAATAAATGGGGTAACTAGGTGGGATGCCATTAAAAAAAATTGCAGCACCATTATTAGCTTCTGGTGTAATATAATCTCACCTTTCCTGTCAGTATTCCAGGCGGCAAAAGTCCCAAATTTATCTGCATCAAGATTCAGTTTTGGCAGCTTTACCTTAGGAAGGCAACGGCTCAGGAGGTCTTGTGAGTTGATGGTCAGCCTTGTTGGCCTTAGGCTATCTTGTCACACACACACACACACACACAGGGGAGAGGGGGGGGGAGAGAGGGAGACATGCACACCAGGGAATATGTTGGGACTGCAGATGGTGAATGGAACAGAAGTGCAGCAATGAATTTGATTTGTTTAAGCATGAATTGATTGCAGGCAATAAGGACGTATTTTAAGTTCTGACGTTTTGCCGTACAGAAGTAACTGAACGGAATAAAGGATTTGCCAAGATAAACAACAAAATGGTGGAATACGTAAGTACGACAATCGCGAGGGGAAGAGGCAAATGCCACAGGGTGCATACTGACAGATGCTACGATTGGCAGCATTCAAGATTAAAAGGGCTGTGGAGTTGATTGCACATCTAAAGGTGTGGGCAGTGCAAAGGGAAGTATCCCCCGTCAAACCACAGTCCAGTTCCTGAGCCCCATCACACACACACACACACACACACACACACACAGAAGACCCCCTCTGTCACTGGACAAAAGCTGCTGCAACTCAAGCATGAAAGCAGGAGAGGGGGAGCCAAAAAGAAATTAGGGGTGTGTTGGAGAGAAATAGCAGGGGGCATGAACTGCCAGCTGTTGTGCTCAGCCCTGCACTTCTCCTGGAGTAAAGAATGCCAAACAATAATCCATCTTGGACTGGATCCCATGGTCAAGATTTATCCTCAGACGCTGTCAGTGTGGATGCATCATTTCCGAGCCATTTGCAGTGTCCTTAATTGTGCTCGTCCGTCAAAACAAAACAACAGAGCAGCGTGTTTTCATTTAGCCTCCTATATTGTGGTCGTCACTGTTTCCTCGAGCGACGCCCTGAAGAAATGTTCCTCTATTTTCCCTCAGGAAGACATAAGAGCACAAAGCAGGTTAGGTTATCCTGGAGCGAGCTGACAGATATTGTCATTATTAAGTGCGCGTCAGCAGGGTGGATACATTTCTGTCCGACATTTGACACTCGGCGCTGAGAGAGAGAGAGAGAGAGAGAGAGAGAGAAGGTGTTCCTGAATAAGCCGTCATTATTGCAATGAAAATAATCAGCTGTTTCTGTAGGGGAGCTGATAGGCGAACGCTGGCACGAGCTCTCTGTTTACTTGACAGGAACCCTTATTAAGACAACACAATGTCCTTGGCATCATAAAACTGTTGCTTACTAAAGCCTCAAGCAGGGACAGGCCTTTAACGCTCAGTGACTATGTTGTTTAGACCTGCCCTTGTCTTCACACGTCTGACTTTTTGATTTATGCAGTTTGCCTTCTCCACATAAAGAAATGACCCCTGGTGGGTAATATTTGTGTCATTTCCACTCCCTAGATATAAATACACCTTGAACACTTTGGCATATTAGGATGCATTTTTGTAATCTTGTAATCCTAATATACTTATATAATATACTATCATGTTTTTTGTATAATTATTATTATTATTATTATTATTATTATTATTATTTGTCCCTCTGTAATGACAGTACTTCTGATTACAGCATAGGGAGTGAAAGAGCAGCAAGCCAAATCAGCCCCCTGAAGTGATATGTATTGACTGGGGAGATGTATTCTTCCAGCGTTGTCTTGCACTGTAATCAAAGGGAGTGGCACTCTAACTGTGACTCCCATCACCAGAGGCGAACGGCTAATCAAACAGGAGCTGTCTTTGGCTGTCCTGCTCTCTCTCTCTCTCATTTTCTCGTCTTTATTTATTCAGGAGATCTAATCCACACAATTAACAGCCATGCCATCTCTTTGTGGGATATGCTGTCACTAATAAACTAAGTCGAAATCATAACGTTGCATCAATCCGACCTGATGTTGCTCAACTTCTCGTGTGTAACGTCTGCTGCGGGGAGTCTTTCAATCAAAGCAATTGTGAAGCAGCGTGGAATCGTGGGGATGATTGTCCAGAGCGGCAGAACCTGCAGGAAATGTTAATGAGCAGTTGTGACGTGTTTGTGCCAAAAACACACAATGAAATGAAAAACTCTGGATAACTAGTAGTACCAAATGTTCCCTTCCTCACTCAGGGTTTGCCCTGGAAAGTATAGCAGTTATAAATTGGCATTTGTTATGTGTTATGTGCAGGTAACACTGTGTAATAACACTCGAGAGATGAGGTCATTAAAAGGCGACCAAAGTCAACCTTGAAATGCGGTGGTAAGGTTTTGGCTCATGTAAGTAAAATTACTCAATAAACTTCATAACATTAGTTTTGTCTTTTTAGATATTTGAAAGCAGAACAAAAATGACACTTCATATCTTTAAGCTCTTCCTTTTCTTCACAAAATGTCAGAGTTATTGTATCCCTTGACGCTCACGCTGTGCAGCTCAGGAGGTGCAACTTTTGCTCGGCCCCTTTGTCTCTGGCCTTTGTGAAGAGCCACAGTGCAAAGGGCAAAGTTCAAAGGCTCTCTGACCCTGGGCTCTTTTCAAATGCCACATCTCGTCAGCCCTCTGGAGCGCCGTGAGGAGGATTTGTACGATTCATCAAAAGACTTTTGCCTCTCCCCGTGTCGCAAACTGGGCACTGTCTCACACTAAGTTCTTCGCGAGAGTCAACGCAACATGGCAAATTAACTTTACACCTCCAGAAAGCATGTGGGTACGTTTTTGTAGTTAAAGGAGAAAAACACTAGGAAACTGTATACTTTTACCTATTATTTTAAATAAATCCTGCTAAAAAGATCGCCTTTTTTTTTTTACTAAACTCGTTATAGCACAAAAAATCCAACCCAAGTGTTCACAGTCTGGCTAATCTCAGAATAACTAGCAGGAGTCATAGGTTAACAATTAGGGAGTGTTCCACTGCTGGCACTCAGTTTGTGGCTCAGTAGCAAGGTAGAATGCATGGATTCAAGATAAATTGGCTTTTTTTTCCTTTTTTCTTTTTTTTTTAACTGTCAAGTTGTTTGCGTTTAATGCCTTCCACCCAACAGATGCTTCTGTGGCAATATATTTTAATGGTCTAGCCTTGCTCCAGCCTGGAGGGGGTTGGATGGAATTGGAAGAAGTCTGGTGAAGACTGGGGTAAACATGTGTTGAGGGGGAAAAGTTATTGCTCGGTGATCTTTTACAAAACTACAAAACCAAACAAGTCAATTGATGTGGTCAGGAATTAAATATTTAGCGGGTTTGTTTGCCACCGTGTGACATGTCCTATACCAGTGTCGTACCTTATTGTGCCACCACATTTTCAGAATTGGTATCTCTTTTTGTCCCAGACACACACACACACACACACAGACTGTGACACACACAGACGGACACACTTGGTGGCCCCAGGCATGGCATTTGGGGCACAGTATTGTGGTGAACAAGTTTCAGGACACTCCCTGCTGGTCTCAGTCTGCAGTGCCGACCGCCTGTCGGCCAAACTCTGACCGCCATCTGTATCCCATTAGAGCCACAAGGGGGCCGCGGTGCAGAAAGCATGAAAAAATATTCCACTGTGTTCCCCCTCAAAGTCATCCTGCATTATTTAATTACAGCGCACACTCCATAAACTTCATGTTATTAACACAGTGGGAGCACATAAAAATATATTGGATAAAGCAACACCAAAGCGCAATCACTCATTGGGCCCTCGCCGGACACCCACTCTCTGTAGGTTTGTCTGCGTAATTAGTGTTTTTTTCAATTTTCAGTGGCATTATTTACCTGTTACGCTTAATAATGTCTTTATGACGTATAGAAGAAGAATGAAATGACCACACGAGGCCCTTAATATTCGATTAAGACAGGTATTATTAACACCACGGTACATTTTTATCCAATAAAGGGAAAAAAAAATGTAATTATCCAAGATCTCAGTTTCGAGGTCCTTGCTTATTTGCATTGTCAAAAGTATTTCACGTCTGCCCTTAGAAACTCTTTGCCAACAGCCAGATGACCACAGAGGGGATTAGGGGTCACAGGTTTTGAGGCCACACTGCGTGACCTCAATCAGCGCTGAAGGGGACACTCTGAAAAAGCTAAAACTATCCAGATGATGAACTTTGACCACGGCTCTGCACCCACCAACGCGAGAGTGAAGTGGACTTTTGCCTCTGGCTTTAGGAGACCAAACACCTCCATAATGTTCTGAGATCGGAGTGAGGATTAGACCTGTAGACCAACCGTACACATGCACATGCATCCCACTTTATTACTCCTTTTCTCTCCCTCCCTCCCTCCCCTCCCTCTGCCTGCACTCCCTTCTTCTTTTATTCCCTGCTAACAAACAGTAAAGATTTTGTGCTTCACTGGATCCTGCAGGCTGCTCAATTGGGGAAGTTGTCTGTCTCCAACACTTAATGTTGTTTAGATTTGCAGAAAAATAAAAAATAACCTGTCTCCTGCCTGCTCGTACTCCGAGGAGTCGGCCAAACACAACAATTAGCCAGCGCAGAACCTTTGTATATGCCATTATAGTGTGTGTGTGTGTGTGTGTGTGTCCACAGAGATGGGGGGGGGCATCACACATGTGAGATATATAAGCATATTTCCACTCCAAATGAATTCAAATCATGTGGGGAAACACAATGGCCTGACCTGAATAAAAATTGGACAGGCTGTGTACCCATCCAAAAATGGAAATCGACC
Source organism: Solea solea (assembly GCF_958295425.1). NCBI lineage: Eukaryota > Metazoa > Chordata > Actinopteri > Pleuronectiformes > Soleidae > Solea > Solea solea. Next base: position 16,036,734 of record NC_081153.1, read on the forward strand.
AATTGATTTCAGAATAGCTATGTGCACATATTATGAAAACTGCTTTTATCAGCGCCACTGAAAGTCACATAAAGGAAATCTTACGTCTCTGTAATGTAAATACAGTATAATGATGCTAATCCAAAGGTGCAAAGAAGCTTAAAATCTCCCGGAGCGGGGGCGTGCGGCGGTTCCTAAATATTCAATACCGTTAAATTAAATTAGAATGCCACTGTCTGACCAGAACGGAATTCAGCATGCTGCCTGCGCTGGATGGTAATTCAACAAGCACGGTGAGAGGAGGGAGGAGATTAATTTGGCTCAAAATAAAATTATCCAGTAGATTGTTTCACTGAACATTTCCATTAGATGTAAATGTAGGCGCACAAGACTGTGGTTATTATCAGTCAACTACAAAACTCACAGTGAACAGTTATTATGGTTCAAAGGTTTAAAGGTGGGTACAACATGACGGCACATTCAACAAATACAAAAGCTAAAGCTACAAAAGCTAAGCAAATACAAGTAAACAATTGTTTATTTTTAGAAGGAAAGTCTTTTGTTGGGTTGGTGCTGGAAATAACCGGCATGGTTTTTTTTTGATCAACAATAAAATAAAGATTGACAAGTGTTTTCAAACAGTGAGAACAAAGGCAGGCGTCCCCTGGGGCCGTAAAGGCTGCTGCTCAGTGTGGGCTAATTCTGGCAAATTACAACACATGGAAAACGGGTTTCGGGTCTAATCTTATAACAAAACCACTGGGGTTTTTTTGCACAAAATCTGCTTTGTATTGAGTGAGTACATTTTGTATTAGTATCTGTGCGAAAATGTGTAAAACGGGAGGTTCTTTGCACATTGTGAAGTAAAAAAGCACATCATTCGGTTTTCTTAATGTCATGTACACACGTTAATCCGTCTAAAATTGAGCTAGTCTTAGTCGGACTAGTACCTGGTTAATGCAATTCATAGTCTGATTACTCCTGCATGTACCTACCTACCTTTGGACAACACAGCAACCACAAGAGCCATGCTCCATCTAATGGATCTAAGGATTATCATGTGCAGCAGGTACGAAACATACAGAGCCGCGCCACGATCCTTTCTGTGATGTAAAGGTCAACAGGAAAATAATTCAATACACACTAGCTTATAGAGATACAGCGCCACCTAGGGAGGCGGAGTCAGACTCTGCAAGTTGTCCGATTGACTGTCTTAGTCTGACTACGGCCGTAGCTCGATTAAACTGTGCATGTAAACGTACTGAGCGGCACGTTCCCAGGACTGGTCACTGTCACTGTGTTCACAACTGGTTGTTTGGTAAACTGAATCCCTCCCTCTCGCTGCCATTGTGCAAGTCACACACATGCATCCATGTACACAAACACACCTGACGTGCACAGACACACGTTCACCAATGCTTTGTCCTGACTGAATGTCTTTTACACCCTTTTGGTGCATGTGTGTGTGTGTGTGTGTGTGTGCAGCAGATGGGAGTGAATATACAGAGCTGCCAAGTTAAATATTATTCAGTGAAATGTGTCATATTAAAATGCCACTTCAGAGCAACTTTGAGAAACCACCAGCAAGCAGCTGTGAGGAGCGCTGTTCTAACACTCAACACATGTGCCTTTGGAAACAGAAACACGGGTCTGAACTGTTGACCGAGCAAGGTGAGCGATTACAGTGTTTCCCCGTCTAATTTTCCCCGCCTGAACAAGGAGACCTTTAACTTGGCATTTTTAATCCGGCGCGCTGTATTATTAGAGTGTTATTTGCCCGGTGCTCATTAGTGCACCTCATCAGAAAGCTCGCGCTATTGTCAATAAACCTATTACCCTCCACTGCGTCCAAGCGGCACGCGATGCACTTCTCTAACACACAGGAGCATTTTCCTTTCACACCCTCGTGTGTGTACCTGTTAGAATTAACTACATGTGCGCACAAACACACACACACACACACACACACACCACTACTGCGTCGACTGAATAATTAGGTGGAAAAATTGACAAAAGACAGAAAATAACCTTGACGTGAGAAGATTTTTGTAAAATTCTTGTAGCTTAACTCTCTCGTATCAAATAATGAAACGTTAATCAACCTGTAGTTTACTGCCTGGGGATTTAAGATGCTTGTTCGTTATATGTATTTTCTGTTGTTTAGGGTCCTTTGTTCCACAGCTGCCAGCTGTTTTATCTATTTTTTTTAGCTGTTTAATCCTGAAGCTACTGCATGTTCTAACACATTTATATTTGTAGAAAAACCGCAGAGATTTTTATGAGAAAAAAAACATATTTATACTGTAACACGGAGAGGTCATCCACAACATTTGACGCGACACTCCACTTATATATTCCATAACAGAACAGCCTGCAACAAACAGAGACGGTGGCTGTGCGTTACATATCTCGCGCCTGGCCTCTGCGAGTCAACTGCTTACATTATCGCAGCCCAAATGGAAACATAGCGAGCCAGTTGTCTTGTGCGCGCACAGCAGTCGGAAAGACATTTCAAACGTCGCCGTTATGCAGTTATGGTTCATCCAAGGACTTTGTAGGATTCGTCTTGTGAGACCAAAATAACTAATGTGACCACGACGCCTTTAAAGTGGTGAGATTTGTGCAACCTTCATTCATTTAATTGTTGCCAACCATTTACCCCACAGTCTAAAATTAAACAAGTTGTGTACATGAATGGCTGCATGTGCCCTGACACTTTAAACACATGACCTCAAAACTCATTCTCTCTCCCTCTCTCCCTCTCTCCCCAGGGGAAGGAGCCAGTGCTCTCTGATATTTTATGACATGCAGCGGTGAAGTGAAGTGCTGGGTGTGGGGACGAGTGGGGACTGGGGGGGTTGTTCCAGGGACTTGGTCATCCCTTGTTTTTCAAAGCACAGCGTTAAACCACAGGAATTCTCAGGCAGACTGTTGGCAGCTCTTGAGGAAGCCTTCAGCTGTTTGAAGCAAGTCCTATAAATGTACTTAATTTAATTTTATCACAAAGTGAAACTTTTTGACCTTATTGAATGAAATATTTGTATTTAATTAATCATTAGTGTTTTTTTTCTTATAAGGAGTGGAAACTAAATTTGGGGCTTTAACCCTTCAACAGCGTAGCGCAGGTGACACATTTTGCACAAGCGCACTTTGCATTACCGTAATTACGCAAACGTTTGTGCTATCGGTTACGATATTACGGTACTTTACTAAAACAGTATTTTAACATGCAGTTAGTTGTAAAAAACTGCCAGATATTGAATGTTACTGCAAAAGCACTTAGTTACAGGACATTTTATGTCTCATTTGTGCTTAAAAGAAGCAAAGGCTTAGGTGTTAAAGGGTTAAAAAGATTTCTTGACTGTATTCCTGAATAAATCACCTTCCAACAAAAAGTAACGCCATTCAGCGCGCGCAACATCAGAGACCACTTTCACATACTGATGAACTCCAGCGCAAAGTCAGTAATGGTGATTACAACCGACGTAAACACTCATAATTACATGCAAACATGGTTTTTATAGGCTCCCACCTGCGTCAATAGATTGCCGGTTTATTTAGCTTTAGCTTTAGGCGAAAGGGTTAGTTGTTTCCACGTCTGCAACAAAGCTGCGCGCCTCCAGGCTGCCAGCTGAATAAAGATTACATGTGTCACTATATTAAGTCGCGGCGGCTTCTTGTTGAGCACACGATATTCTAGGGATGACATACATTTTACATGAGTTCCACAGTGCGGCTACTGCTCCAAGGTTGTTCACTTCATTTAAGGCGCGGACGGAATTAATTAGGGAAACGTCTCAGAGGTTAATCATTGTACCTTTTTTTTTGTCAATAGAACACCCACATTTGTGCTGATTGTTTTTTTCTCCTCATTTTTTTGCCCTGTATTTAATCTTCCTTGACATCTCTCTTAAATTACAAAGTACATCTGTTTGTATTTAAATGGCAAAGCTAGTGAGTGATGTCTTACCACCAACCCCCCCCCCCATCCCTTCTCTCTCTCTCTCTCTCTCTCATACACACGCACACAAACACTGATTAGGGGTTGTCTGTTAAGCCTGAGGTTAAGTTGATTAATTAACATTGATACAGATTAATTAGCTGTAGTGACACTTTGATCTATGAAATCACCTCCATATGTGGAGCCAACTTTGTCTTCAGCACAACGGTAGCTTGTATTATGTTGGATGGAGACTGCACGTGTAGGATCTGGACCATATGTGGCTTCATATGGGCACCAAGGGAGCCCAAAGTGGAGGAAAAGAAAAGAAAAGATACCACTGATACTATTGTGACTGCATTTGTCTCTCATCTCTAATTATTGGGAATCAAACTGTATTATATAATAATATAATTCAGGTATTAATATCACTACCTAGAGCCATGGTTCTCAAACTGTGGTACGTGTACGACCAGTGGTACGCGAGCTTCCTCTGGTGGAAAATCATGTGATCAGAGTGGAGCTGAGGAATTAAAAATAAATTCAATAATAATAATTATAACATTTAGAGTCACCTTATCTCTCGCTCCATCTTAATCTAATGTCACTATACCAGTGTGTGAAGTGTATGTGAGGAGGAGGAGGAGGAGGAGGATGATGAGAGAGCAAATGATCTTATTAGGAATAAATAAATCGGCCTCCTGTGAAAAGTACCGATATTACCTCTACCGTAAACAATTTATTTCGTGCAGAACGCTGCTATTTCATTTATAAGAATGTGTGTTTGAAATGTGAATACCTGTGACCGAAATCAACTAACTAACTTAGCTGTTATAAGACGTTTGTACTGATGGATTTACCACCTACCTGTGTAGCCATCACCTCCTGGTCACATGACACTAAGTGAAGCATTTACTCGGTATTTAGTGAGTAAGAACTACAGCAGCTTTTACGTACTTTTAACTAATATCCGATCCACGGGCCCGTACCTGTCACATCCATTCCTCTGCTGCTCTGCCAGTAAATTTCCACTCTCCTCCCCTCTGCTCCACTCTCCCTGCCGGCCACTCCCACCTCATCAGCCAACTCTGTTCACCTGTGCACTCAGGTGCTCCTCATCAGTAATCAAGCCATTAAAGACATTACCAAAGACTCATTACTCATCATTACCAAACTATCCTGTGGTCCGGGTTACTGCAATCGGGTCCTCACACACCCGTTACCCGTTACAACACTGTTACCCTCTCCTGTTACTATCACATGGGTAATTTAGCCATTTATTCATCAACAACAACAATGAAAGAAAAAGAAGTTTTTGTTTCAACGTGCACAAACAGACATAAAGATGTGACCCAGCTCAATCATTTCACTTAACTTTCCTCGCCTCGTCCCGCGCTCTCCGTCTCCACAGCAGAGCTGCTGGTTGGCATCATTAAAAATCAATACGGCTGCTTATTTAGAGTTTGAACCTCACGTGTGTGTGTGTGTGTGTGAGTGTGTGTGTGTGCATCGTCGAGAGAGAGAGAGAGGGGAACTCTGGCAATTCCCCGGTGCTAAGCCCTCCGAGTCACATGCGGTTTGTCAAGCTTTGTCAGAGGACAAAAAGGGAGAGTGAGGCAGAGGAAGGAAAACCTATCTTTACGGGGGCATTTTGACCTTGCGGGGCCCCACACATTTAAAGGGCCTTTTCAGGGTTAAAACCCATGGGTTTTAAAGTTAGGGTTAGAATTTGGTTTAGTGGTTTAGTGGTTTATGCTTTTTTATTGTTTGATTTAAAGTCATTTTATTTTATTTTTTATTATTATCATTATCACTGTGGATGTTTTGTGGTACAGGTTTCGCCCCTGTGTTTGCACACTCTCACACATTGTTCTTTTCTATTTATTTGTCAAGTGATGCACGTAGAGGTTCATATAAATCAATAAATAAATCCTATTCATATATATATATATATAAAGAATTGGGTTTAGATGAGGGTTAGGGTAAAGGTTACGGTTAAGGATACGCACTTAGTTGTGATAGTTGAAGTAAAGATAAGGGGCTATGGAATACATTTTGTCAATGACGTGTCCTCACTAAGACATAAAAACAAGTTGTATGTGTGTGTGTGTGTGTGTGAGGGTGAAAGTGCTGAGGATGAGTGGGGAGGCATAGCTGCCGGGGTCTCCATGGCAATAATGCTAGTTAGCTAGCTTGTGCTCCGGGGCCCTGGAGAAAAGTGACAATACAAGGGACTTAGCAGCAGCAGCCGTGGCTCAGCAGCCGCACTGCATTAATGAGATTTTTCACACTTATTATACACACACACACACACACTCCCAGCTATAGTGCCATTGCAGGAGTGGCCCGAGTGGGAGTGCTCATTGTGCGCACACGCAGCCTCTCCTCCGTTTTTTCCACAAGCATGTGTGACAACGAAATTAAGAGTGAGCCCGTGATTGTTTACGCACGGGCAAACAAATAAACAGATACAAACACATGCACAATATTTACCCTCACAGTCAATTTATCTTTACAAATCTGCCGCTTGTGAACAGCGCACACGTAAACTGCACAATGGAAGTAAATAAACAAACAAAGCCTAAATTATGGGGGATCGACTCCAGGCTGTTATTACACACCATTATGCTGCTGTATGTATTATACGATTGCTTCAAACCCATTGTCTTTTTATTCCTGTAATTCATAGTTTTCGTTTCCAAATGCGAGAAATGTGTAGTAACAAAGCGGTAGTAGCTGTTATGATGGAATAATGAGGACTGTGATATGTATTTTAAAAAAGAGATAACAGAGGAAGATAAATAATCTTTAATTTTTCATTATGGGATGATTTTATTTTCTATAATCCTAATAATCCTAATGTTTGAGCTGCTTACAGACACCCGGCAAAACCTGAATTCAGTGATGATGGGGGTCAGCTAAATATTGAACATTTTGGTCAACTTTATTGTGTGTTATTTTGTGTGTTTTTCGTTGTTACATAAGAGTAATGGTTGTTTAAAGGGGGACACCCCATTTTGGTGAAATTAGTGCATTATGCCTGTTAACAGAAATACAGTATAGAGCAGCGAAATTGATGAAATACAATTGAATGAATATAATGATTATAAACATACAACTGGAGTCATTCTGGATGACACTATCTTTATCAACAAGTGAAGTGAGCAAGTGATTAAGATGACCTTCTATGGCCAAAATTTCTGGAAAATGTCAATTTATGTTAGAATGAGCTGCTGTACGAGCTGCAAGTCTAGAGCAATAGAGTCTATAAGTGACATGTGGCTCTGCCTGACGGAGGGAAAACAATTGTGTGCGAAGGAAATGAGAATCTGCTTGTACAAAGGAAGTGTTCCTCTGCTGCTGCTGCTGCTGCTGCCTGGCTGCTGGCTCACAGATTAAAGCAGCTGTCAATTGATCAAATATTTGCATTTTTCTTCCCCTTTTCTTAGTGTGTGCACACACACACACACACACACACACACACCGTGTGTATAACGCTATGTTAAAATATGAGTGCAAGAGCGCAGACATACACTAACACACACACACTCTATAAGCACCATCTATTTTCATCAGTGGATCTCGCCTGACAATGTGAGTGAAGGGTCCTTTTTTCTGCAGCGCTGGCGGCACATGCCCCCTCAAGGGCAGCAAAGTGCAGGGGCCAAAGTTTAAAGGGCACGGCCGTATCACCGTAGTAACATCACTCTCGGGGGTCGGGGGGGGGGGGGGGGGGGGGGATTCCCACCAGCGTGAGGTTACTAAATCCAAGTAGTGACGCATACATTTATTTTAATTTGTGTACTTGCTTTGCCCTCTTATAAGATGAAGACTCAGTGGACCACAAAGATCCAAATTATCACTTTGTCTGAAGGTCTTGAGAAAGACAGTACATTTCAGGTTCCCTCAGTGGATATATTATTTGATTGTCTATTTAAAGTAGTGAAAAATCACCTTGGTTTATGTTTGTGTCTCAGGACTGTCTTTTGCTTTGTCTTTCGCAGAATTTTAACCTTTTGCATATTCTGCACCTGCAACATGGAAGAAGTTAATCTTATTAAATACTAATTCAATTTGTTAAATGTTTGCTTTATTTTATTTGTCTTCTCTTGTCTTTTACTGCGTGACTGCAACGTGATGTTTTATTTGCCCGTCTACCTTGAAAAACTGGTTGAATAAAGGATCATGAAAATCCTCACTGTAGTCTTTAAAACCCTCAAAACCTGGTCCTAATAAGGCAGACGCTCATTTCTGAGGAACTAGTTAAGTTTGGGGTTAATATTACGTTAGGGATTAGGGTGATGAGCTGAGGTTGGGGATAATACTTTGTTTAAGGCTGCGCTATGTGAATGGAAGTCAACGCAGTGTCCTAAGAAGAATAGCTGCACAAACAAGTGTGTGTGTGTATGTTCTTGTATGGGTAAGACCTGGTTTTAGGGTTACAGTTAGAATTAGGTTTAGTGGTTTGTGCATGCGTGCATTTGCCTGTGTGTGTGTGTGTGAGCGATTGTACATACATTTTTGTGAGGACCAAAAAACTTTTGCAAGTAAGGACATCTTGTGAAAGTGAGGACATTTTGACGAGTCCTCACAGTATAACTAAATAAATGTATGGATTAAGACTAGGTTTTAGGATTATGGTTTCAATTGGGTTTAGGTTAAGGTTAGGCTAAGGGTTAGGGTTAGACATTTGGTTGTGATGGTTAAGGTAATTGCATGGAACTAGGGAGTACATTATGTCTATGAGTGTCCTTGTCAAGAATGTTGTACAAGTATGTGTGTGTGTGTGTGTGTGTGTGTGTGTGTATGCCAGGAGCGTAGGCCTGTTTACAGCCTAAGTATTTGTGTGCTTGCGTATGCATGTCTCACCTCCTCCTCACCCTGCTCCACTGAGAGATGAACAGATGGACACAGTGGGGGGGGGAGAGAGGTTGGAGGACAGAGTCTAGAGAGGGCCAGAGTAACAAAAGGAAGATGGAAGGACATCTCTGTCCCTTATGCATGGTAACATGAGACACGAAGCTGTGCCACGGACGTGTCAGACTAACAGGTGAGACAAAGGTGTCTTCGGGGGAGCATTTGGGTGACAGTGGGACAAAGCAGACAGCAACCTGGTTGACAAAGGTGACATTGTGTAGGAAAGCTGACACTGGAAAGGCAAACAGGTGGCACAAATGTGATTTGCAAAAGCACAGCGACGAGACGAGGAGGACGCAAGATGCAAGAAACAGCAGAACTGACATATTTTTGACTTGAGAACACTAAGTTTATGAATTGTTAGCTTTTCATTTATGCAGTTATGTGGTGTCCTCCATGCACAATACAGCAGAACTAAAAATAAAACCAATGATTCAGTTTCCCACAGGGTCAATACAGTCCTGATCCATATTCAGATTACCGACAAAATCTAATTATTTCTTCCTTGGGCCGCAAACCCACATCCCCAGTTTCACCCAGATCCGTCCATTTCCTTTTTAAGATATGCTGGTCACAACCAGACAGACAAAACACAAGCCAAAAACAAAACCTCCATGGCATGGAGGTAATAAAATGTCACATTAGGTGACGTGTACCAAACACCTGTTCAATAAGCTATGACACGGCTGAAGGAAATCAATTCATTTATGTGTTTTTCATGGAAACTTTAGGGGGAAAAAACTCAACAGAAGAATAAAAAAAAAAGTTGGATTTCACTCTTTTAAATGAAAAATATTCTATAAAGTGATTGCTTGGAGTGAGGCCATCACCCTCATGAAAAGAATTACTTTCACATGTGATTGAGAACCATTTTGACATTTTCTCATATAATTCATGATCCCGGGTTGATTTGAAATGATTAAGTGTGGCTGTATGTGTCTTTGATTAGATTGTGTTTACATCTGGCTCCCCTCCCTCTCTCTGTCTCTCTGCCTGAAAGTGGATCTGATGGGTTTTTTCCCCCTGTAACTGTGTCAGCTCCACTTTGCTCTGTAGTCTCCTCAGTTTAAGCAGAAATTAGATTTACTTCCCTGTGCCAGCATTGGTCTTTCATCAACAAATACAGGGTGCGCGGGATCAGATTTGACAAGTGCGGCATAGGTAATACACCGCCTTATCCATCATTCTCACCTTTTTTATGTCTCGCAATGACAAGGCATAAATCCTGGGGAAAGGAGAGTGTGTCAGTGAGCTGAAAGACGAGCACAGTGAAAAACATTGACCTGTTCCTTTTGCACTTGCCAGATTTTACAGGTTTGTTTTTTGTGGATCAGTAAATGTCATGACAGTGACATAAGGCTTTTTGCTCTCTGTGTTGAGGGGGGAGTGAAGGAGTGAATCATTTGCGCAATAAACCGTAGAAGAAACAAACATGACTTTAGTTTTTTTTTTTTTTAATATCTTATGATATACAAACAGCTCAGAGCAGAATGGGTGTCCTGTGACAGTAAAGACATTGTCAGGAGTGGAAAACTGCTCCTCGGGGTCCTCGCAGGTGTGACGCACACTTCTTTCAGTTTGGTAAATTCATGACATGATAGGAACCTGAGATGAGAAAAGATAAGACAGGATAATCCTTTATTTGTCTCTCCTCATGTACATCCACTCTGGTGTCCCGTACACCAAAATCAAACACAGTCTGCAACGTTTGGCCTCCACTCTCTGCATCAGCCTGCATCTTATCTGTTTGTGTCCACGGGGGGAAGTACTGTATGAGTGCGGAATTGTTTAGCTCAGGCTCAGATAGCTATCATGTCTGATGCCATTTGCTTGCAGCGCTGCACAGGAGCCAAGATGGATGCATTAGCAGTTCCTTTTCATTGATGAGCGAAATAAAATGTTATGCTTGACAGTCTGTCCCAGAATGGATTCCTTCGCTACCTGCGGGTCTGTCTGAGGGACGCTCATAATCCATCTCATGCCATTCAAGCATGGGACAGCATGGTAGGTTTGCCTCTAGCATTGACTTCCTTTTGTGCCCGTATATGTATGTGCCTGTGCCCATGTGTGTGTGTGTGTGTGTGCTACAACTGTCTTTGTCTGTGTGGGTAACATATAATAAAAGAAAACAAGATCAGATTAGGCACATCTGTCCTGCATTACTTCAAAACATGGCACACCACAGAAATTCAAGTTTGTGTTTTTCATTTGCGATCATTTGCACACTGTCAGAGTGCCTTTGTCTCAGGGTGGATTTGATTTGCCCCTTTGAAGAAAAGTGCACCGCATGGTTTATTTTATGCACCATATGTGACTGCAGAGCCCAAACATCATCAAGTGCTGCAACGTCTTTATTCTACTGTCTAAAACAAACGCCGTCCAAAGCTGTCGGACACACTAATAACAACATGATTATGTGGGAGGGGTTTGAGTGACACAACATATTGATTATACAGTGTGAAATTGTCTCATAATAGAAACAAGATGTGTGGGGAAATGTCTAATTTCGGCCAAAGTGTTGTCGGAATAAGACTGTGATTAAAGTGTGAGACGGTCAAATTATCAGGCTACTTTTATCCCTCTGTGGTGAGTGTGTGTGTTCTTGTATTTGTGTCTCAACCATACGAGTGAGGACATTTTGGCAAAGTGAGGACATTTTGGCTGGTTGGTTAGACTGGGGTTTAGGTTAGGGTTAGGGTTAAGGTTAAGCATTTAGTTGTGATGGTTAAGGTTAGGGTAAGGTGCTTGGGAATGTTTTATGTCTATGAGGGTCCTCACGATGAATGACGCACAAACATATGCATGTGTGTGTATGTCTTTCATAGGCTGTGTGGACCAAGACATTTCGGCCTTGTGAGGACATTTTGGCTGGTCTACGCAATTTTAACTGGCTTTTTGAAGATTAGACCTGGTTTTAAGGCTTAAGGCCCTGGTAAACTCCCCCTTCAGGGTCCTGTAGTATCTCACTTTACCATTGGGTGGCGGTACAAGTCTGGATGAAGGGAATAGGACGCATTCCTACCAAGGAAGAAAAGAACGATACTACAGCGCCCTCAGGACACGTCTGGTTTGAGCGCTCACAGCTGAAAGGCCTGTCGGGCAGGGGAGTCGGAGGGTAAGTCTGTTTGAGGCTCGGATGACTATCCTTTCTCCGCTTGGTGAGCAGGGCTTAATACTCCACCTACCAGCGGGGCGGGAATTCAGTTTGTGCGTGCACTGTCGACGCACTCTTTGCGGGAGTTGCGCGTTGATGACGCAAATCACGCAAGTATGCCAGTGCCTTTAGGGGTTAGAAGCAGGTTTGGTTTAGGGTTAGACATTTAGTTGTGGTGGTTAAGGTTAGGGTAAGGAGCTAGGAAATGCATAATGTCAATGCATTATGAGTTGCCACACAAAGAATGCAAAACCAGTCATCAACTCACAGAACTTTCACACCTGTCCTGTTTAGTGTGCCACAGACAGAGCAGACACACACACACACACACACATATATGTTTATATATACATATATATATATATATATACACACATATATATATATATATATATATATATATATATATATATGCCTATAAATATATTATGTTGAATAAAAACCCACCAGCAGAGACATGCCTTAATGTGAAATCAGCATCAACACACAAACCCACTACACGCACAGTGGGGATGATAAATTGTGCTCCACGCTGCTTTCCGAGCAGATACGCATGCAGATTTACACTGATCATCATTTAGCAGTGCCTACTTTCTCATTTTTCTCATTTGTTTGGCTTCTTCCCTGTTTTGGCAGAAGCTCTTTTTCTTTCTTTCTGTCTGTCTTTTTTTTTTAGTAGCTGCTTATTTTCTTGCTTGGCGTTTGAACCTTGTTGAGCACCGAGGCCTCATCACGGCTGGTGGCTGAGCTTGTTTTGCACGCTGCTTACATGGCTGCACTGAGTTTGTGCATCTGCAAAAAAAAAAAGAAAGAAAGAAAGAAAGCATGTGTTTTTAAAGTGTGGGTGAGACACCACAGTGGTTTGACATATATTCGTCTGTCTGAGCGCACACACATATATATATACACACACAGGATGTAAGGTGCAGTCTGAATGAGATGGAGGTGTTCACATGCATTTTACAGGTTGTCTAGAGAAAAAAAAAAGCATGTCTAAAGGTGCAGAAGGTTTCTGTACCTCATTTATAATAACTCACTTCCACAGGCAGGTTTGTTAAACAATTGCAGGTTTTTTTCGTATGATTTGTTTTCACTCATTAAAATACTTTTTAAACAGATTGACAGCTGAATGATGCTGTGTCAAATTCTGAGCAACTTCAAGTCATTTGCTGAAAATAGTCAAATGATTATTGGCACTGGCTTCTCAAATATCAAATAGGATAGATTTTTAGGACAGTATGAGGATTTTTAATGACAGAAAATAGGGACACAAAACCACAACTTTCTCTCTAGCCATACACCGTAGCAATGCACCAAAACCAGAATATGTAATATACTTAATAAACTCAATGCATGGAGAGAAAGGCCTGAAATCTAAATGTATTTGCAAAATGTCTGAATTCTTCCATTTAGTTTTCCTTTTTTGTTCACCATTCCCTTTCTCAGTAGTTTAAACAAATGGCATTTTACAGCATACATGCTCAGCAATGCGTTATCTGCTCGGGGCAAACTTGTGACTGCTCATCACATGGCTTCCTCTCAAAGCCACACCACTGCAGCTCAGCTTCACCACATCCAGACCAGCCACCCCAGCTCCTGTTATCGTATAGATTTACCGAGTATGGCCCATAAAAAATCCTATATGACTTTTCAAACTGTTATCATACACCGGTTGAAATAGGAGTCATTTAATGGGACGTATTAAACGGCTAATTGAAGTGTAATGTGCTCAGATTTTATATCCATTGTAAGTGATGGTGACACGTGAGAGCATAAAGCCCACAGACCATTAAATGAGCTCGGTGAATTAATTTTATGCAAGCACATGCGTGCGTGTGTGTGTGTGTCCTTGTATTTGTTACTTCTTTGGGACCTTTTTTCTGGTCAGGACCAGTCGTCCTCGCAGAGACCAAAACCTGGTCCTAGTGTGGCCGAGCCTGATTTCTGAGGAACTGGTTAAATTTAGTATATTACTTTGTTTCGGCTGTCCAAATGAATGAAAGTCAATTCAGAATCCTGACAATAATGGCTGCACAAACCTTTCTTTCTGTGCGTGTGTGTGTGTGTGTCTGTATGCACTGCAGAGGGGGGGGGGGGGGGGGGACAGAAGTTCTTGTGTGTTTCTTCTGCGTGCTTTTGTTCATGTGCGTGAGCTTGTGTTTGAAAGCTGAGCCACTCACTCCCCCTCATCAACCTGCTAATCACGGTGATTAGCGACTAATTTCATCATTACAGGTTTCACACCACACACATTGCTTACCTACTGCACACACACACACTCACACACACAACCATTCCTAAAGAGAACTTCACACAAACAAACACGCACGCACACAGACACACAAACATGCAGAGGCCTGGCTGTTGATCACATACACTCCTCAACCTTCACCCCTGCAGTCTGCCATCCATCACTGTGCCACGGGGGAGAGGGATGGAGAAGTGCAGAACAGAGGAGAGAGACAAAGAAAAGAAGTGACCGCGCCTGTCTTTTTACCTTGAGCTGGGCCTCTATAAGCCTCTGCCAGGCACACACACACACACACACACACACACACAGGCTCACACAGCTCTCTAACCAAAGTCTTATCCCGCACCTAAACCAGAACCAGTTAACACCTAACCCTAACCTTAATATAAGCACATGTCAAATCGTAGCCCTGAACTTAACCCGTTCGTCAGAAATTGGTTGACAAGGCCAGTGTTTATGCCAGAAGAAAGGTCCTAAAGAAGCAACAAATACAAATGTACACACACACACACACACACACACACACACACGCACACACAGTGAGCAAGATATGTGAAACCAGAAAGCCACTTCCTCAAAGGGGTACCTCAAGTGTGTATGCATGTGACACTCTATATGAATGCTGTATGAGTTCAGGTACACGAGTTAAGGTGAAGCTGAGTATGGTGTTTTTTACAATTATTTTCATTACAATAGATATTTTATAGTTTTATTTTAATTCATGCCTCAACTCATGTCCCATCCCATTTTAAGACTACAAAACGGCATGTGCTTATAGTATTTCACATACAAAACGTGTGGGAAAAAAAACAATTTGCAAAAAGAACTACTACTTTTAACCCAGAAAACAAAATAGAACATTGAGTAGACAAAGTTTAGATTAAATATAATAAAAAGAGACATTTTGTATAACACAGACCCAAAGAATTTACTGTATCAAAGGAAGGAGCAAGGAAGATTGTCTCAGGAAATGTGTTTCAGCTATAGATATAGTTATATATAAATACAGATATACATATAGATAACACTATCACTGGTGGCAGTGATGTGGTGTTATTATGTTTATGTTCGGTCATGTCAGTTAGATCAATCATCATCACACATCATCTTAATGTAGTTCACACAATACACAGCGGGAGAAGCAAGAGCTTATCTAGTCCCGCCCCCATTACCACTTTACTTATGACAGTTTGACACTCACCAAGGTTGCGCGGCTGTTAACTGTGGAGTAGAAGATTTCTGTTTTGGTGCGACAGAGTCCATACAGGAAGGCAGCGCAACCTTGATGAGTGTTTCCTTTCATTGACTTGAGCTTTTTTTAATAAACTGGCTGAATAATTTGTTTACCTGCACATGAAAGAGTAACTTGGCACAAACAGCCACCACGATCAAGTCACAGATGAATGGTTTCAAGCACATCCCTGACATTCTTTTACAAATCACTCTCACTCTCGGTGGAAACCTAAATTCCTTCACCTTTTTGTATTCACACATTCAATAAATTGAACTTGATATAAAGCTGAGAGATGCTGACGATTTCATGCACGTGGGGTTTTTTTTCTCCTCTTTTATTTGACCAGATTTTCCCATTATGCCTCGGTGCATTGAACAGAAAACCCCGCAAACATGTGCTGTGTGTGCACAGACGACACCGAGCCTCTCCTCTGCTCCGAACGTCAGAAGAACTTCCTCTAGTAAACACGTTCATAAAAGTGGAGTCAGTTACAACAGACGTGAGTAAACTGATCGTCTGCGTGACGCGGAGCATGCTGTTGCATTCTGTTGCTATTTACATGTCTTTGCAGCCCATTTGTCTTTCCTTAGTTTCCTTATGTTCCCATGCTACGTCGCCAACGCACCTAGTTACATTTATTTGAGTGCCGATCACACATGTGCTTTTCTGTGGCACATCGTCCAAACCTTCTCTGAAGAAGGATCCAACCAGGCAGGCTGTACCCGGAGCTGAATCCTCCCCATGTGCCAAGAGACTGTCGAAATAATAATCCCACCCCAGGTCAGAGTACATTAACAGACTCTTTTATGAGGTAGCGTACCCCCAGAGCCTTTAAGAAGTAAAACCTTCAGAACAATAGAGATTGTTTCCTGGAGGCTCTGAAGCAAATAAATTCCGCCTGTAGGGACCTTTGAAGGGCACATGGCGTCCGCACGCGGCTCCTGTAACTTCTCAGCAGCAGATAAGTGTTAAAGCTCCGAATCCCTGCTGAGTTTCTGCAGCCATGAAATATCCACACATGGAATAAAAATGTGGGTTGAAAGGGAATGTAATAGCTAAATAGTGAGAACGCTACTGTACAAATCAGTGTTGGAACAGGTGTGGAACAAAGACAGAGAGACAAGGGAGCCAAGCTCAGACTACTGAGACCAGGGCTATAGGGCTGTGGTGAACTAATCCTAACCAGACCTGCCTTGTCTGTCTTCAACCAGCGACACCTCATAACACGGAGGAGGGTGTGTGTTTTCAGGAGGAGGAGGAGAAGGAGGAGGAGGTGGGGTCTGGTCTGCATCATGTTCCTTTTTTCTTTTTTAAAACGAGAAGACATTTTCTGCAGAGTCTGCAGCTGCAGCCTCTCTCCTTCACTGGCGGTGTGTGCATGTGTGTGTGTGTGTGTGTGTGTGTGTGTGTGTCTCCTCCCACCATTATGGGCTGTTTTAGCAGGTAATCCAGGGGACAGCATTAATGGGTGACAGAGATAGAGTAGAGTGAAGTGTCAACCATCTCTGGAACTCGTGCATGCAGCAGTGTTTCGTAGATACGCTGCAGCTCCACATGTGGCACTTGATCAAAATGTGAAGAGTGTTTTTAATAATGAATGTACTTTTGTTGTTCCGCTGGTGTTTCTTTGCTGTAGCAGTGTACAGCTCAATTAACATTTTTCTTTCTTACTTCATTTCTGCTGCTTCGTGCTATGAGCATTAATTGCCCTTGGGGGGGGGGGGAGAAAACAACACATAATACTCGCGCGCACACAAACACAGCCCCGACAGCAGTTCTCCTTCCTCTTCGCTTGTCTCTCCCACGCTTACTCCTCACTCCTCACTCCTCACTCCTACACAGTCTCCACTCCACAACACGGCATGAACATAGAGTAAACATGTCAGACTTGGCATTTTCACTGTCTCAGGTGAAAAAAAAAATACAGGAAGTTACAGTTCCAATCCAGGTTTAAGAGTTTGTTTTTTATCATCATTAATGTTTTATGTGCATTTTCCTTTGTGCCTGAAAACGAGGAGGCCACCAGCGTGACAACATTGATCTTCATCATCGCTTTGCCTTGTTTCTGCAGCATCTTCAAAGTGTGCCCCTGAGTGTGAGGTCCGGTAAAACCAAAGACAAGGTCCAGAAATCAACCCCATAGGCTAACAAAGAGAGTGGGGGGGGGAAGGAGTAAGGTATAAGTACTGTTAGAGCTGAGTGAATTGAAGGCAAAAGCAGCTGGTTTATCCGAGTTCTCTGGGGACGCTGCTTTAAGGCTGGGAGGGGTTACTGATCGGTAAGACTTGTTGGAGTGTTGGTGGGTAAAATTTGATATTTAGGGAGAAAAAAAAGCCTCCGAGTGTTTTTCTCCATTGCCCTTTTCAACAAGGCTTGGTTCTTTTTTTTTATGTCAGAGTTCAATGAAACATGAAGAAAAAATGCTTCCAAAAACCCAGCCTGCAGTGTTGATCACATCCTCTACAATAATCACTCCTCTCGCTGCCTTTGTGTGAACTCCCACTCCCACAACAGCTGCATCATATGTGCAACGGAGAAAAATGTATAGCAAACCAACAGAAATGACGGAGCAATGAAAATGTCAGCCTCACATGTGTCCTCGACCTCATCTGCTTCTTCTCTTTGAAACAAGAGGGAAGTGACACAGAACCATTCATTTCTTTATACGGAGGAAAAATCTCTGCTGTCACTTTGTGCCGGAGCAGGAACAGGGAAGCATTCTCTCTTCGTCTGGCTCATCAGCACTTCATCCTAATCCACCAAGGTGCTCCACTCTACCTTTTACACCACAAACACAAATATGATGAATTAAGAGACGACAACACTCAACACTTTCAATCCATGAGCCCCGCGGAGTAACTTTGCAAAAAATAGATTTGGACAAGTTCCAATTGCACTGGTGCCATGTACTCTGCTGAGATTGTTACTGTAAAATGCCTCTAAAAAAGAAAGAAAAAATGAACTGACAAACAAGTCAGGAAATGAGATGATTGTTCAGGGAGTAGTTTGGTTTATTCTCTTCAGATCATGTGGGCTCGTAATCGTCAGTGTAAAATACAAGCACTAAATTAAGTTAAACCCCAGCCCATATACACACACACACACAGGCAGCAGAGAGGGAGGGGCAAGACTACGTACCCTGACTTATTCAAGTGTGCACATTCATTCTTCTCCCTTTTTATTTTCCTCTCTCTCCTCTGCTGCCCCTCTCTTTGTTAGCAGGTGTGTGTGTGTGTGTGTGTGTGTGTGTGAGAGAGAGAGCTGGCACACTCTAACCTTGACACTTGAGCATGATGGGGTGATGAATGAAAATGACCACAATACAGTCGGGTGGACGTGCGGAGGAGGGACTGACTGGAGGAGACAGTGATATGGGGGGCAATTGTGGGGTGGTGTATGTATGTGTGTGCACGCACACAACAATGTAAACGCACATATTTTTTGTTTTAAATATGAATATTTTTTTTTTAATATAAAAGGCAATAGACAAAATATGCATGTTTGTGTACCGTGTTGTTTGTGTGTGTGTGTGTGTGTCCAAAGTCAGTGGCAGCATGAAGGGGAATGGGATCTTTGATTTAAATATCCTGCCAGTTAATTTCATGGCCTCGGGGTCCGTGCCCTGTTGGTATTGTTTTCTTTCAATCAAGCCGTCGTGTGGGACGCGCTCACACACTGCAGACTGCTCACATAAACACTCTTTAGTGAAGGGAGGACAGGCCCAGACACTGTGTCGGCTCCTGACTGTCTCTGTCTCTGTGTCTGTGTTGGGAAGTGACAGATATTTCCATGGGGGCAAACCGTGCGGCACAGGTATGTTTTCAATTAAAAGGCACCTATGCGTGATGAATTTCATTTATGCTGTACGGTTGGTTTTTTTGACACCATGACTGCCGTTCTTATTCTTGCAATTGCTTGTATTTTCTAGTGAAGCATTTTGTAATGGAGCTTGGATTTAAGAGGGATAATAAAACAAACCTCCTCCTACATAGGACAGGAAATAAAGCTCAAATGTCTGTTTAAACTAAACATTGCAACATATGGTTCCATGTCGGTGTCAGATTTGTCAAATGTAAGGTTAAATTAGGCCACAAATGTTGAAACGATAACTTTCAAAGGGGGACACAGTGTCACTACAGCCAAAAACAAAATAGAAAAGAATGGAGCACATCAGCCAGCTCTGGCCACAGATGTGAAGTAACATGGTATGGAACCAGTTTCCCTGAATATGGTTTGAATATATGAAAGCGTCAGCTACACTTCAGAGGCTTTTTGTTACGGGGTTAAAACGAATGTTCCCATTTCACCATCAGCCCGGCTTTCTCGTGACATTCAGCGCCCCCTTGAGTCTGCTCAGCAGTAACAGTCCGATGATGTGGAGCATGTAGAGCGTTGACGTTGTGTGACAATGTCGTTCCTCCGCTGGAATCTAAAGGCCACAAAAAAGTGAGATTAGAAAAGACTGCAGGGGGTAAAAAAAAAACACTGAGATACAGAGATAATGTAGAATAGACAAACAGTAAATGTGATTAATGTAAAATAAAATGTATGTCATTCGTAACAAGGCGTAAAACAACTTCACACACACAGATTTTATATTTGTTGATTTGAAATGTGTTGCGGACATAAACTCAATCTTAATGCGTGCACATTTGAATTTAGGATTTTGCTAAAAATATCACATGCACTTGCTTCACCAACACTGACACTTCTATTGTAGGATATTTAAGGTCCAAGAACAATGTGTATTCAGGACACTGGCCCAATTGCACCCCTGTATGCTGTATATGCAATTAAATGTATTCTATAGTCCCCATACATACTGTATTTCCAGTGATTTACATTGCATTATTTAAACTGATTCGTGTTACGTTTCCTTCCTACCGACCGTTTTCCGACCATGTCAGTGACGAACAGGATTTGTCCCCACTGCCACCCAAGCATTTCCCACAAGCGCTTCTGTCCTCAAACCGCATGAATCTCTATTTGCAGTAACCCATGTGATATAGGTAGGGAGCCTCTGCGGTACATACATTATGATTAGACCGCTCCGTGGTCAGGGACAGAGACTAAAGCATCACACCCAAAGGTTACTGGTAGAATGGGTTTACTGCTGAAGACGCGAGTATTCCATTATTCCCACCATCTTTTATATCTCCATGGCAACTACACACATAAACACACACACACACACACACGCATGCAGGAGTAGTCTCTCAGGAGCATAAAGAGACGTAGGTATAACTCAGCTTTCCTGTGTGCTCACTGTACTTGACGATATAGTGCTGACTTTCACTTCTGGACCATTGTTATTTCCAACCAATTAGGCAGCTGTGGTGCAGAGGCCAGAGGAGACCACTTACTATTATCTTAACCGTTTACCTTGTTATAAACCTGCATGTTATTACAAGCAGTGGAAATGCAGCGGACATTATTGCAGCCGCGGTGGAAAATAACTGGAACAAATGATGGGATGTGTTGGATGAAATAGCCTGGGTGGAAGAAAAAGGTTGTTGTGTACACGGACAGGAAAATGCACACACCCACCGAGTACCTCATCGCAGCAGCCTCTGTGCCTGTTTCTCTCTCATCGACCCGCGCTATTGATAAACCGAATGTTGGGAGGCTGAGTCAATAAACAAGAGGAAAAGCTTTTTGAGGAGAGGGCGACTGAGAGGAAGAGTGTCTCCACATGGAGTCAATCTCTCTGTGCTCTCAAGTGTCGTGTGTGTGATGTACATGCATCCATGTTTATACTGCCACATTTTTGTCTCCTAAGTAAGTTTGCCCATGCAGTGTCTCTTTTCCCTCACAACTCCTGTCCTCCTGTTCTCTGTCTGTGTGTGTGTGTGTGTGTGTGTGTGTGTGTCTCTCTCTCCAGACACACAGAGCTGACTCGTTAATGTTTAATGCTCACTCAGGAAGCAGACATGCTCAGCAAGCCTTGCACATACACACACAGGAACACACACACACCTCCTACATCCCCCTAGCGACGCCATCCTCATTACCAGCCTGAGATTTAACCTTTCACCCCTGGACCAGATGGTTGATGTTTTCATACTGGAGTGAGAAGAAACGAAGCACCGTGCATGGCGTCACAGGAAGAGAAGGTGGACGAGCGCGTTGCAGGATGATGGAGGTGTTTGTCTGTCAACAGGGGATCAGACAGAGCTGTTGCTGAATCAGGTCGTCTGCCGTGCAACGTTCAGTCTTTTGCAAAGAGGCTTGAGCTCCCAGGAGGTTTGTGGAATTAATCTTTTGGATCAATACTAATTAGGAAATGCCGCTTGATGACGGTGTAATCGTGAAAGTTTTGCCCCAGCCAAAAACCCGTGGCGAAACCCAGACCCGAGGTGCAGATCTCTGCCACTTTGCACATCAAAAGAGTCCACAAATTACAGGGCGCAGACAAGAGGCGATGTCCATATGGGATTGAAACTAAAGCGGGCAGTGAAGTGTGAGAGGTGGCATTGTGTGAAAATATGTGTGTCTTTGTGGAAAAAGACGGAGAGAATAAGTGAAAGCAGCAGAGGGTTCACAGGCCTGTGTACGTGCCTGAGCACATGTCTGTGTGTGTGTGTGGCTAATGACATGACAATGGCACACTTAGGTGGAGGGTCCATCACGGGTGTGAGCATGGAAAGCCCCCTCCTACGGGAAAAAACAACAAAAAAAGTTTTCACATTGCAGAGATAGTACCCTAAAATCTTAGAAGTTCATTTATTTAATTGTTGTCTGTTGTTTGGCTGTAGCAAGTTTGAAATGTATTATAAAACTAACCGGTAACAAGTGAAGACGGAAATAACTGAAGTGTGATTTGATCATGCTCATGTGAATTAGTTAAGATCCTCATTGCTGCACAAACGTGAGAGAGAAATCAGTGAGCATTTCTGGGTTACAAGCTACACACTTTACATTCATTTACAGGCATAATTGTTACAGATCAGATCAATGGACTTGAATGAATGACATTATAATAATGATTATCAAAATGATGTTTGACATTCCATAACATAATATGCAAATATCTAGTTGCATGTGCAATACATTCATTAATTTATGTACCCAAATAAGGGAAATAATAGTTGTTGGCATTCTTGACATTAACTTTTTATATAACTTAACTGTCTGCTAGCTTCAATAACTGGTATAAGTACTTATTGTATAGCTGGATGTCATCAGCTTAAAATAAAATGGTGATATATATATATATATATATATATATATATATACATACATTATAACCATATATTTAGTTTAAAAAAGGGGGCCCAAAATGGAGCCTTGAGGCACACCACATCTTTAAAAAAGTAGCAAAAAAAATGGGTTTTCTGGGTAGAAATATTCATAGAAAATGATCTAACAAAAGCATAGTGCTGCAGTCTAACTTCACTCTGCTACCGACCAAAAATGAAGCTGTCACTGGCATCAGCTGTAAAGATTATTAATTTTCTCTTTAATCCAATGGCAGCAGATGTGTGGCCAGCACCACTTATCAAGTCGCCCCCGTAACAGAGGTGACAGCCTTCGAGAAAGCTTCTGCCAACAACACTCCATGTGTTCACTTGACTGCATCTCTTCCTGCCTCCTCCACAGACTCTCACCATCCTCTCCTGCATCTTTTCTTCCTCCTCCTCCTCCTCCTCCTCCTCCTCCTTCTCCTCCCGACTCTGTGTCTAACACGCAGACATGTATACTGTGAGGGCTACACAGCAGGAGAGAGAAAACCAGAGTGATGGAAACAGAAAGAGATTACTTTTCAAGTTTGCAACCAGGTTTACTGCCACATTTAATTTTGTCTGGTGAGTAGACAAGTCAGAGGGCACGGCTGGAGAGTCTGATGGTGAGTCATGACTCAGTGTGGTCCGGAGGAAAGGCTGCAGCGTTGCTTATTTTATAGCACAACCACAGAATGAACGTGAAGGCAATATTTCTGTGTGTGTGTGTGTGTGTGTGTGTGTGTGTATTCTCTTTAATCAGGGAGCGAGTGGAGCAGAACAGAGAGGAG
This sequence comes from Solea solea, assembly GCF_958295425.1. Lineage (NCBI taxonomy): Eukaryota > Metazoa > Chordata > Actinopteri > Pleuronectiformes > Soleidae > Solea > Solea solea. Next base: position 16,060,220 of record NC_081153.1, read on the forward strand.
GGTTGAATCAGGGGACTTTCTGTTGGTCTGGCTGACTCTAGGCTGGCACTGCTGCCATTTAAATACCCGCCTGTAATCAACTCCTGATGTTTCTCTGTCTCTGCACCGAGAATAAATTGCAACGAGTATCTCTTCATCTCATTGTAATCTGCTCTCACATTACCAAGTAGAGGCCCACCTGAATTCAGACATATGGATCTGGATTAAAACCACACACGGTTCATTGTGAGTATAAAGTGACTGTGCTGTACCCACATCCTCTGCGAGAAAGTGCACGCGTGAATACAATGACTCAGTTACATTCCCTTGTTTTTTTACGTACTCCATCACTTCTGTCTTTTCCCACTTCTCTGCTCTTTTTCATCTTGTCCTTCATTATAACAACGAGGATATTTTGGCTCTCATTCACCCACTGAACAGGGACATTCATAAAAGACGTTAACTAATTTAATCTTTTAAACAACACCTTCACAAAGTTTCTGCACACTTTTGATGGTGAGATTGTGTTTGATCTTGATGATTTAATTCCTAAGTCTTGTTTTTCCACAGCTATTCTCTATCACACTGTACTATGAGCTTTATATATACAATATATATATATATCTATATATATCTATATATATATACATATATATGTATATATATACATATGTGTACTTATTGCATGCCAACGTATGTGCTGTGTTGTCTTCACAGATACATCAGACAAAAATTTGGATTGCAAGTGAATGTACATGTTTTTTAATTGTCAAGTCAGCACTCACTGTGCCTGACAAAGCCTTCTTCTTAAAACGAATATCCACTACTTTTGTGGGCATGTGCTGACACCTGCTGGTCAAAAGTGGGACTACTCCATTAGGTAAACGACACCCTGCAAAATAACCTCTTACATGTAAAGGACTTTGTCATGTTTTCTGTTTGAAAAGCACATGTACAACATGTCTGTGTGTCGATTTAACACATGTTAAGTGTAATGTTTTGGTTTTGTTTTTTTTAAATGATAAAGATTTACAGTCCTACTGAGTGAATGCTTGCCAGCGCTGGGTTCTAACAAGATCTAATTAGGCTCCTGGCCAATTCTGATTATGCTGATTATGCACCACTGAAGTTCCATTTTCTCCTGTATGGAGTTTCATATTTGCAGACGTCTATGATGTGACTTGAAACCACAGCTGATACAGATCAGTTTTTTTTCTCTCCCTCAGTGGCATCTTTGTCCAGATTTCCCTTGGCTCAAAGACAGAAGATTATAAAAGATTTAAATATTAATTAAACCAGCAGTGACAGCCACGTTAAGATCTACATGCGATGTTTGATCAAATATTTCAAATACAGTGGATGTTTTATTATCTCATTGAGAATCTTCAATACATCCAAAGTGAAATTAGGTTTCTTTCTTTCTTTTTCTGCTGATTGGAAAAACCTGCCAACAACTGTGAATTCAAACAGAGTTGCAAGTAATATATTATACTGATTGAATATTTTCCTGTGTTCGTAATGGTGCATTAAAGTGACGTCATATTATATCTAAGATCACTTTACAGCACATAAAATTGTGCAAATATCCAGGCTTTTTAGCAGCACTTCCACAAATAGGTGCAGTACTACAGGAAAGCCTAGGTGGGCGCTATCAGTCTGCATCTTGGACAACATAGAGTTAAAAACAGCATTAATATTTTCAGCATTTTCTTCCCACTATTTCATTAATTATAAGTTATCAAAATGAATGACATCATATATTACAGAAAGCCTTCTCATCAGGCACCATTTTGATCGATAAAGACCTCAACAAATTTTAAAAAGAACAACAACTTAGCTTTGAGGAGGCTAAAAAAAACACATTTTACATGATTACACACATTTAAACATGTGTAAAATTGTGTAAAGATAAATAATATAATCACATCCACCTGGTACATTACGTCACAAGTAGATGAGATAAACATATAATTAAGGATTAGATCACTAATTAAATAAAATGATAAATCATTTAGCTGCCATGACTGAAGCCCAAAATATAAAACCCCAAAACTACTATTATACCAAACCACCAGACGGGTGCACGCATAGCCACAATGGCTATTTGTGTACCTTGAGAGGTTGTACCTCGTCAACAAAGTCCTGTAGCAAGTAAACAAGCAATATTTGCAGCATGTGTGGGGGGGAAACACTGCAGACTGCAGCTGTTGTGCAGGCAACTTTAGGGGCCATGGAATGTTGTAAAGCAAGACAGCAGTCGGGGAAATGCATCACACTCTTTCACCAAGCTTCTTACACTAGGTGTTGGTTAAACTTTGAGGTAGTGAGAAAGCCAGTAGAAGAGATGTTGCAACATTAACATCATGTTTTAATGACAACTGGACAGGTGCAATAAGGTATAAGAAGTGTTATAATGTAACAAAGTATAAATACTTTGTTGCTGTAATTAAGCACACAATTCACATACTTTACTTTGTTATTTATATTTCTCGCAACATTTACTTTTACTCCACTACATTTCCTCTAACTGTCTTTGTTACTTGTTACGACCAAATAAAATCAGAAGAAGAAGAGTTGGTAATGGTCTGTATTTATATAGAGCTTTTCTAGTCTTGATGAGCTGAAGTCATTTTCTGTACTCTGATACTTACTCAAATATCCCTTTAACGTACTTTATATAAGATACATTATACCATGTCTGCTCCATGTCACTGGAGATCCAAAAACGTATTTAATATGACATAATACAAGACTAGGCTTAATAATTCCCATATATATTATTGTTTTCATGTGGGGATACAAACATTTAGCGCATATTAATAATCTGTTGACCTCACTTTATATCTGCACTTGAATATGGTTATTACAGCTGGGCTCCATTTAATATTTGAAATGTTTAGCTTCACAACAAAATTTGTAATTACCCATCAGCAAGAATAATAATTTACAAATGAAAATTGACAAATGAAATGTTAGGCCTGTATGCTGTCCGGCTGACACTGGATACACATAAAATGTAAAGTATTAAACCCAACATCAACATGAAGATTAAAATATCATTATCACATATAATTTAAACGTACACATTTTGCACCAACCCTAACCCCTAACCCTTTAAATCTTAATACAAAAATCATAATATTTATAATATTAACAGCCCACTTGCAGTACCGTCACGGCCCACTAGGGGTCAGGGCCCACACTTTGGGAATTGTTGTTTTAGATGAATGATTATATAAATCCTATTTTCAAAGCAAACATTGGACAAGATAAGATTTTTTATAATCTTAATAGTCGAATTCTTCTATAGTGTACGTTCATAAATGTGATGTGAATAAATGTGAATAATTGTGAGACTAATAAAGGATTATCTTATCTTATCTTCGCGATTTGAAAATATTTAAATAATTAAATACCAGGACAGATACACCAAATCAATCAAAAATAGAAAAGACAACAATGAACGAAAGTCATGTAAACGTAATATAAGTAATGTATTGTCAATTGGCAACCATGTGATTCACTTCACGTCTGTGGTTCTTGTACTTTTGTAAAGTTTTGCGCCCTCTGGCGCCACCTGGCGCACCGGAGGAGCAGAGAACGTTGTGCTGCCTTCATGTACTATCGGACATAGCAAACCTTGTATTAAAGCGTCCTAACGGCCAAAAGGTAAATTGTGTATAGACGAGGAACATTCTCAGTTTCCCTATATCGATCATCAGAAAATTCTTGGGAGACATCGCTGCCTTTCAAACGATTTCTGAGTTTATTTTCTGTAAAAACAAAAACAACATGCGTACACATGTAATGCATGAGTATTATTAAATACTGTTATATTTATTCTCCATTTTGCTTTGATTTTCAGTAACAAGCATATTCTTCTTATGTGTAACTTTTATAGCTATGGAGACTTTTATTGACTGTTATTTTATGAACATGATAACCTCGGGTGGAAAAGGAAACTGGGGATTACGTGCAACACGTGAAGTTATCAGGAGATCCCATTTTTTTGGGAGGGCTGATGTCACTCCAAAACTTACCTCACTCTCCTAAAGTCAACGCAGCGAGTACTAGCTCGCCTCCCGTTTTTCCGTTAAGTATTCGTTCTTGTTTTACGGATCAAAAATAATAAGAACAAACAACAACAGGAGGTGAATTTAACTGAAGAGCAACACGAAGTGGTCCGCGAGAAGCAGCGCAGACGGATTTAACAGCAGAACCCCGGCGGGACCTCAGACTCCCTCTCGCTCTTTGCGGGCAAAGGCGGCAGATTTTTTTTATTTTTAAAACTATAACACAAATAACAGAAAAAATGAATCGGAGCTTTAATAAGTCGCAACCTTTGCGAAATGTAGATTGTAACGCCGTGGAAGTGAAAAGCAAGGTGAGTGTGGACGTTCGCATATGTGTGTGCGTGTGTGTGTGTGGATTTGGGGAGAGAAAATATGAAAAGAGTTCACATTCACATGGTCGGAGCTGGAGTTGGTTAGACAAACTGTCTGCGTGTAACGGTACACATTTTTATCTTTTCTGTGATAAAGTCGTTATCTCGTGCCTGGGACGGGACCTGAACGCAGCACTCTGAGCATGTTTTCTGTAATTTGCACTGATTGTTTTCTTCTTGCTTCCGACAGAATGCAGATTGCACTGATTTGGCTCTTTTCCCCCAAAACCCCCCAAAACTGGCTTAGCATTCTTTATGTACAATCCAGTTTTTCTATACTAGTTTTTAAAATTTGGTCAAAAGTGTGCGTTTGCAACAACATTTGCATTCACTTCGGATTTTGTGAAGTATAGTTTCAGTGTTTTTAGGTCAGTGTGTAGCAGCTGCTTAAATCAAGTTAACCAGCAAGGTTGTTTTTTTAGAATCATATTACCATATTTAATATCTAATTTGTCAAGAGTTTAAATATAAGAAAAGTTGTTTTTTTGAATAGTTTCATTGTCTACAGTTCGTGTGTGTGTGTGTGTGTGTAGTCCTGACAATCCAATCCTGACCACAAAATAACAGTGAACTATTCTGAGTCTCAGGGACTTTTCTATAACCAGCATTTTTCTTCAGATTCAATCTAGCACAGTGACAACCCATTGTATAGTTGCGATTTAAACACACTACACATCCACGTGTCTGCACACACACATGTGTGTTTGCACATATATTGAATGAAAGTGTTCCTGAGTCACAGGTGACATGCCATGTATAATGTTGCAAGAAGTGACTTCACAAGTTCTTTGTGTTTTGGCTGCCCCAGTTTCAGAGGAGTGGTGGGAGGTTGACCTGGAGTCTTTGTTTGGTGCAGAAATGGTTGGTGATTCCTGAAATGATTTGAATTGAAATGATCATCAGTGTCTTCAGGTGTTGAGGCAGGGTCAGTTTCATCTTTGTGGTCACTGTGCTTCTGTGACGTAGAGCTCGATTGTGGGTGAGAGCTGCGTGGTGAAAACCGCCAGGTTGAGCAGCGTCCTCACCTCATCACTGCTGAGCTGACTCACTGTCCTATAGTAACGTCACATGTTTCCATTTTTGGATCCCACGTAATAACTTAAATTTGACTGTAATATTATGTTGCTCTTTCTGCGTAGGTTTTGTTATGAGCAGACTGTTGTGTGCTGAAGGCCGTGTCATACTCACATAAGTAAGAGAAGATAAGAAGTTTCACTTGACTAAGGGAGAGAATTCAGTCAAGGACATTTAAGTAAGACACAACCTTACTTCAGCTAAGGCAGCTAAGGATCCTGCAGCGTTAAGACACTCAAAGGTGATCTGTAATCTGGATGCATCCTCAACTTTTTAAGTGATCCTGCTCATAAACAAGCAGACCAGCAAACATACGATCTCCTTGGCGGAAGTAATAATACAAACATGCCAACACCAAATTACACAGCAGTTATTTCATTACCATTTAATAAAATGATCTTCTTCAGTCTTTCTAATTTTGGTTAAGAGATTTCCTCTTGAGCTCCATAAAGTTGTGGCAGCCATTTTACTATTTACTGTCTTTAGACCAAATAATCATTGAATCTAGAAAACTGGGGACATAGAGAAGTTAAAACTAGAAGGGAAACTGATTTGTTGTAGTTGTTCTCTTTGGTGTGCAGTAGCTTTCACAATCAGTCTTTCATGGCCAATCAACACTCCGGCAACCAGATGTCAAGAGTTTGACATCATGTCCCAGTTAATAGACGTAGTAATGTTAGGCATTCAAACCTGTTATTTGAGTCTGGTGTGGGGTTGTGTGTCTGGTTCTCACTGGTTCACATTTGGTTTTCTTAGTGGAAACTGCTCCAGTGATAAGCTTATCGGGGGTGACACTGTAGGTGTGTTGCTGTCTGTCCTGGAGCCTCAGCCAGGAGCTGGTTTCACTCATGTTAAGCTCTTATCAGAGACAGGGAGAGTGTGTGGGCCTGTTGGGGGTTGGGTTGGATTTTTTTTTCATCCTTTCACTCCTATTTTCTTTATACAGATTTTCACCAAATTGTATTTATATTTAATAACTTACTCGGTAGATCATTTAAAGTTCACGTTCCAAATGAAGCTTAATATGTAATTATGAGTCTTTAAATATGCCAGGAACCGTTGTTTACTTTTCCGGTGACTTATCGCTGTTCTCCAGAGCCTTAAACAGGGACAAAGCCAATACTGGTGAAATACAGAAGTCAGTTATCTTCCATTTCTCTCCACTGTGTCAGAGTTTTGTGTCTCCCGACGTGTTTCGACCTGTTGACATCACTTTCTCCTGATAGGCCAGGCGGACAGGTGATGTCACAGTCGTAATGATGTATTCTTAGGTTCGCGTTTAGTTCTGAAGCTCATGATTAATCGTTCCTTGTCGAGACTTGCTTGTACCCGAGGGCCATGTTCTGCTGGTGAAAACAGATTGTTCAGACCGAGCACTGTGCAGGAAAACATCCAGACTCTGCAGTGACGCAACACACTGATAATGCAGATGTGTATTAAGAGCTGATAAGTCAAATAATGAGGACGAATGCAATGTTAATTACACTTAATTCCTATTTTGGTTTCCCTTTTTGAGGTGTTACGTGAACCTGTTGAAGACGGACAAACCTGTTTGTCTGCTTCTTGTGTCGAATGTTGAGTGTCACACTTTCAAAAAGCAAGTTTACATACAGTATGTGGCTCCACTGGCTACAGTAACTTAGCTTGGCATCCCCCTTGTTTCCCAACATGCCCCCTCTTAAATTCATGTGTCATCTTCTAATTGCAGCACTGGTTAATGTATCCCCCGCTCTTCCACTCTCCTCCCAGAAAGTATACCACGACTCTCCCCTGTGCTCCTCTGTCAGCAGTTTTCTGTTCCCTCCCTCCCTCTCCCCCCCCCCAAAGATCTCCTGTCCTCTCTTCTCCTCTGCCGTCAGCTTCCCTCCGCTGTGAGCTGATGATTACAGTAACAAGCAGCACCTTTAGTCTACAAATTACCACTGTGATTCCTACACGGCTGCTACAGCAATTGTGCGTGTGTGTGGTTTATTGAACTGTGCTTTTGTGCCTCACTCGTATCGCTCCTCCTCACGTCTGTGCTTGACTATGACTCACAGACACACGGTGACCCTGGCGTGACCCTCAGCTGTGCTATCATTGGTGCTTTGCTGACCTCACCGGAAAAAGCTGTAGCACAATTGTTGTAGTGTGTTGGGCTGAGTCAGAGCAGATTCATATATCCTGCTGCTGCTTACTCATCCACCTGTGCTCTTCTTTTGAAAAGTTGCGTCCCACTGGGCAAAGTAACAAGTGATGCAAGTGACGTTTTTTTTTGCATTGACATAATCATGATGTGCATTCAGTTTACCTTAATGTATCAGTGAATATCATCAAATACTGATGTACAGCTGATAACTTGATTAATCCCTAGATGACAGTATTGACACAACACTCGTGTATTTACCCCAAATATGAAATGAATGCCGCATTCACACACTTGCAGAATAGCATGAAGAAGAAAATATAACTTATTCCGACTTCGGAGTGTTCATTTGTTATTTAATAAGCGCTAGTAAGTGCAGTGGCTGCAGATGAACTGAGTTAAACAGCTACTTTTATCCTCTCAGCAGTTTGTGAGAGGATAAGTGAAACCAGATATAAGCAGTGCATATTCTTGCAACTGACTCATGTGCTGCATTAATATTATTTTGATCTTTTCTGTCAGACATTCTTAAAATCGCTGACCCTGATGTTTTTTATGTAAAGGTCATGGCCAGAATTGTGACGGCGCTCTGCGGATTTCCACCCCGTTCATTTTATGTGTGCCAGTCAACTGTTTTAGATCAATACACGATGTTGTACGTCCCAGTTTCCTCTTCCTGTTTGGCCGTAACCACCATCTCTCTTTTTTAAATGTGCCCTTGTCTTCTGATCTTGTTTTCTCCTCCAGTATGGGGCAGAGTTCCGCCGTTTCTCCCTTGATCGCATCAAGCCCGGCAAGTTTGAGGAGTTCTACAAACTTATTCTGCACATTCACCGTATTGCAAATATGGAGGTGATGATTGGCTACGCGGATGTCCACGGCGACCTGCTGCCAATCAACAACGATGACAACTTTTGCAAGGCCGTGTCGACAGCTCATCCCCTGCTCAGGCTCTTCATACAGAGACAAGGTCAGTTATTTTGAGGTTTTAAGATGGCATCACTTCCTTTGTGAGTGTTTGGCCAGTGATGTGGGTCTCTCAGGGTCTGAACTAGTGAAGTATTCCACAGTGCTAAAACCCATTAGTTTTAATTAACATCGGATGGATACTTGTTTTCAAACATCCTGCAACTGACAAACCTATAAAACAATCATCTATTGTATTAGCTGCATCATGGGCTGCAGTTATTGTGCTGACTCGAATCAAGTTTCCCCTCTGAATATTTCTTCTTCCAATTATCGGTCGGTCTTCCCACTCTGGGAACTTGAGGCTTTTTTTTGTTTACTTAATGTGAGGTTTTCAGTGTGTCTCTGTATGTGTGTGTGTGTGTGTGTTGTATTTCCTGCCCCCTTATTGGCTGAATCAGTCTCAGTCTCTCCGTGTCTTATGCAGCGGAAGGGCTCGCAGGCAGATGAACACAGATTTTTCCCGCATACACACATGCACGCGCATACACACAAGTCAGTGCCTCTGCAGCACCATAGAAATCAGGTCATTGAGCAAACCCTGTATCCCGGCATACCAGACATTACAGAGAGACAAAAGATCTGTATGAAAAGAGAGAGACTCCTTACCGAGCGCCCTCCACTTCTCTGCATGTGTTTGTATGCGCGTGCGTGCGAGCGTGTATTTGTTCGAAGACAACATCGAAGTATGCTGAATGGTAACCAAGTGCTATTGCCCTTCTGTCTCCCCGTCTCTCCCTCATTGATCCCGGCTCAACTCAACTCTGGAGTGGGTCTTGACTGTCTGCCAGCCTGCCAGGGAGCATACCAATGAATCTATCACCATTCACTTCTATTCATACCCCCAATCCTTTATGGAATGTCCCTGGCTTGGTTGTGTAATGAACACGTACACTCCAGGGTATTGTTTAAGTTGTCTTCCAATGGTACAGATACAAAAGCTTGTCATGGTGCGGGAAATTATCTTGCTGCAGATTTCTTGTTTGAGCTGAATGAAACCATTGTATGTCACATAATTTAGGATTTTAGTATTACATCTTCCAACTCAGTCTTTACCCAATCGAAAAGATAGTAAAATGTAAAAGAAAATCTTGCGTAAGCCACTGAGAGTGTGACTTTTTATCAGTGTAATTAATACATAAGAGCCTAAACAAACAGCACACTAATTAAACTGCTGCTTGAAATCATGTCTTATGTAGGTCATTGTTTTATGCAAGCCAGCCTGCAAACTGCTTTAAAACACTACAGGAAACCACTGAGTTTTAGCAGTTGTTAGCAGTTCTTTACTCATCTCTCTGTCCTATCCTGCTGGACATCATTAACACTCGCATAAGACGCCCCTGTTTGACGAGATTTAGGTGTTCAACGAGCACGTTTGTCGGGATGTTTCACGCTCTCATTATGTCTTGTTCTCACTTTCTTCTGTGCTACCTTCCACGCTAGAAATCCTTTAAAACACCAGGGGTATTAAGGTGTAACTCGTTGAGTGACAGATTTGGTTCGGTCTTAAGATGAGGACTTATCTCGCGCGCTGTTGTGCTGTAAACACAGCGCTGACATGGTGATGTGGTTCAGGGGAATGTCCCGTGTTGTGAGTGATGCTGCAGCAGTATGAGCATCTTGAGCCTCACTGCAGACTATTGTTAACTGCGAGACAAAGAGGCGTGTGTATGTGTGTGTGTGTGACAGCGGGGGTACCTCATATCTCAGGAGATCGCTCCCTCCCTACACAGTGTGGTACATGTACGAGAAAGTGTCTGATAATGACTGGTCAGTACCAGTCTATTGGTCATCAGGTCATCATCAGTGAGTGAGCAGACCACCCCCGGTGAAAGAAAAGGCTTCACACACATATAAAGACACTATGACTCACCCCTCAGTCATAGCAGGGGTGTTCAGTGGAACGTTAACTGCCTTTCATATGGCCATGAGTGCAACAAGAAGAAAGTGAATTGGACTGTTCCCCTGACTGCTCAACTAAAGTTATTTTTCTTTCTGCCTCTTTTTTTTAAAGGCAAAAGATAACACTTCATTTGGACACACAAGCTGTCACAATGTGTAAAACGTGTCAGAACAAAATGTTCAGACCTTCGTGGGTACATTGTACAGGAAAGGCCTGTGTAATGGCTCCCAGTAGAGATGAAACGCAAAGAGAGACAAAAAGGGAAGGAGAAAAAAAAAGGACTACTTGAAGCAAGGCATCGCTAAAGTTTAGTATAAGTGGGATCAAGTTTTTGAGGAAGAGAGGAAAGAAAATGGACCGATATGCCCAGTGGTGTATCAAAGGTGTCTCTGTTGGGCTGGTCGGCTAAAAACCTTACGTATTTGTAATTAATTTCTCAGCAAATCAAACCTTCATCTTAACCTGACAAGAAGACTCTCTGTGAATGTGTGTGTGTGTGTGTGTGTGTGAGCACTTTTGCCCAGTCCAACAACAATAGGTATCATCGCACATGTTTCTCTTTTATCTACCTGACACCCACCTCCAGGGTTTACATAGCCATTGTTGGTCAGATCACTTGAGCACGCGCAGCAGTTGTGTGGTAATGCAGTGATAATCCCACTGACAATACCTGAGGTTTACACCCTGTGGGCAAAGATGGCATCCTCTTTAATGATGACCTGAGCACTCTTCAGTCAGAGTAGGTGTAATAACGATGGTATGTTGTTTTTATATTCAGAAGCTTTAGAAATCAGTTGATTTGTGGCGTTTGTTCTGTTTTTATGCTGTTGCTTCTATTGCTTTTATTGTATTTGAGCGCGTTTATGCACAGCACGAGTCCAAGACATATTTTCTTTTGGGAGAATATTGATTGATATTCAAAGTCAGAGCTACTCCAAAGTGAACGGAGGGCAGTATTGACGTTTTTATGGTACTGCAGCAAAAATGCTTATGCCTGCTTCTGTAAGAACTCTAATCGTATTTGTTTTTCTTTTGTCTTCTCTTTGTTTTTCTTGTGTCCATCTTTGGTCCAAATGAAGATATTCATGCTCAAAATCCCAATTTCATTATCCAGGTGTGTTAGTCCACCTGTTTGTTTCAAACCCAGTGTCTTTTGCACATCAAGTTCCCACGTTTAAAAACAACGTGAAAATAAAAGATCATGGGTCTGATGCATTGTTTAGGATTCAACAACATCTTTTGGTTGCACCGGAATATCCCTCACCTCATCCTTTCTGTCCAAATATGTTGGAGAACTCAATTAACTCAAAAGATGTTTAGTGTGTTCATTAAAGATATGTTCATCCAACATGGTGGTCTCTGTAGAGACCACCAAGGGCCCTTTCTGTGGTAATAACAATTTATACTTTCAGGGGATTGTGCATTCAAAAAAAACCCTCAGTATAAGTATTTCATATTTAATTTCTGCCAAATGGATCATTAAGAACTGGCCTAATGTTAACATATGTCTGTATTAGTAAGACCAAACCTATGATGAGACGTGTGAATTTGTAGAAAGTGGGGGAGGGGTCGTCGTTTCACAGAGGGAAGTTTTGTTACTTCAACATTTCTCATGCTTCCACACTTGCGCGCGCGCACACACACACAGAGTGGGGTGGGGGAGGGGTGGCCGAGCAAGTGATGGCAGGAGACTGACCTCATCTAAAGATTTGTGGCGAAAGAAGAGTTTGGGGCTAAAGCAGCTCTGAATGCTGAGGCGCTGGACTCCTGGTCTGGTCGATGCTGGATCTTAGCTTGGGGTCAGTCTTAGACATTGTTGGGAGTACATTTGGCTTCATTTGTTTCAGACGTTCAGACAGAATGTGCTCAGAGAATGGACATTATCACAGGTTTATCTAGGAAAAATAACATGAGCCTTAACTGCTCAGTCTTGTGCAAAGCTATGCAAATCCCCAACAATGGTCCATGTAAGCAGTAAAAACGTTAGAGAGAATATATGTTATCTTTTCAAGTGAATCCATTATTTTAATTGTCACTATGAATGGAGGTTGTTAAGATACTAACAGGCTTTTTGAGCTGGCAAACCTTGTCATAAGATAACACGCTTTGTTACTTCCCACACTACAGCAATGGTCTTGGTGAAGCTCTGTGTATAACGCTATGTCTTATATTTAATTAACGCATTACCTATAATTACATTAATGGTTAATTAATGAGTCTTTCTCAACCAAGTAAAACACTGAGCGGTTTTTGGAGCTCAGTTTTGAGGGGGGCTGGGGGGTTTGTAGTCAGTGCCAGTGGCCTGCACACAGACTAAACTTTCAACAAAAAAGGAGAGACCCTTGTTTGGTGAAGGGTTAAAAGTTTAAGTAAATAGAGCAGATGGGGTGGGCCAAGGTCGAGTCTGTGCAGCTCAATATCTAGCAGGCTGAGCTCCGGCAGCCCCAATGCTCTCCACACCTGTAAAAACTAAAAGGCCAGTTATCAACAGCAGCCAAACTAAAGAGAGATGTGGCACTACAGAATAAAACAGAAAAAGAAAACGTAACTGCAGCTGAGCCAGTTAAAGCTAAAAAGTGCAGACGTCCAGGCCGGTGCTGTTTCTCAACAACTTGGCCTGCACAGTTGCTTGGAGATCAAAGAACCGCTGGCGTTATTCCATGACTATGGCTGCGTTGACTGTCTGCACTCAACTTCTCTCCACACTCTCCACAGCGCCTTTAGCTTTTTTTCTTTTCGCATCAGTTGAATTGTAAATGTGTTGTAAACAGAACAAAGCTTGGCAGGCCGTGAATAAAGAAATGTCATTTACACTCGAAACTATTAACGGAGTACGTAACAGTAAAATGAATGCAGCATGGTGGAATTGTTTGAGTTTAGTTTCAGCGTATTAGTCATCACCTTTTTAAACCATATCTGTGCTCAGACGCACAGACTTGACATTTCTTCTAAGGATAAATGCACAAGATTTAAATAGTTTCCTAATTCTTACTCTGCAGTTGGAGTTTGAATTCCATCACAAGCAAATGAGCATTAAGAATAACAGCATTTTTTAGAAGAGGGTGTATTTCTCTTCAATGTTTAATGGTCTGTGAGGTGTGTGTAGAGATGTCAGAGGATATAGCAAAGGGTTGACCTTACCCAGACATGACCTGACCTAACCTTTCTATCTATGGAGTCACTCTGGCTCAGCTCTGCTCAACCATCAGCCCCACTTAGTCTACTTTATCCATTTTTCTTGCATGGAATCTGGTTCTTAATGGCTCAGTCTGTTGTTTATTGTCAAAAATAGAAACAGACAGACAGTTGTAAAGGAGATAATATACGGCCAAATTAAGAAATGCCACATGTGAAACAGAAACTCTACTGGCGTCACTATTCCTGAAACGGCTTCAGTCCAAATGTTGGAACAGAGAGGGCGTTTTTTTTGTTTTGTCTGGGTTTCTGGTTATACTAAGCAGTTTCTGCATTTACCGAATTTTTCTTAAAATCTTATTTCCTCTCATAAGGGAAGTTGCTCATAGACATGTCATTTCTTTAGTTCTCATGTTCCTCTGTGCTCTCAATATTGCTGTCTTTTTCATAATTTTCAAATGCTGTAATATTTTATGATATTTGAGCGCATGAACTCCCGCAGTTGTAATATATGTCAATAAAAAATTGTAATTGGATTTCCTTTTTCCCAAATTGCTCAGCCCTAGTCCATAAGAGGAACAGCTAGGATTAGCCAGCCAAACAATACATTCCCTTCTGTTGTCAAATCTCTGCCCCAAACAGTAAAAGTCATCGTCTGTAGCTGAACAGTGAAGTTAAGGTGCAGTTTTCTTTCAGTAAAAGTCATCGTCTGTAGCTGAACAGTGACGTTAAGGTGCAGTTTTTTTGTGATTTCTGGCTCGCTAACCTCTGGCTATCATCTCTGCTTCAGTTTGCCTCTCCAGCTTGTTGTGAAGACTCTGGTCACGTGTTGCAAGGTGATGGGTATGATACACGCAGTGAAGCATTCCATGCTGTCTGGACCAAATGATTTGTTGCGTTTGTTGCTGTGCTGTAAAAGCAGTTGTGCCAATCCACTCTGATTTATTCCCTTCCCCGTCTCTGTGATTTTCTATTGGTCATTTGAACAAATCCTGTCAACACAGCTGGCAATTCACACCAATACACTCAGGCTTTATGAGAAAAGAGGAGGTGTGTGAGAGAGAGTGCTTTAGTCCACATGGCCTGTTCTCTGGATGGGATTGTGCTACAGATGTGCCAACATGTCAGCGCTCAGTCGTAGTAGCTGGAGGTTAAAGCTGTGCCCCTGTACCTTTTGATCCATGTAAAAAAAGGAAAACCGCCTCTTGAATAATTAGCATTGGCTCTTTATCCCAGCCAAATCACTCTAAGCTGATTTATTCCTCGGACACCGGATTAAACTGGATTGTTTGATTGATGTAGATCAATCTGACTGTATCGATGCCGAGGTGCAGCTGTTGCTCACTTGTGATTCGGATGCTGCTTTGTAGATTCATGAGATTCATGACAAAAGCGTCCCAGCCACATGATGGGGTCTGTTTTGATCACGTTACTATGTTACTGCCTCACTGTAGCATGTGTCTCTCTTCAGTCATTAGTAATGATTTGTGAGTGCTGTCTGTGGCTTCCACTACCTTTTGTGCTCCTTTGAGAGCAGCCTCAGGCTGTGCAACATGGACCTGGTTTAGTAAAAAGATTCACTATGGTACAACAGGACTACATGCTGCCTACTGCTCCTTGAAGGAGACAGCAGCTGTGTATTTTTCTTTTAAAGCCCATCTCTGTTTTCCCCCCTCTCGTGTCCTTTTGTTTTCTTTGTTACATCTCCACGCTTCCGTGCTTTCACTTTTCCCCTGAGCCGTGTTGAAAGTGCAGGATTCCTGTCAGACTAACTTCAGCAAAATCCTGAAACCCCGTCCATTTTATCGTTTCGATCTGCCTTCAAGAATACTGTTTTAGGTGTAGCTGCATGACCTTTTCACATCGGAGCTCATGCATTGCTCACTTGTCGGTGGGGGTGATGGAGAGAAAACCACGGCAGACAGTGGGGAGTCAGTCTGACAGTAAGAAAGACAGACAGGCATGGGAAGGGAAGAATGGTGGGAGGAGTGGGCAGGTTGAGTCCACCTCCATCCAGTGGTCTGGCTGTTTTCCTCCTTTTTCAATCTGAGTCAGCTGAAATCAGGAACAGGGGAAGCCCGAACAAGCTGAGGTGCCACAAGCAAATGTCATGTACATCATGAGACAAAAAGCCCTTTTACTGGAGCCTTCTTTTCTCAGCTTTAGACATAAACTTTGATGACATATCTCGAGGGCAGCAGCAGGAGAAATGTCAGACAAGTTCAGGACCAGTCAGTGTAAGAAATCTGCCCCCGTTTCTACTGGAGAAAAAAGGGTCTCCGTGCCATAAAGCCCTTTTTTTAGGTGCTGTGTGTGGGCTTCTCCATAAAACCTGCGTGTGGCCTTTTCTCTGCATGTCTTCAGACAATGCCAGCCAGAGTTAAAGTGTGATGGAGATGCCAGGAGCAGAACAGAGGAGCGGCAGCCATGTCCGACGGGGAGCTGCCCTCTGACTGTGAAGACACGACAAAACCAGCTTGGATGATGCCGTAAATCATGTCAGCTGGCACAAAAGGAGGCTAACGTCAATGTGCAGCTAGACACAGACATACACACACAATGTCTGATCCACTGCATCCTTTTCATACTGTGTGTTTGGGATTTTAACCATAACACGGCATATTGTTAAAGAGGATGCAAAGAAAATTCCTTTTAGACTATGATTGTAGTGCATTTCAGACCAACACATACTGAGTCCTCTCTCGTCTTGCAGGGGAGGTGCCTTTTGTTTTAATTAAACATGCGAGGGCGGTTGGTGAAACTTCATTGGTGTTTGTGTTTCCTAAGTCCCTGCTTTCATTTTGGTTTACGACCCCACTTTGAACTGACTATCCGCTCCCCCGCAATGAAGTTTCCAGACATTGTGGGACAGGAGTTGTCTGTGTCAGGGCCACTCCTTCGATATGTTTTGTCACTTTTAATGAGTTTCATACTCTGCACAATTCATTGCAAATAATTGGGTCAATATTTGTTAACGGATACTAAAAATATTGAATCATTATAATACTTTTGTGTGGCATTAACAGTTGAGATGCAAACATTTTTCACAAATCCTCACAATCTGTCAAAATGATCCCAATCACATTGTGTAGCTCTTTTTCATCCTTTTACTGTTGTATTTCTGAAAGTACACTTTGACAGTGTCCCCTTTGTGGTTTTTCTGTGAGCAGAAAATATCATTGTTCTGGGTTTGTAGAAAATCAATGATCAAAACTGGTCTGATGTTTGACATGCAAATTCCCCTGTTGTTGCTTTTCAGTTCTTCATATTTGTAAAAAATGAACGTACACATCTGCTCTCAATTCAGAAACGCCTCAGCGTCTGGACAAAGTGTCTGTTGTGACTGCTCTCATTCTCAAAAATCCAGTGGCTCAGTTGAAGTTGACCTCACACTTTATCTAAATAAGCCCAGAGACCTAGTCCTCGGAAATTGTATGCTGGATGTGATGAATATAGCCGGTCCTTTGGGGACAAACAAACAACTTCCTAAAGTCACCACAGCAGCAGCACAGCCACTTCTCCGCAGTATGAACCATCAAAGAGACAAATGAGATTAAAATGTACTTCAAGGCCTCATTTCTCTTTGTTCATTTACAGGCTGAAAGTGGATCGAGATCCTATGACATGTGTGACCTAGATTTGTGTGTGTGTGTGTATTTTGGTCTTTGTTTATGCGTTTGTTTATGCTGTCATAAAAATGAGAATACAGGGCTTGTTGGGCTCCTGTTTTAACTTTGTTGGACAGCAGTCTGGATAAACACAGCTGTTTATCTACACAACAGAATTCCACGTTATTGTAGAACATTTCCAGAACAATAGAGAAGATATTCCCACAGAAAATGAACTTAAAACAATAATATTACAGAATGTTTTCTACTTTACTATACTTTTTATATATATATATATTAACCAGATTTAAATTGAAAATGCATTAAATCTGCTCCGTATACATCTGTCATCCACATTACTCTGGTGTTATGTAGTCAAAATGGCTGATTTCTCTGTTTTAGTCTGGGCAGACAGTGAGGGCTTTGAAATTACGCAGTTGCCCACATTCATTCCCTGATCGGTTCTCATGAACCACAACTGTGAGCCAAAAATATTTAACATTTACATTCAGTTTTACCTCCTCTTCAGTGTTATAACAGAAATCCTTGCTCTTACTTTTTGCCATTGTCTTTTCTCATATTAGTGAACTCTCTGAAATGTGTCTGGACGCAGATGAAAGAAATGTGCTTTTCCAATGCAAATGTAATACTATAAATGTAGCATTAGCATGAAGCTGTCATGCTTTTTGCACACATTACACAAACCGAGGTGCTTGTCGTTGGATGTCTCTATAAATTCTCATTCGCTTTTGCGCTTTATGCTGAGTTAATCTGTGACTGTAGCTTTACACTGACTATGGAGAAATCCAAAGCTGGTAATAATTTGATCATTTTACCAGAATGTTAGTAGATGTGTTTCCAAAGTTTAAACTTTTCCTTTTAAAATCAGTTTATTTTGTCAGTTGCTCAGAGTCAAAGAGCAACAGAGAAAAGGCAGCGATGCCAGTTTTACTCTTTGTGGTCATGTGGTCACCCTTTAGGCAATCTGGCCTTCAGATTTGTCGTGTCACAGTGGATATTTACTCTGTCCATCTCTGTGTAAATCTGCTCATGTTTTCCTTCAGTCTGTGCTCGGACAATACTGAAAATGGTTGAATAAGAGAATGCAGTGGAAAATTCCCAGGCCCAGTTTAGAACCGAGCCATGAGCAAAGTGAGGGAAGAGGGTGCACATTTGGGGTTAGAGGGAGCAGGGAGTATAGACGCTGGGTGGGTGTTGGTGGGTTTCTGAGGGAGGAGTTGCTGGTTTGTGCAGAGATGGATCGCTGTGAGACTGCTCACTGCAGTTCCTGTTTAATTACAGCTGTAGTGAATGACAAGGCCAGGCATGCTAGCCCGTGCATCTGTGAACACACTAATTCACATATGCTAATGTTATGTCCCACTGAGGAAGTCCAAGTTCACCTCACTTCATCCAGGTTTGCTTAGAAAGAGTCACTGATGTACACATCAGATCAGAATCCTCAATTTCCTCTCTTTTTTTCTAAGGAACTTAAAATCAATGTCACTCAGTCATTAAGTAGATATTACTTTTAAAATACGGCGTATCATTTCTAAATATTAATTTGAACTACCGGTACACAGTGCTGAGACATCTGCTTCTTCTGGCCTCAGAAACATCATGAGCAAGTTGAGCCCTAAGACCTAGCTCGCACAACATCAACCTTGCCTCTGCAAAGGGTTATTTTTGGAGTCCATAATTACAAAGGAGGGACTGACTTTGCCTCACGAAAGCTCATCTGCAGCAAACGCACTCACCACTGGCCCGGCTTTGGGTCTACTGTAGTCGTGCTCATAATCACTGCTCATAACTCACCTTAAACTAAGTTCATAAAAGTCTCATCTCCTCTTTCTAATCAAAGTAAATCACATAACTTCCCACTTTGCTCTGAAATGACGGGAGTCTCTTGTGCACTGTGCTGCCCCCGGTGCACACGGCAGTCTCATGTGCTGGGAATCTGTACATTGCAAACATGCACAAACACAAACACACACCATCTGCCTCCAGAAACCAGTCAAATGTGTTTGGCCCCATGTGAAGTCATTTATTTTTCCCCATTTGAAGTTTACTCTCCCTGAGGCATGTACCATCCACAGCTAAAACCACTTAACTTAAAAGTCTGAGGAAACGTATACAGACTGTGTTCAAGTGTACTCTTCAATGTTTGTATATATGGATAATGTAAGGAACAGGGTTTTTTTTTCTCTCTCTCTCAGTTTTTATTTAGTGCAAGACATGAGTAATTTGTTCACGGTGAACAGACAATCATTCTTTCAACATTACAAAAAGGCATATTTATGTTGTATATGACTCAGCCAGTTTAGTATATGTTGGAGTAGTTTATACGTACTAGGGTTTTCTTTGCTGAGAGGGAGTTGACTGTTTCTGTAGTGTTGTTTACTTTTTTGATTTCCCCCTGTGGCTTAGCCACACTGACAAAATCTGAGGCCACTTTGGTGTTTGTTTTTTCTTTTAAGGGGAAAAAAAAGAGGGACTGCATTTTAGAGTTATTTCTATGTTTTCTGACGGCAGCCAGTGCTGAAAATGACAGAATTCAGCTGATGCCTTTTAAAACTCTAGATTATGGTGATGAAGAGGATTATACAACTCTGCGTGTGTGTGTGTGTGTGTGTGTGTGTGTGCATGCGTGCTCCACAAATTAAAAGAACAATTACAGCTAGCTCAAAGTACAGCCTTATGTAGGTCACGAGTCTAAAACAATGAGACAAGCGGTCATGCCCCACACCAGTCTGGCAGTTCTTAAGCCATAACATGATCTTCACTGCTTCGATTGGCTGTAAATGCAGACAGAGGTTTTTTTAATGATTGGCTATTATATTATATTCAACATTAAAGTAAATGACAACGAGCGTCTGAATGACACGTCTTGTCCTTGGCAACATTGATTACTCCTGGAAGTTCCAATTTGGCCATAAGGTACTTGATTTTAATGCTGTACTATATAGTCTGTCTTTAATGATCGGTTCAATGACTCAGAACAACACAAGCTCCATTTTGTTTCATACTTTTGATTAATATGTGCAGACCTCATGATCAGCTAACTGTTGATGTTTTAGGAGATTAGGAAAGATAGCTTCAGGGTAAGTAGGAGTGCATCTCTTAACTGAAGCCTTGTGTACCATAAATGAAGTGAGATGATTGTCAAGTGAGTAATTCTGACCCCCGCATCGTGATGATGAATGAAGATACAAACATCAACCTTAATAAACTTTGATAAATTGCATTTTTACCCAAAGCCCTCCTAAAATACAGGCTCACCAGCTCCTGAGCTGACTCACACATGTCTGGAATGGACAGACATTGTGAGAAGATGCAGCCCCTTCTCCCACACACCATCCTCTCCTCCTCCTCCCCCCGAGTTGGTGCTTGATTTAGGCCAACTCAGCAGTAGAGGATAGGAGAGGAAGGAAAACAATGGAGGAGGGGAGGAATGAGCCCTGACTCTTGTGCTGATATGAACTGTGTCCCAGAGACCCGCTCTAACAATGGTCACTGACAGCTCATGGGGGAGAGAGAGATACAGAAACCTGATGAGGTAAACTACAAATGGAGGCAGTGGAGCAAAGCAGGAGCAGGAAGAACCGTGGATATGTGTCACCACACACAGGAAGTGTTTTGTTATGCTGTTTGGTTGTGTAAGACAGGGTGTTGGTGTTTTCAGGTGCAGGGGAGGATGGTAATGAGGCCTGCCCTGACTTGCAAAGGACTTGCCCTATCACAAACTGGGAATGGGGGGGGGGCCTCACCTGGAGGCCGTAAACGGCATTTTCAGTGACCCTTGTTCTTGACTGAGAAGAGGTCAATGAGAGAGCCTGTGCTAATGACAATGTCCAACACATAGCTGTGCAAAACTCATGGATTTAAAAGGATTAAGAATGGTAGCATTACTCTTCTGTCTGTAAGTGGACCAGTGTGACTAGAGCCTTTTTACACAAATGTTAGTATAACTTGAGAGTTTAACGCGGGTGAACCTGTTTAATTGAGTTTTCCATGAATTGTGATGTCACTAACACGCCAGAAATGAAATGAGTAGGTGGAAGCTCAGTGACATTGTTACGGTGGTGACTCTTGTGTGTTTTACTTTGGTCCCTCTTTCAGTGAATTGTTCAACTAATCTGATTGATGACATCAAAAATATTAAGTGCTGTCCCAAGTTGTAAAGAGTAAAGTTTGTGCACAAACATTCATAGGCTAATAGCTATAGCAAGCTAGAAAATGGGTCTGGAAATGATGCAGGAATTTGTCGCTGCCAGAAATTAAGCAGACAAAGTAGAAATTAGCATGTTCACCCATTTTTTTGAGTTCCAACTAATGCCAAAGCTAATAAAAAAAGTAATTTGACCTGGGAGTGAATGCCGATTGACCATAATCCCACTAGTTAAAAAAACATTGAAACCTGTGTTAAAATGGCAATGTGTGAGCACATTTTTGTGTTTCTTACTTTCTGAAAATCCTGACGTGCTGTTTAGGGCTAGGTTCAGGAGTATGGGCCTGTAGTTGTAATGTTTGAGGTATAAGGGGCTAGGAGAATGCATTCTGTCACTAAGTGTCCTCGTGTATGTGTGTGTGTGTGTGTGTGTGTGTGTGTGTGTGTGACTGTCTGCCTGGACAAGGATGAATAAAACGTGATCTCATCTGCCTTTGAAGATAACGTTTTTTCTGGCCTCTTATAAGTCAAGTAGTAGCGTGAAGGATTATTTTTCTTGCTTGTGGTGTGAATGAGCCGAACGTCCCCAGGGGCAGCTTCATAACAAAGGATCACTTTTCCTGTGGGTTGATGTAAGACCCTCTCAGCAAGACATATTCTATGAAAACGGACAGTCTCGCCCTTTCCTCATTCTCTTGCTGTCTGCTCTTCAGGCCGCTTGTTTACTACTAAACAAATTGAAACTGGCTCACGGGGAGCGTTATGAGTTGCTCATATTGTCACTTGTTTACAGAGGGAAATGTGGCTATTTTTAAGTCTGTGTCTCTCTGCTCACTTGTCTCCTTTTCTACATGGGTTTTCTGAAGTTTAAGGAGGACGAGGATGAAGTTAAGAAAAGTCAAGTAGAAGTCAGCAAAGTTGTGTTGCATAATATAATGTAATCTAATATACAATAAAAAGCAAATAAAAGTATTTAATACTGATTTAATTAGGTTTAAACAGCACAAACTACTGTGTCCTCTTTACACGTGAGTTTATTATTTTTAGCTCTCCCTGCTTGTTTGAGCTGTTTTTAATCAAATTCCTCTGTCCTGTTTGCATATATTTAAGCAACCTGAATAAATTCAACACAACTCCAACCTTGGATTGGCTTATTCATTTTTGTAAGGCAATAAAATAAGCAACATGCTCTGGAGCTCATTAAACAAGATTGTGTGTTTTTGAAGAGTCTTGTTGTGGTGGTTCTGCAGGAGAAGAGGATTCATGCAAATCTTTAAGTCTGAACTTCTCACACTGGCACTCTTTATCACTAGCATTGACTCCCTCGAACAGAAGGCCAGACAGGTGGTAGGACTCCAGTCCAAGTCTGCTGCTGTGACCTGTGTCGCCACTACGGTGACGCAATGTATTTCCTCTTACCTTCTCTTTGCCAACATGCCTGAAAGTGTGTTCTTTGTCATATGGCTGAGAGACATGTGTGTGTGTTTTGGAATGTTGAGTCACTCTCTGGCTTTATTGTTTGGTTTGAAATTAACAACCCGACTCGTCTCTTCAGGAAAGATTAACTTGTGACATTTTATTTATATCTTTGCATTGGTACGAAGCAGAGACGAGCTCGTGTACCTGTGGGCCAGATGGAGTGGAGGCTTAGTGGAACTTAAATCAACAGCATGTGTTTGCCCAGTTAGATTCAAGCATATGACCGACAAAGAGGCAGCTGCATTAAAACCAGAAGCAGTAGTTTGGGGAGGAAGCAGGAAAAATTGTAAACCCCCACCACCACTTTTTTTCTCTTGAAGGAGGGGAGGGTACCTGATGGAGTGTAGATTGTTCCTTTTGAGGAATGCAAGACCTGTCTCCTCCATCGCTCTTCTCTTCCTCCTTCTTTGATGTTTTACCCTCCTCTGTCTATGTCAGCACACACACAAATGCAGGTTAATCTCCTTACGTATGCACATGCTCAGTCCTACTCCCTTCTTTAAATACCTTTCTCCTGTTCTTAACCTCTGTTACCCTAATGATTTGACCTGACATTTGTGTTTGTGTGAATAAAGGTGCTGGTGCTGTGTGAGGTCCTGTGAGAGTACCGACAATAAGTCCATGTAAAAGTGCCTTATGGCCTTATGGCCGTGTGTGTGTGTGTGTGTGTGTGTTTTGTGGGGGTGGTGATACCTGTAGCGAATCTTAAACCTGTGACTCTCTCTCTCCACCACACTGAGAAGCAGACGAGGCAGCTCCATTTAACTTGTCCCAGATGTGCAGTTCAGCCCCTGCAGTGTGCTGCAGTAACTAGTAGTGAAATGAGTGGAGGCAGTGTGTGTGTGCTAAGTGAAACATATACTGTATGTATGCTACAGCTTTGTTGCGTTCTCTTAGAAAATGGTTTCACTTGACGCTCTTATTTACTGAATGTTTTGTGCCTTTATGTCTTTTGAGTCTGTGTCACTATGGCAAAATGAAGGAGTTTTGCATACAAGGGTTCGTCTGTCTGTTTTGGACAGATTTTGTAACTGCAACAGCACGAGAACTGTGCAAGATGCAGTCACAAATCTGCACAGGTTTGGAAATGAGATACTTCCTCACTTAAGTACCAACTACTTGCATAACAAATAGTTGGTAATAATCAGAAGAAAGTAATAGAGCCATGATATCTATGTGATCTTTTTTTGGAATCATTCATAGTTCAAGTAAAATACCTTCTTCAAAGTACTAATATATTGGAAATGTAATTAAGCAACTCATGAACTGAATTAATTAGTAACTGGAGCAATCAGGTAAATGTATTGTACCTCACTGTATACATATAAAGTAGCTTTACAAATTTAAATACGGAGGTATTTAGTTCCTTTTTAAGCATTGTCTTTATGATCACTCTCTCTTTTGTGTGCACCTAAAATAACAGAGCATGCACAAGATCACTAGACTGTTCCAGTAAGTTCCTACCCAGACTTTCAGAGAAGCCTTCGATTTTTAAAGACGTACGTTTATCGAGCTTCTCCAAATTTCCACCCGGGCCCTGCCTCAACCATCCCTGCAAGAATGTGAAATATGTTTGCATGTTTAAAAAAAGTCCATCTTTGTTCTGTCTGGATTCTTTTTTTCCATGTTAGTACTAGCTGGATGTCTTGGCAGCAGTCGGGCCCCGAGCATAGATAGACTTCCCAGGCGTCTCCAACACGGAAGAGAGGAGACGTCCAAGAATACTCATTTACTAATTGTTTTGGTTTATCCTATGCATTTCTACATGTCGTTCCCACTGGAAGGGGCTCCATGCATTTTGTTGCAACTAAACAGAAGTGCATTTTTTGTATTTTGCTACAGTTCCATTTTATTGGAAGGATATGTAGACATTTGCTGTTCAGTTTTATTTTGTTGGATTGTGTTTGGATTTGATGTATGAAACCACTGGAGAGTCGTGAGGAACAACTTTTTGTGAACCCACGCTCGAGGAGATAAAAAAGCTCTCTGCATTTCATTTAATTATGTCCTTTCTAATCCAAACGGGTCAAAAAATACAAATGTACAAAGGGGAGTAATGTATCAGTGTTTTTTTATATTTATATATATATATATATATATATATATATATATATGTATATGTGTATATATATATATGTGTATATATGTGTATATATATATATATATATTTATGTATATATGTATATATATATATATACATACATATATACATATATATGTATGTATATATATATATATACATACATATATACATATATGTATGTATATATGTATATATATGTATGTATATATATATATGTATGTATATATATGTATATGTGTATATATGTATATATATATATATATATGTATATGTATATATATATTTACAGTGCATACACTTTAATCTGCAGCATTGAAATGGGCTGCCTCATTCTCACCGCCATAGCTCTGTTCTGTCATGTGCTGTTTCACCCCGTTCTACTTGACGCCATATTCCTGGTGGTTTTGAAAGTGAGGGGCTTCCAGCTGTGGGTGCGTGTGTATGTGTGTGTCTGTGGGGCCCGGGAATGAAGCCCACTGCCACAGCATCCAGTGACCTAATGCAAAAGGCAGCAGGGGCCATCTCTATTCCCTGTGTGTGTGTGTGTGTGTGTGTGCTTCGTCTCTTTCTCTCCCCAGTCTATGGTCTCTCCTGTCACTTAGCGCTTTGTCACGCTTGGCCGGGGATCATGATGGAAGCTTGGGGGGGGGGGTTTGGGGTGCAGGAATGTCACTTGCGTAGATGGACTGTAGCAGAATAGACACAACATCAAGCCTGAGGTTGTTGAGTTTGAGAACAGTCATGAACTGATGTTTTTAACATCATTCATGTTGGAAAAAAAAACAACTTCCACGACAGTAACTTTTAAAGCATTAAGAAGGTGGCCTTTTTTCAGCTGTAGTGACTATGCACTTTTTTTCATAATCCATGTAGGGTTTTTATACAGTTTATGGTAAAGTTGTACTTTATTTGCTTAACAGCACTTTCCATTAAATAGGTGAAACTTCTGCAGTAAAATATCTAAAAACAAGACTGTAATGTAATGTGTGTTATACAGTTTGTTGAATGGTGTATTTCAATAGGAATCTGTATTTCTACTCGAGGTAACTGACCTTTTTACTTTAGTCACTTTTTAATGAAATCTCTCCCCCCACCCCCACGACACACTACAGTAAGGAAGGAAATATTCAATACTACGTTAGTTCTTGTGTTGTTTTTGAATTTTTGCCATTTGCTGCAGATTCTGCGGTGGAAGCTCTCCCCATAGAACTAGTTCATAGTCCTATGAACTGGGATTTTTTGTCATTCTCTTATTGTTCTGATTGAGAGACCCCTAGTGGCAGAAATTACCCAGGCTACTGTTCCTAAATCAAGATGTTAATTCTAGCATTTAATTAGAATTTCATATGTGCTTAATTTATCTCTCCGCATGGTCCGGGGTCGCCACAGTAGTCACTGCCTCTGTGAAGCCGTTTGAAAGGAGATTGTGTTTTGCAAAGTTGCTCGGCCAAGCTGCTGGTGCTCGGGGTCATATCACCGAGTAAAAATATCATCACCAGGCGGGTCACACCCTCGAGGGGCCACCTCTAAAGCCATTAGCAGGGTGTTGATGTTGTCACCTCCACACCAAGTCTCACACGATTGTAATAAAAAGTATTTTCACTCTTAAAAAAACAAGTTAATAAACTTGTGATCCAGAAAATAGCTTTTGAATTCAAGAAAATTACAAAAGTTGTCGTCCTCAAATAGATTGTACCCGTTATGAAGATTTAGTAAGGAAAATACACGAAACATAAACTTTATAATAAAAAGGAAACACAAAATGAATTTGCTTAATATGAGCAAATGCAATTCACGGCAAATATTATAATGATAATGCACATTTAATAATATAAACATTTTAGATCGCTACTGTAGTTATGTTATGCTGTAGTTACATTTGTGACCACTAATACTAAAAGTATCTTAAAGTAAAATAAAAGTGAATTATATTGGATTATTAGATTTTCATTCATTTACACATGTGCAGTCATGTGCCCACAAATCACTCATAAATGAAGGTCATATAGCTTCTTCATGATATTTCCACTGCCAGCGCAGGTACTCAGTGAGCCCACTTTCACAGAGTCCCGTGTGAAATATCACACTTGAAGCCCGCCCCAAAACCCTTTTTCAAACATCATTAGTCTGAAGGTCTGTGTTGTTATCGTGGTGTCGCTCACCAGTCATATCAGTCGTGTTGTGACATTTTCCCTTCTGTAAAACACACACGCACTAACAGTGGGTAACAGTGCTCTCTTTCACACACTCTCACACACACACACACACACACACACAAACACACACACATGTGCGCGTACAATACAAAGCCCCGGTTGATAAATACTATTATGCATATTGCAACACTGCATCACACGTGAAATGAAGCGTAGAAAAGTTTTGAACTACTTTGTCTGAATGGATGTTTGTTTCTGTTTTGGTTCATTTCCATCGTCTTTTGACTCTTGTGTTTACAGTCGTGTCAAATCTGTAGTGAGTGTAAGAAGACCTGCCAGGAACAAGTGTGTGTGTGAGCCTTAATGGCTCATCATAAAACCCTTTAGATTCCTGTCTTTTTATGGGAGATGGAAAGTAGTAGCACTTTAAAGGGCCCTTCTTTTCACAGCGTTGGTTTTAACTAGAGGTGGGCTGCAGTGGAACAAATACTCTTTTTCTTTTTTTTTTCTTTTGCCCACACTTTGTAAACTTGAAAACAGGTTGGGACAATCAAGAGCTACCAGGGGCAACAAAGATACCAGTTGTATCCTCCGGAATGGACTAGTATCACACAAAAAGTCTGCAGAATACATTTCCTGCCTAATTCAAATATGACTGTCAGGTCTATTCAACATTATTCTGGTAATGGATCACATTATTTAAAAAGTATACCTGCAAATTTAATCCAACCTGTTCAGAAACTTTTAGAAATACACTCCTTTAATCTCATACACACACACACACAGTAAGAAAGAGTGTCCACGAGCCATGGTTTTCACCTCTGACCCTCCTAGAGCCATGTTAGCCAGTGGTTAGCCTGTATTCCTGAATGAAACCTCTTCCCTTTACGTCTCACCGTCACTTTCTGACCTTCCTTCTTTATCCACAGAGCTGTGTCAGAGCTCTCATGTTCCCCTCGCTGATAGTCTTAACCGCAGATGTTTAATGTTCTTTAAGTGAATGAATGTTTTTTCCGTCTCCGTCAGCATTTAGCATCATTATTAGCTGGATTTTTATCCCCCCCCGCCCCCCGACCTTAAGTTGAGAACAAACTGAAGTTGAGGATAAATGCAAACAGCTGGTGGGTGCATGCACACTATGCATGCACCCACTATGCTCCTCGATTGTGTATCATCCAAACTGGGTTTTTTTTTTATTATCAGTAAATTCATTGTTAAATATCATCGTGGAAATACTGTAATACACGTAATTGAAGCATGTTTTTCTAATAGGATTTGGTTGCAAGGTGCTGTTGAGCCGGCAGATGCCTGGCATTGACTCGCCACGGTTTGATCAACGGGTTCACGTTGGTTTACCCATCATGCTTCAGTCTAGCCGGGATTAGGGATGTCAGGAGTTGTTAAGATAACCTTTGTGTGATCAGCCGGAACATGCTCACTTAGCCCAGCTCGGTCTGCACCACAATCTGTGTGTGTGTGTATGCAAGTTAAGGAAGTTCTGCCACTGTTCTTATTTATCTTAATTGAAGTAATTAATAACCTTTTTTTATTGGAAATTTTAAGTAATTCTCTTGCATTTTTGATAGGATTTGTTTGTCACATGTGATTACAGGAGTGTGTGCAATGTAACCACTGAAATTGTACACCGTCTCAGTAACAGAGAACATAATGTGTGTAACTCTGTAATGGAAAACCCCTTTTTTTTCAGACCGATGAATGCTTTGGTCCAGATTATAAGAAATGCCAGCCCTGCAGACAGACAGACATAGACAGGCAGGGATTTTGCTACTGTAGTCTGATTCTCTGCCTCAACAATTTCATTTATTTGTTGATTCCATGACGCTCCAGTGGTTTTACTCAGTAGGAGAATGCACAGTAGCTCCAGGTTTGTTTGTCAAAGACGGGAAACTGATTCTCACATTTGGAGGAAGTGAATTCTTAGCATTTTTGACTGAATCCCAGTCAAAACTCAACCATCAAAAAGAAAAAAATCAAAGGTTATGCATGTGTTCTCTGAATGTGAGTGTGTCAATTTGCACTGAACCTGCTCCACCTGCAACTGTTGTCATTGTTTTAATGCTCCATCAAAATGTACTCATGCTTACACTTCAAGCAGTGTAATTATGTAGATAAGTGAAGTCTTAAAAGGACTTATCAGTGCGGCAAACTTCTGCCCTTATATGGCATTAGCTATATGATGAGTGTTATCTCTTGGTTACTTTTCCTTTTATAGTTTTAGAAAGATGGACATAGGGAAGGGAGACGTATGCATTTGTCATTGTTAATTACATTTCTGCAAACCACCAAGAAAAAATTCATACATAACTTTTTTTAAATGCTGCTTCATTGACAGAAAGTTACTAAAGCTCGGATTTCCTTCAGTCTTCAGCAATTATTCTGTAGGATATATCACACTCACGCCATGTCCTTGGATATGTAGGGTTATTTAAATAAATTGCACTATAATGGGCTTCTTATGGGATTTAGCAAAACAGCTGTGTGACAGTACACGGAGGAAGTGTAATTATAGTTGTACACATAGGATTTGACTGAAAGATCATCTGTCCCACTAAAAACGCTGGTGATGTGGTGGAGTGTGCGGTGTGCCGTTGGTTTCAGACTGAGGTGAGGGTGTGGAGAGCAGAGGGCGTTACACCATGGACCTGTAATGAGACTTTGCTGCAATCCCCTCCAATATGGTTCCCATCAGCGAAACTTGCACTTGTGGCTGAAATTCCAGTGCTGAAGCAAATGCCTTGTCTGGATTCAATCAAATCAGCTTCTGCCGTAACGTGCGCAGAAAACTGTGAGGGCAAAGGAGGAAAAAGATCGGTGATACTCGGATGTCTTCAGGTGTTAGCTGTAGGCAGGCTGGATTTGAGTCGAAGAGGTTTCGCCTCTCATCCAAATGGCTTCTTGTGTTTCTGCTAACCCCACCCAAAAGGAAATTTAGTACATACTGAAAACACCATGTACCCCAAAAACCTCAAGACCATTTCCACTTCTTCTCCAAAGCTGTAATTAAACAGGCTCCTGCTTGGTCAACATTTTGCTCAGAACAAGCGAGAGGAAGGTGGCGCAGGAGGATGACATATTAAAGAATCAGCACTGCAGAGCGAGCTGCATGGCAGACATGTGATGTTGGAGGGCCAGCTGGCTCTGCTCAGAGACTCCATATTTGGTTCAGTGTGCTCCAAGAGGCTTCTTCTCAACTGAAGAAGCCTTTTGGATGAGAGGTGAAACATCTTCAACTTAACTTAAGCATATCCAGCTGCCTACAGCAAACCCCTGAAGACGACTATGACCAGAATGACTGGGAACCTTCCCAGACATAATAGTTGAAATAAAAAATGAAAAACTGATTTTTAAAGCAGCGAAAGCTGATAAGAGGCATTTTCCAGGCCATTTTTTTTATCAGCTATTAAGTACTGTTGGCAGAGCACTGTGGCTTCTGTCCTTATTTCAGGCTGTGCTGACATTAATGCACTATTTCAGTATTTTCTCAGCGCTAGTTCCCCATGTGCGCCATTGTCTGCGTTACTGTTGACCCCACCCAAAAAGCGGCGTCTTTTTCACCATGCACGCAAAGACATTGAGCACATACCAAAAACACCATGTCCCCCAAAACCTCAGTACAAATTCCACTTCCTCTCCAAAGCTGTAATTAAACAGGCTCCTTCTCGGTCAACATTTTGCTCTGACCAAGGGAGACGACAGTGGTGGTGGAGAAGGACATATTAATGAATCAGCACTGCATAGCACGCTGCATGGCAAACATCTGCACCCCTCCAAGGTCAGAGGGATGCTCAAAGACTCCATATTTGTTTAAGTGTGCTCTGAAGATGGGATCAAAAATGACATTATGCTCATCTATGGACACTCATGATCATTTTATAAAGCAGGTGTCCACACAGTAGGGCAAAGATGACTCATCGTTGTTGCCATGGCAGTGCAGGAGCTGATGCTCCCGCCTGGGGACCCTCACTTCCTGTCACATTAGGCTTTGCTGTGTCCAGATTTCCTGTCTGCCTGACGAGGAAAGATTAGAGCACTATGGAGTTATTTTTTTAATCAAGCAGCGCACACATCTGACCAAATTTCTTTTATTGTTCAGTGTGACACCTTAGAAGATTCCTCTCACACCTTTCTTCATGTTATCCAAGCTGTTTCGCAGCTGGAATGTTGTTCTGAGGAAGTTGCTGTTTCACTATGAGGATGATCTCGTCTTGCATGAAGGTTTTCATTGTTTCACTCGTTGTTCTAAATCTCTGGTTGGAAACGTCATGCTTGTACTGAGATTAGTGCACTGATCTTCCCTCGCATCTCATTCTTTCCACACTGTTTTGTCTTGTCTTACTTTGAGTTCACTTTCTGGTTAAGCCACTGGAGAAACACTTTAATTGTAGCAGGAATGAAGGAGCAATCTGTATTTTGCTACAGTTCAAAGTCTGTGAGGATAATACATGTATGTGCCTGTGTGTCTTAGGGCATAAATACACATAGAATCTATAGCTGCAGCTTAGTGGAAGAAGGGTGGGTCACCTCTATTAGCAAAGGCAGGGAAAGTGTGCACACTCAGCATTTTAACTAAACATGTGCGCACACACACACACACACACACACAGCTTCTCAGCAGTAGCAGTATGTGAATATAATTCACATGTTCACGTCATTTTTCATCCTTAGGTTTGACTTGTCATTCTTCCTCATTAGGACAAACCAGCAGGTGTTTAAAGCTTCACTTTAAAAACGGTTACGTGTGGAATGAAATCTCTGCACATGATTAGCAGTTCTCTCACGGAAAAAAAATCTTTTCAAGTACATTTGTGCATGATTTGAGCCAAGCTCTATGGGTTAGTGCAACAGGTGGTTTGATTTAAATTTGAGTGTGTGTGTGTGTGTGCGGCTTTTGTAGTTGTCGTATAGAATCTTTTATGTTGTCAGTTTGCTGCTACTCTCAGACTTTTTAATGCCATCTCTGAGTTGCATATGAAATCAAATAGCTCGCTGATTTCCACCTGTGTTGCTCACTTACAGCAATGACGCCCCAAATACTCACTGTTTTCTGTTTTTCTGTCTTTTATTTTTGTTTTGCAGAAGAGGTCGACTATGCTAACTTTGGCACCAACACAATAACTCGCAAGAAGAAGGCGGTGGTCGCTCTGCGCAACAACGACATCAACCGCAAGCGGCCACACATCCGCATCGGCATGCCCCAGGACTTCCGGCCCGTCTCTTCAATCATCGATGTGGACATCCTGCCTGAGTCTCACCGCCGCGTCCGACTGTATCGCCACGGCTCAGACAAACCATTGGGTTTTTACATCCGAGATGGAACCAGCGTGCGGGTGACGCCACACGGGCTGGAGAAAGTCCCCGGCATCTTCATATCCCGGCTGGTGCCTGGAGGGTTGGCGGAAAGCACTGGTCTGCTGGCAGTTAATGATGAGGTGCTGGAGGTGAATGGCATTGAAGTGACTGGAAAGTCCTTGGATCAGGTGACGGATATGATGATCGCCAACAGCCACAACCTGATCGTGACGGTCAAGCCTGTGAACCAGCGCAATAATGTGGTCCGAAGCAGCAGGATATCGGGCAGCTCAGGACAATCGTCCGATAGCGGCGGGTCGACTGGTTATCCAAGTCTGTCGGTGGCCTCCGTGGGAGTGATGTCCTCGGGAGCACATGGCTACCAAGATGATCTGGAGAGTGACGAGGACGCAGACATTGTCATCGAGAGCAGCATCAAGCGGCCGTCTCAGAGATCAAGTGCTTCCCTGGCGTCCACTGTGTCTCGCACACAACAGCAGACGCCAACAACAGTGACGGGCCTCGCAGCACCTCCCAGCCCTCCCACTCGTCCTTCGTCGGTCGTCTCCACTGCCTCCTTTCGCTCTCAGCCGAGCCTCAACGGAGGAACCCACCACATTCACCACCACCACCACCAACAACAACACAGCAGCCTCAGCTACCAGCTCCACAGAGACCTGAACCTCCAGCACAGCCTGCACCAACAGTCCCAGCACAGTCTCCACCACGTACAGCCCCCGCATCACAGTAGCAACCCAGCCCTCCGTCACAGCAATGGCAGCCTGCACAAAATCCTCAGCTCCCTGAAAACGGACCCACGGCACAGTCTCGCGCTGCCCAGGGGAGGGGTGGAGGAGGATGGCACCGTCATCACACTATAATACTCAGACCCACACACTCAGAGACTCCAACATCCCAAACTGCTCAGAGACTTAAACTGGAACACCAGGCTGGATACATATGAGCAGTGGGTTGTTGTTTTTTTTCCAGATATTAATTCAGTAACTTGTATTTGTTTTGTTTTTATAAGATCATTGATAAAAGGAAGTTTCAAGCCAGGAATCAAGGAACATGTATATATTCTGTCTCTTTAAGATTGTTTTGTCTTACATGGAAAAAAATGTGTACGTATGTATGTAATAAGCATCAGAACAAATAACAGTTTTTAGGCGAGTCCACTGTATCCGAGAGTTCTGAATGTGCCCACAGCACGGCGTCTCCTGTTAGTGACCACTTTTACAAAAACCTTTTCATTCTTATTACTGGGACCAACTTTGGGTTGCTTTTGGATGTTTTTAAAGAGTAAATTTATATTTCTTATATTCTGATACATGCTGTGTAGAGTATGAGTTTGTTTTTTTAATAGGTCTTTTATGCATTGATGCTTTTCGATCAAATTCTTGTATCTGTTCCAATAAATTATTCTCTCTGACACTTTTGCAAACTAGTAATGTTTTGTCTGGCGTCATTTTAAAGCCAGTGATCACAGATTTGCACAGTCATGTGTGGTTTAACGGTTCTGATCTCACAGTCGCTTCTTAATAATCGCAACTGTTTAAGTAGCTAAAACTATGCAAAATTGTAATGATGTAGATATTAGAGCTCAAGTCTAGAGGACTATGTGGAGTTGGATGTGTTTTTAATAGTAATTATCTATTCAGTATTTTTAACAGAAGATTGTCATTAATGCATCAAGACTTTAAATGACTTTAAATTGAATGATTAGAAACACATTGAGAGAAGAACGTTTGTGTGACTTTAATTTGTCATAAATCAAATCTTAATTCAATTCCCCACTTTCATAACTCGGTCACAGTGTGAGTGCGTTAATTTGCTGAAATGTAATTGGTTTCAAATTTTTATGGCAAAGAAACATGCAGTGGGTGCAGCTTCATTTGAAATTGATTTGCACAACTCACCATGGCTGGGTTTGAGGAGGGAAAACTATCTGGAACAGCACATACCTTAGGATTCAACACCCTCAGAACCACTTTGACTTTTCAGTCTCAACTGCTGACAGTCAGCAGAATGAATAATCACAGCAGAGCATGACATCTCACTTCTTCACCAACAGAGGCATCTGGGAACGGGGAATTGACTAACTATAAAACATCTTAATCTGTCATCTTTAATGGCAGTGCAGTCACCTCATGACTAAATAACAAAATATACTATGTTTAAGCAACAGTGTAGTTATTCAAAGGTGATGAACAGATGAGACTAATTTAGTGCGCTGTTAGTGTTGCTTATCCTCACTTTAACCTCACTCACAACATGCAAATCAGAAGCTTAATGCAACAGCAATAATCAGGTTGAGCGGTTGAGTGGGTAAGACGCAAAGGTCAAGTTTCAACACTAAGTGATTTGCTCCAGATGTCATAGAGTGAAGACAAAATGTCCGAAAGTTGTTTTTCTAATTTTCAGACCCAATCAGTCTTTACCACCCTCTGACTGTTTGATACAGACAATCCGTCTGCCCTGCATGTGCACAAGGAATGCAGCTTTGTCTCGGGTCAGACGCCCACCAGCAGCAGCAAACCCCTTTCACCTCCCCGCTAATGAATGCTGGTGTGCTGTGTTTACTCGGCATGCAGCGCTGCTCAAACATCCAGCTGGTCTGGCTCTGGTTTTGGCTTTGATTGTAGTTTGTACACTGGGAGACCCCAAACCCTGAGAGTCACACCGTTTGTCTTTACTTTCAGTGATTTAGCACTGACTATCAATCACATGGATTAAAGAGGATGCTGAATCCTGGAATCCATCTCTACATCCCCTTCTGTTGGAAAGTTTGTGCGTTCAAGGGTATAAGTTATTGTATTATTATTGTTCTTAAGTTAAATGTATCAGGCTGTCATGTAGTGACTCTGGCTGCCATCTGCTGGTCAAGATTAAAAGGACATACTGTGCAGCACAGGAAATCAACAACAGGTTTCTGAAATATTCACATTTGCATATTTCGATGAATGACAGGACAATCACATCAGTGGGAAAGCGTAAAAGTACATTTAAAAACATATTCCAAACTTGATTATATTATTAATTTGATGTCACTTAACAGCTATTTCTGAAATTCTTATCAAATACACTCAAGATATGGTTTTATATCTGATAAATATTGGTGATCCTAGTGTTTGATTTCGGTTTTATTTTTCTGAAATGGACTTATGCACTGTATTTGGGAAAGAAGAGACATATAAGTAGTATATAAGACAATAATATGGTTGGTTGTATATTCACATAAATAAATAAATAAATAAATGATTATTATAATTTTTGTTGGTGGTCGTGGTGGTGCTGGTGTTAGTAGTAGTATATTTGGTGAACTGAAAATGAGTTTAAAATAGAATATTATTGAATGATTGTGTGTGCTGCGCTGCTTTGACCCTTACGAGCCACCGTCGGCCGCACAGTCCACACGTGATCTGTGGGGTCAGTTGATCGGGCAAAACACGGCAGTAGCTCAAGCAGAGAGGAAACATGGAGCATCAGCTGGTTGATAGAGTGGGCCTCCTGTCTCCGCTGGAGGAGTCCAGTGCTGAGATCAGCAGAGACAGCGGCATCGTCTCCCAAAGTGCGAGCAGTTTGTCCATGGTGAGCGAAATCCTCAGCAGCGGCACCGTGTCGCAGAGCCCCAGCTTCGGGGCGAACGCAGCTAACCTAGTTATCTCCCAAAGCCCGAGCCTTGACGAGGCAGCAGAGCCCGGGTCGACGAGCCAACAACACTCGGAGGAGCAGGACGACGAGCTCCTGCGACACACGGCGCTCAGCTACTCGTCCTACATCAGGTCAACAGCCGGAGAAGAGGTTTGTACTGCGGACTTTTCCAACTACCGAGGCACTGTGCACACTAACTAGCTACGTTAACATTAGCCTTTTGTGACACTACACAGATTATTAAGGGTTCAAGTTGTAATTCTTAACTTAATAAATGGTTAACTTGTTAATGTGCTAATTGTTTAGTGATAAGCTGTAAGCTAAATGTGAAGAATTGGCTGTGGGTTGCCAGCTTGTGAAAAATCCTCCTCTAGCGCAGAAGTTTGTTTGCCTGTCCTCTTTCTGGGAAGGGGTTTTGGGATTTTTGGGATATTTGGGATATCCAGTTATAATCACATTTTATCACAGGATAAGAAGCACTATGTGTTACTGTTATAGTGTCATTGTTTGAAGCTATAGCCAGAGAGGTTGTAAATGAGATTTAAAAATAAAGCAGCTACAATTGAAACTAGGAATGTTTTTCAAAAATAAGTAATATTGCATATGCTTCATGATTTTGATCTGGATTTCAACCAGACTACATACTAACACATGTGGTAATATTACACAATATTTTTCAAAGCAGAGTTATTTAAATAGAATGAAAATCCCAAACTCCCAAACTCCCCTATCTCACTTCCATCTTAATTGTTTGGTGTAATTTTTTTTTTTTTTCTTAAGATTGTTGACTGACCAGCTCACTGTCACTTATGAGTTGACATTAACTGGATATGCATGACACCGGACAGTGTATTGGGAAACTGAGTGTGTTTGCTGGCTCTGTAGGAAGACAAAGCCCCCTGTGTTTTGGCCTTGTGGTCCTTGCTGAAACAATTTAAGTGCTTTTTGTCAATTCCAGTTTAAATTGTTGTGGGGAATTGAATTTGAAGTCCACTGGATGGCTCATTGCAATCGTTGTGTAGTGTGTTAGTTTGTTTCTACATGGTTTATAGATGTGTATTGTTTCAAACCTTTTCTTTCAATGATTTCTCTTTTTAGATCATGTGCCTGGAGAAGAGCCTGGAAGAAATGCTGACAAGAGTAGATGAATTTGTTGGAATGCTGGATATGGTAAGATACTGTAGGTCGGGCTGTGAAACAATATGCTTATGTGTTATTAAAAAGGTTATTATGAGTGCACCCTATCTCATACTTATTTGTCCTGTGCATCCTTTGGTGTTTTTCCCTAGATCCGTAACGATACCTCCCAGATAGTGAACGAAAACCTACCTCAAATCCAGCAGAAGTCTGATGAAATGAGACAAATATACAGGAAAATTGATAAGTTAGAGGTGAGTGTCACCATTTTCTGTACAAAATAGTTTGTTTAGAACTTTTCAAAGTCATACTGAAGGGGTTGTGAAGGTAATGTAACATGAAATGTAGGATGTGAGTGAAAGAAATTGAAGCTTTTGGCAGTGTTTATTTCAAGTCTCTTACAAGAATGGAAAGAGATTGCTTTCTTTTCTTCATAACTTTAGTAATGGAAATTATTACACTGGTCTTGGGATGCAGCATGATTTGGTTTTGAAATATTTCAGGCACACATAGAGAAATCAGTGAGCAAAACATAATAACTTATAAGCTTTTGCGATACAAACTACATAGTGATATTTGTCATCCTTCCATTTCTTGTGTTAAAGACCTAGACAGTGTTTATAACTATTTTTCTTTCTTCTGTTTACTGTACATTTTTTACTTGTGATTTTGATATTATATGAAAGCTTTAAACAGTTTGACACTGACTCTTGGTACTATAAACAAATCACTGTATGCTCTTATCTAAACTTTTGTTTTTTGACTGTTATTTCCTCATGATGGAATTTTATTGTACCCACACAATTGATGTACTCTTGCCTTTGCAGCAAAAAGACTAAGGTTCACGATAGGGATGTCCCGATCCGATATTGATATCGGATATCGCTAATTTTTTGGCTGACCTATATCCGATATCAGCCAAAAAATGAGTATCGGATTATATCGGACTGGCTCTAAAATCTCTGATATAAGCGCTCTGTTACAAGCAGTCCATTCCACTCCAGCACTTCTATCCAGCAGCGCCATTATGATCACGTGGGCTCTGTGTGTTGGATATATGTAGAGCCCACATGATCACAACAACAGCGTGTGTGCGAGCCATTTGGAACCACACTCATCCTGAGGCGAGCTGCTAAAACAACATTATTGCATAAACCAGCACCACCTGTCGACTTTCAACAGCCTCCGTTTGTAAATGATACCCCAAAAACCAGCCATTGCAAGAGCTTTCTGTGTTTTAAATGTGTCCTGAAGCTCCACACACGGAGCTAAGTACATCTGCGGGGCCGGTCCCCGGGTTCCGGGTTCCGGGTTTACCTGCGGGACGAGTCACTCACCCTGTGTGGGTTGGGCTAATCCAAAATAGTGAAAACAAGGGGGGTGTTCTCTGAAGACACACTGTTACCTGTGAAACACGGGTGCTCTGAAAACACCCCTGTTAGCACTTGGTACTTTCCTCCTGGTGAAATTAACCATAGACTGTACAAAATTAACATGGCAAAAAATCAAATATTCTTATGTTGAAGGTTAAAATGTATGTAACCTATTGGTTGATAATAAATGGGTCAGTTTTTCCTCAAACTTTTTCTTCTAACATTCCACACTACATAATAAGTAATTAAAGTATGTATGATTTGTGCTGACATCGTATCGGATTGATATCGGTACCGGTCAATACTCAAGGCTGCAATATCGGTATCGTATTGGAAGTGAAAAAGTTGTATTGGGACATTCCTAGTTCACAAACCGGTCGGAGCAAGGGCTTTTCTGCATGGAGTTTGCACGTTCTCCCCATGTGTGCGTGGGTTTTCTCTGGGTTCTCTGGTTTCTTCCCACATTCCATGCAGATTTGGAGATTAGGCAAATTGAACACAATTCACCATAGGTGTGAGTTTGATGGTTGTATGTCCAGGGTGTTCCCTGCCTTTCACCATGTCATGTCAGCTGAGATTGGCACCAGCACCCACTGCAACCCTCGTGCAGGATAAAGCAGTAGAAGATGGATGGATTTTGATTGTATCGGCTTTTTGACATGATATTCTGATGTGCCTACAGTCCTTCGTGAAGATGGTGGGCGCTAATGTCAACGCCATGGAGGAGCAAGTCATGCAGGCAGAGGGAGAACTTGGAACACTACCGAGTGCTTTCAAAAAGATCCTTCGCATCCCAGGCTTCTTGCATGTAAGAGCTCTTTCATGTACTTTTGAATTTGTAGTGTCACACTGACAGTTTGCTTTAATAGTATCAATGAATATACTTCTACTTGTGTAAGTGGTGACATAAAGTGTGTAACTGTCTTTCCTACCACTGTGCTGAACATGCCTGAGACCCCCTAATGAGTTATTAACACATTTATAATTATTCTAAGTACAGTAGTTTCTAATCCAACTACTCCAGGGTCAAGGGGGATAAAATTGTGTGTGTTTATTGACAGAAACCAGCCAGCCCGAGAAGATCAACACCACATCAGCGTCAAGATATCCCCAGTGTGTTCCGAACAGATGATTATTTCATATCACAGCCAGAGCAATGACACACCTCAACACTGGACACAAAACTTGGTTCTAACCACAGAGGCCTGTGTGGGTGAAAGTATAGAGACAACTTTTACTGCCATCCATTGCAAGAGGATCTGTTGATGCAGTGGCCTCAACAAAGCAATAGTAGCCTATCTGAACAAGTCACTGGAAGCGAGAGAGTGTGAAGACACTGCACTTTTGAGTGTTGTTTCCCTGGCAGCAACAAGCACTGAACTGAGCAAAAGTAGTTTGAAATGTGCCTCAATGGGTCTTATACCCTGTCGGTCCTTATTTCACTAATTGTGAAGAGAACAATGTGTGTTGTTAAGTGTGACAAGAGGACAGAGTCATCCCACTGTAAAGAAGGTACAATAGGAAATGCTGTTAAGATTTTAAGATATAATACATGAAGGATGAACCCAGCCTTTTTATAAATTACATTCCTATTACCAGTATTTGTAAAAAAAAAAAAATTGACATGCTCTAATGAATCAAGCCCTATTTTTTAGTAAATTATCGCTTTCCCCCAAGCAATATTTACTTTCACCTGTATTTGTCTTCCACTTAAATATATTCACCCTATTGCTAGCCTGATACTACTAACCTTTGATGACAGCTGTCCTGCTGATACAAAGCTACATTTTTAAATGGCACCTTTCCTCAAAAAAGAAAAAAGCACACTATTGATGCTGTATGTTAGATTTACAAGCCAGACCATCTGATTACTCAAAGTTTGGGCCAGTGACTCAGTTGAGATGGAGTGAGTTTTATACCAAAAACTGGAGGAAAGCTGGATCTCATCCTTCAAAGAAAACCACACCTTAGAGATGTGATGTAGCCCTTTCACTTTCAACAAATAATAATGGGCAGAGCAGTGATAAATGATTTGATTCATGATTTGCCAAAACTTTGAAATAAATGTTTCATTTTAACCTTGTGTTTGATTTATGTTTTTATTTTAATCATGTAATGTAAAGGCAACTTTGTATAGGCAATTTTGCAATCCCTGCAGACTAAATAGAAGTCACTGGTGTTCAAGGAAGACGCTGACGTTGTTTTGGCTCGGGCTTTGGGGGCTAGCTCCTGCTAGGCTAAACTCAGGGCACCACAGTATTCAAAGCACCGTGTGGCCTCATTGGTCAGTTTGCAGGTGGCGTCATGTCTACGTCTTAATTTGGAGGAAGCGGGAACTGGGTGTTCTTCCTCCAACGGGATCGACTACCATAGCCTCCACGCTGGTTATCCCCCCAGATTGTAAAAGTAAGTTAACGAAATTAAGTTGTCATTTTGGAGTACGTTGCTTTCAAAGATAAAATATTTCCTTGACACAGTAACTCGGTTATATTGAGGCGAATAAAACGAGGCGGTCCCAAAGTGAAGCCATTTTGCGTGCTCACGGATACGTAAAGAGAGCATAAAGTTAGTGTGCTAGTGAAGTTGTGTCGGCGGCGGTGTGTTTACACATGACCAGACTAGCATTGTTGCCACTTTTTGACTGATCTGGATCTCCCGTTTACATCATAATAAGTTGTCATACATCGGGTTAAGTACGGTAAACCGTGTTGATATCACGTTGCTTGGGTGGCGTGTAGCGATGGACTCAATCCTGATATATTAACATATGGATTCGTAGACTCGTATATGCGTCCATTTTGTGGATTTTATGACTAATTTTCCGTTTCTCTCACACTTTGCCGGAGACAATTACCCACAGTTCATAGCGCGTACGTGACAAACCAATCGGCAGGCAACACTGTGGCGTCACGATGTTGACGTTCCAAGACAAAATATTCACATTATTACAGGGTCATCGGATTATGTATTAATGTACTACACATTTAATAAGCAGCCATTCGTATCAAAAAAAGAATTATAGATTTGACAAATCTTTATTCAGTCTCCAAGTCAATAGAAAGGAAATACTTTGCTACGTTTTTGTGTCGTCAAGATACATAGGTTATTTCAATAATGACAACACATTTACATCTTGTCACATGTTTGAAATG
This sequence comes from Solea solea, assembly GCF_958295425.1. Lineage (NCBI taxonomy): Eukaryota > Metazoa > Chordata > Actinopteri > Pleuronectiformes > Soleidae > Solea > Solea solea. Next base: position 16,101,966 of record NC_081153.1, read on the forward strand.
GGGGAGGCAGAAGTATAAGGTTATATGTACCTACAACATTTCTATTACTGTCCCGTCACCAAATATTTACACAGTATTTTATACTTTGTTCTCAGTACAACACAAGAATATGTCTGGCTTTAAACGCTACCATTTCTGTCACCGTCCTGGATTAACCTGCTGTTCTTCATCCTGATATTTATTTAAATTTTGGATTGTGTATATTCTTTGAACTGATTAATAACTGATTAATGTTTTTACATCTGCTTTAATTCATCTGTTAGACTGTGCCATAATTTAACCCCCCGAAATTGAAACACATACTTTCTAAAGTTGCCCTAGCATTTAGTTTCACTCTTAAATTATATCCCCCTTGTCTCTCTGAAAACAATGTCTTTTATTTTAAGTAAGTTATTTCTTGCTCTGAATATTATTTGCGCAGTTTTTAACTGAATCAGATCAGAATCTGATTTTATAGCTTGTATTTTTATGAAGCGTTCATTTGTGTTTGTCTCTATAGCATGATTTATTAATCTGATGGCCCTTTTCTGCATTATATATATGTTGGTTGAATATTGCTTTTGTACACGTTTCCCCACACCCCTATACAGTAACTCAAATATGATAGTATTGAAGTAAAGAACAATATCATGTATATAGTACTTTCTGATTGAGAATATACCTTGTTTTCCCCAGGAACGGCAATAATAACCCAGTATGGAGCATAAAGTGTTGTCCCATTACTGTTTATAACATTTTGAGCTCTTGAAGCCTTTCACACACAGGCACATAGCAGCTGTAGCTTTAACCAGCAATGTTTTTTGTTTGTAGGTTTTGTTAGAGAAAGCAGTCCAGTTCATCAGGACTGCTCACTTTCCCCACAGTGTTAATATACTAAATCAAGGTCTGTGTCACACCAAATAAAATAATTTCTTAGACTTTTACCAACAACCCTAGAAAGTTTCATCAAAATCCATCCAAGTTGACGGTGTATCAGAAATTGAAATTCATACTTATTGAATTGACCTGTTTGCTTTTATTGTCTGTGTGAAAATGCCTTTGACAATGCACATTGCTATTGAGTTGTAATTTAATCCAGCCGTGCAGCTACGTATGACTAACTGTCAGAATGCTAAATTGAGAGACCTGAATTTTGAGTATTCAATAAGAGATTTATTCAATAATATAAGAGTAGCGTAAAAACTATGTTGGGCGAATAATTGAAGAAATTATTTAGGTGCTTCTTTGTCACTATGCTCTGCTGTTTGTGGATTCCAAATCCACAAAAAGAAATTCAATCAGTGTGAACTAAGACTTCAGTCGGTCTGAGCTTTTCCCCTATCATTGGTAATAATACTTGTGCTGTGTGTGTGACTGTGTATGAGTTGCTTGCCTTTCTACCTACGAGCCAATAACAAGACATGACTTTGTTCTTTCAGGTCTAAGCTTCTCCCATGGCTTGTGAGAAAGAAATGTGGCAGACCCTTGGAGAGGAATTTGTCAAGGTCTATTACAGCCAATTTGACAACACTGACCGGAAGGGCCTCGGTGAACTTTATGTACGTTTGCTTGCAACATCACCACATTCCATCCAGCTAACCCTTCACTAAAGTTGCTGGTGTTTCTCATAATTCAGGATTTTAGTTCAAATGTATGCATCTCCCTGTGTTTTTTTTTAGTCTCCTGATGCTTTTTTGACTTGGGAAGGAACAACTTATAGAGGGAAAGAAGCAATTGGAGGCAAACTAGCAGTAAGTATTATGTTTGTAGTTTTAACACTAACACTAATCCTTTTTTTTTTTTTTCACTTTCTTGAACTAATCAAGATTCCTATTTTTATTCTTTCTCCAATCCACAGAGCCTGCCTTTTCAGTTTATTAAGCACATTATCACCAAACAAGACTGTCAACCTACAATAGATAGTTGTGTCCTAATTATGGTGTTTGGACAGTTAAAGGTAAGCTTTATTTGTGTACAAATGTGTTAAATTAATCAGCTGAAGGGGAGGGTGTATTAATCATTTGTTTATCTGGCATTGCAATTTAAAATATCTAATAATCTAATGCTTCTTGCATTAAGGTCCAGAGAACACAGTAGCAGAACCAACGACGATACAGCATGTGTTTCTGCCACAGTGATACTCGGAGCAGATTCACTGCTTTCTAGTTGGCAACAACATAACAGACCAAACCACTTTGTGGTTCTGCTAATGTAGGCTTTATATTATTTATTCTGCACAAAGTCTTACAGTTTCCCCCAACCCTGTTTTCGAGACAGGATAGTGGTGAAGATATGAGTTGGCAAGGGCTAAGTATGGACGTTTGGATTCGTTATTTTATTTTTTTCTAATCCAGTTCCTCTGTGGAGGACTAATCAAACTACATCTTATCTGAGTCAATACACCTGGCATTAAAACGTGTTTCGTATTCTGCATTTACATTTTCGCTGTTACTTTCCAGTGTTATTACCTTGTTAGTGACAGTTATTAGTTAGACTGCCACAATAATTTGAACAAATCTTCTCAACTTTTAAACTACATCATAAGTAGTCAGTGTCTGAATATCATCCAAAAGTTTACACAATATGATACAAAATTCAATTACAGTTTAGTGCAATAGAAATACTGCGGAAATAAGTGTTGTTGAATGTATTATGATGACAATACATGTGTAACGACAGAGTAGAGCATTATTTCTTATAAATTGGGTTTTAATGAATAATAACAAAAATTGTATCTTTTGAAAACGGTTGTGAGCACTGAATGAAAATATAATTTTTGTACAAATAATATGATGAATAAATGGCGTTTCATGAGTGATGTCAGACTAACTTGTTCCTCTCAGTGATGGTGTTTTATTGTTAATATGGCATATAATGTAAAATTATTTTGAATAGTTTAAAATTAATTTCTGCTTCTTCTTTTTTCCCCCATCATGTGCTCACAAACAGGCAGATGATGATCCACCAATGGCCTTCCATCAAGTGTTTATGCTGAAGTGCGTGAACAATGGATGGGCCTGTACAAACGACGTGTTCCGCTTGGGGGTGCATAACATTGCAGTGTAACGTCGATATGTGGCCCTGAAACTATGCCAAGATCAAAACATAAGCAAAATTCCTCCATAATGCCGATGTGTCAGTAGATTCATGTCTAATAAAAACATTTATTAGTATTGTTAATGTTTCTCCTTCGTTTCAACTCATTCCCAGTTGTTTTTATTCTATTATTTTTCTGGACCAACCTTTTTTATTATTATTTATTTTCCATACCGTTCATAATGTGGAACACATACAGTAATAGTTACTGAAAATAAAAGAAGAGAAAGAGGGAAGAAAGATGGATTTATTTGTATACAATGTTACAAGGAAGCACTAGAGGCGCTGCTCTGTGTGCGACGGTTTAAATGGTCCGACCAGTAACAAAGCTTCAGGTACACATGAGCCGAGAGGAAAGAAACAGCTCTACGAATGACACCGACGGTGAAAAGACCTCAGCAAGTGGATGTGATGAATATTAGTCGTCAGAGTGATGACCTTAAACAAACGGTAAAACTGCTTTAATATAAATGGACATTTAATCCGATTCAAATGGTACAGCGTCAAATTAAATATACGAACAAAAATGTTAGCTTGTCTCGTCTTCAAGGGCTAACACCGGGAATGCTGTGGATAATTAAAGTTATCGAAGTCCACTGCTTTTTTTTTAGGTTCATGGTTGACGTGAAAGTCAAATTAGTTTTTGCTCATGTCAGCTAACTACGACGGTGTGCGGTATTACATAAGGTGCGCTAAAAATGAATTAAAGTGTTAAAAACTGTTGACGCGAAGAGCCGTGATTGTTTTTTTACGACGTGTACAGCATTCAAAATAAAACCTATGTTGATTATAAAGTGATAAATGTCCTTTGTTGTGGTTGTTACGTGACAATAACGCGCAAGCCCAGTGGTCAATTTGTTTTTTTAAAGGTGCAGTACGAAAAAAGGTTCAACCTTTAAAGTCATAAATCAAAAATAAACAAACGGAAAAATCCACCTATGATATTGAAAACCTCGTATATGGATATCTTGAAATGCTAAGCATATAGGAATGTTGATATATTCATTTGAATGCTACTTGTGCTGCAGTATATTCATGATATCAGATCTTATTTGACCTAGACTTAGATTAATATATACAGTTTATATATGTAATTACTTCTGGTCAAGAAGAAGAAGAAGAAAACCTGCATAATAATAATAATAGATTTTATTTGTATTGCACTTTACATTTGAAAAACAAACCTCAAAGTGCTACATTTTTAAAAACAAGATAATAAAATAAATAAAAGAAATAAATTAGCTGTATGCTTTCCTAAAAAGGTAGGTTTTTAGTTCTTTTTTAAAAGCATCCTCCGTGTGGAGCTCTGAGGTGGTCAGGAAGGGCATTCCACAGACGGGGAGCGGCAGCTTCGAAAGCTCTGTCCCCCATGGTCTTGAGCCGTGTCCTGGGTGCGAGCAGACGGTGCTGTTGGCCTGACCGGGTCCTGCATGTGGGTTTAAAACGTGTTTATGTGATTACTGGGCTCTGACTTTTATAGAATGTCTTCAAAGATGAAAATCCAGACTGCCAAAGAGGTTTAGAGACAGAGGATGAACCTTTGCTCCGAGAAAACCCCAGGAAGTTTGTCATCTTCCCCATCCAGTACCATGACATCTGGAAGATGTACAAGCAGGCACAAGCCTCCTTCTGGACAGTAGAGGAGGTGGGTATTGCTAATTTGACTTTTCACTAATGTCTTCAAGGAGAGAATGAAAACTATTAATAAAATAAAATTGTTATAATGTATCCCAGTTAATGGTCCATCAAATCCTGTCATTATTGGAAAAACCAGGGTAGTCTTGGAGACAAACCACTTCTCTCCTCATGTTGTGTCTTTCAGGTTGATCTATCCAAAGACCTGGCACATTGGGATGGTTTGAAACCCGAAGAGAAACACTTTATCTCGCATGTTCTCGCCTTCTTTGCTGCAAGTGATGGTATCGTCAATGAGAACCTGGTAAAAAATGTTCTGGATGCTGTATCTTAAGAGAGCAGAAGAGGGGATTCTTAAGCATGCCAACCACTTGTACATGGCACATGAATGTAGATGAATCAAGGTCAAAGTTATCTTCCATTATCATGTGAATATGATTGTTAGTTTCATATGCCATCAAGAAATAAAGTCAGATTTATTTAAAAATGTGCAATGTAATGATATGACATGATGATATTTGTGTATATGATATTATATTTGTGTTGTATTCAACAGGTGCAGAGGTTCAGCCAGGAGGTGCAGGTCCCAGAAGCACGCTCTTTCTACAGCTTCCAGATCCTAATAGAGACTGTTCATTCAGAGATGTACAGCATGCTCATCAACACTTACATTAGAGACCTGAAAGAGAGGTCAGTTGTTTATAGGTTTAATCGTTTCATATGAGGTGGCTCAGTGTTTCTGAGTCACTACATTTTAATTAAGAATGCAGCAACATAAGTTCCGATTTGGTAGTCCCACTTTTTATAAAGCTTGTATGAATATTATTGACAGTCTGGTACATCGTAAACATGATGCTTCTCAGCCTTGGTTAATAAAAAACGGATAAACTGTAAGACGTGCACCTGTTTATCACAGGATATGTTTACAACACTGTGGTGATTTTCCGTTGCATTCCCAGCTGCAGCATCTTTGATGTACTAACAGACATTTATTTACAGTAAGAAGCTACTTGCATTGCCAATTACAAACACATGAGTTATATATCTGCTCTACAACAAGCATCTTTTGCGTTAATTTTAACCTCTACCTTCAGAGGTTCTGCAGTATTTTATATATATTAAAAAAATCAAGTTAAAAGAATTAGTATTTTAAAAAGCTGTCATTGGCAACTGTAATAAAGTAGGTTTTGAATTAAAAATGGCAACTGTTTTTAATCAATTTTATATGTCTTAGGGACTATTTGTTTAACGCCATTCAGACCATGCCTTGTGTGAAACGAAAAGCAGACTGGGCCTTACACTGGATCAATGACAGCAAATCCACATTTGGTAAGTAAGGTATGACATTAAAATCATTGTATTAGGCATAGAATATAATGTGCATGCTATTATGGGGGTTTAATTGTCTTTTTGTCCTCAGCTGAGCGAATTGTGGCGTTTGCTGCTGTTGAGGGAATCTTCTTCTCTGGTTCATTCGCTGCCATTTATTGGCTCAAGAAGAGAGGCCTCATGCCTGGGCTCACCTATTCCAATGAGCTGATAAGCAGGGATGAGGTGAGAGGATAAAAAGATAATGAGTCTCATCTTGTCTATCTGTGTGGCCAGGTTAAAAAATAAATAAATAATGTCATAATATATGTGTGTCAGGCTACACAATTGTTTGTATACTTTCACTATGGCATTACACATGACATTTTGCAGCACGCAATACATGGAAGCCTTATTTATTCAGAATGAACACATCTTATTTTCAAATTTTTGACACAACTTTCCTGTTATGTGATGGTTGGGCTGTTGATCTTTGTTGTATTGAAAATGTGGTCACAGTTTGGAAATGTAAACAGATTCTTTGTTTTTTAAACCATGTATCCTGACGTGCGTGTTGATGTGTCTTTCAGGGTCTGCACTGTAACTTTGCTTGCCTGCTGTACAGCTACCTTGTGAAAAAGCCGTCTAACGACAGAGTGAAGGACATCATCACCAAAGCTGTTAGCATTGAGCAGGTCAGCTAACTGTAGTTGGAGGGTATATACAACCACACTGGGAATTGTATTATACTGTACAGCGTATCTATGCCTGTCTTTGCCACCCACTTAATCTTTGTGTAGAAGTTAATTCAATTGATAATTTATGATGATAAAAGTACACAACCTTCATCGGATAATGTGCAGTATAGTTAAACAAATAATTATATCCTGTTTGGCAGGAGTTTTTGACTGAGGCCATACCAGTGGATCTCATTGGAATCAACGGTAATCTGATGAAACAATACATTGAATTTGTGGCTGACCGTCTTCTTGCTGACTTGGGACTCGCTAAGGTACTTATGTTTCTGTTTTCATGAAATCAAAACCAAGAATTAACTTCTCTTTTATTTATTTTTTTATGATGTGCTATGATGTCCTATGATGTCATATTCTTTGACTAATTATCTAACCCCAATCATAAATGAACATATTCCTTTGCTAATGACTTAAACTACTTTTAACAAAATCAAGTTGTTTTGATAAATTATTTGTAATAGTGTCAAGTAACTGTGATTTCCTTGTCTCTTTCAAGGTTTACCAAGTGGAGAATCCATTCGACTTCATGGAGTCCATTTCGCTAGAAGGGAAAACCAACTTCTTTGAGAAACGAGTAGCTGAGTACCAGAGGTTTGGAGTTATGTCATCAAGCATGGCAGACTGTGAATTCACACTGGATGCAGACTTCTGAAGCTGGGACTGCCCTCTGTTACACACCTGATACCTCTGACATATTTATTTATTTGTTTTATGCACTAGCTGGCACACAACAGCTGCAACTAACTGTTCTTTTCACTGTCCATTAATCTGTTGATTATTCTGTTGTTCATTTGGTCTCTAAAATGCAGAAAGTGATTGGTGTCTTCAAAACTTAAAATGGTAACATCCAGAATTTATTTAATTTCTCTCTCACAAACCAAAAATATTCAGTTTAACATCATAGAGGAGCAAATAATCCAGAGCCAATCCCTTAAAGTGATATTAGAGAAGTTTTTATTTTATAAAACTTATTATTAGAATAGTTGTCAGTAAGGGAATTGCTGCAGCCCTAGCTGACAGCACAGAACAAGCATATATAATACAAGTCCAGATTTATTCAAATATGAGTAGAATTGACGATATGTAGCCTTTCCTACCACATTATGTTGGAAGAGGGTACCTATGTAGATTATATTTTATCAGGTCTGCAGGTCTGTGTGCTGGTTTCTGTGGTGAAAAGTTTTAACAGTTTTTGTCATTTTTAATGTACAATAACAATGTTTTTGCAAAAAAAAAAAGGTCTTTGATTTGAACGTTTTTTTTGTACATAACTTGTGTCAATATTGCCAAACATATCTATGAAAGAACAGCCATATTAAGTCATTTTTAATATTATTTTAATGTACTGATAATTCTTCAACAACCACATTAGATTAGCCACTCCTCCGTTAGCATACGGCTGCAGGAAATGATAGCTAACAGTTAGCTGGTGTTTAAGCAATTAGGAAAGATGGCAGGGGACTGGCAAAGTGTCGCGCTAGAAAAAGCCGAAATGCTCTCCGGTCGTCTGAAGGAGCTCCTGACATCGGGACAGGATTGTGTTCAGGCTCAGTTTGGGGTAGATTTGGGTTTGAAGCCCGAGCTTTACCCGACGTGGGTTATCCTGTCCTCGGCCGCGGCGGGTCTACTGCTGCTGCTAGCTCTGTCCTGGGCCGCCGTCTGTGGCGGCGTTAACGTGGGGAAAAAGCGAGGATGCCCGATGACCCAGGGCAGCGGCGAGCCCGTCAAGGCCAGTTTAGCGAAAACTGCGAAACCAGAAGAACAGAAGAAGAGAAACAGAAAGAAAACGGCTGAAAAGGCTCCACAGGCGGCGGTGACGAGCTGTCGAATTACGGTTGGTCCAAATGAAAACAAGTGCTTCTGTTCCACTTCTCTGTCTCACATTGTTAGACTAGTTCATACATTAATCCCACTGACATTTTAGCACAAAGAACCCCCAGGTTGAACGTTAGGTAGCTGGTTAACTTGTCTATCTGACAGTAAAAACTGTCATTGAGGGAAGAACGTTTACATATTAGCCTAATTGTGAACAATGAAATTACCTATACAAAAATAAGAATAGAAACAAATGTCTTGATTTGACAAGGATGCTAACTAGCTCACGTCTTATCCACTATTGTATAGTGTAGTATATTATTCTACAGTAGGCCTTCCGTGTAGTATTATATAGCATAAATATTGTATTGAAATTACATTGTATGAAATATAATATTGTTTAGAATAAACACGACTCCTTCAGCATATTATTGTTTACTACAATAAGCTTTTTACTCAACATAGTACTGTTTTGCATCGTTTAGTAGGCTTGTATGATAGCACTGTAGTAGGTATTTAGTGTAGTATATTCTAGTACATTATTTTTTTCCCTGCGTTTAGTCAGGAGCAAAGGAGATAGTGTAAGCGTTCATCTTCTTGTGAACAGCTAGCATTATTACTGCATTATCACAACCGTATCTGACTTCTTATCTTTCTCCCCCAGAAGAGTCAGTCTAATGGACAGCCATTGACTATAGTTCAAGAGGAAGCCAAAGTGACTGGGATGGTTCCCAAGGTGTCTCCACACATCAAAACTGAGAAGGTGCAACTGACAAAATTAAAGGTTTGTTAGTGGAAAGAGTGGACATGTTTTTACCTCTTTTCTGTCTTCTGCAGTAACATAAAAATGTATAGCAAAGCAGTTCTACTATTGATGAAATATTGCTTAAAATGATTGAAACATTCTTGTCAGGTTTGCTAGTATGGCATGATTGCCATTAGGTTGTGTTTTTTTGTATGTGTACCCCCAGTTAATTTCTTCTTTGTTTGTGTTCCATAGGTCCATGAGGTACAGGCTCCTGTGCAAGTGAAAAAGAGCAAGAAAAAAACCAAGGCAGATGTGAAACCAGTCAAGCTAGTGTCCACAAGTGACGCAAAGGAACCTGATGATGGTAAGATTCAATTGTTGTAGGGGAATTTGTTGGAGGGGAAAATTTCACAACTTCTCATTTTTAAACTGACTTCTTAGTCATTACATGTTTTCAGTAGTTACTTCCTTCACCACTCTGGTTTTGTTGAGTGTTTTTCTGTTGTAACCAACTCCGTATTAAATAATCAACCAAAATGCATTTTCACGACACAACCAAAATGTATGGATTTGTTGTTACCTTGCACAAGCAAAGACACCTAACCATTTGTTGTTTTTGTGTCCACCAGGTGCATGGGAGACTAAAGTTAGTAACCGTGAGAAGAAGCAGCAGCGCAGGAAGGACAAGGGCCCTGAGGACTCTGGTAGCTCAGGAGGTGTGGAGGCCCCCAAAGACCACGTGATGGCAGCTGCAGCAGCCACAGCACCTGTCAACACCAAGAAGAACAGAGGAAGCCAGGGTATTTGTTTAGAAAACAACTGAATGTGTTTAGATGTTACAAATAGAGAGTGAGTGTAATATCCAAGGCTCGAGAGGCAAAAAATGCTAGGGCCTGTCATAAAATGTCCTGAAACACCCTATTAATTGACCTCTTTTAGACAAATTATACATTTCTAACATGGACATAGCTTGTTTGAGCTTATTCATTGTGTGTGCTCAGAACAGATCAGTGCTCTCTCAATTTAAAATTTTTCTCAAGCATAATTATTTTCCACACTTTATTTCAGAATCACTACCATCGAAAACTACAGGAAAGGTGGATGGAGCCAGTGGGGCTGCTAAAGGTATTCTACTTTTTCCTCACTTCCTTCTTTATTTTCCTTATTGAAGATAGGTCAAAAGTCTTGAAGTTATTTTTAAAGAAGTAATTGTCATCAGTTGCTGGTTGACTGAAGTGCAGTCTTTTCTCTTTCCTCAGCGTCATCCAAATGGAGAGAGGAGCATTCAGTAAATGGTGTAGGATGGACCGAAATTTCTGTTAAACATCCGGGTCAGATGGCATCTATGGACAGAGCCAAGAGGAGGAGCATGGCCACAGCTCCACAGTTCAGGGGCCCAGCTGAGACACAAGGTACCACATGGGTAAACCTTTACAACATAGTAACAGCTGCAGATTTGGCAACACAGTATTTCATTCTTCTGACTTAACTTCAATTTATCAGTTTAGTTTTTTTTTAGCACCTTCAATTATTAATTAACAACAATAAACAAGAAAAGAGAAAATTAGGATTAGGAATTAGGAAATAGGATTCTTCCTGAGTGACTAATTTAAAAACCCTGTTCCATTGAGCCATCTGCTGGACTAAAGTGGTATTACTGCGTTAGCAGGCGGTGAAACCATTCAAAGTCTCAAGTTTCACCCACTTGTTTAACAGGGATATCCTCATATGCTGTACAAATGTTCAACTTTATGACATGTCATTCATTGACAGGTAAAACAGCCAAACTGAGAGGGATTTTGAATTGTGTTGAGTGTATTTTTTCCTCGTCGATGTGATGTTTCATTCATTTAATTTGTTCTATGTTCTCTGTTTCCACAGCATGGAGTGAAATCGATGGTCAGGTAAACACTGAGCGTGTGTCCTTCTCCATGCAGAGACTTAACACCTCAGGTTATTATTATTGTAATTAATCTGTAAAACCTCATTAGTATTTTATATTCTGTTTACATTTGCAGGTGGTTTCATACTTCTGCTTTTCTTTCTTCTTTCTCTCAGACCCAATATCATCTTCAATTGAGTTGCAGTGGGCGGGCAACCTAGATGTTGATGATGAATGGTCTCCCTTTAGTGAGTGCTCTTACTGACGTCTTATCAATAATATTATTTTAATAATAGAATTACAACAAAAATATAATTGTGAAATGCTTCAGATGGATCAGCAGCAGCGGACCCAACCTCTGACTGGAATGCCCCAGCAGAGCACTGGGGAAACTATGAAGAGCCTCCTCTGTTGGTGACACCTGCCCCTTTGCTGAAGGAGCAGCCTGTCCACAACAAGGTCTTGCTTTATCTTCGTCACCTCCATGTCACTTTATACCTGTATAATCCTTATAAACTTTCCTGAATCAGTACTGTCAAAGCTTGATTACATGTAAAGTAATTTTTTATTCTAAGTGTTAATCCCCAAAGCGTCCCCTCTTCTTTGCTTGATTAATCTGCCATAGCCCTTCCGCTTAGTGTAGCTTAGTTTTCAGCTGAAACTATTTGAAATTCTGTTTTTGTAATGGCAGGTATCAGAGGATGAGAAGGACGCAGAGGATTCCTCCGGAGGTGCAGCCAAATCCAAGAAGAAGAGGAGAAAGAAGAAGAAAACAGAAGAGGAAGCTGCATCTGAGGCTCAGGCAAGAAAACAGAACATCAAGTTGTGAGAACAATGCTGTGCTGTGCTGTGGACACTTACCCCTGTTTGGCTATGTCATTTTTATGCTGTAGGTGGTGAGCACAGCACCAGTGTTCACAGCGGCCAAACCTCAAGAGCCTCCTGTGAAGACTTCCAAAAAGCAGAATCCCAGCACATCCTCCTCTCAACGTAGGTTTTTCAATCTGGTTTTAGTCACAGAATGAGACATGAGGAAGTTGTGTTAAATATATATATATTTTTTTTATAATACTGTATCATAACTACTCGTAACTTTGATGTCAATTTGTATTTTGTTGGTCTCCATGCAGAGGTGTCTGGGAAGAGTGTGGAGCCTCCAAAACCTTCCCAGAAGAAAAAGATCAGGAAAGAAACATGAAGTCACACCACAGGTCCAAACTAAGCATATGCAAACAATTGTTAAATATGTCACATGCAATAATTACTTGGTACATAGTTTCTTTCTCAGCTACATTAACAAATTATCAGTTACAAAAAATAATCAAGCAGTGGATCATCACCTGCTTGGCTCAATATAGTGATAAAAATTGGTCCTGTGGACTTGAGTAATTTGCACTACTTGCTACACTGCAGTCAGAGTTGAGTGTGGACGAAAGGTGGACTTGCAGTGGAGGTACATGTTTATGATTTTTTTTTGATAATTCATAATTATTAACCCCCAAAAACATTAATGAATGTCTTAATTAATATTGTTTGTAGGACGAATTAGAACCATACATTCTTAATGTGCGTTCACACCAAATGCGATGCAAATTTTTGGTGTTTGGTTGCAGGATTATTTTCCACCACTTTCATCCCAATCTCGGCACTGATTGGCTTTCACAATTTCAGCTTGATGAAGTGAAACACCAGTGGTGTGATACGCATCACTCAGATTACATGACTATTGCACTTGGTATTTTCATGTAAAGTCAATGCACAGAATTCAGCTTTGCAATTAGTTTGAATGCACCAATACTGTAATGTAATGTTGCACTTTGTTAAGTTTGTCATGCTGCTGCCCGTCTATCGATAACTGAAATGTTTGAACACAAGGCGTATGTCAGTGCTTGTCTCAAATCAGTCTTAAATGTTTGGTTTGGAATTTTCTAAGGGTTAATTTTTATACAAAACTCACATGCTGTATATAAATTGATAGTTAGGGGGTCACTATAATCGTCCCTTCTCTTTATTCTGGCCATGAACAGTAAATGAACTATAAGGCTTCAGATAAGTTACCCTTAGCAAAGCTCAGTGACTTTCCTGCAGAGCTGTGGCACAGCAATAGTTCCTTGTTGTTGCCAAGACAAAATACAGGTAATAAATAGTGATCGGGCTATTTTTGGACTGCTGAAGCTGACGTGTTGGATTGCTGCACGGCCAGTATGAAGAGGAGTCATTTTCCCAGTGATCCCTAACATATTTACTATTTACAGATTTAATAAGACTTGAAAAACACATCCAAGCTTGGGCTTGTGATAAACTTTAGTGTAAATCCATCCGTTGAGTGTAGCTCAGTGACCGTGGGCTGCATAGTTTTTCAAAGTGTCTTTATGAAGAATGGCAGCTGTGGACATGTTAAATTCAGTCATTTACACTGGTGGGAGGTTGTACAGTGTAATTTGTCCAAGGTTTTGCCAAAATATGGTGAAATGCACCTCTTATTGGAGAGAGATATCAATACATTGACTTTCTATGTAGCCATATTCTGTTTTTTAAGCAAACTCATTCAGACCTTTTTTTAGCTAAAGTCGATGCTGAAAATGCGATGTTAACTGATAATTGATTGACATTTCAAGTAAAAGGCACTGTATCTGATATCAACCACCAGGAGGCAGTGTAATGTAAATTGAAGGACTAATAGGATTATCCCTTAAAGCAGTGGCACTATTGAGTATTGTCCCTTTTACTTTTATCATTCTGAGCTTGTCTTTCTTCATCTGACTACATGTGTGTTTTTTAAAGGACATTTTCCTCCTGGTTTTGTGCTTGAAAAGGCCATGCCATATGTACAGATAGTAAGGGCTTTTTCTAGTTATGTGTCTGCACTGTGCAAAAGGCTGCTTTGAGTTCCTTTTGATGTCAATGAATTGTTTTTTACTACCTTTTTGTCGAATGTGAAATTGGCAACTTTTTGTGGCTTGATCTACGAAAAGGGGGGACATTTCTCAATGTAATGTAATTGACAACAAAAACATACAGTAGATGCGTGATATGGAACAGCTTTAATTCCACATCAAACTTGGATTTGAACAAAACACACTTACACATTTATAAAAGGAATTTAATTCCATTGCCTTAATATGTTGATGTATAGCATTGGCATCCTTTTTTTTAATATAGTTTCAATCTAATTGCAAATTTTGATGTCAGAAATAAATTCCTCTTGCATGACTTTGATAATAGTACTTGTGTACATGAAATTAAATGAACGATCTCTTGCTTTAACTGTTAGTACTTTGTCCTGGAGTAGCCTACCAATCAGTGTAAACAGTATATTGTTATAGCTTTTTTTTAAAGGAGACAAATTGCAGGAATTCAATTTAGCAGATGTTAACAGGAGTCTGTTGTTGGTAGGTGAAAAAGCCTCAGCTTGTGCTGGTTATAACTGTAGACCTGATAGAACAAGTCCATATGTTGCTGTGGCTTCAGGCATCTTTTTTTGGTTAATTTTTTACTGATGATTAAGGTGATCAAATTAATGTATTTATATACTTGTGTCTAGAAAATGTTTTTGCTTTTTTTGTGAATGATTCTGTTTATTGAAGAGATACAGATATTTCTATGTTTGTTTGGTAAAGATGAAAATAAATCAGAAATGCTTGATTTCACTTTGTCAGGGGATTGTGTTTTTTCTGGTTCCCAGTGAAATTATTCTATTTAAAATATCATACTTTTTAAGTATTACAATTGAGAAATACATTACTTCTAGAAAGGTTGCAACATTTTACTAGGGGATTTGAAATGTAGCCTATCCAGTGGCATTTCAGAATATTAGATTTATTTTTATTATCATTATTATTATTATTATTATTATTACTAATAATAATAATGATGATGATGATATACTTCTTGTCGCCATACAACCTGTCCTGTCTAGTGTGTATCCCACCTTTCACTCTATGTCAGCTAGAATTGGCTCCAGCCCCCCCACGACCCTCATGTGGAGGATACAGTGTTAGAAAATGGATGGATGGACATGTATGTATGTGCTGACTTTTAATAGCATTTACATGGCAAATCACTGTAAAAGCATCAGAGTCTTCCTTTTTTAGCAGAATTCCACTCTACCAGTACTGATATGAAATGGGGCTTTTCCTCTGTCTGCTGGCATGTTGTTTTCATGTTATGCTGATTAAACGTATGTTTAATCTGTGACTATTACTGCATGCTAAAGTGCAAATCTATGTCAGCAGTCAGAGTGTGTGTGAGGCCCCAGTTCCACTGACCCTCCTGACCCCGGTCAATGTGGTGGGACAGTCGCATGGCATGCTTATAGTGCCTGACCTCCTTTGCCTCATCTCTCTCTCCATCCCTTATCTCTGTGTTTATTTCGGATTTACCATCTTTTAATCTCTCACAATCTCTGGCTCGCTCTCCATTCACCTTTACTTAGGGGGCATGTCACATTTTTTTTTTTTTTTATTATTATTCATTGTTTTTCTTGCTGGTATGAAAGAATAATGAAGGTCACTGTGTAATGGAAGGTACTTTGTTCAATCAAAGCCATGCTATTAAAATCACTTGCTAATGCTGTTTTTTTCAGTACCTGAAACCCACATTATCCCACACAGTCGTGTTATTCAACCAAACCCTGGTTGTGGGATTTGTTATGCTCTTCCTAGAAGATCTTAGAAAAAGGGATTATAAGGCTTTGTTACCTCTGGTCATTATGTCAGAGCCTCTTGTTTATTTGCCCAAATACTGTCTGTTTGATAATCAATATGTGTGTTGTATGGAAAAAAACAAGTGTTAGATTGTAGAGATGAGAGATTGAATTCCAGCATGTAACAAGGTAGCATGTTTGGTCAGTATTAAGTCATGGCTGTGGAGGAAAATCTGTTATTTTGTGGTGATGATGTGGTCCACCCACCACAGCTTAGAGCTGTGCTCACAGCCCATCTGTCAGGTTTGTACAAACATAGAGAGAGTGTTTCTTTCACCTAGCAATGCTTGTCCCAAAAAAAAACAAAAAACATAGTTTCCTCTTTACACCTGGTTAAATGCTGCCTGTTTGTTAAATGTCTTGTTTTGGCTTGTGACAGGTGGAGGTGCATGTTAGTGTTGTTTAACAAAAATGTCAGTGCAAACAGCTGACAACAAAACCTATGAGAAATGCATAATGGATAATTGATTTCCCTAACACTGCTGTTGAGATAATGAAACTGTCACGTAGCATAAGCGTCAGTAGAGCATAGTGGTGGCCGTGCACGACTAGAGCGGCTCATCTCCTATTGACTTTTTAGGCAGAGTGCTGAAAGAAAGAAGGAAATGCAGAGAAGTGCCCACACATTTTAGAATTGAATTCCACTTTTATAAAAATTCCTGGATGCTCAGCAATTTATATTTACACATTATAACACCTGGGTAGTGGAGGGTGGAGCTGGGTTACCTAGATCAGCAGTATTCAAAATTCAAAAAAGGTTCAATTACTAAAATTGCACCATATCAAAACGATATCGGCAGTCACTGGCTTTAAAATGTATTATTGGATATCGACAAACACACCAGGGTCTGCCGATATGACTACTGGCTACAACAGTAGGCTAAATGGGCTGCTACCTCCTTGACTTCTATGCTGGCTCCCTCTACAACTATTATTCTTTTCGCATTTATTTATTTACCTCTGCAGTTGGGCACAAAGAGACAAAAGATATGCACTGGAGCTTTAAAGCTAGGGATGGGATGATGCCACTTTTTTGTGTCCGATACTGATAACACATCTACTAATACCAATATTAGCCTGATACAGTCATTTTAGACCATTAATGAACTATGAAGCTGTTAACAACACATTTGTGCTGAGTCATTTCAAGGACATAATTCTTCGACTATGTAACAAATATTTTTTTATTTACATTTTTTACAGTCTGTGCATAGTGAAGCATGGATATATAGGATTTTTGGATTGAATCGGATTTTACATTTTTATCTGTGCAATATGATTTTTACCAGTATTAAACTTATCGGACCGATACCCATATTAAATCCACATCATACTTTTGCCCCTGGTCCTTCCACAGAGGTTAATCGATCATGAACAGATTTCCTTTGTCAGTCATGAAGAAAACTTCACATGCAGACAGTGAGTGAACGTAAAAATAAAGAAAGAAAGAAGCGTGATTTCAGAAACGACATGTGTTGTTGTGTGACTAATAAACATTTTTTACCTCCATCACCATCCTCCTGCCCTCGATGGCTGGTGAAAATCCCTCTCGGTGGTCACGTGATTCTGGGACGAGCCAGATTAACGGCAGGCTCTCTGCTCGCTTTGAGTCCACTCGCAGAAACAGAAACGTTCTGACATCGGTTAGAACCCAGCACTCTGGATGTGGGGCTCCTAACACGGAAGGAAGGACAACAGCTGTATTCTGTCTTTCCCCCCCGAAGAATTGTGATTTATCGACAGTATTTATGAAATAGCGTGGAAGTATTTAGCAGGATAAAATATGATTTCGCCGTGGGACCGGTGGTACTCGACGAGCTGCTGCCTTTGCTGCCATGTACGGACGGGCACCATTATTCTGGGAGTATGGTACATGGTGAGTAACATTTGTCACTCCGTGTCAGGCCCAAATATCCTCTCATATATGAAGAAAAATGTGAATAAACGCAGTGTCAATTACCACCGAGTTTCTACACCTAAAGCTAAGTTAGCATGCTGCTACTGCTGTTTTGTAAATTTGTCAAATTTGGCAATATTAGCAACCAATGCTCCCTTTACTATAATTTTTCTTACATGTTTTAAATTCATAAAATAATTATAATTCAGTCTGAATGTGAAACTTATTGTGTTTCCTTTAAGTAATCTGTGTGTGTTGTGATGATGAAATAATGATGATAACTTTATTGATACAACACGTTTTCACGAAATATAAACCTGTAACTTGAAAATATTCACAATATGTGGCTATGATATTCACTTTTCCTTGAAGATAATACTATCAATAGTAATAGTACATTTATTTACATTGCATTTTTCATAAGAAAGTCACTGTACAGAACAATCGTAGAACTAGAGGAAAGACTAAGTGGTACAACATTGAGACAACAATCATAAAAATCAATCATTAATGTGATCATAACTGAGACACATTAACCAGACACTTAGAAGTATGTCTTCATAAAGCATAGGCAGGTTGAGGTCCTGTCCTCAAAGAGCCTGGTTCTCCTTCAGTCTTTTGTCTGGATTGAGTGATGGTTAGTTGGTCAATAAGCCTTTGAATGAGGACCTGAAGTTACCCTGCCATAACATGGCTGAAGTATGCAATATATAGGATGTGTGGATTGTATCGGATTTAAAAATTTTTGATAATGATACTGAATATAATATCAGCTCATCTCTATTAAACATGCTTTAAAATTGTCATTAAAATCTTAACATCAATTCTAAAATGAACTGGGAGCCAATTAAGAAAATAATATAACCTCAGCAGCCTCTTTGAGTGTTACATGTGTACTGTTTATATATAGAGATTTTGCTGCGGTTTATACCCGTGGGATAACCTAAAGTTTTAAAAATAGTTCACTGAGCTTTGTAAATCCCTTAACCTTTCATCAGCATTAGTCCCCCTGTCTTCTTGAACCTTCTTTATTATATATGTGTTGCACCACTGAGCAAAGGCCATGGAAAGCTGCCAACCTTTGCAAATAGGTCAAACATTTTTGGATTTGCATTTTTGGATTTTGAATGAATATCTAATTGCAATTATTTTGACAGGAATTGAGATTGTGATGTGATTTATCAGAGGGAATTTTAATTATTACATCATTATTCTCATTTTCATTCAAAAAACATATTTAAAATGATTACTGTGTGATATTTGTGCAGATCTGTGAGAAACAAAGAGGTTCTCTTCAGTCTGTAGAATAAGACAAAATAAATTTTGGCTTTAACAAATATTGCGCCTCCTGATGAACTTTTCAGCCCTAATAAATAGACATAACATGGTGCACCATTGCAGTTTCATTCTATGTTTCAAACACCATGACATTAATCAGGGATTTTGATCTAATCATTTTGGTCATTCAGTTGTTAAAGTCAGATACTCAAATGTTGAACATTGTTTCAGATCTGGCTGTAATTGTTGTATAAATTCTTGTCAAATGACTACAAAACATTTCTAAAAGGACAACAAGCTAAGAGCTTGATTAACCTCAGTGTGAAATACGAAAGTTAATATTGATTTTTTTTTTTCGCCCCCACACAGCTCATCAATGCAGTGGTTCTAGTCATCTTGTTGTCCGCTCTCAATGACCCAGTTCAGTACCGTTACCACCTCACCAGCTCTGAGCTGGGGACTGACATTGATGTCATGGACGATGCCAGTGAGTACAGCTGATCCCGTCATTGTTACATGTCCAACCTTGTGTAAATGATCCACTGGTAAACAGTCTGTTGTCTTACATGTTTGATGACTTAAGAAACTGGAGCTGCCAATCAAAGGTCAGTCGATTGAATAAGTGGCAGGAGATTAATCTGAAACCATTTTAGATCGTCTATTTATAGACTTTGCAGGCAAAAGGCGTCTTCCTGCGGCGTATTGACTGTGAAGATCTCTGCGTAATGTCACTGTAAAGGGATTATTTTTGGGATGTGGAGTGTTAGTGAAACACAAAAATAAACCTGAGGACGTGTCCTTGGGCTCTTAATAGTTAAAATATTCTTAAGAAGTTACTGGTCATCAACTGGAACATTATAAATTGCAGATTAAAATTTGTATTTTTACATGTTGTCTAACATCCATTTAAAATGTTTAACTTCAGATTGCCTGTGAATCTTTGCTTCATTTTTGAATGATTATGATTGTAAAGTGATCTCTTTGTAAAGTCACATAATTCAGAGATTGAGGGTGAAATGAGTGTACAGTATATTATGTTGAATACATTAAAAAAAGGCTCAAAACCCACTGATGATGTTTTTGCCTGAGAGACCTCATTAAAATCAGCAGCATCTATTTCCATAGAGCCTCACATGTTTATGCTTCTGTAAAATTTCCTCTCCTTTCTGCCCACTGCTTCTTTTCCCCGACACAGCTGAGTTGGCACCATAGAGAGCAAATCAGTCCATGTGTATTTCTAGTGTTTCTCCCTCCAGCAGCTATCATCATCATCATCACAGTCGCCTCTGGAATGCCACTGACTTTGTCACTGGCTACTCTGGTGATTAAAAACGACTGCTCTAATTCTCCATTGGATTAAAACGGCCATCTTGACTGATTCTCCCCCAGTTGGCGTTGTCGCCAGTGCAAAAGATTGTGAAACAGTGGGACAGGATGGAGACAAGCTGCTGTCCTAGTTTTGTAGTAAGCAGTTTTTAATAGTGCAAATGACACTGGGATGATATACAGAGAAAACCCTGCAATTAAAAGATGTGTGGGGAAGTGTTATTTAAGTGCATTTCTGTATGCAAGGCTTAGTTATATATAGTATGTGTCAACATGTGTCTGTGTCTCAGGTGTGTGCAAAGGGATGAGTCTTAACACAGTATTAGCGCTGTAATAATAGCTGTTGCCGTGTGAAGGGGAAACCCACGTTCAGGATGACATCAAAACTGCCAAATATTCTGATTTTACAGCAGGCAAGTCTGATATGGGATCATTTTCTACAAACTGTACAGGAACTTCTCGTTAGTCATCTTTCACAGCTGCAATGTGACTGTGAAATTTGTCAAATTCAGCTCTGCTTGCCTCACAATCACCCAAGTGTTGGACATGTTTTGACAAAATCAGATTGGATGTTAAAAATAGTCAGGTTACTGAGGTGATTTGTTTTGTACAAATCTCTGAGTGGATTTTCAAGGTTCCCCTGGAATGAATGACATCGTATTTGTTTGTGCTTTCTCTCTCTGCAGATATCTGCATAGCTACTGCAATATCCTTGCTCATGATTCTTATATGTGGCATGGCAACGTATGGCGCTTACAAGGTAAATAAATGAAAACAGCAGAAATGAGAAATTAAACTGTTGCCCTGACATTGTCAATAACAGATTTATGAAACTTGAAACCAAACTCCTGTTTTGTTTTCTCTCCTCTGAAGCAACATGCTGCTTGGATCATTCCATTCTTCTGCTACCAAATCTTCGACTTTGCCCTTAACACACTGGTAGCCATTAGCGTCTTGGTTTATCCCAACACAGTGCAGGACTATCTCCAGCAGCTGGTGAGCACAATTTGATTGTACATCTAAAACATCTGTACACACAAATGTATGAATCAGTCATGTAGGGCTGAAGCAATTACTTGATGAATCGATTACTAAATTCATCGTCAACTATTTTGATAATCGGTTTGAGGGTGTTTTTCATTATTAATGTGAATATGTTCTGGTGTCTTTGCTCCATATGATAAATATAATCATTTAAGTTTGTGGACAAAACAAGACATTTCAGAACATCATCATTTCCCCAGTTTGAAAAACACTGATCAACATTTTTTCAACATTTTCTGACTTTTTATGGACCAAACGATTACTCGATTAATCTAGAGAATAATAGACAGAGTAATTGATTGTGAAAATAGTTGTTATATGCAGCTCTATAATCACCAAACAAAGACAACTATCCAGTCAGTATACAATAAGAACATAGAAATACAAAATGTTGTTTAATCTAGACATGAGGATTTTGAATTAAGAAGGTAGTGTTATAAAACAGTTGATTCAGTAGAAACTAAACAGGTCACTGAAGTATGAGCACAGTTTGTAGTTGGAACAGATTTACTTTCTATTTTAGACTCTTTGTTTAGGATTTAAAGGTCACGTTTTTTTCAGTAGGATGTAAAAAGTATACTCTCTATCTCATCTGTCCCTTCATTTAAGTCTGTTTAAATGTATCTCTTCCCTCTCTTCCTTTAGCCGGGGACGTTCCCTTACAAAGAGGACATCATGTCCACCAACAACATGTGCCTAGTTTTTGCAGTCCTCCTCTTCATCGGCTGCATCCTCTCCTTCAAGGTAAGAGACACAGAACAGTCTGTGCATCACTGCACGTAGTCCTGTTCTGCAGAGTGTTAGTCTCTTAATGGCTCTGCAGTGATGACGGCTGTGGTGTCATTAGAGGTATTATGTTTTCAGGTCGCCTCTCCAAATTAATTCAAAACTTTAAAAAACCCACGCAATATGCAAGCCTGGCCTACGCTACGAGTATTTTATCAGGTCATCTCCAAATTTGATTATTAAAGTCCTTCAAACTCTTCACTACATAATGAAATCAGGGACACAGGGATACGACATTCAAGGTGATATTTTAGCTGACTTTGGTTAACATCCATCAAGAGCCATTTGACTGATGTCTAAACCTGCAGATATAAAGATAAACTTATATATTTTAATGATATATTCAGCACATTACCACAGCGTACACGCACTCAATTTCTCCACCTAGAACTGCTTCTTTTGCTCATCATATTCCAATGTGATTAGAGCAATTAAGTTTCACACTGTGCACATCTCATAGCACTATGAGCCATATGGCATATGTAATGAATCTGCCAGTGTGAACATTTCCATTATCAATGTTTTTACATGAGATTGTCACACAGCCAGAGAGCACTGGTTCAGGGACAATAGGAAACCCACTCCTGTCAAGCTAATTCCCCTTTAATGCATGGATGGTTCTGCAGCCGCAGCTATGCTCAGGGGCTCCGGGACGAGATAAGATAGGAAGTTGCAGTCATCTGTACAATTAAATCAAGTTGTTTCCCCTCTAAGCTCGGACTGGAAAATGTTCTTGGCAGATATCCAAAGCTAGAGCTGGGGCGTTATGATAGGAAGCAGCCACTGGAAGACACACTGATGGCCTCACAGAGAGAAGCGTTATACATGTCATGAATCAGACAGCTGTGTTTCACTGAGTATGTGGGGTAATTCAACTGCAGATTGCTCCAAAATTCAATAGTAAAGATTAAATACAGAAATGTTCTCCCTCAAAGCATGATCTTGACGTTTGCCAAGCAAAAATCAATAGAACCTAATACTTATTGATGGGCTGCACATATAATATATTGGCAACTTGTCCTTTTTGTGGTGATAGTTGAGTCAGTTCCTTGGAAAAGGACCAGATCGGAAATCTAAAGGACACATCCAGCTCTCAGCATAGAGGCTGCACTTGCACGAGTGTCTTTCTAAAGCCAACATCCTCCACTTACTGGCCCTTAGCATAAAGGACAGATTCAGACGTACAGGAAGAAATAGAGCTGGGGAAGGAGAAGAGAAAGGCTGCAGATTCACATTAGACGCACTAGAAAGAAGCTTGGATGAATACAAAGTGAGACACTGTAGGATGTAAAAGGGAAAGATGGTCCAAGTTAGACTTTGTATTACTGTGTGATTTTTTTTTTTAAAGTTTGCACATTAAAACAAACAAAACAAGTGCTAAGTTTAATTGATTCTTCAATACAGTTAGGTGGTAATTGTGTGTACACATACTGTGGTGTGTAGTCTTGACATTGACCTTAGTTAAGACTTGATATCACAGGTGAAAACACCACTCACAACTATGCAGGTCAACAGATGGTGAATTTATTTACTAGCAGTTTGCTGGGCTTCCTTGGGTTTGTTGACTGACTCAGCAGGCTAATCACACATCCACACAATGACCTTCCTGTTTCTTTGCCAAGTCAGACAAACCTTAACCTCAGTGCAGGCAAAGCCCTGCACAGGAAAGAGACGCCTGTTGTTAAAATGTGGAGAATCTGCGCATAAAACTGTGTTATTTCTGTATTTTACAGTTCAACAGAAATGAGTCATGACCTTTTCTTGTCCGCTTCTTCTCAATGACAAGAAGACATGCAACAATCTTCATGAAGTGTTCATGTGATGCATCTCAGCTGTCACCGTCCTCTAACCTTGATAAATAGATTAGATCATAGCATGCAGCGGCAGCAATAATGTAAAGTGGAGAGGATACATCCAAAGGTCATTATGTGTGCTCTGTTTTCAGGCTTACCTGATTGGATGCGTGTGGAACTGCTACAGATATGTGAGCGGCAGAGGCACCACTGAAGTTCTGGTCTATGTCACCACCAATGACACCACGGTGAGTCCTCACGTCCCCTCTCCAGCTCCACACCTCAAGGACATAGTGGTGAAAAGCCTCCCATCATCAGATCATGATATTAAATTACTTTTACACAGTATTGATTTTATTTATGGCTGACACGCTTCTAGTTCATAAGGTCTGAAAAGTCATCATCATCACTGTGTGTGCACCTTTATTTGAATTCAGTGTAGCAAATGCTGACACTGACACTTTAAATGACATAATAACTACACTACATTTACTTCTATCTGTTATTGCAGTATGTATTGATACAAGTATACAAGCCAGGTATGACCTTTAATGTACATCATTTTATAGAGCTGTATTTGTGAGCAGCAGTTTAGAGTCAGGAAATAAAGAAGTTTTATTTTTAAAACTAGGAGGGAAGTACTTTTAAATGTTGCTGGGAAATTAAACTAATACAAATTAAAGGAGGAAGAAGCACCACTTTTACCCAGTAGCTGCTGTAATAAAAAAAAAAAATAGATCAGACTAAATGTATACAGTAGCTATTTGAAGTGTTTTATCCAATGACGCATATTTTTACTCATCAACTTATTGCACAGCATATGAGACAATGTTTGTACAGGATTTGATTAATGTTTATTTTATTAGGGAGTCACATAAAGATTTATAAAAGCAAGATATAAGATTTGAATCCCACACGTGCCTTCAGTAGTTGTATTGACTACTCAACTAATTTGATGAGTGTTCTTTTAAATAATCAAAACAAGCTCCACAGCTCTACAGCTTCTTAAATGTGAATATTTTCTGGTTTCTTTCTCAATATCCCAAAGAAATCATTCAAACTCATTCATTTTGGTTTGTGGACAAAATAAGACATTTGGTTAACATCATCATTTTGAGGTTTGGAAAACACTGACCAAAAATTCCAATACTTTCTGACGTTTGTGGACCAAACAAGTACTTATTTTAAACCATATTGTAATCTATCTTTATATCTTAGACACTAGTCGAATAGTGTACACACACAGTTTGCAGTCTGAGAACATATGTTGTCACAGATTGTTGGCTGTGAGTCAGTCGGTCATGCGACATTGATATTGCAGATCCATCCTGAAGTGTGATTGGCTGTCCGGTTAGAGACGGGTGTGTCGTCCATCCCTCAGTGTCAACACTGAGCCTCTGAGAAGCTTAAGCATAGTCTTGGTTTCCATTTGTCTGTACTGTGTATAATCCTCAACACTCACACATAAGACATTAATCTGTCTCACACCCTCTGTCGTTGTCCTTGTGTTGTCACGGCCGCGGATCACCGCCGACGGTCTCCACCTTATGAAACAGACTCAGCATCGAGGCAGGCGCTAATCCAGCATGTTGTGTTTCATACGACGCGATGTGAGCAAATGCTGAACATGTGCCAGTAACTAAGTTGTGACGACTGCAGACAGTCATGTAGAGAAATAGGTTTTATAAAGTGAAGGGAAGAGCAATACATTTGTCATGAAAACAAGAACCTGATTTAAAGGGAATATTTTAAAACTATAAAAAAGGAACTGGATAAACGTTGGTTGAGAACAGAGCCCTAATACTGATTAAAATGTCAATAAAAGGGTTTTAAAAACCAGAGCAGCATTTTTTCTCCCTCTATCTGATGAGTTATAACTTGTATAAATGATTACAAATAATTCAAAACAGTTGCTTAACTTCAGTCACCAGTTCCCCATTTTGTGTCTGCACGCCAGCGCTATTATATTAAGTATCTTCCATAAAAATAGGTCATCCAAAAAAACATTTATCAGGTTTCTGAGAACAAACGTGTAATCTGAAACACATATATTAGATTTCATACATAAAAACATTAGAAAATAGCAAATATCAGCCTGATTAATCTGCCCAACTGATGAATTGGTCTGGCTCTATATCGACTGAATTTACCAAGCTGTGAGTTTTCATGAGAGAAATAAAAAATCTCTATACATGTGGTGGTGAATGAATAAAAGGCTCCATCTATTTTTACGATTAGAGACCTGGTGGTGTGTCTAAAAGGCTTTTTACAGCCCCGGACATCAAGCAGCCAGCTGCTTATCTGCTCTGCTTTTATATAAATGCCATTAAAATGCACAAGGGTCATTTCTCTCTCCCACACACACACATTTCCTCCTCCTCCCACTCTCTCCCTACATCTCTGTCCGTCCCCGTCTCCTCTGGACGTGTTACGTAATAGTCTTCTTGTCCACTTCTTTTCAAATCCAGCCTGTGAGGTTTTTCTCCGGGGCCTCCCTGGCTGTTTCACACTTCCATACCCTCCGAGAATTTTCTTTCTCTCACTTTCTCGCGTTCACAGAATCTGCTTCTGCAACACCATTTACAGAGAAAGCCTGGCCCTCTCTCTCTCTCTCTCTCTCTCTCTCTCTCTCTCTCTCTCTCTCTCTCTCTCTCTCTCTCTCTCTCAGTGTGTGTGTTCATACAGTGCATTGAGTGTTGTTTTCTAAGGGGGAATGGAGTAGAAAGCGTTCAAAAGAATCAGACGGAACCATGCAACAGTGGCTAAACCTAAGAATGCAATCACTTCTTAAAGAAACCTATTTACCGTCTTAAATGCGCAAATTAATTTAATTTCCACATTTAAGGTTTTGTTGGATGAATGAATAATTATAGCCATTTACTTTGTTTATTTCTGTTGTTCTTTGTTTTAAATTCTTCCAGGCCCTCTCGTTATCTTTGAATAATTATAAATTGGAATTTATGAAACATGTCGTACTACCTTTTAGCTTCTTATTTTTCTACATTTTCAATGACATGATTTTTTACCTACACCTAAATGACAGTCACAAGTTACAACTGATAAGTCAGTCAGTACGTTAACATGCAGTTTAATCGGTCGTAGTTGGACAACTTGCCGAGTCTGAGTATACATGCCTGACTCCACCTTCATAGGTGGCGCTGTATCTCGCTTTAAGATAGTGCGTATTGAATCAGTTTCAGAAGTCTCAGAAAAACAAACAGTGGACGACGAGATAGATCGTGCTGTACATGTTACTGTGATCCAAGTTAGAGGGAGCATGGCTCTTGTG
The DNA here is from genome assembly GCF_958295425.1 of Solea solea. Lineage (NCBI taxonomy): Eukaryota > Metazoa > Chordata > Actinopteri > Pleuronectiformes > Soleidae > Solea > Solea solea. Next base: position 16,129,302 of record NC_081153.1, read on the forward strand.
GTTGTCGCGTTGTCTGAAGAAAGACGCCGCCGTTGTATGATTTCCGGCAACAGCACTGAAGTTTATAACGTCGTCTAAAGTCCGACTCCAACTAGGAGTATACATGCAGGAATAATCTGACTATGAATTGCATTATCCAGGTATGTTAGTCTGACTAAGACTAGCTTGATTTTAGCCAAATTATTGTCTTAGTCTGACTACAATCAGACTTTTAACATGCATGTGAACACACCGAGTGTGTCCTTAATTAACTGGTGTCATCCGTTTGAAACTGACGATGTGTTTGAGCTGTGAGTTTCCACTGAGTCTCCTTTTGTTTTAAATCTCAGGTTCTGCTGCCACCGTACGAGGAAGCCATCGCCATTCCACCCAAGGAGCCTCCTCCCCAGTACATGGAGGCATAAACCAGAACCTTTACTCCTACACCTCCACCTTCTGCCACACCTCTCTCCAACAGTAGGACCATGGTATGGACTGGAACATGTTAAAAATAAAAGGAACAACAAAGTCTTAGATGCTGATTTCAGCTTGGATTCCTGCCAATTGTAGATTTGTGACACTGAGCCATCGACTCTGCCCTTCGCCTCCGCCTTCCTCCGCCTGCTTGTTATGACATGTTGTCGTCCCCTCTTGTCTCCTCTGTCCTCCTCAAAGGCCTGTCCCTTTAATGGCCTCTCCCTGACCATCACAAACCCTCCTCCTTGACAGCTGCCGAGTCCTGGCAGCGTCTTGACTCTGTCCCAACTTAACCTGCACTTTTCTCTGACTGAAATGTGCGTCCACCTGTCCGGCCACCAACTGTTAACCCCCGATACTGTGAAAATCCTCTATGGTCTTTGTATAGAAACAAACTACCTGACGAGACGGTGCAGAGAGAGAGAGAGAGAGAGAAGAAAAAGTGACACATGAACATGAGCAGTTATGCAAGAGCACTTTTTTTCAGAAACAAATTTCCTTCATTGAATGTAATGTTGGGGTATTTTTGTATGACTTTTTTGTATAACAGTGAAAAACCGAGAGAAAAAGAAGGGATTTGTGAGACGCTGTTGTGTTGTGATGAAATATCTGCGCACTGATGTAGATCGTATCGGACAAACAATCCTTGACCAATAACTAATACGTCTTCCTTTTGTAATCCATGTCACACACACTGTCTCTGTCTGTAAGCGAGAACAAAAAAAAACACGTCCACCCATTTATTTCAATCGCAGTCTGTTCCAGTTTGCCTTCCCAGCCCTGAAGACTGGCATTAACCAAAACTTAACCACAAACATAACAAAATTAAATACACAAAAAAAGTGTCGCAGATGCAACAGCACTAACTGTGTCTTTAATGTTTTGGTTTTTGTACATAAAGTGAGGTCTATATATGTGCTGGACTGAGGACATGTCCCTGTAATGATGGCACGACAGAGAGACTGTGTGTGTGTGTGTGTGGGGCATTATGATGTAACTTCAAGGTCCTTTATATATAGTAACATGTTTTTATTTGCACATGCAGTGATATCATGTTGAGTTATCTCCTGTGTTGGTGACCTTTATGGAAACTGATGATGGACGAACGTCTAACGCATTGATTGAGCGTTGCATAGTAGCACAGAATCAATATATGGAGCTTGTTCAACAGTGCAAATGCTTTTCCTGTGATCATTTAGATAAATTAGTTGATCATTATAAGAATTTAGAATGGAAAACATTTCCACTGTTTTCCAAGTAGTATTTGTAATCAACGGAAGAAAAAAATATAAGGTAACAGAGTTGCTATGCAATAGAAAACTGGAAATACATGTATTATTAAGTAGTATTCTATTTGATACTAATACTGTAGTTGGTGATGTAGCTCAGTGTTGCCCTTTTGATCATTGTCCTCATGTGATTTATGACCACTGCCTCTGCCAATCCAACACAGCTGGAAATGAAACAGCACTTTAAAGTCACTCCAAACTGATGTGTATGTGCTTCTTTCACTAAATGTGGTTCAGCTGCCACATGTCTGGATGATACAAGCTAAAAAAAAGTCAATCAATCAGTATTTACCTTGACTGAAGTGACAGAGTGTCACATAATTGAAGGGTTGGACTTTCGGGTTGAGTCATGTGAGGTCTGGAGATAAGATCTTGTATCTAGACGAGTGGATGGTTGATGCCTCATTTTGTTTTTTTGAATCACTCCAGACACAACATCTAATCCTCTTGTTGGATCTGCATGAGCTCATGTGTTCAATTTCTGAGTAATAAAAGGTCAAATTTACCTGTGTGCTGGTGGTTTTGTTCATAGTTATTTTGTTAGTTGTCATCTTGAATGAAACGGATATCCATCCATCTATTATCTACTTTGTCTAATTTAGAGTCATTTAAGGTCTGCATGTTTTTGGACTGTGGGAGGAAGCTAGGGGACCTAGAGAAATCCCACGCACACACACAGGGAGAAAGGCAACAGCGCTAACCTTTTTAAATAGTTTTACCTGTTTAAAATTCATGTTCAATTTTGTTATGATTGCAGGGTATTGTCTTCAAATGATGTTCCAAACAGTTCAATATAAAAAGCATGTGCAATGCTGCATTTAAAATGTATAGAAAACAGCATGAGATCACTAAACATATTGAAATTTCAAAGCAAAGGTTCCTCACAATTTTATTACGTTTGTCCTGTCTTTCTTCAATAAACAAGGCAATCAGAGATGGAAGACTTCGCCCCATGTGCGGAAACACAGACAGAGCCATCAAAAACAATACTTCACTCCCACTCTGCGGGATGAAGTAACTATGACATTTTGGTCTAATTTTTCACGACATACTATACTATGACTTCTTCGTCATGTTTTGGACGACATACTATACTATGACTTTTTCGTCATGTTTTGGACGACATACTATACTATGACTTTTTTGCCTCATTTTGGACAACATACTAAACTGACTTTTTTGCCTCATTTTGGAAGACACAATACTATAGTTTGACTTTATTGGGTGATTTTGGACGACATACTATAGTATGACATTTTTGCGTGGTTTTGGACGACTTACTAAACTATGACTTTTTTGTACGACATACTATAGTATGACTTTTTCAGTGATACTATAGTCATACAATAGTATGTAGTCCAAAATAACCACAAAAAGTCATAGTATTGTGTCTTCCAAAATAAGGCAAAAAGTCATAGTTTAGTATGTCGTCCAAAATGAGACAAAAAAGTCATAGTATAGTGTGTCGTCTAAAATGAGGCAAAAAGTAGGACTTTTTTGAGTGATTTTGGACGACATACTAGAGTATGACCTTTTCGAGTGATTTTGGACGACATACTATAGGATGACCTTTTCGAGTGATTTTGGACGACATACTATAGAATGACTTTTTTGCGTGATTTTGGATGACATACTATACTATGACATTTTTGTCACATTTTGGACGACATACTATACTATGACATTTTTTGGTGATTTTGGACGACATACTAAACTATGACATTTTTGTCACATTTTGAACGACATACTATACTATGACATTTTTTGGTGATTTTGGACAACATACTATACTATGACATTTTTGTCACATTTTGGACGACATACTATAGTATGACCTTTTTGCATGGTTTTGGACGACATACTAAACTAAGACTTTTTTGTACGACATATTATAGTATGACTTTTTTGAGTGATTTTGGACGACATACTATAGTATGACTTTTCTGAGTGATTTTGGACAACATTCTATAGTATGACTTTTCTGAGTGATTTTGGACGACATACTATAGTATTACTTTTTTGTCACATTTTGGACAACATACTATAGTATGACATTTTTGGGTGATTTTGGACGACATACTAAACTATGACTTTTCTGGGTGATTTTGGACGACATACTATAGTATGACTTTTTTGAGTGATTTTGGGAGACATACTATAGTATGACTTTTTCGCATGATTTTGGACGACATACTATAGTATGACTTTTTTGTCACATTTTGGACGACATACTATAGTATGACATTTTTGGGTGATTTTGGACGACATACTAAACTATGACTTTTCTGGGTGATTTTGGACGACATACTATTGTATGACTTTTTTGAGTGATTTTAGACGACATACTATAGTATGACTTTTTTCGCATGATTTTGGACGACATACTATAGTATGACTTTTTCGCATGATTTTGGACGACATACTATAGTATGACTTTTTTGTCACATTTTGGATGACATACTATAGTATGACTTTTTTGAGTGATTTTGGACGACATACTATAGCATGACATTTTTGGGTGATTTTGCACTTTTTTGTTACATTTTGAACGATATACTATACTATGACATTTTTTGGTGATTTTGGACGACATACTAAACTATGAAATTTTTTGGTGATTTTGGACGACATACTATAGTATGACTTTTTTGAGTGATTTTGGACGACATATTATAGTATGACTCTTTTGAGTGATTTTGGACGACATACTATAGTATGACTTTTTCGCATGATTTTGGACGACATACTATACTATGACATTTTTGTCACATTTTGAACGACATACTATACTATGACATTTTTGTCACATTTTGGACGACATACTATACTATGACTTTTCTGGGTGATTTTGGACGACATACTAAACTATGACTTTTCTGGGTGATTTTGGACGACATACTATAGTATGACTTTTTTGAGTGATTTTGGACGACATACTATAGTATGACTTTTTCGCATGATTTTGGACGACATACTATAGTATGAGGGCCACACGGTGGTGTAGTGGTTAGCACTCTCGCCTTGCAGCGAGAAGACCCGGGTTCGAGCCCCGGTTGGAACAAGGGCCTTTCTGCATGGAGTTTGCATGTTCTCCCCGTGTGTGCGTGGGTTCTCTCCGGGTACTCCGGCTTCCTCCCACAGTCCAAAAACATGCAATGTGGGGATAGGTAAATTGGACACTCCAAATTGACCATAGGAGTGAGTGTGAGAGTGAATGGTTGTTTGTCTCTATCTGTGTGTGGCCCTGCGATGGACTGGCGAACTGTCCAGGGTGTACCCCGCCTATCGCCCGATGTAGCTGAGATTGGCACAGCACCCCCCGCGACCCTCTGGTGGAGGATAAAGCGGTAGATGATGACTGACTGACTGACTATAGTATGACTTTTTCGCATGATTTTGGACGACATACTATAGTATGACTTTTTTGTCACATTTTGGACGACATACTATACTATGACTTTTTTGAGTGATTTTGGACGACATACTATACTATGACTTCTCTGGGTGATTTTGGACGACATACTATAGTATGACATTTTTGGGTGATTTTGCACTTTTTAGTCACATTTTGAACGATATACTATACTATGACATTTTTTGGTGATTTTGGACGACATACTAAACTATGAAATTTTTTGGTGATTTTGGACGACATACTAAACTATGACATTTTTGTCATATTTTGAACGACATACTATACTATGACATTTTTGTCACATTTTGAACGACATACTATACTATGACATTTTTGTCACATTTTGGACGACATACTATACTATGACTTTTCTGGGTGATTTTGGACGACATACTATAGTATGACCTTTTTGCATGGTTTTGGACGACATACTATAGTATGACATTTTTGTCACATTTTGGACGACATACTATACTATGACATTTTAGTCACATTTTGAACAACATACTATACTATGACATTTTTTGATGATTATGGACGACATACTAAACTATGACATTTTTGTCACATTTTGAACGACATACTATACTATGACATTTTTTGGTGATTTTGGACGACATACTAAACTATCAAATTTTTTTGTGATTTTGGACGACATACTATAGTATGACTTTTTTGAGTGATTTTGGACGACATACTGTACTATGACTTTTCTGGGTGATTTTGGACGACATACTATAGTATGACTTTTTTGCGTGATTTTGGATGACATACTATAGTATGACTTTTTTGTCACATTTTGGACGACATACTATAGTATGACATTTTTGGGTGATTTTGGACAACATACTAAACTATGACTTTTCTGGGTGATTTTGGACGACATACTAAACTATGAGTTTCTGGGTGATTTTGGACGACATACTATAGTATGACTTTTTTGAGTGATTTTCGACTTTTTTGAGTGATTTTGGACGACATACTATAGTATGACTTTTCTGGGTGATTTTGGACGACATACTATAGTATGACATTTTTGGGTGATTTTGCACGACATACTAAACTATGACATTTTTGAGTGATTTTGGACGACATACTATAGTATGACTTTTTTGAGTGATTTTGGACGACATACTATAGTATGACTTTTTTGTCACATTTTTGACGACATACTATAGTATGACATTTTTGGGTGATTTTGAACGACATACTATAGTATGACTTTTTCGCATGATTTTGGACGACATACTATAGTATGACTTTTTTGAGTGATTTTGGACGACATACTATACTATGACTTTTCTGGGTGATTTTGGACGACATACTATAGTATTACTTTTTTTGCGTGATTTTGGATGACATACTATAGTATGACTTTTTCGCATGATTTTGGACGACATACTATAGTATTACTTTTTTTGCGTGATTTTGGATGACATACTATAGTATGACTTTTTTGTCACATTTTGGACGACATACTATAGTATGACATTTTTGGGTGATTTTGGACGACATACTAAACTATGAGTTTCTGGGTGATTTTGGACGACATACTATAGTATGACTTTTTTGAGTGATTTTGGACGACATACTATAGTATGACTTTTTTGCATGATTTTGGATGACATACTATAGTATGACTTTTTGGACGACATACTATACTATGACTTTTTTGAGTGATTTTGGACGACATACTATAGTATGACTTTTTTGTCACATTTTGGACGACATACTATAGTATGACTTTTTTGAGTAATTTTGGACGACATACTATACTATGATTTTTCTGGGTGATTTTGGACGACATACTATAGTATGACATCTTTGGGTGATTTTGCACGACATACTAAACTATGACATTTTTGGGTGATTTTGGATGACATCCTATACTATGACATTTTTGGGTGATTTTGGACGACATACTAAACTATGACATTTTTTGGTGATTTTGGATGACATACTATACTATGACTTTTCTGGGTGATTTTGGACGACATACTATAGTATTACTTTTTTTGCGTGATTTTGGATGACATACTATAGTATGACTTTTTTGTCACATTTTGGACGACATACTATAGTATGACATTTTTGGGTGATTTTGGACGACATACTAAACTATGACTTTTCTGGGTGATTTTGGACGACATACTAAACTATGAGTTTCTGGGTGATTTTGGACGACATACTATAGTATGACTTTTTTGAGTGATTTTGGACGACATACTATAGTATGACTTTTTTGCGTGATTTTGGATGACATACTATAGTATGACTTTTTTGACACATTTTGGACGACATACTATACTATGACTTTTTTGAGTGATTTTGGACGACATACTATAGTATGACTTTTTTGTCACATTTTGGACGACATACTATAGTATGACTTTTTTGAGTAATTTTGGACGACATACTATACTATGATTTCTCTGGGTGATTTTGGACGACATACTATAGTATGACATTTTTGGGTGATTTTGCACGACATACTAAACTATGACATTTTTGGGTGATTTTGGATGACATCCTATACTATGACATTTTTGGGTGATTTTGGACGACATACTAAACTATGACATTTTTTGGTGATTTTGGACGACATACTATACTATGACATTTTTGTCACATTTTGAACGACATACTATACTATGACATTTTTGTCACATTTTGAACGACATACTATACTATGACATTTTTTGGTGATTTTGGACGACATACTAAACTATCAAATTTTTTTGTGATTTTGGACGACATACTAAACTATGACATTTTTGTCACATTTTGAACGACATACTATACTATGACATTTTTGTCACATTTTGAACGACATACTATACTATGACATTTTTGTCACATTTTGGACGACATACTATAGTATGACTTTTTTGAGTGATTTTGGACGACATACTATAGTATGACATTTTTGGGTGATTTTGCACTTTTTTGTTACATTTTGAACGATATACTATACTATGACATTTTTTGGTGATTTTGGACGACATACTAAACTATGAAATTTTTTGGTGATTTTGGACGACATACTATAGTATGACTTTTTTGAGTGATTTTGGACGACATATTATAGTATGACTTTTTTGAGTGATTTTGGACGACATACTATAGTATGACTTTTTCGCATGATTTTGGACGACATACTATACTATGACATTTTTGTCACATTTTGAACGACATACTATACTATGACATTTTTGTCACATTTTGGACGACATACTATACTATGACTTTTCTGGGTGATTTTGGACGACATACTAAACTTTGACTTTTCTGGGTGATTTTGGACGACATACTATAGTATGACTTTTTTGAGTGATTTTGGACGACATACTATAGTATGACTTTTTTGAGTGATTTTGGACGACATACTATAGTATGACTTTTTCGCATGATTTTGGACGACATACTATAGTATGACTTTTTCGCATGATTTTGGACGACATACTATAGTATGACTTTTTTGTCACATTTTGGACGACATACTATAGTATGACTTTTTTGAGTGATTTTGGACGACCTACTATACTATGACTTTTCTGGGTGATTTTGGACGACATACTATAGTATGACATTTTTGGGTGATTTTGCACTTTTTTGTCACATTTTGAACGACATACTATACTATGACTTTTTTGTCACATTTTGGACTACATACTATAGTATGACATTTTTGGGTGATTTTGGACGACATACTAAACTATGACTTTTCTGGGTGATTTTGATCCACATACTATAGTATGACATTTTTTGGTGATTTTGGACGACATACTAAACTATGACATTTTTGTCACATTTTGAACGATATACTATACTATGACTTTTTTGTCACATTTTGGACGACATACTATACTATGACATTTTTGGGTGATTTTGGACGACATACTAAACTATGACATTTTTGGGTGATTTTGGACGACATACTAAACCATGACTTTTTTGTCACAATTTGAACGACATACTATACTATGACTTTTTTGACCCATTTTGGACGACATACTATACTATGACTTTTTTGTCACATTTTGGACTACATACTATAGTATGACATTTTTGGGTGATTTTGGACGACATACTAAACTATGACTTTTCTGGGTGATTTTGGACCACATACTATAGTATGACATTTTTTGGTGATTTTGGACGACATACTAAACTATGACATTTTTGTCACATTTGAACGATATACTATACTATGACTTTTTTGTCACATTTTGGACGACATACTATAGTATGACATTTTTTGGTGATTTTGGACGACATACTAAACTATGACATTTTTGTCACATTTTGAACGATATACTATACTATGACTTTTTTGTCACATTTTGGACGACATACTATACTATGACATTTTTTGGTGATTTTGGACGACATACTAAACTATGACATTTTTTGGTGATTTTGGACGACATACTAAACTATGACATTTTTTGGTGATTTTGGACGACATACTATACTATGACATTTTTGTCACATTTTGAACGACATACTATACTATGACATTTTTGTCACATTTTGAACGACATACTATACTATGACATTTTTTGGTGATTTTGGACGACATACTAAACTATCAAATTTTTTTGTGATTTTGGACGACATACTAAACTATGACATTTTTGTCACATTTTGAACGACATACTATACTATGACATTTTTGTCACATTTTGAACGACATACTATACTATGACATTTTTGTCACATTTTGGACGACATACTATAGTATGACTTTTTTGAGTGATTTTGGACGACATACTATAGTATGACATTTTTGGGTGATTTTGCACTTTTTTGTTACATTTTGAACGATATACTATACTATGACATTTTTTGGTGATTTTGGACGACATACTAAACTATGAAATTTTTTGGTGATTTTGGACGACATACTATAGTATGACTTTTTTGAGTGATTTTGGACGACATATTATAGTATGACTTTTTTGAGTGATTTTGGACGACATACTATAGTATGACTTTTTCGCATGATTTTGGACGACATACTATACTATGACATTTTTGTCACATTTTGAACGACATACTATACTATGACATTTTTGTCACATTTTGGACGACATACTATACTATGACTTTTCTGGGTGATTTTGGACGACATACTAAACTATGACTTTTCTGGGTGATTTTGGACGACATACTATAGTATGACTTTTTTGAGTGATTTTGGACGACATACTATAGTATGACTTTTTTGAGTGATTTTGGACGACATACTATAGTATGACTTTTTCGCATGATTTTGGACGACATACTATAGTATGACTTTTTCGCATGATTTTGGACGACATACTATAGTATGACTTTTTTGTCACATTTTGGACGACATACTATAGTATGACTTTTTTGAGTGATTTTAGACGACCTACTATACTATGACTTTTCTGGGTGATTTTGGACGACATACTATAGTATGACATTTTTGGGTGATTTTGCACTTTTTTGTCACATTTTGAACGACATACTATACTATGACTTTTTTGTCACATTTTGGACTACATACTATAGTATGACATTTTTGGGTGATTTTGGACGACATACTAAACTATGACTTTTCTGGGTGATTTTGATCCACATACTATAGTATGACATTTTTTGGTGATTTTGGACGACATACTAAACTATGACATTTTTGTCACATTTTGAACGATATACTATACTATGACTTTTTTGTCACATTTTGGACGACATACTATACTATGACATTTTTGGGTGATTTTGGACGACATACTAAACTATGACATTTTTGGGTGATTTTGGACGACATACTAAACCATGACTTTTTTGTCACAATTTGAACGACATACTATACTATGACTTTTTTGACCCATTTTGGACGACATACTAAACTATGACATTTTTGTCACATTTTGAACGATATACTATACTATGACTTTTTTGTCACATTTTGGACGACATACTATACTATGACATTTTTTGGTGATTTTGGACGACATACTAAACTATGACATTTTTTGGTGATTTTGGACGACATACTAAACTTTGACATTTTTGTCACATTTTGAACGATATACTATACTATGACTTTTTTGTCACATTTTGGACGACATACTATACTATGACATTTTTTGGTGATTTTGGACGACATACTAAACTATGACATTTTTTGGTGATTTTGGACGACATACTAAACTATGACATTTTTGTCACATTTTGGACGACATTCTATACTATGACATTTTTGTCACATTTTGGACGACATACTATACTATGACTTTTTTGTCACATTTTGGACGACATACTATACTATGACTTTTTTGTCACATTTTGGACGACATACTATACTATGACTTTTCTGGGTGATTTTGGACGACATACTATAGTATGACCTTTTTGCATGGTTTTGGACGACATACTAAACTAAGACTTTTTTGTACGACATATTATAGTATGACTTTTTTGAGTGATTTTGGACGACATACTATAGTATGACTTTTCTGAGTGATTTTGGACAACATTCTATAGTATGACTTTTCTGAGTGATTTTGGACGACATACTATGGTATGACTTTTTTGGGTGATTTTGGACGACATACTATAGTATGACTTTTCTGAGTGATTTTGGACGACATACTATTGTATGACTTTTCTGAGTGATTTTGGACGACATACTATAGTATGACTTTTCTGAGTGATTTTGGACGACATACTATAGTATGACATTTCTGAGTGATTTTGGACGACATACTATAGTATGACTTTTTTGGGTGATTTTGGACGACATACTAAACTATGACTTTTCTGGGTGATTTTGGACGACATACTATAGTATGACTTTTTTGGGTGATTTTGGACGACATACTAAACTATGACTTTTCTGGGTGATTTTGGACGACATACTATGGTATGACTTTTTCACCTGATTTTGGACGACACTACTTTTTTGTCACATTTTGGACAACATACTATAGTATGACATTTTTGGGTGATTTTGGACGACATACTAAACTATGACTTTTCTGGGTGATTTTGGACGACATACTATAGTATGACTTTCTTGAGTGATTTTGGGAGACATACTATAGTATGACTTTTTCGCATGATTTTGGACGACATACTATAGTATGACTTTTTTGTCACATTTTGGACTACATACTATAGTATGACATTTTTGGGTGATTTTGGACGACATACTATAGTATGACTTTTTTGAGTGATTTTGGACGACATACTATAGTATGACTTTTCTGAGTGATTTTGGACAACATTCTATAGTATGACTTTTCTGAGTGATTTTGGACGACATACTATGGTATGACTTTTTTGGGTGATTTTGGACGACATACTATAGTATGACTTTTCTGAGTGATTTTGGACGACATACTATTGTATGACTTTTCTGAGTGATTTTGGACGACATACTATAGTATGACTTTTCTGAGTGATTTTGGACGACATACTAAACTATGACATTTTTGTCACATTTGAACGATATACTATACTATGACTTTTTTGTCACATTTTGGACGACATACTATAGTATGACATTTTTTGGTGATTTTGGACGACATACTAAACTATGACATTTTTGTCACATTTTGAACGATATACTATACTATGACTTTTTTGTCACATTTTGGACGACATACTATACTATGACATTTTTTGGTGATTTTGGACGACATACTAAACTATGACATTTTTTGGTGATTTTGGACGACATACTAAACTTTGACATTTTTGTCACATTTTGAACGATATACTATACTATGACTTTTTTGTCACATTTTGGACGACATACTATACTATGACATTTTTTGGTGATTTTGGACGACATACTAAACTATGACATTTTTTGGTGATTTTGGACGACATACTAAACTATGACATTTTTGTCACATTTTGGACGACATTCTATACTATGACATTTTTGTCACATTTTGGACGACATACTATACTATGACTTTTTTGTCACATTTTGGACGACATACTATACTATGACTTTTTTGTCACATTTTGGACGACATACTATACTATGACTTTTCTGGGTGATTTTGAACGACATACTATAGTATGACCTTTTTGCATGGTTTTGGACGACATACTAAACTAAGACTTTTTTGTACGACATATTATAGTATGACTTTTTTGAGTGATTTTGGACGACATACTATAGTATGACTTTTCTGAGTGATTTTGGACAACATTCTATAGTATGACTTTTCTGAGTGATTTTGGACGACATACTATGGTATGACTTTTTTGGGTGATTTTGGACGACATACTATAGTATGACTTTTCTGAGTGATTTTGGACGACATACTATTGTATGACTTTTCTGAGTGATTTTGGACGACATACTATAGTATGACTTTTCTGAGTGATTTTGGACGACATACTATAGTATGACATTTCTGAGTGATTTTGGACGACATACTATAGTATGACTTTTTTGGGTGATTTTGGACGACATACTAAACTATGACTTTTCTGGGTGATTTTGGACGACATACTATAGTATGACTTTTTTGGGTGATTTTGGACGACATACTAAACTATGACTTTTCTGGGTGATTTTGGACGACATACTATGGTATGACTTTTTCACATGATTTTGGACGACATTACTTTTTTGTCACATTTTGGACAACATACTATAGTATGACATTTTTGGGTGATTTTGGACGACATACTAAACTATGACTTTTCTGGGTGATTTTGGACGACATACTATAGTATGACTTTCTTGAGTGATTTTGGGAGACATACTATAGTATGACTTTTTCGCATGATTTTGGACGACATACTATAGTATGACTTTTTTGTCACATTTTGGACTACATACTATAGTATGACATTTTTGGGTGATTTTGGACGACATACTATAGTATGACTTTTTTGAGTGATTTTGGACGACATACTATAGTATGACTTTTCTGAGTGATTTTGGACAACATTCTATAGTATGACTTTTCTGAGTGATTTTGGACGACATACTATGGTATGACTTTTTTGGGTGATTTTGGACGACATACTATAGTATGACTTTTCTGAGTGATTTTGGACGACATACTATTGTATGACTTTTCTGAGTGATTTTGGACGACATACTATAGTATGACTTTTCTGAGTGATTTTGGACGACATACTATAGTATGACATTTCTGAGTGATTTTGGACGACATACTATAGTATGACTTTTTTGGGTGATTTTGGACGACATACTAAACTATGACTTTTCTGGGTGATTTTGGACGACATACTATAGTATGACTTTTTTGGGTGATTTTGGACGACATACTAAACTATGACTTTTCTGGGTGATTTTGGACGACATACTATGGTATGACTTTTTCACATGATTTTGGACAACATTACTTTTTTGTCACATTTTGGACAACATACTATAGTATGACATTTTTGGGTGATTTTGGACGACATACTAAACTATGACTTTTCTGGGTGATTTTGGACGACATACTATAGTATGACTTTCTTGAGTGATTTTGGGAGACATACTATAGTATGACTTTTTCGCATGATTTTGGACGACATACTATAGTATGACTTTTTTGTCACATTTTGGACTACATACTATAGTATGACATTTTTGGGTGATTTTGGACGACATACTATAGTATGACTTTTTTGAGTGATTTTGGACGACATACTATAGTATGACTTTTTTCGCATGATTTTGGACGACATACTATAGTATGACTTTTTCGCATGATTTTGGACGACATACTATAGTATGACTTTTTTGTCACATTTTGGACGACATACTATAGTATGACTTTTTTGAGTGATTTTGGACGACATACTATAGTATGACATTTTTGGGTGATTTTGCACTTTTTTGTTACATTTTGAACGATATACTATACTATGACATTTTTTGGTGATTTTGGACGACATACTAAACTATGAAATTTTTTGGTGATTTTGGACGACATACTATAGTATGACTTTTTTGAGTGATTTTGGACGACATACTATAGTATGACTTTTTCGCATGATTTTGGACGACATACTATACTATGACATTTTTGTCACATTTTGAACGACATACTATACTATGACATTTTTGTCACATTTTGGACGACATACTATACTATGACTTTTCTGGGTGATTTTGGACGACATACTAAACTATGACTTTTCTGGGTGATTTTGGACGACATACTATAGTATGACTTTTTTGAGTGATTTTGGACGACATACTATAGTATGACTTTTTTGAGTGATTTTGGACGACATACTATAGTATGACTTTTTCGCATGATTTTGGACGACATACTATAGTATGACTTTTTCGCATGATTTTGGACGACATACTATAGTATGACTTTTTTGTCACATTTTGGACGACATACTATAGTATGACTTTTTTGAGTGATTTTGGACGACCTACTATACTATGACTTTTCTGGGTGATTTTGGACGACATACTATAGTATGACATTTTTGGGTGATTTTGCACTTTTTTGTCACATTTTGAACGACATACTATACTATGACTTTTTTGTCACATTTTGGACTACATACTATAGTATGACATTTTTGGGTGATTTTGGACGACATACTAAACTATGACATTTTTGTCACATTTTGAACGATATACTATACTATGACTTTTTTGTCACATTTTGGACGACATACTATACTATGACATTTTTGGGTGATTTTGGACGACATACTAAACTATGACATTTTTGGGTGATTTTGGACGACATACTAAACCATGACTTTTTTGTCACAATTTGAACGACATACTATACTATGACTTTTTTGACCCATTTTGGACGACATACTATACTATGACTTTTTTGTCACATTTTGGACTACATACTATAGTATGACATTTTTGGGTGATTTTGGACGACATACTAAACTATGACTTTTCTCGGTGATTTTGGACCACATACTATAGTATGACATTTTTTGGTGATTTTGGACGACATACTAAACTATGACATTTTTGTCACATTTTGAACGATATACTATACTATGACTTTTTTGTCACATTTTGGACGACATACTATACTATGACATTTTTTGGTGATTTTGGACGACATACTAAACTATGACATTTTTTGGTGATTTTGGACGACATACTAAACTATGACATTTTTGTCACATTTTGAACGATATACTATACTATGACTTTTTTGTCACATTTTGGACGACATACTATATACTATGACATTTTTTGGTGATTTTGGACGACATACTAACCTATGACATTTTTTGGTGATTTTGGACGACATACTTAACTATGACATTTTTGTCACATTTTGGACGACATTCTATACTATGACATTTTTGTCACATTTTGGACGACATACTATACTATGACTTTTTTGTCACATTTTGGACGACATACTATACTATGACTTTTTTGTCACATTTTGGACGACATACTATACTATGACTTTTCTGGGTGATTTTGGACGACATACTATAGTATGACCTTTTTGCATGGTTTTGGACGACATACTAAACTAAGACTTTTTTGTACGACATATTATAGTATGACTTTTTTGAGTGATTTTGGACGACATACTATAGTATGACTTTTCTGAGTGATTTTGGACAACATTCTATAGTATGACTTTTCTGAGTGATTTTGGACGACATACTATGGTATGACTTTTTTGGGTGATTTTGGACGACATACTATTGTATGACTTTTCTGAGTGATTTTGGACGACATACTATTGTATGACTTTTCTGAGTGATTTTGGACGACATACTATAGTATGACTTTTCTGAGTGATTTTGGACGACATACTATAGTATGACTTTTCTGAGTGATTTTGGACGACATACTATAGTATGACTTTTCTGAGTGATTTTGGACGACATACTATAGTATGACATTTTTGGGTGATTTTGCACTTTTTAGTCACATTTTGAACGATATACTATACTATGACATTTTTTGGTGATTTTGGACGACATACTAAACTATGAAATTTTTTGGTGATTTTGGACGACATACTAAACTATGACATTTTTGTCATATTTTGAACGACATACTATACTATGACATTTTTGTCACATTTTGAACGACATACTATACTATGACATTTTTGTCACATTTTGGACGACATACTATACTATGACTTTTCTGGGTGATTTTGGACGACATACTATAGTATGACCTTTTTGCATGGTTTTGGACGACATACTATAGTATGACATTTTTGTCACATTTTGGACGACATACTATACTATGACATTTTAGTCACATTTTGAACAACATACTATACTATGACATTTTTTGATGATTATGGACGACATACTAAACTATGACATTTTTGTCACATTTTGAACGACATACTATACTATGACATTTTTTGGTGATTTTGGACGACATACTAAACTATCAAATTTTTTTGTGATTTTGGACGACATACTATAGTATGACTTTTTTGAGTGATTTTGGACGACATACTGTACTATGACTTTTCTGGGTGATTTTGGACGACATACTATAGTATGACTTTTTTGCGTGATTTTGGATGACATACTATAGTATGACTTTTTTGTCACATTTTGGACGACATACTATAGTATGACATTTTTGGGTGATTTTGGACGACATACTAAACTATGACTTTTCTGGGTGATTTTGGACGACATACTAAACTATGAGTTTCTGGGTGATTTTGGACGACATACTATAGTATGACTTTTTTGAGTGATTTTCGACTTTTTTGAGTGATTTTGGACGACATACTATAGTATGACTTTTCTGGGTGATTTTGGACGACATACTATAGTATGACATTTTTGGGTGATTTTGCACGACATACTAAACTATGACATTTTTGAGTGATTTTGGACGACATACTATAGTATGACTTTTTTGAGTGATTTTGGACGACATACTATAGTATGACTTTTTTGTCACATTTTTGACGACATACTATAGTATGACATTTTTGGGTGATTTTGAACGACATACTATAGTATGACTTTTTCGCATGATTTTGGACGACATACTATAGTATGACTTTTTTGAGTGATTTTGGACGACATACTATACTATGACTTTTCTGGGTGATTTTGGACGACATACTATAGTATTACTTTTTTTGCGTGATTTTGGATGACATACTATAGTATGACTTTTTCGCATGATTTTGGACGACATACTATAGTATTACTTTTTTTGCGTGATTTTGGATGACATACTATAGTATGACTTTTTTGTCACATTTTGGACGACATACTATAGTATGACATTTTTGGGTGATTTTGGACGACATACTAAACTATGACTTTTCTGGGTGATTTTGGACGACATACTAAACTATGAGTTTCTGGGTGATTTTGGACGACATACTATAGTATGACTTTTTTGAGTGATTTTGGACGACATACTATAGTATGACTTTTTTGCGTGATTTTGGATGACATACTATAGTATGACTTTTTTGTCACATTTTGGACGACATACTATACTATGACTTTTTTGAGTGATTTTGGACGACATACTATAGTATGACTTTTTTGTCACATTTTGGACGACATACTATAGTATGACTTTTTTGAGTAATTTTGGACGACATACTATACTATGATTTTTCTGGGTGATTTTGGACGACATACTATAGTATGACATCTTTGGGTGATTTTGCACGACATACTAAACTATGACATTTTTGGGTGATTTTGGATGACATCCTATACTATGACATTTTTGGGTGATTTTGGACGACATACTAAACTATGACATTTTTTGGTGATTTTGGATGACATACTATACTATGACTTTTCTGGGTGATTTTGGACGACATACTATAGTATTACTTTTTTTGCGTGATTTTGGATGACATACTATAGTATGACTTTTTTGTCACATTTTGGACGACATACTATAGTATGACATTTTTGGGTGATTTTGGACGACATACTGAACTATGACTTTTCTGGGTGATTTTGGACGACATACTAAACTATGAGTTTCTGGGTGATTTTGGACGACATACTATAGTATGACTTTTTTGAGTGATTTTGGACGACATACTATAGTATGACTTTTTTGCGTGATTTTGGATGACATACTATAGTATGACTTTTTTGACACATTTTGGACGACATACTATACTATGACTTTTTTGAGTGATTTTGGACGACATACTATAGTATGACTTTTTTGTCACATTTTGGACGACATACTATAGTATGACTTTTTTGAGTAATTTTGGACCACATACTATACTATGATTTCTCTGGGTGATTTTGGACGACATACTATAGTATGACATTTTTGGGTGATTTTGCACGACATACTAAACTATGACATTTTTGGGTGATTTTGGATGACATCCTATACTATGACATTTTTGGGTGATTTTGGACGACATACTAAACTATGACATTTTTTGGTGATTTTGGACGACATACTATACTATGACATTTTTGTCACATTTTGAACGACATACTATACTATGACATTTTTGTCACATTTTGAACGACATACTATACTATGACATTTTTTGGTGATTTTGGACGACATACTAAACTATCAAATTTTTTTGTGATTTTGGACGACATACTATACTATGACATTTTTGTCACATTTTGGACGACATACTATAGTATGACTTTTTTGAGTGATTTTGGACGACATACTATAGTATGACATTTTTGGGTGATTTTGCACTTTTTTGTTACATTTTGAACGATATACTATACTATGACATTTTTTGGTGATTTTGGACGACATACTAAACTATGAAATTTTTTGGTGATTTTGGACGACATACTATAGTATGACTTTTTTGAGTGATTTTGGACGACATATTATAGTATGACTTTTTTGAGTGATTTTGGACGACATACTATAGTATGACTTTTTCGCATGATTTTGGACGACATACTATACTATGACATTTTTGTCACATTTTGAACGACATACTATACTATGACATTTTCGTCACATTTTGGACGACATACTATACTATGACTTTTCTGGGTGATTTTGGACGACATACTAAACTATGACTTTTCTGGGTGATTTTGGACGACATACTATAGTATGACTTTTTTGAGTGATTTTGGACGACATACTATAGTATGACTTTTTTGAGTGATTTTGGACGACATACTATAGTATGACTTTTTCGCATGATTTTGGACGACATACTATAGTATGACTTTTTCGCATGATTTTGGACGACATACTATAGTATGACTTTTTTGTCACATTTTGGACGACATACTATAGTATGACTTTTTTGAGTGATTTTGGACGACCTACTATACTATGACTTTTCTGGGTGATTTTGGACGACATACTATAGTATGACATTTTTGGGTGATTTTGCACTTTTTTGTCACATTTTGAACGACATACTATACTATGACTTTTTTGTCACATTTTGGACTACATACTATAGTATGACATTTTTGGGTGATTTTGGACGACATACTAAACTATGACTTTTCTGGGTGATTTTGATCCACATACTATAGTATGACATTTTTTGGTGATTTTGGACGACATACTAAACTATGACATTTTTGTCACATTTTGAACGATATACTATACTATGACTTTTTTGTCACATTTTGGACGACATACTATACTATGACATTTTTGGGTGATTTTGGACGACATACTAAACTATGACATTTTTGGGTGATTTTGGACGACATACTAAACCATGACTTTTTTGTCACAATTTGAACGACATACTATACTATGACTTTTTTGACCCATTTTGGACGACATACTATACTATGACTTTTTTGTCACATTTTGGACTACATACTATAGTATGACATTTTTGGGTGATTTTGGACGACATACTAAACTATGACTTTTCTGGGTGATTTTGGACCACATACTATAGTATGACATTTTTTGGTGATTTTGGACGACATACTAAACTATGACATTTTTGTCACATTTGAACGATATACTATACTATGACTTTTTTGTCACATTTTGGACGACATACTATAGTATGACATTTTTTGGTGATTTTGGACGACATACTAAACTATGACATTTTTGTCACATTTTGAACGATATACTATACTATGACTTTTTTGTCACATTTTGGACGACATACTATACTATGACATTTTTTGGTGATTTTGGACGACATACTAAACTATGACATTTTTTGGTGATTTTGGACGACATACTAAACTATGACATTTTTTGGTGATTTTGGACGACATACTATACTATGACATTTTTGTCACATTTTGAACGACATACTATACTATGACATTTTTGTCACATTTTGAACGACATACTATACTATGACATTTTTTGGTGATTTTGGACGACATACTAAACTATCAAATTTTTTTGTGATTTTGGACGACATACTAAACTATGACATTTTTGTCACATTTTGAACGACATACTATACTATGACATTTTTGTCACATTTTGAACGACATACTATACTATGACATTTTTGTCACATTTTGGACGACATACTATAGTATGACTTTTTTGAGTGATTTTGGACGACATACTATAGTATGACATTTTTGGGTGATTTTGCACTTTTTTGTTACATTTTGAACGATATACTATACTATGACATTTTTTGGTGATTTTGGACG
The DNA here is from genome assembly GCF_958295425.1 of Solea solea. NCBI lineage: Eukaryota > Metazoa > Chordata > Actinopteri > Pleuronectiformes > Soleidae > Solea > Solea solea. Next base: position 16,151,055 of record NC_081153.1, read on the forward strand.
ACATACTAAACTATGAAATTTTTTGGTGATTTTGGACGACATACTATAGTATGACTTTTTTGAGTGATTTTGGACGACATATTATAGTATGACTTTTTTGAGTGATTTTGGACGACATACTATAGTATGACTTTTTCGCATGATTTTGGACGACATACTATACTATGACATTTTTGTCACATTTTGAACGACATACTATACTATGACATTTTTGTCACATTTTGGACGACATACTATACTATGACTTTTCTGGGTGATTTTGGACGACATACTAAACTATGACTTTTCTGGGTGATTTTGGACGACATACTATAGTATGACTTTTTTGAGTGATTTTGGACGACATACTATAGTATGACTTTTTTGAGTGATTTTGGACGACATACTATAGTATGACTTTTTCGCATGATTTTGGACGACATACTATAGTATGACTTTTTCGCATGATTTTGGACGACATACTATAGTATGACTTTTTTGTCACATTTTGGACGACATACTATAGTATGACTTTTTTGAGTGATTTTAGACGACCTACTATACTATGACTTTTCTGGGTGATTTTGGACGACATACTATAGTATGACATTTTTGGGTGATTTTGCACTTTTTTGTCACATTTTGAACGACATACTATACTATGACTTTTTTGTCACATTTTGGACTACATACTATAGTATGACATTTTTGGGTGATTTTGGACGACATACTAAACTATGACTTTTCTGGGTGATTTTGATCCACATACTATAGTATGACATTTTTTGGTGATTTTGGACGACATACTAAACTATGACATTTTTGTCACATTTTGAACGATATACTATACTATGACTTTTTTGTCACATTTTGGACGACATACTATACTATGACATTTTTGGGTGATTTTGGACGACATACTAAACTATGACATTTTTGGGTGATTTTGGACGACATACTAAACCATGACTTTTTTGTCACAATTTGAACGACATACTATACTATGACTTTTTTGACCCATTTTGGACGACATACTATACTATGACTTTTTTGTCACATTTTGGACTACATACTATAGTATGACATTTTTGGGTGATTTTGGACGACATACTAAACTATGACTTTTCTGGGTGATTTTGGACCACATACTATAGTATGACATTTTTTGGTGATTTTGGACGACATACTAAACTATGACATTTTTGTCACATTTGAACGATATACTATACTATGACTTTTTTGTCACATTTTGGACGACATACTATAGTATGACATTTTTTGGTGATTTTGGACGACATACTAAACTATGACATTTTTGTCACATTTTGAACGATATACTATACTATGACTTTTTTGTCACATTTTGGACGACATACTATACTATGACATTTTTTGGTGATTTTGGACGACATACTAAACTATGACATTTTTTGGTGATTTTGGACGACATACTAAACTATGACATTTTTTGGTGATTTTGGACGACATACTATACTATGACATTTTTGTCACATTTTGAACGACATACTATACTATGACATTTTTGTCACATTTTGAACGACATACTATACTATGACATTTTTTGGTGATTTTGGACGACATACTAAACTATCAAATTTTTTTGTGATTTTGGACGACATACTATAGTATGACTTTTTTGAGTGATTTTGGACGACATACTATAGTATGACATTTTTGGGTGATTTTGCACTTTTTTGTTACATTTTGAACGATATACTATACTATGACATTTTTTGGTGATTTTGGACGACATACTAAACTATGAAATTTTTTGGTGATTTTGGACGACATACTATAGTATGACTTTTTTGAGTGATTTTGGACGACATATTATAGTATGACTTTTTTGAGTGATTTTGGACGACATACTATAGTATGACTTTTTCGCATGATTTTGGACGACATACTATACTATGACATTTTTGTCACATTTTGAACGACATACTATACTATGACATTTTTGTCACATTTTGGACGACATACTATACTATGACTTTTCTGGGTGATTTTGGACGACATACTAAACTATGACTTTTCTGGGTGATTTTGGACGACATACTATAGTATGACTTTTTTGAGTGATTTTGGACGACATACTATAGTATGACTTTTTTGAGTGATTTTGGACGACATACTATAGTATGACTTTTTCGCATGATTTTGGACGACATACTATAGTATGACTTTTTCGCATGATTTTGGACGACATACTATAGTATGACTTTTTTGTCACATTTTGGACGACATACTATAGTATGACTTTTTTGAGTGATTTTAGACGACCTACTATACTATGACTTTTCTGGGTGATTTTGGACGACATACTATAGTATGACATTTTTGGGTGATTTTGGACGACATACTAAACTATGACATTTTTGTCACATTTTGAACGATATACTATACTATGACTTTTTTGTCACATTTTGGACGACATACTATACTATGACATTTTTGGGTGATTTTGGACGACATACTAAACTATGACATTTTTGGGTGATTTTGGACGACATACTAAACCATGACTTTTTTGTCACAATTTGAACGACATACTATACTATGACTTTTTTGACCCATTTTGGACGACATACTATACTATGACTTTTTTGTCACATTTTGGACTACATACTATAGTATGACATTTTTGGGTGATTTTGGACGACATACTAAACTATGACTTTTCTGGGTGATTTTGGACCACATACTATAGTATGACATTTTTTGGTGATTTTGGACGACATACTAAACTATGACATTTTTGTCACATTTGAACGATATACTATACTATGACTTTTTTGTCACATTTTGGACGACATACTATAGTATGACATTTTTTGGTGATTTTGGACGACATACTAAACTATGACATTTTTGTCACATTTTGAACGATATACTATACTATGACTTTTTTGTCACATTTTGGACGACATACTATACTATGACATTTTTTGGTGATTTTGGACGACATACTAAACTATGACATTTTTTGGTGATTTTGGACGACATACTAAACTTTGACATTTTTGTCACATTTTGAACGATATACTATACTATGACTTTTTTGTCACATTTTGGACGACATACTATACTATGACATTTTTTGGTGATTTTGGACGACATACTAAACTATGACATTTTTTGGTGATTTTGGACGACATACTAAACTATGACATTTTTGTCACATTTTGGACGACATTCTATACTATGACATTTTTGTCACATTTTGGACGACATACTATACTATGACTTTTTTGTCACATTTTGGACGACATACTATACTATGACTTTTTTGTCACATTTTGGACGACATACTATACTATGACTTTTCTGGGTGATTTTGGACGACATACTATAGTATGACCTTTTTGCATGGTTTTGGACGACATACTAAACTAAGACTTTTTTGTACGACATATTATAGTATGACTTTTTTGAGTGATTTTGGACGACATACTATAGTATGACTTTTCTGAGTGATTTTGGACAACATTCTATAGTATGACTTTTCTGAGTGATTTTGGACGACATACTATGGTATGACTTTTTTGGGTGATTTTGGACGACATACTATAGTATGACTTTTCTGAGTGATTTTGGACGACATACTATTGTATGACTTTTCTGAGTGATTTTGGACGACATACTATAGTATGACTTTTCTGAGTGATTTTGGACGACATACTATAGTATGACTTTTTTGAGTGATTTTGGACGACATACTATAGTATGACTTTTTCGCATGATTTTGGACGACATACTATAGTATGACTTTTTCGCATGATTTTGGACGACATACTATAGTATGACTTTTTTGTCACATTTTGGACGACATACTATAGTATGACTTTTTTGAGTGATTTTGGACGACCTACTATACTATGACTTTTCTGGGTGATTTTGGACGACATACTATAGTATGACATTTTTGGGTGATTTTGCACTTTTTTGTCACATTTTGAACGACATACTATACTATGACTTTTTTGTCACATTTTGGACTACATACTATAGTATGACATTTTTGGGTGATTTTGGACGACATACTAAACTATGACATTTTTGTCACATTTTGAACGATATACTATACTATGACTTTTTTGTCACATTTTGGACGACATACTATACTATGACATTTTTGGGTGATTTTGGACGACATACTAAACTATGACATTTTTGGGTGATTTTGGACGACATACTAAACCATGACTTTTTTGTCACAATTTGAACGACATACTATACTATGACTTTTTTGACCCATTTTGGACGACATACTATACTATGACTTTTTTGTCACATTTTGGACTACATACTATAGTATGACATTTTTGGGTGATTTTGGACGACATACTAAACTATGACTTTTCTCGGTGATTTTGGACCACATACTATAGTATGACATTTTTTGGTGATTTTGGACGACATACTAAACTATGACATTTTTGTCACATTTTGAACGATATACTATACTATGACTTTTTTGTCACATTTTGGACGACATACTATACTATGACATTTTTTGGTGATTTTGGACGACATACTAAACTATGACATTTTTTGGTGATTTTGGACGACATACTAAACTATGACATTTTTGTCACATTTTGAACGATATACTATACTATGACTTTTTTGTCACATTTTGGACGACATACTATATACTATGACATTTTTTGGTGATTTTGGACGACATACTAACCTATGACATTTTTTGGTGATTTTGGACGACATACTTAACTATGACATTTTTGTCACATTTTGGACGACATTCTATACTATGACATTTTTGTCACATTTTGGACGACATACTATACTATGACTTTTTTGTCACATTTTGGACGACATACTATACTATGACTTTTTTGTCACATTTTGGACGACATACTATACTATGACTTTTCTGGGTGATTTTGGACGACATACTATAGTATGACCTTTTTGCATGGTTTTGGACGACATACTAAACTAAGACTTTTTTGTACGACATATTATAGTATGACTTTTTTGAGTGATTTTGGACGACATACTATAGTATGACTTTTCTGAGTGATTTTGGACAACATTCTATAGTATGACTTTTCTGAGTGATTTTGGACGACATACTATGGTATGACTTTTTTGGGTGATTTTGGACGACATACTATTGTATGACTTTTCTAAGTGATTTTGGACGACATACTATTGTATGACTTTTCTGAGTGATTTTGGACGACATACTATAGTATGACTTTTCTGAGTGATTTTGGACGACATACTATAGTATGACTTTTCTGAGTGATTTTGGACGACATACTATAGTATGACTTTTCTGAGTGATTTTGGACGACATACTATAGTATGACTTTTTTGGGTGATTTTGGACGACATACTATAGTATGACTTTTTTGGGTGATTTTGGACGACATACTAAACTATGACTTTTCTGGGTGATTTTGGACGACATACTATAGTATGACTTTTTTGGGTGATTTTGGACGACATACTAAACTATGACTTTTCTGGGTGATTTTGGACGACATACTATAGTATGACTTTTTCGCATGATTTTGGACGACATTACTTTTTTGTCACATTTTGGACAACATACTATAGTATGACATTTTTGGGTGATTTTGGACGACATACTAAACTATGACTTTTCTGGGTGATTTTGGACGACATACTATAGTATGACTTTCTTGAGTGATTTTGGGAGACATACTATAGTATGACTTTTTCGCATGATTTTGGACGACATACTATATAGTATGACTTTTTTGTCACATTTTGGACGACATACTATAGTATGACATTTTTGGGTGATTTTGGACGACATACTAAACTATGACTTTTCTGGGTGATTTTGGACGACATACTATTGTATGACTTTTTTGAGTGATTTTGCACGACATACTATAGTATGACTTTTTTCGCATGATTTTGGACGACATACTATAGTATGACTTTTTCGCATGATTTTGGACGACATACTATAGTATGACTTTTTTGTCACATTTTGGACGACATACTATAGTATGACTTTTTTGAGTGATTTTGGACGACATACTATAGTATGACATTTTTGGGTGATTTTGCACTTTTTTGTTACATTTTGAACGATATACTATACTATGACATTTTTTGGTGATTTTGGACGACATACTAAACTATGAAATTTTTTGGTGATTTTGGACGACATACTAAACTATGACATTTTTGTCACATTTTGATCGACATACTATACTATGACATTTTAGTCACATTTTGAACGACATACTATACTATGACATTTTTTGGTGATTTTGGACGACATACTAAACTATGACATTTTTGTCACATTTTGAACGACATACTATACTATGACATTTTTTGGTGATTTTGGACGACATACTAAACTATCAAATTTTTTTGTGATTTTGGACGACATACTAAACTATGACATTTTTGTCACATTTTGAACGACATACTATACTATGACATTTTTGTCACATTTTGAACGACATACTATACTATGACATTTTTGTCACATTTTGGACGACATACTATACTATGACTTTTCTGGGTGATTTTGGACAACATACTATAGTATGACATTTTTGGGTGATTTTGCACGACATACTAAACTATGAAATTTTTGAGTGATTTTGGACGACATACTATAGTATGACTTTTTTGAGTGATTTTGGACGACATACTATAGTATGACTTTTTCGCATGATTTTGGACGACATACTATAGTATGACTTTTTCGCATGATTTTGGACGACATACTATAGTATGACTTTTTTGCGTGATTTTGGATGACATACTATAGTATGACTTTTTTGTCACATTTTGGACGACATACTATAGTATGACTTTTCTGGGTGATTTTGGACGACATACTAAACTATGACATTTTTGAGTGATTTTGGACGACATACTATAGTATGACTTTTTTGAGTGATTTTGGAGGACATACTATAGTATGACTTTTTTGTCACATTTTGGACGACATACTATAGTATGACTTTTTTGAGTGATTTTGGACGACATACTATAGTATGACCTTTCTGAGTGATTTTGGACGACATACTATTGTATGACTTTTTTAAGTGATTTTGGACGACATACTATACTATGACTTTTCTGGGTGATTTTGGACGACATACTATAGTATGACATTTTTGGGTGATTTTGTACGACATACTAAACTATGACATTTTTGAGTGATTTTGGACGACATACTATAGTATGACTTTTTTGAGTGATTTTGGACGACATACTATAGTATGACTTTTTTGTCACATTTTGGACGACATACTATAGTATGACTTTTTTGAGTGATTTTGGACGACATACTATAGTATGACATTTTTGGGTGATTTTGCACTTTTTTGTTACATTTTGAACGATATACTATACTATGACATTTTTGGGTGATTTTGAACGACATACTATAGTATGACTTTTTCGCATGATTTTGGACGACATACTATAGTATGACTTTTTTGAGTGATTTTGGACGACATACTATACTATGACTTTTCTGGGTGATTTTGGACGACATACTATAGTATTACTTTTTTTGCGTGATTTTGGATGACATACTATAGTATGACATTTTTGGGTGATTTTGAACGACATACTATAGTATGACTTTTTCGCATGATTTTGGACGACATACTATAGTATGACTTTTTTGTCACATTTTGGACGACATAGTATAGTATGACTTTTTTGAGTGATTTTGGACGACATACTATACTATGACTTTTCTGGGTGATTTTGGACGACATACTATAGTATTACTTTTTTTGCGTGATTTTGGATGACATACTATAGTATGACTTTTTTGTCACATTTTGGACGACATACTATAGTATGACATTTTTGGGTGATTTTGGACGACATACTAAACTATGACTTTTCTGGGTGATTTTGGACGACATACTAAACTATGAGTTTCTGGGTGATTTTGGACGACATACTATAGTATGACTTTTTTGAGTGATTTTGGACGACATACTATAGTATGACTTTTTTGCGTGATTTTGGACGACATACTATAGTATGACTTTTTTGGGTGATTTTGGACGACATACTTAACTATGACTTTTCTGGGTGATTTTGGACGACATACTATAGTATGACTTTTTTGGGTGATTTTGGACGACATACTAAACTATGACTTTTCTGGGTGATTTTGGACGACATACTATAGTATGACTTTTTTGGGTGATTTTGGACGACATACTATTGTATGACTTTTCTGAGTGATTTTGGACGACATACTATTGTATGACTTTTCTGAGTGATTTTGGACGACATACTATAGTATGACTTTTCTGAGTGATTTTGAACGACATACTATAGTATGACTTTTCTGAGTGATTTTGGACGACATACTATAGTATGACTTTTTTGGGTGATTTTGGACGACATACTATAGTATGACTTTTTTGGGTGATTTTGGACGACATACTAAACTATGACTTTTCTGGGTGATTTTGGACGACATACTATAGTATGACTTTTTTGGGTGATTTTGGACGACATACTAAACTATGACTTTTCTGGGTGATTTTGGACGACATACTATAGTATGACTTTTTCGCATGATTTTGGACGACATTACTTTTTTGTCACATTTTGGACAACATACTATAGTATGACATTTTTGGGTGATTTTGGACGACATACTAAACTATGACTTTTCTGGGTGATTTTGGACGACATACTATAGTATGACTTTCTTGAGTGATTTTGGGAGACATACTATAGTATGACTTTTTCGCATGATTTTGGACGACATACTATATAGTATGCCTTTTTTGTCACATTTTGGACGACATACTATAGTATGACATTTTTGGGTGATTTTGGACGACATACTAAACTATGACTTTTCTGGGTGATTTTGGACGACATACTATTGTATGACTTTTTTGAGTGATTTTGGACGACATACTATAGTATGACTTTTTTCGCATGATTTTGGACGACATACTATAGTATGACTTTTTCGCATGATTTTGGACGACATACTATAGTATGACTTTTTTGTCACATTTTGGACGACATACTATAGTATGACTTTTTTGAGTGATTTTGGACGACATACTATAGTATGACATTTTTGGGTGATTTTGCACTTTTTTGTTACATTTTGAACGATATACTATACTATGACATTTTTTGGTGATTTTGGACGACATACTAAACTATGAAATTTTTTGGTGATTTTGGACGACATACTAAACTATGACATTTTTGTCACATTTTGATCGACATACTATACTATGACATTTTAGTCACATTTTGAACGACATACTATACTATGACATTTTTTGGTGATTTTGGACGACATACTAAACTATGACATTTTTGTCACATTTTGAACGACATACTATACTATGACATTTTTTGGTGATTTTGGACGACATACTAAACTATCAAATTTTTTTGTGATTTTGGACGACATACTATAGTATGACCTTTCTGAGTGATTTTGGACGACATACTATTGTATGACTTTTTTAAGTGATTTTGGACGACATACTATACTATGACTTTTCTGGGTGATTTTGGACGACATACTATAGTATGACATTTTTGGGTGATTTTGTACGACATACTAAACTATGACATTTTTGAGTGATTTTGGACGACATACTATAGTATGACTTTTTTGAGTGATTTTGGACGACATACTATAGTATGACTTTTTTGTCACATTTTGGACGACATACTATAGTATGACATTTTTGGGTGATTTTGAACGACATACTATAGTATGACTTTTTCGCATGATTTTGGACGACATACTATAGTATGACTTTTTTGAGTGATTTTGGACGACATACTATACTATGACTTTTCTGGGTGATTTTGGACGACATACTATAGTATTACTTTTTTTGCGTGATTTTGGATGACATACTATAGTATGACATTTTTGGGTGATTTTGAACGACATACTATAGTATGACTTTTTCGCATGATTTTGGACGACATACTATAGTATGACTTTTTTGTCACATTTTGGACGACATACTATAGTATGACTTTTTTGAGTGATTTTGGACGACATACTATACTATGACTTTTCTGGGTGATTTTGGACGACATACTATAGTATTACTTTTTTTGCGTGATTTTGGATGACATACTATAGTATGACTTTTTTTGCGTGATTTTGGATGACATACTATAGTATGACTTTTTTGTCACATTTTGGACGACATACTATAGTATGACATTTTTGGGTGATTTTGGACGACATACTAAACTATGACTTTTCTGGGTGATTTTGGACGACATACTAAACTATGAGTTTCTGGGTGATTTTGGACGACATACTATAGTATGACTTTTTTGAGTGATTTTGGACGACATACTATAGTATGACTTTTTTGCGTGATTTTGGATGACATACTATAGTATGACTTTTTTGACACATTTTGGACGACATACTATAGTATGACTTTTTTGTCACATTTTGGACGACATACTATAGTATGACTTTTTTGAGTAATTTTGGACGACATACTATACTATGATTTCTCTGGGTGATTTTGGACGACATACTATAGTATGACATTTTTGGGTGATTTTGCACGACATACTAAACTATGACATTTTTGGGTGATTTTGGATGACATCCTATACTATGACATTTTTGGGTGATTTTGGACGACATACTAAACTATGACATTTTTTGGTGATTTTGGACGACATACTATACTATGACATTTTTGTCACATTTTGAACGACATACTATACTATGACATTTTTGTCACATTTTGAACGACATACGTTCAAAATGACATTTTGACAAATGACAAATGACAAAATGACACATATGACATTTTTTGGTGATTTTGGACAACATACTATAATATGACTTTTTTGTCACATTTTGGACGACATACTATACTATGACTTTTTTGTCACATTTTGGACTACATACTATAGTATGACATTTTTGGGTGATTTTGGACGACATACTAAACTATGACATTTTTGGGTGATTTTGGACGACATACTAAACCATGACTTTTTTGTCACATTTTGAACGACATACTATACTATGACTTTTTTGTCACATTTTGGACTACATACTATAGTATGACATTTTTTGGTGATTTTGGACGACATACTAAACTATGACTTTTCTGGGTGATTTTGATCCACATACTATAGTATGACATTTTTTGGTGATTTTGGACGACATACTAAACTATGACATTTAGTCACATTTTGAACGATATACTATACTATGACTTTTTTGTCACATTTTGGACGACATACTATACTATGACATTTTTGGGTGATTTTGGACGACATACTAAAGTATGACATTTTTGGGTGATTTTGGACGACATACTAAACTATGACTTTTCTGGGTGATTTTGGACCACATACTATAGTATTACTTTTTTTGCGTGATTTTGGATGACATACTATAGTATGACTTTTTTGTCACATTTTGAACGATATACTATACTATGACTTTTTTGTCACATTTTGGACGACATACTATACTATGACATTTTTTGGTGATTTTGGACGACATACTAAACTATGACATTTTTTGGTGATTTTGGACGACATACTAAACTATGACATTTTTGTCACATTTTGAACGACATACTATACTATGACATTTTTGTCACATTTTGAACGACAAACTATACTATGACATTTTTTGGTGATTTTGGACAACATACTATAATATGACTTTTTTGTCACATTTTGGACGACATACTATACTATGACTTTTTTGTCACATTTTGGACTACATACTATAGTATGACATTTGTAGGTGATTCTGGACGACATACTAAACTATGACTTTTCTGGGTGATTTTGGACCACATACTATAGTATGACATTTTTTGGTGATTTTGGACGACATACTAAACTATGACATTTTTGTCACATTTTGGACGACATACTATACTATGACTTTTCTGGATGATTTTGGACGACATACTAATCTATGACTTTTCTGGGTGATTTTGGACGACATACTAATCTATGACTTTTCTGGGTGATTTTGGACGACATACTAATCTATGACTTTTTTGTCACATTTTGAACGATATACTATACTATGACATTTTTTGGTGATTTTGGACGACATACTAAACTATGACATTTTTGTCACATTTTGAACGATATACTAAACTATGACATTTTTGTCACATTTTGAACGATATACTATACTATTACATTTTTGTCACATTTTGGACGACATACTATACTATGACATTTTTTGGTGATTTTGGACGACATACTAAACTATGAAATTTTTTGGTGATTTTGGACGACATACTAAACTATGACATTTTTGTCACATTTTGAACGACATACTATACTATGACATTTTTTGGTGATTTTGGACGACATACTAAACTATGACATTTTTGTCACATTTTGAACGATATACTATACTATGACATTTTTGTCACATTTTGAACGACATACTATACTATGACATTTTTGTCACATTTTGAACGACAAACTATACTATGACATTTTTTGGTGATTTTGGACGACATACTATAGTATGACTTTTTTGAGTGATTTTGGACGACATACTATAGTATGACTTTTTTGGGTGATTTTGGACTACATACTATAGTATGACATTTTTGGGTGATTTTGGACGACATACTAAACTATGACATTTTTGGGTGATTTTGGACGACATACTAAACCATGACTTTTTTGTCACATTTTGAATGACATACTATACTATGACTTTTTTGTCACATTTTGGACTACATACTATAGTATGACATTTTTGGGTGATTTTGGACGACATACTAAACTATGACTTTTCCGGGTGATTTTGGACCACATACTATAGTATGACATTTTTTGGTGATTTTGGACGACATACTAAACTATGACATTTTTGTCACATTTTGAACGATATACTATACTATGACTTTTTTGTCACATTTTGGACGACATACTATACTATGACATTTTTTGGTGATTTTGGACGACATACTAAACTATGACATTTTTTGGTGATTTTGGACGACATACTAAACCATGACTTTTTTGTCACATTTTGAACGATATACTATACTATGACTTTTTTGTCACATTTTGGACGACATACTATACTATGACATTTTTGGGTGATTTTGGACGACATACTAAACTATGACATTTTTTGGTGATTTTGGACGACATACTAAACTATGACATTTTTGTCACATTTTGAACGACATACTATACTATGACATTTTTTGGTGATTTTGGACAACATACTATAATATGACTTTTTTGTCACATTTTGGACGACATACTATACTATGACTTTTTTGTCACATTTTGGACGATATACTATACTATGACATTTTTGTCACATTTTGAACGACATACTATACTATGACATTTTTGTCACATTTTGGACGACATACTATACTATGACATTTTTTGGTGATTTTGGACGACATACTAAACTATGACATTTTTTGGTGATTTTGGACGACATACTAAACTATGACATTTTTGTCACATTTTGAACGACATACTATACTATGACTTTTTTGACCCATTTTGGACGACATACTAAACTATGACTTTTTTGTCACATTTTGAACGATATACTATACTATGACATTTTTGTCACATTTTGAATGACATACTATACTATGACATTTTTTGGTGATTTTGGACAACATACTATAGTATGACTTTTTCGCATGATTTTGGACGACACACTATAGTATGACTTTTTTGCGTTATTTTGGACGACATACTATAGTATGACTTTTCTGAGTGATTTTGGACGACATACCATAGTATGACTTTTTTGGGTGATTTTGGACGACATACTATAGTATGACTTTTTTGAGTGATTTTGGACGACATACTATAGTATGACTTTTTTGGGTGATTTTGGACGACATACTATAGTATGACTTTTTTGAGTGATTTTGGACGACATACTATACTATGACTTTTCTGGGTGATTTAGGACGACATACTAATCTATGACTTTTTTGTCACATTTTGAACGATATACTATACTATGACATTTTTGTCACATCTTGGACGACATACTATACTATGACATTTTTTGGTGATTTTGGACGACATACTAAACTATGACATTTTTGTCACATTTTGAACGACATACTATACTATGACATTTTTGTCACATTTTGGACGACATACTATACTATGACATTTTTTGGTGATTTTGGACAACATACTATAATATGACTTTTTTGTCACATTTTGGACGACATACTATACTATGACATTTTTGTCACATTTTGGACGACATACTAAACTATGACATTTTTTGGTGATTTTGGACGACATACTACACTATGACCCTTTTGGGTGATTTTGGACGACATACTTTGACGACATACTATGACATTTTTGTCACATTTTGAACGACATACTATACTATGACATTTTTGGGTGATTTTGGACAACATACTATAGTATGACTTTTTTGAGTGGTTTTGGACGACATACTATAGTATGACTTTTTTGAGTGATTTTGGACGACATACTATAGTATACTATATATAGTATAGTGTATTGTATGAAAATATGAAAAATGAAATGCATCACAGGTTGAAACAGAGAGCAGATGCTCCATACAGCAAGCACTGAGTGGATTCATTCAGTGCCAAGAAACTCAAACCAGTTAAGTACATAACTATAATAATATATAAATACTTTATAAAATAAAATAGTGTGTTTTCTTTGCACATGGACCAAACAGCTTATCATTTTAGAACGGTATTTTATTCTTGGCTCCAGAAATAGACTGACTGTGGTTTATAGTTTATAAGTTTAAAAATGGGTCTTGTGCTAATGTGCATGATTCCTTCTGCCCTCAGAGATTCACTGTCGCGTCCTGAGCTCAGTGCATATCAGATCAACATGCTGACAGATCAGCAAGGATTTATCCACCCAAACCCATAATGGAGGCTGGCATTACCTCGAGTTTGATGGTGCAAGCTACCAGACAGACACACTCACCTACTTTCAGCCTGCGGGACAGGACAAACAAAGGAAAGAGAATAAATACAACTGGGTCACATACAAATTTTTCTTTTGTTTTTTTTGCTGAAATGCTTAATGGATGCAGAAGGCCTGCACAATGACATGGGGGGGGGGGGGGGGTCAGTAAAATGATCTGTACACTTATCGAATTGTCTGAATTTTAACTTTTTAAAAAAACAAAACAACTATAAACTGTAATTGTCTAATAGTAGTTTTCCCATGCACCATAATATTTTACTATGACTGCTTGTTGTGATTTTCCAGCTATTTTCACGTTGTCAAAATTGTGAGAATATGTATGAATATGTATGAGTTTGTCATGTCTCAGCCATATATTTAACATATCCTGAGATATTTGATTTGGTATGAGACAAAAACTAAAATGTGATATATAATGGCCCTTGAAATGAATTCTATTTAGTTTAATTCCATTTCATTCCATTTGTTTTTGTCTCATCTTTATATGTACAGTACTTATCCGATGTGGTGCAATGGGACTTGATTTAATTAGGAAACGGACAAAAAAAACTCAGGGAGGCATGTTCCTTAAATTACTCATAAGGCACTTAATCTGGCTGATTCAAAGTTAAGACATAGATTTTTTCATCCGTTCCTACCTCGAGATCCTCAAAGGCATTTCAACTTTTATAAAATTATTTTGTGCCCATGTTCAAGTATTTCTATTATTGCATTTACATATTTACTTTTCAGTTTTTTTTTTCTGCCCTTTAAGATGTACCGAGTAAATTATTTTTGAACCATTAAGCATTCATTTACCTTAAGAGTGAGGACTGGAGGGATAACAGATACTAAACATTTGTTTCTTATTCTAATACATTTATATAAACTGGTTTATTTACAGACAACCTTTGACTCTGGAATCTGGAAGTAAAAAAAGGACACCAGAGACAACCATCAATGGCCAAGGGTGTTAATACTGTAGCTCTGCAGTGTCCTTGCTCAATTACAGTGAACATGCTGCAGATAATACAGCAGACCATCATCTCCAAGGTTTATGTAAGGGAAAAGAAAAAAAACCCCACCTCAAATACCAGTTGTGTAATTCTAACAGTTATGCGAACAAGAGCAGACAGTTGGGAGGATCATGATCGCCTACACATGAACTGATAATCCTGTCATGCTACGTGACAGAAGTCACAGCTGGTTTAAAAACATAGTTTCCATCACTGCTGTTTACAAAGTAAGAGAGATGAGAAAATCCCTCACATAGGAAGACTTGACTGTCATCTGAGAAAACAAAAGAGCACACCACTGCTGCTCTCTGGTGGACACTTGAAGGACCAACACCATTGTCGAGGACAGTCAGTATATATAAATATAAATGAAGACAGGAGTTGCATCAACTGTTAACTCAGACTTTATTTATGACAAGGGGGTGGGGAAACAGTTCTACTGAGCCTGCTGCTGCTGATCTGGCATACTCCTGATGATGTCAGAATCACCTGAAAAAGAAAACATGAAAGGGTTAGTGGATCAAAATTTTATAAACAATACTGCAGCAGGAAAACATCCACTTAAATCATCTAAATTTGAAACCATGCAAACCACAAAGGCTGCAGTTTAATGCTCCCATTTAAAAATGTTTAAGCTGATAAAACAATCTCTCTCCTTCTGAGTCTAAAAAACATATACTGGTTCTTTTGCATACAGGCTTCTTATATTAATTCCTGATACAAGTCAGGGGCGGAGCTGTGGTGCATGCACAAAGCATCCCGAGCAGCTTAATCCAACTCTGGTTTGACTTAAGATGCAATAGTGTTAGAATGTCATAGTCCCTTCTTCTAATGTCATGTAAATGTAACCAGTGATATTCTAGCATGAAAATTATTTCTATTCAGCTTGGCTGTAAATAAAAAAAAAAAGGGAAAAACAAGACATTACCTGGTTTGTGCAAGTTGTGTACAAGAATACTTTAAATGAGCAGGTTAATTGGATCTATGAATTAATATGATGTGGTTGAAATCTTTAGTCTGTTTGCAGACCTTAACTGATGTTCAGGTACATCACGAAGATAAGTACCAGTAACCCTAGACTAATACCCATGTATCAATTTTGCTACCAGACAGCATCTGGAACACGCTTGGATCTGTAAAACTCCATTACTCCATTTAATATGCCAGTGTAGACCCACTGGAATCTATCTTTAGCTCTCAATAGGATTAGTGTTAGTGGTACTTCACATAAATACTGATATCAAAACAGGGACTCACCAGGATCAATGATAGCCAATGTGCACACCCTGTAGTATTTACCACAGGCTGTGCCGAGCTCAATATTGTTTCCACTGTAGTGGTGGACACCAGTCTTGGCCAGCATGGCGTAATACTCGATCTCAGATTTCCTGAATAAAACAGAGGCAAAGAAAATGAGCCAAAGAAGGGAATACAAGAGGGCAGACAATACAAAAAACTGCATCGTTTACATGCAGACAAATCATGCTGCCCCAACAGACACAATATGTCCAACTCATTTGTAACAGTTGAAGATATTGAATCGTGATATGCATGTCACACAAAAGTCAGTGTAATGTAAATGTTCAAAAACTCTCAATCAAGCCAACAACAATGTTAGGGAATAACATATGCTTCATGTTCTGTATTTTAAAATGATTTACATTATTGTTCAAGTGTGTTTCTATTAGCTGCTTGTAAAAGAAAAAACACATTAAACTGAACCAATACCACCATCATCATCTCCCTCTAAATCAGACATTCCCAGTGAACCAGAAGCCAGACTTTTCCTCAGCCTATACTTTAAAATATAACATGTATAAAGATAATGTACTTATTTAATCAAACATATTTATTGAAAAAGACGGTTTTATCTGTTAAAAACAATGGCATAACCAAAGTGTAAACAGAAACAAACAAATTTGCTCTCTTTAAGTGTTACTGTAGTGAGTCTGTCACTTTGTTGTTCTTTGGGTTTTTACAGTTGTTTCTATAATGTTGCATTACTGCATTTTCATTAACTTTGTCAGTTTTTATTTATTATGACACAAATTCACAGATGGTTAGAAGCTTTACAACAAATATGTGTCATGAACATAAGAAATGTCTGCTATTAGAATTTTATTTCATGGAGCAGTCTCCTATTTAGAGACCCATGACTTGATGTTTTTGTATGCAACAGGCTGGTTTCCTACCATCTGGAAATGCATATAACAATTAATGTCATAATCAATTAACAATTTGATTATTTCTTGGTTAACTCTACTAGTACTGTTTAGTCCAAAATGTCAGAAAATGTTGATTGGAATGTTGATGTTGAGTTTCCCAAATGATGTTCGCAGATGTCTTGTTTCAGTTTTATTTCTTTTTCAAATGGATTAAATACACCAGAAACTATTCACATTTAAGAAGAAGAGAAATTGGAAAGTTAAGAATAATTAATAAAAAAACAATTGATCAATTGACCAAATAATTATCAAAATAGTTGACGTTTCATTCAATAATCATTGCAGCTCTACTTACATCATTTACACGCTTTCTTGAAGCAAAGTTGTGCCTAATGATGCAGACAGGTCTATGGAGTCTTACCTGAGAGCAGGGCAGTTGTTGGCCAGGATGACCAGCTTGGCTTTTCCCTGCCGGATCATCTTCTGCGACTGTTTGTAGCCCAGGACATATTTGCCACTCTTCATCACCAGCTGGAGTCGGGAGTTGATCGACTCCATGGACTTTTTCTGAATAAAACACACATCATCCAATATGACCACCCGAATTTAACAGCTAATGTTGCAGGCAAAACAGACATTTATGAAGTTGATCCAAAGATAAACCAAGTGGACACAAAGACGGCAGTGTGGTGCGATTTTGGCGTAGAACTATGTGAATAAATGTCACTAAACTGGCATTTGCTGTACATTACATTTAGCAAGTTAGCATTAGCTAGTTATCTAAAGCCAGAAAACATACGAGTACACGGCTATTTAAGACAAACAGACACGAGCGGCAATATAATTGTATTAAAGCAACAACCGCACGCTTTACTGTGTATGTTAACTGTTTTAGATTGGTTTCTAAGGACATTAGCGGCGCTGGTTAGCAGGCCCTGACAGATAAACTCGTCCACGTGAAGCAGCGTGTGCCCCGGCCCCAGCCGCCCGCACAACTCACCGTCTTCTTAGCGGCCACCATTTTTGCGGTTAAGTCCTGACCGGCCAACCTGTGGACGACGAAAGGGGAAGAGAAGTGTTTTGTTAACGTGTGGGACGAAAAGAGATGTCAAAATGTGATAGAAAACGTGATTTTTATCAAGAAAACGCAGAGCTCGTCTTACTGTGAGATAACTCCAATATGGCCTCGGAGAGAAAGGAAGGACCATCATGCACTGCGCCGGTATGAATCCGAGGACCTGCGCAGAAGACTATTGCGCACACCGCTGACTGCCCGTTAACACCAACCATAATAATATTCAAACAAGGACTGCACGCAGTCATTGCCGGGCTCTCTCGCCCAATGTATCACTTTTTATCCTAACCTTATCACACAATAGCTCTAGGAAAAGTTCCTTCAAATACCGTTGGTCTGAAATGGCCAAAATCGCCTCGTATACTTTTGAGTAGTTCATGCGAGATCATGTGTTTAGTTGTAAAATTCAAACTTAAATGTCTGTTACAGTATTTCTATTTTTGTAGTTTGTTCAGCTTCTTTAGTACAGAAGCCTCATAATTTCCCAAATTTGAACAACTAAACATTTTATTTCTCAGTGTTTGTTTGTTTGTTATTGCGTATAGCATGCTTTGTTATTATTATTGTTATTATTATTATTTTATTATTGTTATTTTATTATTGTTATTATTATTCTTCTTCTTCTTCTTCTTCTTATTATTATTATTATTATTATTATTAATAATAATAATATCTGCTACAATTAATTGAAGTGATTTCTTCTGAATGCATAGCAAATACGGGGTACCCCCTGGTGGAAGACAGTTTTAATTTGTCGGGTAGTAGCTAAATAATTAATTGTTTTCTTGCTCAACGTCACCTTGGCATTTGGTCTAATTTTAAATGCTGGCACCACTTTCTCCGCCCCAAAAGGTGGCCACTGCGCACTAAGTGAATAATGTGCTTCTGCACCTGTGACAGCCTCTTGGTAACAGCTTATGTTTTAGGACACAACAAAAACACCATTTAGGAACTGACAAACGCGACGTGAGCTCTTTGACGCTAGAGGAAGGAGAACTGCGGTGCGTAATTACGCACAGGAGCAGGGGAATTTTTTTTTTTTTACAAGCAGACACAGTCTTAAGTGTTTTACCTCCCAGGGATTCGCTCTTCATTGCGAGGACTCCTCTTCATTCACATAGACGATATCTATGCTCGACGTCACCAGTGCAGCTACAGCCTCACCGGTTCACTCTGAACTTCACCATCCAGTCTCTGTGAGCGCAGGACAGGATGGGATGCTCCACCAGTTCCCAAACTTCAGCGGTAGACACGACTCGACCGAGTTCTAAGCCCGAGGAGAGCAACGGAGCCAGCACCACAGGTGACGTAAGATTTACAACATATATAGAACATTATAATGACGTTTTTGACTTATAGATACAAGTTAACTGCGTGTGTAACTATTTTTAGTGGCCAAACACAAAGTATTAGGTTACAAAATAATGGTGGCAAAAAAGCATGGAAACAATGTTTTTCTACACAAAAATTAATCAAGGCATTTTTAGTTGCACAATTTGTATTTAATTTAATTTAATTCAACTTCATTTCCATTACATTTCATTTAATGTTATTTTATTTTTTATTGTATATATATATAAGATGTCTCTGGCTTCAATGTAGACATGTTTATGCTCATTACTTTTTTCACAATTATGGGATCAACTTATTAATAAACACTCAAATACTAAGTACTTCATTTCAATAAATAATCAGAATATAACATAACATGTTGGAGGACATGTTGGAAGTCAATTGCTGCTTCCATATAAAGTTAAACCATCGACCACTTTCATCTGATAATTCTGACAAGGATAGCAGTGTCACAGTCTGCATGCAAATGACCACCGGTGTGTTTCTCATTGTTCAGTATCTGGTTGCTGTACATTTAGTGAGCCACAGCTCCACGGTGACAGGATGGGAAAGTTTATTGACATTATTTAACACTGGTCTCTGGCTCTGTCCTCCTCAAGAGGGACGGCAACACGAAAGCAGATTTGGTAACAGTCTACAGTTTCAGTAGGAAATGGAGAGGCCACTTTAGACCCTCCCTTGTTGCAGGAGGTCAGAGATGACCTGGCTCTAGTGCACAAGAGGAGCTTATAAATACAGTATGTGCAGGACATTGTCTATTTATAATGAACAGCCTTTGAAAGATTCTCCTTTTTGTATTTCCTTCTAGTGTTCCTTAAACATGCATATTATTGTCATAAAAATATGGAGACACAGTGCATTGACTTGTGCTACTTGTGTGCTACTGTTGTTGTTGTTGTTGTTGTTGTGGTTGTTGTCCAACCCTAACACTGAGTGTGCCGGTAATTGTTGTCTTAGAGGTCAGATGGAAATTTCTCAGGAGCTTTTCTTATTTTTGCATGCAGCTCTTTTTCCTCTGTGTTGATCCTTGTCACGCGCAAGACAGAATAAACAAGGTGACATTTATTAACCAAAGTTTATTCATATAAGGAAGTGTTAGTTTAACCCCACAGGACTGTCAGTCACTGGTCAGCAGCAAATCATATACTGACCCACGTATTCTAGCAAAGCAGTTGAACAAATGTTTATGATAATATTGTTTAAAGTATGATATAATATACATATACTCATATAATACTTATACCATACCATGTCTGTGTGTGTAAGAACATATATTGACAAATATCAAGCAATATCATGTTACCAGTTTGCAAATGACATATTATGTATTCAAACTACCTCACCATGACCAGTGATATTCCTCCCAGCTCTAAGTTCCTAAATGTCTTTGGCATCAACTCTCCTCTGTGCTTCAAGAAAACTTAAGACACAGGCCCATGTCATGAAGTCTGTGATTTACACAAATGCAAAAATGTCTCAAAAGGGATTTGCATTGCAAAAGGAAGTGATACATTATATCTCTAAACACATAGCAACCCGTTCACAGAGCTAAGACGCTGTTAATGATAATTAACAACAATTTATATAATTATTAACTCCCTTTGTCACTTGTTGCACATAGCAACAGCAGCGACACATGTCTATTTTGTTTTTCAACCAGTTATTTCAAGGAGGAACAGATTTCTTTTAGATAACTCTATGTTGCTATTGAGCTCATCTATTTTGGTGAACATGGTAGGATTTTAAGCCCATAGTTGGACACTTGAATTTAATCCTAATCCATTTCACAGGCATCAGGTTCTTATTTTCATACTAGCCAGGTTCTTAAATATATAATGCAAATCAGGGGATGTCATAAATGCAAAATATCCCAGTCATACAGCCTAATATTCTGCAAGTGAAATCTGCAGAATTTCAAAGTGAAATCCACCAGTCATGAAACTGACCTGATTATGATCATTCTGAATTCTGTAGCCGATATTTTACTGCAGTAAATCTGAAACTAAAGTTGTCATTTCAGTACATTGTCAGACTGAAGTAAAAAAAAACAAAAAAAAAACACACAAATAAAATATAATAAAAATATATGGGAAAGATTTCATATGTTTGTTTTGTTTCAATTTGTCTTTTTTTGTGGATAATGTGTTGAACGCTGTGTTCCTGACAGGGGCAGCCAATGAAAATGGCAATGTAGCTGAGGACAGTGAAACTCTTCCGGACCAAACGCCTGCTGCCAGCACTGAAGTTAAACCTGTGGATGAACCTGCTGCAGCAGCCACATCTGCAGACAGCACTACTGCAGCTCCACCGGCAGCGGAGGAACCTCAGCCTGAAGCAGCAGCCAGTCCCCCTGCAGATGCAGCACCAGCACCAGCTGCAGAAACAGCAGCAGCTGCGGAAACAACAGCACCAGCAGCAGCTGCAGAGGCAGAAGCAGCAACAACAACAGAAACAGCACCAGTGGCAGCAGCAGACAGCACCACTGAGACAGCAGCGAGCTCCTCAGAGCCTGCAGCTGAGGCTCCGGAGCAAGGTATGCTTCAGAGAAAAGCTTTTCAAAAGAGCAGTGACACTTTATAAATGTCTCTTTCCCCCCTCATCCCACTTTGCAGTTGCATGTGGATGACGCTTAGGTTGACATCGGGATCTGCATCAATTGAACTGTTGCTAAAGGGCAGTTGCTGCAAAGAGTAGACAACAAAAGTCACAGTATCAATACGTCCTATTAAGATATGAGGAACTCATCAGGGACAAAATGTACCATTTTCCTTTTCATTGACCATTAGTAACCTGAGCCCTGCTCCGCCTCCTGTGTGGTGACCCAATGAACACGGGCTGCCACAACATCCAGGTACAGGATGTGTTCTCCTAGATCTTCCCCAGTCTCTGGCAGTAACCAGGCGTATCCAACAACACGCACACACACACAACTGGATTTTAATGAACACACCAGGGTGAACACAGCAATGTGTTTATGAGTCACACCTCTAATTATTTAGTTAGTCTCAAACAATCTGTTTCAATATATATCACGTTACCTCATCAGACGACAGTGGCTTAATGAACAATTTTCATGAATGTTATTATATTCGATTTTTACTGTCCCAGCAGCTGTCAATTTCTATAAGTGAGCCCAAAATAGTTATAGAAGCCATTTATTGTTTTAAGTTTTAAACGTAGGGTGTGTATGAATTAGTGACGTCAAATGGTGAGACTGCAGATTTTGACAAATGGGGAACTCCTTTTGTTTCACCTTTCTTTTTTCCAAGCATGTCTAGAAAACTACAGTGGCCCCTGAATACCAGAAAGGATATTATTGTTCTTGGTTTGTGTAGTAAGCTTTTGCTTTATAACCCAAAACACACAATCTGACTGGTTTGTCCATTCGACTGCTTTAGAAACTTGGCGTTGCAAGATGGTGTCCTCCATAGGCACTTGCCTCAAGTCTTATTATGGTGGCTTCAAACCATTTTTTAAGCATGTATACACCTAAACAAACACATTTATGGGTTGTGTATTAAATTTCTGCCCAAAAAAAAACCTTATACATGTTACACACTTAACCCTTAAAGACAGGATACTTGCTCAGGGTTAAAACTCATGCCGTGTAATCCCTCTCCTCCACCTTTGTTTTCGTTTGACTTCAACAACCTTTGTTGTCTTACCAGCTTACTCTCAGTTCAAGCTTGACCACAGCCTTGTTTGGATGGCCAGGGTGAGGTGTGTGTGTGTGTGTGTGTGTGTTTGTTGCAAAGATTTTGTTGTTACCATAGTGTCATTAAGGTGCAATTGGAGTCCACAGAGAAACTAGAGCATGCCAACACGTATAGGGCATGCCGCTGGGCGACGAACGATGTCAGGCCCGCTGAGCCTTCCTGCCTCCATTTCACAGCCAATGAAGAGAGAGGATCGAGTGTCACATGAAGCAGGATGAGGTCGCTCTGGCTCTGTTAGCAGTCAGGTGTGCCGCTGTGCTTTTCTGAGATAATCTCCAGTCACAAGCTGGAAGCTGAAAATTAAGCATCTCATTGATAGCAAGATGTTGGTCAGTGCTGGAATTTTTGGAACCTTTGGATTTACAGGCTCAATACTTAATGTTTTTAGAAACAGACTCAGTCCAAATCAATTCAATATGCAATACAATGTGTTGTCTCTTCTACTTTGGGACTCCGTTATTTGTCCTGTTCTTGGATGAAGAAAGATGACAGGAAGTAGGGGAGAGAGATGTGGAACAACACTCTGGGCTTTGTCTGACTGACTGTAGATTGGGGTCAGGTGCCATTCACATCTGAATCAATACCAGTGCTGGTCTTTTTTTTTAGTAGTTTGTAAAATGTAGTTTAAGCTGTGAAAAATAAATCCAAACTTTTCAATGAAACCAATAAACAGTGACCACGGAACAGAGCGTCAGGTAAACTCTGTGCAGCTTATATAAACTGCTTCAAGCTCACACACACATGCACGCACACACACAGCTACTCTTCTGAGGACACTGCATTGACTTCCGTTCATTTAGACAGCTTAAACAAATCTTAACCAGTTAATGTCTAACCATAACCTAACCACAATCCAAGTCTTCAAAGCCCACCCACACACACACACACAAACCTACATACAACAGGCGCGTCTGGTTTAACTCACCTTCAGGTAACAATATTGGGCACCAATGAAGGAGAATCGATACTCGTGCCGACACAAAATGGACCGGTGCAAATAAAAACATCAAGGTCGACACCCGACGCTTCAGGAGATGTTGTGGTTAATGGTTAATGTCCTAAACTTCACCAGTGAGCCCAAGGTCAATCAGACTTTTAAATATAACTATTTCTCATATTTATCATATGTACAAATCCTCCTGTGTTTTTTCCTCAACAGAAAAAGCAGAGAGCACAGCGACTGATGCAGAGCCCAGTATGGCGGCAGAACCAGGTGAGCTCAGCTGTACTTTCCTGAATCTCACATCCACACATTACACTCTCTGTGACATTTTCTGAACATGTTTCTCTCTTTGAATTTACTTCCAGCTCCCAGTGAATGAAGCACCATGTGAATGACTGCACAGATTATTTGCTTGGACGTGTCTTAATTGTTTGTATGCATGAGTAAAAGTATGTGTAAGGCTGTGTGTGTGTGTGTGTGTGTGAGAGAGAAACAGACATGACCTTGTTGCCAAGATGCAGACCCTGCGGTAACCACTTTCAGTCAGGGTTCTTCAGTCTCCACTGTGCCTTCTTCTCCTCTTTATTGTGTACGGCTACAAAAATAATAACTCTCGATAGACTGAGTTCTTCAGCTCTCAGTGGGTGTGTTAACTTTCAGAGGATGCAATCATGTCAGATTATCTTATTCATTCAAATCTCTATTTATCAAGAGTATATACATTTATAATAGCAGATGTCTTTAATCTAACTTCAAGAGTTCATTCTGTAGTTTTCTATAAAATTGTTATTTTAAATAAACCAAAGCCAAAATATATTATTTGATTTATGAAATATTTTTTTTTGTTTTTGGAGCTGGCTTTGATTTGACAACTGTTTGTAAAGAATATGAAGAGCTGGCTCACTGTAAGTTTACGGAGAACTGATTTTAAACATCAGGATGAGTTCTGATCAGTAAAGTACCAAATAAATATGTGAGATCTTTTATTGTCTCTGATGTGTGATGATTTCTCTCTGGAAAGTCAACATGCAAATAGGTTATAAGATGATTTGATAATTACAGAGAACAGCAGTTCAATGATTCATGTCTTTATTAGAGATTAAGACAGAAATGCCACAAAAGGAGGTTAATATAAGACAGTGAATGTATCCACGGAGGCAGGGGAATGTGATGATCTGTTACTGAATGTTAAATGTGAAATAAATCACAAACTAAATGCTGGTAGGTTTTAACAGCTTCTCTATGGTTGACAATTTTAATAGAAAGATTCCCATTGGTATATAATACTGAAAGAAGTCAACCATCCAAGACAAATAATAAAAAATCTGACTATGACAAAAATAAAGATGGCCGATTGTTTTTTCTTCTGCAGGACGATTGTGAGACCACTCAGTGGTTTGACTATAATTTGTTTGCGATGTGGCCGGCTAGTCAAGAGTCAGAGAGAGGACCAAGAACAGCAACCGCCTCAATTTCCACCAGTCCACCCTGAAAATGGAAGATACATATAGAGAAAATGTAATAACATGGACTATGTGACTATTATGATTTCTTTGTGTGAACCAAACCAACTAGAGTTCTGACACAGCAGGGGTGTCAAACTCATTTTAGTTCACATACAACACAATTTGATCTAATAGCATAATAACCTATTAAACAACAGGATCTCCAAAATGTTCCCCCCCCCCTTTTTTTTACAGTTAATGAAGTGTATTTTTTTTACAAAACGTATTATGAACAACCTGAAATTTCAACATTATGCAAAAGTTTACACATGTGCATAACAACTTCCCAATGGATCTACAAAAGGCACAACACATTTATCACAGGTATATGAAGCTGACAAATGTAGTTTTTCACATTATGAGCAGACTGTAATCATAATTAGTATTAACAAATTTATCCTGCGGGCCGGATTGGACCCTCGGGTGGGCCTGTTCTGGCCCACGGGTCATATGTTTGACACCACTGGCGTACAGGTTTAGTGTTTGTACTTACTCTGGGCAGAGCCGCAACTTGGTAGGCAGCTCTCGCCGGGAAGTTGCTGCTGAAAACTGGAGAGAAAACAAGAAATGAAAACTTTGTCAAATGGTCCCACAATGCAGATTATGCTCCACACGACTCTCTCAGTATCTCTTGTCGACCGGCGACATTCGCACACTGCACACAGGAAGTGATCTGTTTTATGCCAAAACAGGTGGAGGCAACAGCAGCACTGTGCTAAAAAAGCCGGACAGCCGCAAACACGTTGGGAGTATGACTGAAAATACAAAGAAGCACCCACGAAAAGTTTCAGTGGTGGTTAATTCCACAGCACAATAAACACAGTTGTTCAGCAGTTTAAAGGGATAAACGCCTCATGTCCCCGCCCAACCCTGCACTGCCGTCATAAAAACAAACACTCCCACGGTCAGGTCTAATAGTACTGCCTGTTTTTAAATGAACGACGCAGCTTACAAATAACTGTACGCAATTTCTGTTCACAAAGACCAAACAAAACATTATACAGTGCTTAACACATTTAAAAGAAGAAACAAATATTTTAGGAATCTTTCAAAAAACTTGTTTAATTGGCAAATAAACTGAATTCACCTCTGTGGCTTTGAGTGGTGGTTTAATAAATGTCTAAAGCACTGCATGACATAAAAAGGCAGACTTACAAATGACATTTCTATGCCTCAATAAAAGTCACCAGATACAATTTTTTTTACTGTGAGAGTCCTGACTAGCAGCCTGAAAACTTGACATGACTATGTGGACACAGTGGACACCTTTCTTCTGATCAAGGTCAGGGAAAGTTCCCTTCCTGTGGTTTAGGGTTGGGGAGAGTCTGAAGCAGGGACCGAGCTCAGGTCTGCATCAGAGTCAATGGTCCGTGCAGCAAAGCTCACCGAGAGGGGTCGCGTTACACCTGGGTGTCCGTTTACGACTCACTGCGCGCTGCAGCTTCCATTACACCGGTCTGTTGTGATGCAGGAGGAAATGACAAGAGCAAGAGCAGCAGCAGCAGCAGCAGCAGCAGCAGCAGCAGCAGCAGCAGCAGCAGCCGGCTTTCATACAGCAGAGGAAGAGCTGAGTGAGCCCGTCTGTCAGTGAGCGGCAGTCATTTTCTGAGAGATGTCACTGACACAGAAGCCACTGCATCTCCTCCATTACAGCGGGCGACTGTTATTACTACAGGCTTTTACACTATTAAATACATGAGTGAACTGTGCACTTAAAAACAAATATTTATCTGAATGAATCACAAGCATTATAATTACTTAATGTCCAATTTATAGTTCATGTTTTAATTTTTTATAATGCATCAAATCAGTCTTGTATAAAAGTACCTTAAAGGGATGCTTGAGTAAAAGTACAAGTCTCTCACCAGAAAATGACTTTGGTAGAAGTGGAAGTCACTTTTTATAATATTACTTAATTCTTAAAGTATATGACATTTACTTAAATATCAATTACTTAAATATTAAGTAATTTTCTGATATAAAATATACTTGTTTTAGTTTTAGAAGTAAAAAAAAAAATAACAGCACAACAACAAGTCATCTCTGTTGGAGCAGTTGGACACTGAAGTGCATGTCTCTGGGTTATTTGAAATAGAGACAAATTCACATTCACTTAACTTCAGAAATCAAAGCCATGCGACAAGTAGTAATGATGTGATGAGTTCAAACACCTCTATCAACCAACCACATAAGAAATTAGCAATGGAAAAAAAAAAAAAAAAAGAACACTGTCCTCATTATCTTGACAAACTTGAGAACAGCAAGGTCTTACAGTAGTTCTTGCCTGGTTAAACGCTGCCCCCATGTGGCTGCTTTTAAGCATTAACTAGATTGCGATAAGTTGAAATTCATCAGTTGCCCAGTTGCACACATGCTTTCTCACATACCTACATTTATCTAAAGGAATGTTTGTACATTTACTTACATGTCTTGTAGACCTCGTTGACACTGTTGAAGTCGTTTATATCAGCGAGCAGCACAGTCGTCTTCACCACTGAAACACAGAGAGAGTTTGATTAGTTTAGGTTTAAAACGGGGTTTCCATTACCCTCCATGTTTTAGATGGAGGGTAATGTCTCCCTGCTCCAGCACACCATTTGAGACATCTAAAACATGGAGGGTATGGGTTCACAGGACCCGGATTGAGAAACCCTGGTGTAGAACATACAGTGTGAGCAGCAGCAGAGACACTGACTGAACATTCTTACTGTACTACATGTACTGTACTACAGTCTCACCATTGCTGTAGTCACAGCCGGCAGCTTTGAGGATCTCCCCCATGTTGACGAGAGCCTGAGGAAGGAAGAGAGTCAGTCAATGTCACATTTCACGGTTCCATGATCCTTGACTTTTAATTATAACAGACATTTAATTTAATTTTATTTAATTTAATATTCTTTTTTTTTATTGAATCTAACTTCAAGCCTTTATTATGCATCCCTCATTAGAATTTAAATTTACATCCTGATATCTGGTCATGTTTTTTGTTGGTGCTGTAGCTTTATTTGTGCACATTTAAATATGTCATAATAACAAAACAGAGTAACACAGACACTGGCGTTGACACAAAATGCACCTAATGGCTATATGTTCATCATCTCAGATTGGAACATTTTATAATGTTAAGGTATAAATCTTGAGCCTCAGTTGTGCCTGTGCTGATCTAAAATGGAAATTACTTCTGGACTAATAACACTCTCAGACATTTACAGAAACAAAGGGATAGACAATGTCTTCTTATCTGGAGTTCAACAATAATCATCATCCTCCTCATTCAGTTTCACCTGTTTGGCCTGAGCCTGGACTCCTCCATCTACCAGCTGACCAGAGGCTGCATCCATCCCCAGCTGGCCGGAGATGTACATGGTTCTGTCCACCACCACTGCCTGGCTGAGAACACAAGACACATACATATGACATAAGATACAAACAACCTGACAATTTTGACCTAAGTCTCACATTTGAGGACTTGAGACTTGCTTTGATTTGCTGAAATACAATTTGTTTTTGAAACACGGTAAACACTGCACGTCTGCTTTTGCAGCCTTGCGTATAAAACCTGGCAACCGAGAAATTCGGCTGAAAACTCCATTTGATACATTAATCCCACAAAAGGAAGGTAAGACAGGAAGTCAGGGTTGTTGCTATTTTAATCTAAAGCTGGTTATAAGTGCACAAAAAAACATGCCGTTTTTTAAGCCTAATATTTGAAATGCATTTCCATGGTTTAAGGTAGGCCTAATTATTTTCATTTTATTGGCGACAATTTTTAATAACTCAGTTGTGTGTCCTTAGCAGTCCTTACATTGTATGAGTTAAACAGTTCATGTAGTCTACATAATGTAGAATATTCCCAATTAACATGAGATTATTTTGGTAATTTTGCAAAATTTAAAGATGGGCTATTACGAAATCAATCAAATCACTTTTGTTTGAATTACACCAAATCACAGCATAAAGTAACTGAAAGCACTTTACGTAATAAGACTTATGATAATATAAGGTCTCGGATCACAGGATTTTAATTAAAGAAATAAACTTCATAGTTTTCTATATGTACAGTATACAGGTTATTTATTGTATATATACACTACACAATATGAGGAAAACTTAAATATGAAGTAAAAGTTATGTTGCAATCACATCTGTTGTTATTTGGAGTATGTGCATCAAATGGCTTTTTTAATGTCTTTTCATTTTTGATAATTCATATAAGATATAAGCATGATTTAAAATAAAAATGCCCTATTTGTCCAGGGCAGAAGAACAATTTGGCATTCATTTGGAGTCACTGGATCAAATGACATGGATGCCAGTAAAAACAATGCAGTGATCTCCTAATTAAAAGAGGAACTTGTTGATGTCTCTTATTACTGAAATCCTGGAAATGACAAATACGAAACTTACTTCACTGCCTATGTCAAAAAAAAATTTAAAGAAACATTTCAAAGAAATTAAGGGGAATTTAGGAGAAGTATTCCTTAAAAACACTTTGTCAGCAAACTGAAATGACTCCACCCTGCTCTGACAATTCATTTGTCAGAGCAGGGTGGAGTCATTTCAGCTTTCTGCTTTCTGTTTCAGAAAAGGTACAGATTTAATCAAAGAATAAAAGAAATATCTAATGTAAATAAGATATTTCATGATTTTGGATTATTCAGATTAAGTGGATTTAGTTAGTGAAAGAAAAGTGTACAGTTAGGAAATGATTTGAGGGTTAAAGTGCAGATCTATTGCCAATTAACATCAGATTTGATTATATATTGATTATATAGTATACTGTATATTGACAGCACACTGTTGCTTACCTGTATATTCCCTGTCTAACAGGAGCTTTAGGTGTGTAAGGAAACTGTCGACGGATAGTTGCCATGTTTAACAGTTGTGCCACTGAACTTTCTTCTCTGCTCCGCAGCTAAAAGTTAATCTTTGACTTTGTTTCATGAGGTCGAGTCGAGCAGGTCAGTTAATCGATCACGAACATTGATCGTGACGCACCCCCCGATGGCTCGAGTCATTTACAAAAAAGTGTGTGAACACATCACAGTGAGCAGACTAAACATTATTTTTTAAACTCACCTGTAAGGACCGATGGCAGCCGGAGCTGATGGAGTGTTGACGATCTTTCTGTTAAGTGTGGACATGTTTTCTTCTCCGCTGTCAGGCTGATAGTGGACGAAAGACCGAGCAGAGACTTGCAAGTAGTGACACAGAAGTATCAGCGCAGCTGTAAAGTTGTACCGTAATGTACGACAAAAGGGAGCACTTTTCAGATGCGCTATGTAAAAAAGTGCGAACCAAGCGGTGACCTCGGGAAATAGCGACATGTCAGCTCAATAAAGCTGCAATTCCCTGAACGGCCACACGAGGCTCTCTTAAAAAGCCACTCAACGGAGTAACGTGCAAACGTAAAAACAGTGGCGTCTCTAGTAGGACAGTTACGGTACAACAGGTGTCGTAGCTCTCCATGTGTCTAAATTCAAGTCTCCTTGTATGAAGACAGGAAGTGAAAAAACAACAGTTAACTGTATGCAACTTTTATTATTTCTTGCATCTTAAAAAAAAAAAATTAAGTATTGCAAACAAACATAATAAATTAAGTGGTTCAAACATAATTGCTTTCGTTCCACCCAACACCTCACATGTAGCAGAAATAAATGAAAACAAAATTATGTAGTTATAATATCAAAAACGTTTCATATGATTTCATATACATATTATGGCTGATCAAAGCGGGGTTTTGTACACTTTACAGATAGTTTGTTTCTATCGTTATTAAAAGTAGTGAAAAAAAATGCATCTTTCTTATCAACAATACTCTCCTGTGCAGTTAAAAAAAGAGCATTTCACTAATAAGCAAATGTACTTATGAACATGCATAGTCTAACACATACAGAGACAGAAATCAAGCCAAATATGTCTGACAGATATTAACAACGTGACAAAAATAAAAGTCAAAAACATTTACTAAATGGAGTGTGAATGCCTGTTAGTTGCAAATATTCAGCATAAAACAGTGGCAAGAATGTCACAAATGGTTTGTTTTCAAAGCAGAAAATAATACAAAACTAGTAGAAATGTTTTCATTTAAGGCTGGGATAGTCCTGATTGAAATTTGCATTAATGCGCTTAAAATGTCAGCTCGTTGGACACTAAGTCCATCGGATGAGACACAGTAAGACAGTGTAACAGGTCTTTTTATCGTATTAATAAAATATGTAACATGCAGCGATGTCAAGGCTGAACCAAATGATCATAACTGCATATTAACATTCATATGTAACAGCAAGCAGCAGACAAACTGTACTTGTAATAAGGACAGTGTGACTTCATTCAGTCATGATTAACACTAAATAACAGCCAAAGCAGAGATTGTTTGGCTCCTTCATGGAGACAAAAATCCCTGGTTCGTTAGTAAACAATTTCAATCCAACATCCAAAACTGAACAAGGGCCGTACGTAGCATTTCAATCGATATTTGAAGACTCAGAAAAACATATACTACAAACAAATATTTATTTTAAAAACTGAGAACCCAAACGACCATCCCATTAATGTAATTATTTAGGAATTATGATCAGGTTGATTATGTTACTGTTAAATAAAACAGTTGTCAGAGCTCTCTAGCAAGAAAACATTGTGATATTCAATTACAGCATCACAGTCCCTGCACAGATATCGTTGACTTTTCTGCACTACTGTTTCTTGTTACAGCCCGTTAGCTGATATTGAAACAAATTACCTTGAGTGCAGACATTTGTGTAAAAAAAAAAAAAACCTAATTAAATCTCATCACTAGTTTTGTGTAAATACAGTTTATAGCTGTTAACAAAAAGGACACGCATCATGTCCTCTTTCCTTCATCAATAACACTCACACTCCAAAAGCCTGGAAATGAAAGCAGTAACAATCTTAAATGCTAAAACAAAAACATACAAATAAGCTGCACTGACATTTAGAGATGCAATAGCAACTTAATGCAATAAAGAATAAGTACTCTGTAGCTTGTAGTCGCTCTGTTTTCAAGTTAACAGCATCAGTCACTTTTATATCCTACAGTGTGTGTTTATTGTTGTGAGTGAACTACAACAATAAACTGCACATACGTTTCTGAATGTTACAGCTCAGCTTTAAAACAGTGGATTAAAACTGAGATACACGATTGTGGAATGCCTTTTGTGAAAGGTTTTTCTTAATTAGGAATGAATTTCTGAGACCGCTCTTACTATTAAAAGACAATATGGACACAACTGAAGAGTAAATTTTTGTTAACTTCATAAAGATGCAGAACAGGGTTCGGTGTGTTTTTACCAGTCAAGATAGACATAAATTTGATGTATAACGCAACCAAAATCATCAAATCTTGAAAACCGAGTTAAATAAATTACAATTAAGACTGAAATTTTAACCATTTCGGGTCCATAACAAATTGAAATCATGCACGCTGATCAACTTTTAAACCGTGTAAATGATTTGTTATTTCTGTCCATTCTGACAAACATTTGCAGCTTTAACTGCTCAACTCTTGAAAACCAGGTCTAAAATATTTTAAGGCATTCTCAACAGAATCCTCACACTGATTGTCTTTGGTCATAGATGAACCTCCACGGCTTTTTGCTGCAGGCATTTCCAAACTAGGCTCTATATTATATTATATTTACAGATCATGAAAAAAGTCTCAAGGAGAAAAGGACCACTTGTTAAGTGCACTGCAACTGAATCCTGCTGCTACCAGATGTTCGGTGTAGTGTTGACATGGCAGAAGCCCTTTCTTACGTTTTGATTGAGATATCCAGCGTGGCAAGAAGGGGAATTTGTGTGGACGGGGGGGAAAATAATATAATATTCACTTTTAGACGTGTGACCACCAAGGCTTGGTTCTCTTTGGTCTTTACAGGAACAGTAGAAGCCACATTATGATTTAGACGTCCAGCATCTGGACACAGTGTAGAAACAAGGCTTGTAGGTGTAAAGACTGTCACCCAGGAATAGAAGCTTCACTCCTTAGCCACAGGCCCATCAGTGGATCAGAAAAGAAGGGCAGGGGGCTTCCAGCAAAGACAGTGAGGTCATCCTGGTTTCTCCAAGTCATTAGGACATTAATTTTGTGGCAAGTGTGGCTTTGTGAGACCGCCAAAGGCAAAGATCACTTAGAAATTCTGTTGTCGTCTCTTCTTTGCATCCATTGCATCCAAGATGGGCTGTCTCTTGGCAGTGTAGCGCTGCCTTAGCTCCTCGATCTCCCGCTCCATCATGGGATCCAAGGCACTCAACCGCATCTGTAGCTCCTCAAAGTCTAAGTTCTTCAACTGGGTGACAAGAAAAAAGGACAAACATTGAAACAATGAGTCATATTAACTGTAGAGTCGTGTGTATTATTTTAAGAACAGCTTCTGTTTTGGCCATTTTTTTCCACTGGGATACTGTTGTACAGCACACTGTAAGTAACCTCACAGAGTAACCTCAATTAGACTTAAGGAAGACATTACTCACAAAGTCAAAGTCTCCATCTTGAGGCACCTTCCAGTTGTCAGGGAATACATTCTTGGACTGGATGTGGTAACCGGGTTGCTCCTGCAGCTGGTTGTGGTTGTAGTTCTCATGCTGCTGGGCTGCCTTGTTTGAGTCCTGCTTATCAAAATAGTCCATGAAGGACGGACGCATCGGCTGCTGGGGGGTGGCGTGTCCTGTGGAGGATGAAGACAATTATGTTCAAACTTATTTGAGACACTTACTGTAAAGTGGAATTTCTTTAAACAATTCCACCAGCCTTATTTTGAAGAATATATCTGTGTATCAAAACACAATGATAGTTCATGATTGCTGTGGGTTTTAAAGAAACACTGCATTCTGTGGGACAATTATAATTATCAGGGACATAACATTTACCATCACCTATAGTTTTCCCTCTAGTTTACAGGTGAATCTAAGATGAGGCTTCTTCTTCCTCTCTTATCAAACTTAAAAGTGTTGTTTTATATTTGTTCCTTCTTTTTTGGTAGGAATCCCATAACAATGTGTGTGCTCACTCTTCATGGATCCCTGATCTTCCTCCTCTTCATCATCACTGTTGATGACCATAGTGCCCAGGTCTGACTCCAACATGGTGCTGCTGTGTTCGATCATTGTCTGAGCACCGTCACTCATGGTGCTAGTGGCCCTCATGGTCCCTGCACCCTCTGAGCCGGACTTCACCATAGTGTGAGAGTCCACCTCAGTCTCCTCTTCCTAAATGATACAAGACAATTACACATACAGCCTCCTCATACACAACTGATGAGTGTAGCACTCTCATGGTTGCTCTGGCTGGAACACCTCAGAATACATACAGAGTTGTCGTCCTCCTCCTCTAGCTCTCTCTGCTGTTCCTGCTGCCGTTTGGCTTTCATCTCCATCGATTCAGTAATCAGGTCTCTCAAAATTGTGACCGGCTTGGCCTGGCTGATGAAAGGGTGCTGGAAGTTCAACAGAGAAAAAAAGTTATACATATACATCTCTTGTATTTCCACATCATATCTTGTACAACTATACTTGTATGTTCTACTTTTACGGGATCATATCTCTATGGGTGTGTGTATGAATCCCTCTTTTCTCCAACCTGTAGCAGCTGGGTTGCAGTTGCTCTCTGCTCTGGATTTTTAACCAGACACTTCTTGACAAAGTCTGTGAATTCGTCTGACCAAAGCTCTGGCTTCCTGAAAGTTGGAGGAGGGTTGGTGGGAATCATGAAGATAGCCTGAGGAAAGAGACAGTCAGGGTTAAGTGACAAGAATTAGACATGCTTGAGTTTAGCACCAACTTCTTCAATGGCTTATAATATCACTCACTCTCATGGGATGAATGTCAGCGTACGGAGGTTTTCCTTCCGCCATTTCTATAGAAGTAATGCCTAGGGACCATATGTCAGCCACACAGTTGTAACCGATCTCCTGAATCACCTCTGGGGCCATCCAGAATGGAGTACCAATCACAGTGTTTCTCTTTGCCATGGTGTCCTTTAGAGAGGAATTATACACTGGTGTTATCATAAAAATGCTCAACAAGTTGTGAAACACTGATTAAAAAGTTACCGTCAGTTGTCCAGCTACTCCAAAATCGGCAAGTTTGGCATGCCCTTCAGTGTTGAGAAGGATGTTTCCTGCCTTGATGTCCCGATGGATCTTTCTCATGAAGTGGAGATATTCAAGACCCTTCAGTGTGGACTTCAGGATAGTTGCAATCTCATCCTCTGTCAGCTGTTGTGGGAAGGAAAACGAAATCAGAGATGAGATAAGAGTTAAAAACAACAATAATTTCTAATCTTGAATTCATTATGAAACATTGTGCTGCTTTTTCTAGAAATATCAGAGAAAATAAGCTGTGGTGAGAAATTACAAATCACATTTTAGACTGACCACAGAGGCAGTTGAAAACCACTGTAAATACCCACCGTCTTGTTACGCAGTCTGATGATATCAGAGACTGACCCAGCTCCACAGTACTCCATGACAATCCACAGGTCTGTGTTCTTGAAGTAGCTGCCATAGTATTTCACCACATAGGGGCTGGAAGAAAGAAAAAGAGTACATATAAAAAAGACAAGACACAGTTTCATTTCAAACAAGATTAGAAGTGATAAAACGTTCAAGATCAACACAACAGATGACTGTAAGCTGCATTAGCTAAAAAGCACCATTCTCAGTGAACAACAGTAGCATATATTATACTCCAAGGGCAAAGAGAATTAAAAATATATTTTATCCATGTCGTAAATGCTGCCATCATACCTGTCACACTGCTGCATGATGGAAATCTCCTTGATGATCTCCTGCAGATCAGATTCCACAGGGACCTGCTTTATGGCCACAACCTGGCCCGACTCCTTATGGATAGCTTTGAAAACGCTGCCATAGGAACTAAACACAGATACCAAAGTCCCAATATGTCCAGAATGCATTTTGCATGGAGAAAATATTAAAGCATTAATATATAGCAACAAAAGGGAGCCTTAATAAATTACAGTCAAAGCTGGACATGTGAAAATTGTCAGTTGTGACAAATACATCTTACCCTTCACCAAGTTTTTCTAGAACATCGAACACTTCCTCTGGCTGTTTGGTCAGACTGTCTTCACTCAGCTTTTTGAGCTTGCTGTAAAAGAGGAATAAATAACTTGTAACTAAAAACAGTAGTGAAACCAAACTACGGCATGGTACTAAAGAAGCATTTTCAATAAATGTCACCATGGTTTCCAGCACCTTGCACTAACATTACTATATACAGCAGCAATAAAAAATGTTTGAGATTTAAGTCCCAATATGTGATATACAGTATTTGGGTGCATTAGTGCCTACAAAAAACACTACAAACTGTAGTGACAATGAAAACACTTGTTAAATCAATTAACAAGTTGGTGGAAATACATTTAGATTAGTTAGATAAATAAATAGTATTTTTTGTCAGAGATTGAACAAATAAATAGCCTTAAGATATACAGCATGAGCCTAAAAAGGCAATGTCCAACTTTAACAATATATTAGGACATAAACAATCTTCTTTAATGAAATTAACCGTAAAAAATATATATTTTTTAATCCCTCGATGGGGAAATTCAGTTATTGCGGCAACAGTGTGAAAAAAATAACAAACACTAACAATAACTGTAGGCACATGAATAAACTCAACACAACTCAAAGTTTATTTATAGAGCATATTTAAAAACAACCAAGGCTGACCAAAGTGCTGTACAGAATGACGTCAAATACCAAAATAAAAACAGTACAAAATTGAAAGCCTTTTTAAATAAAATAATTAACAATTACTGAAGTTCATACAACAAAATATATGACAATGTATATATACATATAGATATATATGAACATATAAATAGGGATGGTATATCTTGCACACTCGACGTAAGTGCAAATGTAGCCTTTAACAGTTATATTCCCTGCTGGAAGGCTTCCAGTCCAAATATCGACTCATATCGAATTGCTCCTCAAAGATACCCTGATTTGATTGACAGTTAAATAAACGGACCTGAAACCCAACAGAGATCAATACGCATTGAAATGTTGTCCAAATTGGACAGTTTAACTAGTCAGCCGATCTTAACTGAGCAGAAAGTTTGAGAGAAACTCGACAAGCTAAGTTAGCATTCAGCTAGCTCTCCGAAGCGGTGGTGGCTACCGCCTAGGTTAGCTTTTAAGCTAGTTCACGCTTGAAACCGGTCGAATGTACACAAACCTTTTTGGCGCAGACGGCTCCATGATGAACAGCTTCGGAGACGAAGAAACAGCGGACGAATAGTAATTTATGTCAGTTTTGGGGGCAATAGTGACGCTATGCACATTATCGACCAAATCACTGTTGTCAAAAAACTGGTGTTGGCAAACCAGCTGAGTGTCCGTCAGATGACGGACCATGTGGGGAGGACATTTCACCATGTCGCCCCCTGTTGGAGTGGAGGGCGAATGAAACGTTACCACGGCTTCTGTTTTTAAAAGAAACAGTGAATACTTATTTAATAAATTAACTGCCTCAAACATTTAACATGCCATTTACCTACAGTAACCGCGCTGTCACCCAATGGCGCAAAATACACCACAAAGACAGAATATTTCCTGACCAATCACATTTCACTTTACTTGGATGTGGACTGTACGGGTGTACGCATGCGTGCCGGCAGCAGCGCGTGAGACATGCAAAGAGAGGTAAACAGCTAACTGTTGGTGTTGTAAAAACGGTGAGTTTTGGTATACTTTTTATAGATTGTCTCACCGTGTTTCATATTCAGAATTTAAATTCAGTATTTTTGTCTCTTTGCGGCTCATTAAGTCCCTAACCCTAACCCACGGTGTAGATTATCCCATGCTGTTTCTGTGTTAGCATGCTATACCGACACGTCTGTGATGATGCTAACAGCAAGCTCTCTGTTTTTAAGGATCAAAAATGGACGCACAGAAAGATGTACAACCACCCAAGCAGCAGCCAATGATCTACATATGTGGAGGTAAATCTTCTTTCTGCTATGACTTCTATTCGCGTTTAGTGATGGCGAGAGGAAGCTTCTTGAAGCCCTGAAGCCTTCCATCCAAATGGTACACAAAAAGTTTAATTTCTTAATCATACATTGTTATTATAGGTCATTTTTATCAATTTATAATACACTCAAGACTGTCCTGCAACAGCTCATCCATGGAAATGACTGTCAAGTGAAATAAATGAATCCGTCTTAATACATGCATTTCATGTATAATTCATGAATTCATGCATATAAATGACATTTCTGTTTTTGTTTAGTGTATTATGGGTATGTAACATGATAATACAATGAGTTTAATATTACTTGTCAAATTGTTTTCAAACTGTTTTAACAAGGGAAGGTGCTGTGAATGTGCTTGTGCAACTTAAGGACTTAATTCATTTTTATTCAGAAACAAAATATGTTCCACTGTGCTGGTGTTCAGCCAATTCCTCCTTTTAGAAACAACTTCTCCTGGTTTGGAGGAAACTCTATAACAGGGTACAGATAAAGCAGGGGTGCACAAGAACTCCACAGCAAGTTTGTTTATGGGGGGGAACTTTCTCTTTGTCACAGGCGCCATCAAAAGCAGCAGTAACAAAATGCACCTCACACACATACCAAAACTTGCACCACTTCCCGAACCAGCGAGGTTTTGAATGTCATCAGTGACCTCACTCACCCTAAAAGACACAAGAGTCGATTCTGGCTTTGCTAAACTCTTCTGGGAGTTCACAACACATGCTTTAAAGCACATATTACTCATCACTAGTTTTTACCTGCTACAAACAAGACCACTAGACCTGTCTAGTGAGACATCATGAAACTGTCCCTGTCATTATTATCCTAACCAAAGACTTTCTTTTCACACTATTAACTTACTAACATACTGACTTTTTAATTATTTAATTTAATTCTATAAAGTGTAATTTAAGATGAGGTAAGGCACTTTCCAGACACAGGGTGATTCCTAATTCTCTTTAATCTTCTGGCTGTCTTCTATTACAGAGTGTCACACTGAAAATGAAATTAAGGCCCGGGACCCAATCCGATGCAGAGAGTGTGGTTACAGAATCATGTACAAAAAGAGAACAAAGAGATGTATCCTTTAAATGTTTGCATGTGTGAGCTCTATGTGTGTGAAAGTGGAATTAATGTATGTGGTCTCAGTGTTTTTATTAGTACAAGGCTCTATCCTTAAAATATAGAACATTACTCTCCACTGTACTATATTAAAAGTGAATATATGTGGAGCGTTTTATGCAAATGCACAGACGTTTTTTTCATTATGTAAATCATTTATGATCCGAGTTCTAAAATAACTGCATTTCCTTGACTGTTTGATTTCAGTGGTTGTTTTTGATGCCAGATGAAGATGACGACAGAAGCTGTTCTTATGTGCTGTTTGTACTGTATTGGCATGTAAATAAACCTGACCCCATGTTTTTCAAATTAGTTAAAAATAAGAATTTCTCTGCTCCACCCAAGCTGTATTGTTGTTGTTTTTTGCTCAGTATTGATTGAAATATTTGGTTCATTAAAAACATGATTTTCACTTTCCTAGACTGACTGTTTTCACTGTTGTTCATTATTATATTTAAATGATAACAACTTAATTATACCAGGCAGGAAAACCAAATGAGAAATTAGTTTTTTAAAAGCCAATTTCACAAATCACATTTCTTTTCCCTTTTGACTATGACCTCTTGAATCACTGTTCCACATAAATAATGGTATGAAGATAATACATAGGTCACTAGAAATGATAATTTTAAAGGACCTCATATTTTTTTTATGTTTAAAGTAAGGCAGTGTTTGGAGAAGCCATAAATATGATTACATTTCACTGATCAAATTTGGTAATATAAATTTCTATAAGTGCATTCAAGTTCAAATGTATGGCAGTTTTTCTTTCTTTCATTCTAATAAGCATGAATTTTAATGTGTTTTAAGATTGCAGCAGTTTCCACTGCTGTTGAATTTTTGTTAGTGAGATGTAGATATGCTGGCGTATGTGTTTTGCTTTTGGTTGGAGGCAGATTAGCTGTGTCCTGTTGTTATGCAGGCTTTATACAAGGCAAATAAGTAATTGCTCAGAGTCAATAGCAGGAAACAATATAGCAGGAAACAATATAGGCCAGGTATAAAAAGTATAACTTTGTAATCTTATTGATTATTATTTCACACAATATTATATATTGCATTCTGTTTTTTTTTAATGTTATTGACCGTATTCTGAATGTAGGAACCGTGTGTAAAATGTAGCAACTTTTATTGGTGAAGTGGCATGTTGCAGAAGAATATCCCTCACCTCACCTTTGCACATTTTTAAAAAACCGAGGTCGACCAAAGTGCTGTACAAAATGAAACCAATACAAATCAATAAAAATAAAAACATAAAAAAAAAACAATCTAGAGCATAATAAATGCAAGCAAACAAACACACTTCCTTCCAAGTGTGTTGGAGAACCTACGTAGCTTTCATTTTGCATTAAAACGTTTAGGTTGTTAATGGTGGGTTATTGTAAAAACATGGTGGTCCTAAAAGGCAGCCTCTGTAGATGAAAGAAAGTCTTATTCTGTGGGAATGAAAAATCAGGGGACAATTAATTATCTCTATCTATTATTCAATTTCTGCAAAATAAAAATAATTTCACTAAAATATTACACACTGGACCTTTAAGTGAGTGTTTCCCATCGTAGCTGTCCTACTGCAGCACTGCATCACTGTGGCACCTCCCCCCACTTCTGTGACGTAACAGCTGATATCCCATCTGGGGGGGCGTGTCTTAACAGAAATCCCCGGCCAGGAACAGATGCAGCTGCAGTTCAGAGAGAGGGTGAGGCAGGGAGGCAGGACGAGTTTGCACACACTGTAGAGGGAGTGCAGCTATGGGGAACACGCAGGAGAAACCTTCAGGCAGTGGAGGAGCGAGGCTGGATCAGGCCACAGCGGGGAACGGCACCAGAAGCTGGGGTGGAGGCAGCACGGACAAGCCCAACACACAGGGATTTACAAAGAGGGGGATGGCCAATGGCACGCAGAGAGAAAACAGCCCTGCTGGTGGACAACGGGAGCAGAGCAGCCCTGCAGTGGACACAAGTTACCTGGACGCTCCTGCTGGGGCCCTTCCTCCTCACCTGGCTCGCCTCAAGAACGAGGGAAACCATCTCTTCAAACACGGACAGTTTGGAGATGCTGTGGAAAAATACACTCAGGCTATTGATGGTTGTGTGGCAGCAGGTGAGGAAAATACGAACAATGTGGTTGTTTTCCTAGAGTCAACATCACGGTGTTTCATTCAAAGGCAAATGTTGATTGATACATGACAGAAAAAAGAAAATTATACAATAGGACTGTAAAGTGTAAACAACATATTGACATTACCAGTGTAAATAACAGTTTATGGTCACAAAAAAGCTCAAATCAAAGTAATAAATGAAATAAATGAGTGTTTTAGTTCATAAAATGTAGGATTATATAAAAAAGGGTTTGTCTAAAACCTGTATGCATATAACTTAAACATCACGTGGCCAACTTTGAATCTCATAGCTGGTAAGAGACATCAGATTGTTCAGCAGCACTGACAGGACTTATTACCAATCTTTGAGTACGATTGGCAAACATGTGTGATGATGTTCTTTTGAAAAATCTATCTTAGATTGATTAGAATTCTACAGGCGTAAGAGCACTGTGTGCAGTTTTGCAGGCTCTGAAGCAGTGTATCGTGACTGATGCTCTGCTAGAGGTTGTGAAAGTGCAGAAGAGGTTCAGCAGAGAAAGGACGGGGAGGAAATCACTCTGCCCAGAAGGACACATTCATTCATCTGTCCACCGTTCTCCGTCTCAGCATCTCTGCTCAGGCTGATGACTTTAATTTGAACTGATTGTGTTGTGGTGTCTTGATTTCACTTTCGTCTGCAGCTCTCAGTCCAGATCACTGACAACACTGTGGAGCGAGTGTCAAATTCAATATTTTATACATAGTTCAAAGATGACGTGAGTGTTGTTCCAGTGTCTGGTCTTTCAGATGAGTGGTTATTGTTCCCCTGCAGGCACTGATAGTCCAGAAGACCTGTCTATTCTCTACTCCAACAGAGCTGCCTGTTACCTGAAGGATGGAAACAGCTCAGACTGCATAGACGACTGCACCAAGTATGTGACAAGTGATC
This sequence comes from Solea solea, assembly GCF_958295425.1. Classification (NCBI taxonomy): domain Eukaryota; kingdom Metazoa; phylum Chordata; class Actinopteri; order Pleuronectiformes; family Soleidae; genus Solea; species Solea solea. Next base: position 16,194,968 of record NC_081153.1, read on the forward strand.
AGATATGTGTGTGCTTTTGGCTCTACATGTTCATTAGCAGACAAATCTTGTCAAAACTTTTACACTCCACGTACGTCAGAAAATGCTCATTAGGTCTATTAACCCCACACGACTCTGTATTTCTCAGTATGGCAGTGTTTAGATTTTGTGCATTCTCACACTGCACACAGGAAGTGAAGTGATTCGCTAGTAAAGTCGGACGAAACAGGTTTGAGTCTGACTGAAAACACCCAGTAGTGCCTTTCCGTCCCTGCACTGTAACTGTATACACACAAATGAGTTGAACTGGTCACTGTTGCTGTTAAACAACAAACATTCTTTTCATTTTTGTAATTTCTACATCAAACATACAGATATTGAAATAATGACCTAATCATAACAAAAAATAATGACAGATAATTCAGTCAGCATTGTGTGAGAGGTGGTAGAAGTGGCTCCTGGATATGTCTGTTCAATATCTTATCCATACAACATCAAACTCAGACAGACAGAGAGACGTTCCTTGCATTTTTACATAGATGGTAACATAGTTACTGTTCACAAAGGTCAAACAAAGGCAGAATAATAACAAAATTCACCCAAAACGTATGCACTGCAAAGTTAAAGTTCATGTTTACATTTGGATGGGGTAGAACAGTTCAGAAAGGTGTCACCTAGATGAGCTCAATATTACTCTGTTGCTTCATTTTTTCCCCTCACTTTTAATTTAGCTATTCTTTTAATTAAACAACCATCATGCAATTGTTTGCAGTTTATTTAAATATCATAATGTTCATGCCATCCTGCAGCCTGATGCTTCTTTGAACTCGAATTGTATTGAAAAATCCAGGGAGATGAATGGAGAGAAAAAGAAAATATGGCTTTTCCTTTCACTGCGTCTATAGCTGACAGCAGAGTGTTATTGTGCCTGTGGAAATGGTATATTTGCTTTGTAATTAGCTCATAATGCCTTCTGTGTGACTGCCAGTGACCACTGGCTCAAACCGAGACCACTCTGCTTTAACACAGAATCTTTTAGAGTGTTTTAAATAAATGCAACAGCAGTTTTTGATGCACAGGGGTTATTTTTCATTGCTGTACTTCCTCACATGTTTATGAATAGAAAGTCTCAGGCCAGCCCTCCTGTGACACAGTAGACGTTTCATCCTCTGTCCCTGCATTTTTCTGATCCTCTTAGGGCTTTGGAGCTGCAGCCGTACTCATTGAAGCCCTTGTTACGTCGAGCTATGGCCTACGAGTCACTGGAGCGCTACAAAAAAGCCTACGTGGATTATAAGACTGTGCTGCAGATGGACACAGGAGTGCAGGCGGCTCACGACAGTGTCCACAGGTCAGCTCATCGCAGAACTCTCGCTCTATTTTTGTAACTTTGAGTAGGAATGGGAGGTATTTGTGCTTTCTGTTTTTCAGAGTGTGTTATAAACCACATTCTTAGTGTACTGTACTTGTTCATTTAGCTCAGTTATTGTAATATTTACGTTGCATGGAAAACATTCAACACCTGAGTTGCACCATACATGTTTGATCTTCCTTGAGCACAGTATTATTTTGACTGGGTCAAGATGTGGCAGCACCTGAGTGAACACCACAGAACACAGTTTCTTTTAAAGATAATCTCTCATACAACATACAGTACGACAAAAAAGACTTAAATAACACTTTGGCATTGCCAGTGTCAATACAATTTATGGCACATGGAAGCTTAAGTGAAAGTAAACATTTAAATGGTTATTTTAGTTCAGAAAATTTCAAAATATATAAAAATGATGAAACTATTATCTTAAACCTTGGTTCAATTATTCAGAAAACCTGGGTCTGCAACCTTTAGTATTAAAAGAGACACTTTTGGCTCTCCTCCGCCCAGATACATTTAATCGGGAGCTGCAAAACCTACATATATAAAATAACTGTTGTATTTACGAATTTTAAGAGCTACAAAAAGGAAACTGTTGATATTTCATTACTTTTTTTGTACCTGTTAACCAAGGGAAAACACCAAACTCTTACGAAGTGATGAAAAAACACTGACCTACTTTGAGATAAAACACAGAGCTATGTAGATCTATTTGAGTCCCCACATTGTTTTGGGAAAATTACTAAAATAAAAAAGAACCCTCTTTGAAATAAATTGTTTTTCTTTTGTATATTTCGTGGATCCAAAGATGGACCAGATTCTTTTGAGAGAAAAATAAACATACGTGTTTTTTCAAAGCTACAGGGAGCCACTAAAAGAGCGACAAGTAGCCACAGGTTGCAGACCCCTGTCCTGAACTCACTGTGATACTGGGAGATTTTATTATGACTAATTTTACCTTTGAAACTCCTCGGAGACTCACATCCTCACGTTTTGTGCTCTTCAGAATCACTAAGATGCTGATCGAGCAGGACGGGCCTGAGTGGAGAGAAAAGCTTCCAGAGATTCCCGCCGTCCCACTCTCTGTCCAGCACCTACACAGACAGAAACCAATCAGCATTGAGCTGGCCCAGGCCCGAGCCGCCAGGGCTGCACAAGACGAGGGTGAGTCACGGACATAATATTATTATTATAGCAAAGTGTGCTTTTTTGAATACAGAATGAAATGTGAAAGTCTTGTCACCCATCCTCCCTAACCAAAAAGAATACAAAATCACTGAGCCCATAATAAACAGTAAGCATAAATGTGAAAATAATGTGCAAAGATACTTCTACAAAAGGAGATTAAATGACAACATTTAAGTTTTATACAAAACCAAGCACTATAATAGCAAAAAACTAGTATAAAACACCTGCACATTTACAATATATTATTATTAAAATATGTTATCTGGTAAAAAAAGTGAGAGTTTGTGTAAAAGTGTATGTCTCATTCACACTCAAGCTTACACATTTATACCAATCACAATTACAGGTTTGAAAAAAAGACACACATTCTATTGTATTTGATGTCTTTTTTTTCTTATGTGACATATTTAGTTGACTTAGCCTTAAAGTTACACAATATCTAGTTATAAATAAAGTTAGGTATTACACACATACTGTAAAATAAGGAAAACATTTCCCACCACATCTGGCCAAACAAATTAATGATGTAAATATTGTCAAATTAAACCAGTGACTTATAGAATCAAAAGGCAGCAGCAGACGTCAGTCAAGGAGTTAATGAAGGTTCGCCTGCTGTGTGCGTGTGTGTGTGTGTGTGTGTGTGTGTACGCGTGCGTGCGTGCGTGTGTGTGTGTCTGTGTGTGTGTCTGGTTGAACTAGTAATCAATAATGCAGATGTAGTGCGATCCACACTGAGCATAGTGCTGCTGTAATGGAACAATCCAGGTCAGGTTTCCTGCTCACACAGACGAGGAGACTCTACATGTATCATATATTCTAATTCAAATTTAAATATTATGCAGTGTAGTACACACACCTAGTCAATTTCAATCTTGCCATGTTCAATATTACCTTTATTTATTTATAAATGTACAACTTCATGGCTGCACCACAGTCAGCTATAAGCTTATTTTTCACCTGTGTTCCTCGGGCTGTGAGCGGAGAACAATATCTCTGCAAGAGAATAAAAAGACAGAAATGATCAGTGACTATAGCACATACTGTATCACAGCTCATCTTAGAATAGTGTGCTGCTGTTGCTGGGGAGATGAGAGAAAATCATTGTCAGCGTTAAACACATCATATTAGCTGGTAGAATCCTAATTGGTTTATTATTTGATGCTTTAGGAGAAGCTATATGATCCAAATGAATGCAATAATCTTCCTCTTATAGTTAAAGTCCGTTAAATGTTACCTGTAGCTCTCCTACATAATTTAACTAGCAGTTTAAATAAAACAGGGACCTTTGACTGTGGGCTGCTGGATGTTGTGGGAGCATATTAACCATTAAGTGAGTTAAGTCTCCTTAACAAATTAGCAAACAACAAAGATCTGAGTTCACTCACACTGCCGCTCTATATAAAGCTGATGTAAGCGAGCATTGTGCTTTAAATAGCCACAGGCCATTATTGCAGCGTAGTTGAGTTACTGATGATGTAGAAATTAAAAATGATATGGCTCTCCTGACGCTCACAACTCTTCTGGTCTTCCTGAAGCTAAAGAGCTTAAAGTCTGTGTAGAGCCTGGCTTTATATCAGTGTGTGGCTTTGTTCTCTTCAATCTAACAAACTGTGTCAGGTTTGACTTTGATAGATTGGTGCTATTTTCTTTTTGTAACCATTTCAGTGGTGAATGAACTGGATTGTGTTTGTATTGAACAATTTCTTTCCTCAGTGATAAATTGATGGCTGGGGTTAGTGTGGAGTACTAAAAGCAGAGGTAAAATACTGGCCAAATGTTTTGATGGAGTGTTGAGTCAGTTGTCTTATCTTGCCGGATAAATAATTTAGACTTTATATCAATTATTAGGTGGCTTGTTAACGGCCAGGTCATGATTTAGCGTGTTTCTGTATTTTCTGGCTCTCTCAGCACAGCAGATCGCTCGGTAAGCAGGTCGTCTGCCCTCTGACTCACTCAGACTGACAGATCTCATCCGTTTGTGCTGAACTGATGGAGAAAACAAACATGTTCAGTACAGTCTGATACTGACTGTATATGAAACCTGGCTTTAATTAGGGAAAATTAACCTTGTATTAGATTTAGTTCCATCATATTACATTTGTTCTGACCAATCAAAAGGATTTGTGTTTTGTTTTCTTAATAGCGGTAACAACCTATTTGAGGGTGTTGTATCTTGCTGATGCCTGTAATATATAAAGTGCTCACTGATCCGGTTCCTCCTCCTTTGAGAAGAGTTCTTATCATTACACGACGACAACTCCAGCGACCAGCAAACATGACTGTGCGATACAGTGCTGGTCTACGGAGTTTGTCAGATCAGCCTTTTCTCTTTAGAGCGAATACTGTTTGAAGCACACGACCCAGTGACTCCTACAGCGTTGCTGCTTTTAAATCGACGTGAAAATCATGGCTCATTTTATCCCAGTCACCTACACATAGTGCATTAATGCATTAATGCTTCTGTTGTCTTAATGTTGTGTGTTATCGTGACGGGTTATGTTGAGAATATGTGTTGCATTTTAATTTTAAATGTTGTTATTATTGCTTTGGATGTTTGCCATTTGTTGTGTACATATTTTGTTTTATAAATAAGTTTATATTTGTCAGTTGACTTCTTCTGTATACTACTGTTTTTTTCCATTACTATGTTTAAACACACAGTATATACAGAGGCTAGAAGATTGTGTAATATAGAGTTTCTTATAAACTTTTTTTTTCAGCACAACCTAGGCAATCTGATAAAAAAAATTCACCAACTATATAAACACACCTGAGCAAAAAGTACTCAAAATGTTTAAAATCGGATTTAGTTTGTGAAATTTGGAAATACGTCACAGTTCAAAGTTCACTAGGCTCGTTTTATGAACGGTTTAATTTTGTGACTTCTGCACAATTATTGCTACTTTATATCACTGCTGGAAATGTGATATACAATGAATCATAACTTTGACCCACATAAGACACAAAAATAAACACTTTTTTCTGTGACCTATAAACACAGCAAATGACCATGTGTGCACCTGCGGCACAGATCTGTGAGCATCTGTGGTCCAAACTTAGGGTTGAAATTACCTTATGATGCAGCTGTACACTGTCCCTGTCAACTAAACGAGTAAACAAACAAACCAGTGCACTTTCCCTCAGCTGTTGTGTTATTTTAATTTAGATTTTGTTTTTCTCAATAGTGAGGAGAAAAGAGGCTCAGTTCAGTGTACTGAAACAGAAAGGCAACGATCTGGTGAAGAATGGTCACTTCCAGGAGGCACTGGAGAAGTACAGTGAATGTCTCACCATGAGATCTGATGAATGTGCTGTTTATACCAACAGGTAAGCATGTAACAACACTACTGTGCAACTTTAAACCCTGTTCTTGTAAAGTCGGATGAAGTCGTAGAATCATAAGCAGAAACTGTGACGCTGATGTCTCCAAGTTCTATATTTTAGGATCAGGAAATGATTTTCAAAGTCACAGCACAGTTTCTTAAGAGTGAAAAAAGTCCTCTAATGCTCATGTATACTTGTTCCATAATTTACAGTCAGTCATACAGCAGCTGCAGATTATATGACCACATCTTTTTATTATAGCAGACAGTAGAGGGCACCACATAATCACCAAGATCCCAACTCCAGTCTGTTCATTACACTATCTGGATGAGAGCAGCCACTGTTGATTTTAAAACACATTCTTTATTTTTTTGCTAAATCTTGGATGATTTTATCACAAGTTTAATGTAACTTTAGTTTCATGGCTTCATGTGAAATTGAGAAGCAGGTGTCATTTTTTACATTTACAGTCAAAATGAATTCACAGAGGAGTGCGAGTCTCATCTTTATGTATTTGTTCAAGTTTTCACTCTGTGGCTGCAAACAAGGCAGAAGCTGGTGTGTTTGCAGTTCGGTGCATTAATGATAAATGAACGTGATAAATAAAACAAAGATGCATCACTGTGTGACAGGTGCGCAGTGTTGTGATAGCAGTGTCTACTAAAACTACTAAATATACTTACAAATGTACTTACAATACAAAAATATCCATATTAGGTAAGATAATGAGCCAATGAGATTCCTTTTTCTTAAGAAAAAACTAAAACAAAAAAACATGCTGACCAGATTGATTGAAAGAATGATGTCACTATTGGGAAGTAATACACGTTTACATGAATTAAACCAAGTAGGTGACATTTAACATCATAGTACAGTAACAATAGTATGAAATAGGCAAGTAATAATATGGTAATACCATCTTATTTTTTACAGTAATTTTATATTTCTATAGTAATTATAGAGTCATTTCTGCGTGAATAAATTACACTGATGTTATAGTTATAATTCTCATTAGTAATTATCTGGATTTTACTTTGGAAAGAACTAGGCATGAGTCAATACGATACTCGGTATAGGTATCGGTCCAATATTGGGTCAAAATAACTGGATCAGATATAGGACAGATACAAACATAAAATCTGATACATTCCAAAAGTGCTATAGTTCTCTAGTCTGAAATGCTTCATAGTTTAAAAAGGTTAAAATTACTGTATTGGACTGATATCGGTATTGGTACATGCTCTAGTAGAAAGAACTTGGTTTTACTCTAACACTAATTAATATTAATATTATTTATATACGTTGTCATTACCAAGCTAGAAATTGTACTAGAAATAAGATGGTGTTACCATGATATTACCTGCCTCCTACAACATTACAATGCTATTACCATGTACTGTTGTTATTTTTTAGAGACTGAGTGAGCTCAGTGTTGAGGTCATAGCTAATCATATGGTTGCTGCTTCCCCCGGTTTTAGATAAATATCCAGTCACTTACTGTAATGCAGGGTTATTAAGGTTATTACAGGTTACATATTCACGTACTGTACTGTGTTGGTCTCGTTCATGTACTGTAATGTGGAGTGTGACCAGATTACCTTTCTCTCGTTGATTAAGAATAAAACTCATTCAGATGTAGATTTCCGTGTGTTGTTCAACATGCAATGACATTGTGGTGTAAATGAATATTATTACTACTGTAGTATTAAAAGCCTAACATGTATCACTCTTTGACTCCAGAGCCATTTGCTTTCTGAGGCTGAATCGCTTTGACGAGGCCAAACAGGACTGTGACTCTGCTCTGCAGCTGGAGCCGAGCAACAAGAAAGCCTTCTACAGACGAGCTCTGGCCCATAAAGGTTTACAGGTGCCCGTCACACCCGATGACAAACACACTGCATCATCTTAATCCAATATGTGGGATTAAAGCTTTGGCAGATTTATTTTAAATGTTGTCTATAATGTTCCTACACACGTAGGACTATCTGTCAGCCAGCACTGACCTGCAGGAAGTCCTCCAGCTGGACCCAAACGTTCAGGAGGCCGAGCAGGAGCTCGAGGTGGTGACTGGTTTGCTGAGACAGAGCCTGATGAAGAGCACTGCGCACACACCGAGGGTAAGAGATTGATATTCACACAAAACACACGTTTACCTAAGCTGTTATTTGCAAATAGCTGAGAGTGTAGAGCATAACATTTTGCTGATGTCCCCCAGGTTTGATGTCTCCCTGCGGATCAATAAACAGGTGTGGACTTGTATTATACTATTAGCAGCTGTGGAGGGAAAAAAAAACCCCACACTCTTTTTAAAAGCCATCAACTTGATTAAGTAAGACCTGTGAAAACAGAAATGACTGGTGGTAATTTCTACGACAGGCTCCTTGGATGACTACGGTGTGAGGGCTGCACCATCTGTAACGTGTGCAAACTGCACCATAACTCCCGAGTGCACAACTCTACAAAACAGGCAGCCTTGTTTTAAAAAAAAAAAATAAAATGTCAAAGTGCTTGACCTGCTTGCAATATAAAGGCATTCACGTGATGGTGTAATGCGTTGTATATACAGATTCATGCACCAAGCTGCCGCACACTGTTCTCTATTGAGGTAAGATGGAAAAAAAGCAGAGTGAGGGATCTAATGTGTGCCTTATTGAAGTTGTTATTGGGCAGGATGAAATATGCCAAGATTGAGTTTTACTTTGATTTTTCTTTTTTTGTGTTTGTTTGGTTTCAAAATGATTCAGTCAGCTGACGATGGAAGGGCTGAAAAAAAAACCTGATCCAACTCAAGTGTAGCAGTATGTGAAGATGACAAATGCGTTCAGTATAGGTCATTTATCATCTCGGTACGTTTCTGTGTATCGAGGCTTCCAGCTCTGTCACTGTTTATACCTATTTATATTATCATAACTGCTGCTAATTTAAAGCTTTAACAGACTTTTAACCCTTTATCGGGCAAGTGACTTTAAATGATAACTTCTGCAGATATCCAAAATGGCATCGCTACACAGCGCAGTGAGGTTGGAAAATCACATGACGTTTCTCAGCCAATCAGCGAAGGTTAGGCTACGTCACAGATTGATATTTTTTACATGAAAATTCAATATTTTAAAGCAAAAACGTCTTGTTGTGCCCTGCAATGACACTATAGGAAAAAGATAATTTAATTTTGAATTTACAAGCATTTGAAAGGCTGTCTGATAAAGGGTTTAATAAAAGTCTGTTACAGTCACACAGTGCTGATTAGGCCTTCGCTCCACATAACTCCCTCTGTGTTTCTCGGTATAGTAGTGAGTGTTAAGATCCATTGCCCGGTGACAGAATAATAAAAAAAAAATCCAACAGAAGTTACGCATTGCAGCTTTAAGATGACAGCTCACAGTATAATGGTCATGCTTTTGGGGAAGAAAAAAACCAACGCAGACCTCCACAGCTAAGCCATAACAACACTGACGGTAATATAGATATTTTTTAAGACTGAGTGAGCTCAGTGTTGAGGTCGTAGCTAATCATACGGTTGCTGCTTCCCCCGGTTTTAGATAAATATCCAGTCACTTACTGTAATGCAGGGTTATTACCGTTATTACAGGTTACATATTCACGTACTGTACTGTGTTGGTCTCAGGGTCAGTCTTGAATGTACACGGGGAACTTAAGTCTCCTGCTGCATCCAATATTAATGTTTGTGTCTTCAGCTGCAACAAAGAAAAAAAAAGAAAAAAAGGAGCAAGGATTGTCCATCAATCACCTCACCTAGTCATATCAACACACATTCATATCACAGTAAAAACATGATATCACATACTCCTCTATAGAGCCAAACGAGTGATACAGCTCCAAGCAAAACAGTCCCAATGAAGGTTTAATTCTGTGGAAGCCATCTTCAGTCTGAATAAACTGATATTTTATATATGATAGAGGCTTTTTAACCCTTTTGGTTTATTTCTTAGCAGGATTAACAAAGGCAAATGTGATAAAGGGGGTTCATAGGTTGGAGAATTCCCATTTGCTTCTGATGTGGATTAAACAGTAGATGCAGGAACACTGCAACATAGGGCGTTAAAACATTGTGTTGATTGTTCAGGGAATTATGCACAGAGCTTGATTTTTGTTGTTTTGTTTTAATAATCAGGCATGTTCAGTGGTTGGATAGTCACACGTCTGTACAATAATTGTGCTGATGAATTGTTTTGGTTTTCTTCTATTAAAGCAAAAATTAGGTTAAAACAGACGTATTACAAGATGGAAAGGACAGACAGGTAATCAAATGGCAAAACGTACAATTGGAAATCTCACATTATTTAGCAGTTTTATGATACTTACACACAGTATATCCTGTCCCGGCTCCTTTGCACAGGTGTTTTCACTTATTGAATCTGATTAGAGCTGGAGTGCAGTCAGAACACACGGCAGCTCCTCCCACTGTAACCTGAGCAGAGGGTTAATTAACCAGAATTAAAAACACCTGTGTGGCTGAGCAGGTTCCCAAACACCACGGGAGCCGCTCTGTTTTTATTTGAATAGCAAACAACGCCTCATGCTTTTGAAACGTCCCGTCAGCTCATGCAGACGTATGAATAGCACAATGTGCCACGGCTGTTATTTCACTTGTGTCGACATGTACATAACTTTGTTTTTCCCCTTTTAAAATAAAAAAACACAAAAAACTCATCGACGTGAAACCATTTGACACGAGGCTTGAACAGCATCTCGCTTCTCTGAATGTAAAAGCATGTACTGTATGTAAATAGTTTGAATGCAAATGTAAATAATAAACAATAATGTGAATGCTTTAATGTGCCTTTCTTCCTAAAAAACCAAAACTTTTTCCCTCAGATGAGTCTGAGTGACAGTTAAGATTGGTGTGTATACATTTTAACATAACATTAATAAATACAATTATTTGTTTACCCATTCAAAATGATATTAGGCGATAGAGATTATTTGGATGTAAATTAATGCTCTTGTCATGATTGATACTGGAATAAAAAGTGGGTACCCTTATTGGAAATTTGGGAAGATTAAATAGTCTGGTCTCCAATGATAAAGGAAGTTATTGTTTCCTTAAACCACGACTGCTTAAACTGAGCTGCTAAATGAGTGTTGTTCAACAAAAACAATACATTTTCCACAAATATAAACAGACAAGAAGGCTTGATTGAGAAATTTATTGTTTAAAGATATGCATTAACATGCAAATTATAAAGCAAATTAAGAAATATAGATTTTCTCTCCAACCATCATAAACCAATTTTGCCCAAGTTCAAAAAAAAAGAAAGAAAGAAAAAGACCTGGCACTGGTCGTCAAATAATAATAATAATGATATTAATATAAAACTCACAGGATTATAGTTTGTTTTTGTCAATAAAGACAAGGTGGGCTAATCCTGCAAACTTTAATCATGTCACTACTGCTACACTGGTGGTGCACACTGGATGTACTTTCAGTTTCCCGGTGCTCAGAGACTCATGATGCTAACTACTTTGGATAAAACGGGGTTTATCATCAACACATGCTGAATGAACTCTAACATCTTTGAAACTTTGGCTACTTCAGAGAAACATCTTTCACATTATTGCTCCTATGAAAAAGGACTTTCACCCTAAAACACTTTGGTCACAAGTTTTAAAATAGAAGTTTTAATCTACCTACTGAACTGTAGGTGTGATTTCAAGGAAATCATTAAGGTCCCATCAAATGCTACAAGGAAGGTGAAAATCCATATCAGGATTCATGCACTTCAAACTTTTTTTCTTTTGTATGAGGCATAAAATTATTCACTTACGATTTTTGTGTTCATCCATTTGAAGACACACAGATTGAGAAAATAAACACAATACAAAGGATTTCCCTCTCCGAAAGGCACTGTGGGTCCAACAAATATAAAATCATTTGCATCAATAACTTGCAAGGATTTAAGAAACAACCTTTAACACAGTGTGGTTACATTACACCCAAAGCTGAGAATCAGAAAAAATAACATTTTGTTCATAACTGAGGGAGAATCAGAAAAAGGGGACATTAATACTGTACATTCACTACTGATTATTAAACCACTGAAATATGCTCCAACACACAAGAGGAGTTTTTCATTGCACCACGTTTAATTTGTACAACAACGTCGACGTATTTCCTTGATTGGACACATTAGCTCATCTTATAGTGAAGCTAAGGTGTTTTTACTGTATTGCAAATACATTGTTTGGACGGTAATCCAGTCCAGTCCAAGACAAGCCCTGTAACATATACGTCATGCTACACTTTAAAAGGAAAAAAGACCGAAATAAACTTTTTTGCATTTACAGGACCTGTCGTATTCCTCTCCTCATTAAATTATATACAAAAAAAAAAAAAATTAAAGAAAAACTTTAAAGATTGAGCTTCTTGCCTTGGTGCAACCTTAAATACATTTTTAGCACAGCAGACAGGAGCTTAATAAACAATAAAAGTGAAGCGGGGCTTAGTTTCCCGCCAGATTTAACTTAGGAGTCTGGACCCAACACTGGGCTTCAAAATTATAACCATCTTTCCCAAAATGGAAAATAAAAATAAGCAAACATGTAGCACAAAAATAACAGTCACATTTTAAACATAAGCAATAATAATTACTTTACTTTATAGATGATTATGGAAAAATAAAATCTGCTGTGCTGACTGGTCCCACTTCGTTTCAGCTATTATTTTTCAGCTGTGGTGTTTGTTTCTGCTGGGCTTCTGTAGGTCATAGTGGTGCATCACTGCAGCTCGTCTCCACAGAGAGACTAACAAGGTGACAGCAAACAGTGAAGAGTTTGTTCCTTTAAAATAAAGGCTCCGTCTCCTCAGTAGCAGGGTTTGTTTGTTTTTTTAAACCACTGCGGACAGCACACTTTGCTCCAACGTGATTGCATCTAATGTCAGCAGGTAGGCTGCTTTTTAAAACCAAGGGTAAATTTAAAAACCTTTTTTTGTTTCTTTGTTTAAAAATGCATACAAAGCTGTGAATCAAGTTTAGTGTTTGAAAATAAGAAGCGATTTTTAGCCCAGCCTTAGCTCGAGTTTAGATTCAGAAAATCATTGAGTAGTACAGACCGAAAAGGTCAGACTTTGTAGATCATCATAATAGCAGGATTCAGCCTTCTGTAGTTTTCTCATCATACCGATAACCTGCTCGACACTTGTCCACATGCGTTCAGCTCTACCTTCTTTAGATCTTGCTGCTCCGGCTTCAACAGCAGACGTCACAGATCTGCTCCTTGTGCCACTGAATTACAACATTGAACCACCTGCTTTGACTTTTCTGTGCTTCTACTCTCTTTATTAACAAATCGCTCTCCAACTTGAACCCCTCTGTTACTCTACAGTCTCACATTCACGTAATATGCCTGCCTCCACAGCGGATAAAAATATAATAAACATGACCATCCAGGTAAAGCGACTGCTTCAGTTAAGAGTGAAATTAGGTGATAAGGCCAACAGCAGGAGGACTGAAGTGTTGCTTCATATATCTGTTTGTATACAGTGCTTCCTCGTGAGGCTCACAGGCTCTACTGCAGCGTTACTGATGCTCTCTTTCACGCTCTTATCTTCCTCTGGCTTTGAATCTACCACTTCACCTACATTCTCCTCACTGATGTACAGAAACATGCCACTACTTCCCTCTTTAGGCGAAGCGGGTGGAGATGCAGACAGCAGATGCTGGGTGAAGGCCGCATGGCTACTCCGTGATAGATTATGCTCCAGGCGGTCATTTTCAACCTCAGGCATGGGTGTGACGGTGATGTCGTTGAAGGCGGTTGCTGCGGGATGACTGAGGGAGTCCATCGGGGCGGAGCAGGGCGGATGAGCTGGTCTTGAGGTTTCAGGGTCGGAGCAGCTCAGCTCTGAGGAGATGTGGCTGCAGTGGGAATCGGCCACAGAGGGCAGACTGCCGCTCAGGGACGGTGAATCAAACTCAGAGGAGTTTGTGCTGCGCTGCTCCAGGAGCTGAGCATCCATATCTCCTTGTGTTTCATTCATTTTTGTTTCAACTTTGCAGCCACTAGCTGTTTTCCAAAGCTTTCCTTTGCTCTTTTTGCCACTCGAGGGGGAGGATTGCTTTGACCAGGAAGATGAGGGGCAGCCATGACTGTCATGTTGCATACAGCTACAGTTAGAGGGGCACGAGCCACCGCTGGCTCCTTTAAGGCCAGCAGTGCTGCTGCTACAGCTCGCTTCATCCAGGCTGCTACTGACACTGGAGTGTCTCACCTTCTCCTGTTTGGACTCGACATCTGCCTGAACCTCCAGACTGTTGTCTCTGCAAAATAACAAGTAATGAATTTAACAAAAACATGGCTATGTGTAATTACATACATTTTTACACACATACTTTTAATTGCAAAACAATCATGTCATACATTTTTCTGCTTGTAGGATGAGTATGTTGGGACTGTTTACCTTTCCAGAGGCATGTAGGCACTGAGGATGGATCCTGCCATAGCTTTCGTACTTGCGTTGTCACTGACTGTCCCGAGACTGACAGTGGCCGACTCTCCACTCAGACTGCAGCGCTCCTTCTGGACATCGGCCTGCACTTCCATCCTGGATGAAATGAACAGTTGTTAGAATTTAACCATGATAACAATATCAAATATCAACAAAAGCATGGAGTTATGCTGCTCCTAAACAGAGTGACAGACAAACTTGGCTGAAAACATAGTGACGAGAACTGAGCAGAAACTATCAGGTCAAGTTACCTGTTGTAGCAGCTGCCTGACAGGCTGCCGGTGATGCTGGTCCCGGCAAGGGCTGTGGTGCTGGCGTTGTCACTCATATTGTCCCTCTGAGTGGACGACATGCCACAACGCTCCATGTGGCTCCCGCTGACACTGAGACTCAGGCCCGTCAGACCACCGACACTTGCGCCATCGCCGAGGCTGGGATTGTTAAGCCGTGTTTCTGCTACAGACGTCGTGTCTATGGAGACATAACGTCACAGTTGAAACCAAAAGCCCTCATGAAAACACTGAGTTCATCCCTTTGACTTTTACAAACAACTTCACTGACTTCCCCCCCGGTAAATATATTACGTAGTGTGAAGCGAACATGTTGATATGTTCTAAGGTGTTAACAAAAGCCACTCTGTCTCACACCTTATGTTCATGGAAAGGCCAGATTCCCCACTGTCACATGGAGTCATAAATAACATTCCGTGTTGACAGAGGGTGCGAGACATAGTCTCTTCCCTTCAGAACCTCCCTGACAAGCAAGACAACTTCACTCAACAGTCAGGCTGACAGTGACAAAAGCACCAAAAAAAACAACAACCCCGAATGTGCACCAGACATTTCACACCATCATACAACTCACACACTTATCCGAGTCTCCTGTCAAATGTTGTGTTATTTCATGGGCTATGAATAATTTGCAGTGTGCACACAACAGGTGCCAAGAGTTTCACATGTAACTCAACATGCCAAGCAGGGTTGGCAAATCAGTGCAAACACATACCAAACCTCTTGTGCCATGGTTGTTACAAATTGCAAGTGTATTCCAGATTCTCTGGTTTTATGTTACACCTTGATGAAAAGGTTATGTCTACAATAACACTCGCAAAATAAGCAAATAATACTAATGTTCCTGTGTGGTAATACCCTTTCTTAAGGGATAATCATTGTGCATTAAGTTTTACTAGCTTGTAGATTCACATCATTGTAACACATTCGAAAAAACATGACATTGCTTCACTGTTTTTGTCTATGAAAATGCAGAATTCTTTATTTTCCAATGTCAGTTCCACTTACCTGTGGCTGCAGCCCCACTGCCTATGTTGTCATTTTCATCATCGAATTCTATTCGCACCCCTTTGCCGTTGCCAGCTGACACTCCACAGCCACCGCTCCGGCACAGTGAAATCGGGACAACTCCATAGACATAAGCCAGCATGATGGGAACACCGATGCCTAAACAACACAATGTAAACACACACTTAAAAACACATTGTGGGTCAGGGGTAAATGCCAAACACGGCGTATGACAAATTCTTCTCCAAAAGCAAAAAAGTAGCAGAACATCTCTGTTGACATGAACTGTGACGAATGCTTTGGGACACTTTTCAAACCTCATATGATGCTGGAACACATGCTTCGCGTTCTACTAACGACCCGCAGAGAAAACAAAACCTTGTGAATAATTCAAATGTAGTTAAGGAACAGATGGTGCCGCGGAGAAAGACAAGAAGGAAAAAAAACAAAAAAAACAGCTCCTACTTACCAACAGTGACCGCAGCAACCACAGGCGACACGATCACAGACAGCGTCACACCACCAGCTATGACCAAGTTCCTCTTGTGTTTAGAGATGTCCTTGCCCTCGTAGCGGTTATGGATCTGAGGGACAAAATGTGGTCTTTTATCTTTAGAGATTAAATCACAATATGAGCAGATGTGACTATGAAACTACAAACAATCCAGTCTGTCTATTACACATCGTAAAAGTGATTGAATCAATAAAATGGATTAAGTCTACTCAATACAACTGAGGTAGTTCTAAATCTTCCTGCATCTTCCTGCACGGAAATGTTAGGCCTACAGTATATGCTACAGTTGATAGTGGATACTTACACATAAAATGTCACAATGTCAGAAATATAACAGATAATTTACATGCCATGGCTTTGTTTTATTCCTTATAAATCTATTGTACATATTTTACAGCAACTTTAATGATACAACACAGAAAATTAAAAACATGTATTTATTTCTGTTTATTAACCTTTCACTGCCCACCTGCAGCCCCGTCAAGGACCACTAGGGGGAACTATGAGGTTCTATGTATAACAGACACATTCTTCTGCTTTAACATTGTAATTTTGACAAAATCATTTGAATTCTTCAGTCAAGCACTTTTCAGAATCACAGTGTTCACATTTAGTTTAGATAATTTCATAAATGTCTGGTCACAATCACTTTATGTTTCCCTTTGTCTAAATAAATAGTTAGTTATCCATAATATTACTCAGCTTCCTGGTGGTAGCACTCACCTTTCTTCCCACGTAGACTGGAATACCAATTATCATTGCGGGGATGGCGATGCCTGCGATGAGGGCGATGCCCACAGGGGCTCCCACCAGTGTGCCAAGTTGCCAGAGAATCTTCTTCTTTCTGCTCCAGGGCTTCTTACCCCAGAAGGTGCAGCCTGACGGACTGAGAGGAAAATGTGTGTGTGAGCAAATGCTTGTTATTAGTGTTAATGAAACAAAAATGTGCTAAAACAAAAGCATATTAACAGATGAGATCAATCGTAGACTTTGACACTCAAAGGAGACATAAATACACATACAAAACTGCTCCTCTGCACTACTATTCTTTTCTCCATTTTTGATCTTGGGTTAAATTTTTCTTGTTTGTCTCACCTCAGATAGTGCAGGTCAGAGATCTCCTTCATGCAGAGCCAGCAGAACTCACAGCCACAGACAGCACAAGTCATGTGATTACAGCTCCCATCGTTCATCTTAATGATGTAGGCCGAGCACCGAGGACATGGCTTGATGTCGTCACCTAGTGAGGTTGATTGCAGGTAAGTCAGAGAAGCCTTTTAAGTGAAATCATCTGCACATATGGTGTGTGGTAGGTATGTTGGTACACTGGGAGAATTTTTTCACGTCTTCAATAGCGTAAAAACTGGGCTAATTAGCCTGTGGGCATCAGCATTAAGGCTTTAGTTAGTAATTAATTACCCGCGGCTCCACTCTCTTGGCTGTAACTGAGGGAGGAGGACCTGAAGCTCCGCAGCTGGAGGTTCTGAGCCCTTTGTTGTCGTGCTGTGTCACACGTCTGGTTGGGATGCCACAGCTGTTTGCAGTGGTAGCAGAACTCTGTCCCACAGCCGTCACGTCCACATGTGATCTTTGGGCAGCTGGCGCAGCCGAATGCAATGACTGCATAACTGAGAGAGAAGTAAAACAGAGACAAACTGGTTTTAGTAGTTGCTGGTGAGAGTGCATGGGTGCACTAGGGGTCAGCACAACTAAAAGTATACGATCAGTGTAGGAAAATTAAAATGGGTGGTGTGTAAAATGTGTAAATATATAAATATATAATTTCACGGTATATATTCGTACTGTTTCCATCTCCAGGAATGTGTCTATTACATAAACACAAGAAATCAGATGTTAGACTTTCCACCAAAGAGCTCTGTTACAATTATAAATCAATACTGGAACAATCAGTTCTGCTAGCTACTGCATGTCACAATGGTGTCCCTCATCAATCATTACAGTCAGTTTAAGCAATATTATTGAATACCACGCGCAGGACAGGGTTTATTCCGACAACGGTTTTATTATTAAGTAGGAAAATCTAACTGTTAATCAACAAAAACAGCAATTTATTGTTACAAGTGTTCTTAATTATAACTATAACTTTCCAATAAGCAATCCTATTTTTTAGTGAATGTGGGTGGCTCCCGTTTATATTTTGTTGCTCCTCACAAACGTGAGTCCCACTTACACCATTGAAAGGACTGTAGAGAACCTGAGAAGCCATTAATCAAATATGTATGACAACCTTGACTATTCCCTGAGATTCATGCTCCCATAGCAGGGTTATTATGGTACGTGCAATAAGACAAAAAACAAACAGCAACTAACAAATCACCTGGACAATTGGATCTACAGTGGAACTTCCCCCTATGCATAAGCATGAATGCCTGGTGTGAGAGTCTGTATGAATGACTCCGTTGATCCACTCAAAATCTACATAAATCCAGCTAAATTCAGAAGTTAATAAATTTTCTACAGCAGGACAGGGGTGCTTAATGAGCTCAGCACAAACTCCACGGAAAAGAAGACAAGTCAGCAGCAGTGATGATGACATCAGCTCACTCACACACACACACACACACACACACACACCTATTCTTCACAGGACACTGTATTGACTTCCATTCAGTTGGACAGCATAAACAAAGCCTGATATCTAACCTTAACCATAACTAGTAAATGACTAATCCAAACCTTAACCTAACCACAGTTCATATCATAGTCCTAACCTTAACCAGTTATTCAGATTTTGCTCTTTTAGGAGCAGGTCTTGGTCTCCGTGAGGACTACCAGTCTAATATATGTAACATACCTGACTAAGTGGGCCTGACGGTGGTGTAGTTGTTAGCACCCTTGCCTTGCAGCGAGAAGACCCGGGTGGGAATAAGGGCCTTTCTGCATGGAGTTTGCATGTATTCCCCGTGTGTGTGTGGGTTTTCTCCGGGTTCTCCAGCTTCCTCCCACAGTCCAAACACATGCAATGTGGGGATTAGGTAAATTGGACACCCTAAATTGACCATAGGAGTGAGTCTGAGAGTGAATGGTTGTTTGTCTCTATCTGTAGATAGATGGCGAACTGTCCAGGGTGTACCCCGCCTATCGCCCGATGTAGCTGAGATTGGCACAGCACCCCCTGCGTGGAGGATAAAGCGGTAGATGATGACTGACTGACCTGACTAAGTCATAGTTCATGACAGAAAAGATCTTAAAGAGATTAAAAATATATTAAAATATATACACAGTACACAGACACACACACATACACACACACACACACACAGAGAGAAATAACTAGATTAAAGTATTTAATCAAATAGAAATGAGTTCAACTACAAGAAAACTTGTAGAACTCTTAAATCCAAGTCAGCCCCAATCATACTACATTCAACATCTATGGGAACGATCTGAAAAATACAGTGTGTTCAAACTTGAGCGCTGCTCAAGAAGACTGGGCCACACTACCTGTTGACAGATGCAGAAGAATCACTGGCTGTTACAGATGTTGTGCAACATTTAATTCAGGGTCCATGCCATTTCCATTTATTTTATTATTTACAATATTTAGTTGAATCAAATATTGAAAGCCAAGCCTGGATTTATGATTTACGCTGAAGAGGATTGTTAGATACAGAGTAGAACAACAAATCCCAATAACTTGTGTGTGCAATTACACAGGAATCAACAGTGAGAGCATTAAATAGTAGAGAGTGGCAGTGAGCCAGAGCTGAACTGTTGGGAGGAACAGAGCAAGAGGAGCTGGACCAAGCTCATGAAAGAGTCATTATTCTGACAGACAGGGTCAGTGTTGGTGAAACAAAGCCATGTGAGAAGAGTGAAGGGTGAAAACAGCAATCACTCAAAACTTAATTAATGGGAACATGGGATACAGAGCCCAAACTCTATTAATACAGGCTTTTTGTGTATGTAAAACTTCTGCCATGTGAAAAAGCACAGTGGGCTCTCTGTCTCTCAAAATTCTACTGAAAAATGGCTAGACTGTTAATAACATAACTTTGTGACAAGAAAACATGATGTAACAGATGTGTGACAAACACACAGACAAGGACATCCCCCCATGGTATCACTATGTTGAGAAGACGCTATGTTATTAAATGCGAGGGCAAGGTATCTCTATAATTGCTGCCAAATGACAACAACAATTAAAGTTGAAGAGCCAGTGGTGAAAACACTTTTTAACATGTTCCTCAACAATACATCACAAACTTCCTGTTTCAATGAGAGGATGAAAACAAACGCTGCAGCAATATCCAGTTCAGATAAATGAAAATGTTCTCTGATCATTTGAACGAGGACAGCACTTAAGGTCATTGCAACAGTGCACTGAGCAACATATGAAGCAGGGTGACCTACCAAGCAGGGAAAAGTAATGTTTGCCTGTGAGCAATCTGTTGAATGCCTACCAGCACCAAACATACTCAACCCTGGTCTGACCCACACATACACTATCACGTCCATGTGAAAGACAGAAACCAGAAACACTTATGGTGCTTTTCCAATATACAGTTCTAGCACTACTCGGCTCGGCTTGACTCTTTGGTATCTGCTGTGGTGAGTTTTAAAACGAGCCGAGACGATACTAAAATGTGACATCAACAGACTGCCGACCACTGGAGTCATGAGCATGACGTCTGACACAAGAATCAAACCCGCCATTGTAAAAAAAAACAAAAAACCAGCAAGAGCCTTACAGTGAGTATACATAGCTGTTGTCCACTTTCTGTGTGACAAAAAGCCACAGACCGAGCAGCAAGTACACCATCACCTCGTCCTCCATTGTTTGTGTGGCTGCAAGTTGATTTATATCAGATTTTTTTTAATCCATCTTTACTTTTTTATGCATTATTATTATTATTGTTGTTATTATTATCAATAATAACAATAATAATCATAATAATAATAATTAATAGTACTTGTTTTAGTACTATGTTTGAGCACTGTTAAATATACTCATTTATTTTAAGATGTGTATATCAACTACAGCCTATGACATCACAAAAATGACAGATTCAGTGTGATGACACATCATCACTCACATCTACTTTTTTTGTCTGACTCATCAGGCCTAGGGAATAAACAGGTCTTACAGCTGCAGGTTATTTATAACACAGAATAGATGCAAAAGCTGGGGTGAACTTCAAAAAGACAGATTGAAGCCTTTGATTTTCCTTGATGTAGCTGCAGACTGGGTTTTTTCTGGGACTCGCATTGATTATGACAGAAGAGAACATCAAGCACATCTTAGGTAACTGACAGAGAAGTGATGAAATTTGACGTCTTTGTGGAAGTAATTTCAGACCTGAAACAATTTTTAACTAAATGGCTGAAATAGATTAATATACTTATTTGACTGCTAAAGTTTGTCAAGTAGACTAAATGCCTTTTTTAAGTCATCATGTCAGCATGAACTACTAAGGGCATATATAAAAATCCAGAAAGCTTTCACCTCGATTCATGTGGTCTTTTATTTTTATGTAAAGAGTGGGTAGCAGTTACTTTATTTATATATAATCCTGAAGCTGTATTTCTTACCCACAATCTGGGGCAGGACACCAGCGGCAGTCAGGTTCAGCCACCAGCCACCGCCTCAGCATAAACTCCTCATACTTTTCCATGAGTGCTTGGTCCCCCAGGATCATCCGGATGTCATGTGGGTTAAAGCGCTCTGAACACTCTGGGCAGCTGATGTTGACACGAGACTCGGAGATCTCGATGCGGAGATACTGTCGAAGGCAATCTCCACAGGAGCGGTGGTGACAGGTCATGATGTCTGGGAAGCAGTCACGTGCATGGCGCAATAAACACAAAGGGCACTCCAGGAACTCTGATGAAGACCCTGACACTGATGAAGATGACACTAAGCCTGGTGCTGAGTGGGCAGAGGTTTTATCTTGTAAAGTTTCTGTCTGTCCAGTTTCGGGGATGACGACGCTGTCCAAGCCAGCTCCAGCCTGCAGAGGCCTGGATTTGCGTTTGGGGTCACGGTCGGGTCGGCACCGCCGACCAAACAGTGAGTGGAGGGACAGACGGCGCCTTTTGGGGTTCTTTCTAACTGAAGGGAGGCTGACAGTAGAGGCAGCGGAGTGAAGATCTCGCTCTGAGCCTGTGCTGCCATGATGTTGCTGGTGCAGGCTGCTCATCATGCTAGAGGGGGCGCTGCTGGTGACTACCAGAAGTTAAAATATCAGGAGACAAAATGAGGGAAAGCAGAGGGGGAGGCGGGAGGACTGGGGTATAAGGGACTGGGTGAATAGGGGAGGGAGCTAAGCTACTGGTAGCTATGACATAGTGGCTTATGGCTGATATGGGATGTTTCTTGAAGTCAGCTGTGTGGTCTGTCCTGGGTTTGAATCACAGTGATGAAGTGGTTTTGTTGAGGCAGAGATATGCTCATTCACAGGACACCTGAAAGAAACACATGAAAAACAACATAAAAGACAAGCCACAGCTGAATGCATTCATTACATGTCCAGCAGTAACAACTGCTGTACTTGAGGATGTAAAAACAAACAATCTACTCTGGATATGACAGTGAAGATAAGAAAAAAAAAATAATTGTGGGATGCTTCAATGGTTTGTGTGAAGAAAAGACCATCCTTTTGATAATTAGTAATTTTCTGGCAGACTGCAGACATTTTTTTCCAGGCGTGTCTTCTGTTTGCTTAGTCTGCTTACATAAACAACTGCATGAGTGTGCATTAGTCAAGTGTAGGCAAAAATCTGGTGTTTTTCCACCAAAGATTTCAGATGGGGCCAAAGCTGTGTAGCACCACCTAGCAGGGGGTGCTCCCACATGTTCATATATTAGTGTGAACAACTTAACATAGCATCTGTGAGGAAACTGGAAACTCAAGAGATAAAATTGTTTAAAAAAAAAAAAATAAGATTGCTGAAGTCACACTACAATTCAAAAAGGAACACAATGAAACAAGATTCCGCATCTAAATATAATTTGTTTCATTCTTCAGTAGAATTACTAGCCAGTCTAAGTAGCTAATAACACAAATGAACTGAGGTGAGTTTTTGTGAATGTTTTAGAAACCCCTAAAGCTAACCCTAACCCGGCTTCAACGGGTGACACAGACTCAGCTGAGAAAAGTTAATCCAGCCCAAACACAGAAAACGTGTTTAAAAATCAATGGCCGGATCAAGCCATACAATAACAGTGTGCCTCTGTACGCTAGGAAAATGTCAGTGGGAACATTTAGATGCTGACTGTACTTCCTCCTCCATGTCATCCAAAACTATACATAGGATTTATTCTCCAATGAAATGCATCCATTTCAATTTGACCACATGTTTACATCAACCAGAAATATGCACCCAAGCACATCAACAATGCCCACATTCACAAGTGTCCTGGGATGTGCGTCCAGGCTCTAACCTGCGCTAGGAGTAAATTTATACTCTAATCTTGCATCTTGTATGAGCAGTTAGTCTCCTCAGAGTTGTATTGCAAGTGGTCACTCAATGTGCATTTGAGAGGCCTTGTAAACAACAATCCATCTGAACAGACAGATTTGAGATATAAGGTCTAAACATGGCACCCTGCCTCTGCTACATACAATAATCTACATTTAGCAAGAAATTAATAGCATTAATAGTGTATGAAGTTTACCATCCCAGAAAATATTTGTTTTCAAACTCCATTGATAACATGGCGTGTCCCTGTACAATACCAAGCAAAAAGTACCCACTGACATTATCTGGCTTCTGCTTGATATATTCCAGTAATATATACTGATTTTCAGAACTCTCGTCTGATATACTTATCTTCAACACATGTGTCTTCAGTGAGTGTGTAACAAAAAATATGTGGTCTTGTTGCTCAATGTATAGTCAACTGTATACTAAGGACAAATGAGATGGAAAAATAATAAACATACAATAGGTGGATCTTCCTGATGTGCAGAAACATTTTGAAGAACTCAGTTCCTATATCTGTTTACACTAGATCAGGGTCTTAATCAATTTCCCCAAAACAAAACCCTGGAATCGAGAGGTACTTCTTTCTGAAGGTTCATAAACATTCTGTCTCTAACATTCACTAAAAGGCACTCGGGATTACTCTTCACACCATTATATATTATACAATTTAAATGACTCAACCCTGCACACACTTTGTTTTGCTTGTAGATTTACCAATGAAAATGGGGGAAAGGGGAGCAAGAAATCTTATGACCGGTCAGGTTTTGTTATCCATTCACACACAAATTATGTAAAAGGCAATTGCTGCATTTTTGATGTTCCAAAAAAAGCATCTTAATATTCTCACAGCTTTGACTTTGAAACACAAACACATCAGAGGAACTTTACCCCTGGGAAATTCAATGGCTGTTATTTCTCAGGAAATTAAAGTTCCTGTATCTGTTAGCGGGAAACCCCTACTAATGCCAGTGGACAAGCGATGCTCATTTTGGAGATAACAGGCCCTTAAACCAGTACAAACAACAGTCCATAACATGGAGTTTCCATTTATCGGGTGTGATCATTTTTAGAAGATGACTTCAAAAACTACTCTTGAGTATCCTGGCTCTGTGCTATCATGGATCAAAAGAACAAGAATATGCTTTCCACTGCTGAGGCATGAAGCAATGTCCTACTCCTAACACTATAATTCCACATCATAACAAAGCATTATGTACTGGGTCAACCCATCAAACCATGAGTGCAAGAGGAAACTTTAACAAGACAGAGCAGAAATTCCAAGCAACCCACTAGCCAATGTGAAATTACACTCCTGAGGACTAATTAAACTGGAAAAGCCTGCCTTGGCACTGTACTGAGTGAGTGGGACTTTCCATGTGACTGTGGCCACTCACAAACTGGTATGTCGTCCCAGTTACTGAGACAACCCCAGGGCAGGAAGTGTACTGCTGTAGAATAAATGCTTTCAACCTTCTGTCAACTGCAGTCAAAAAAAATAGACTTGCATCTGCTTCATTTGATGCTATTGTCATGATTACTGTAGCAATATGATTTAAAATCAGTGGTTTTTGTACTGGAAACAGTTCAATGCAAGTTCACAGAGTTATTTTTTTTTTTTTTAGGGAGATCACACTATAATCAGGGTGTCAAGATGGACTGGGAAAAAATAGCAACAAAATGTGTCACTTGGGGTAATGGTTTCTGTGGTAATGGTTTTAACAAGAAAAGCCCTACAAACCACAGGGCAATAACATATTGGCACCTGCACTGCAATAAACCAAATGAATCCCGGTTTCCATTGCCTGTAATTTCACCAACAGACAATTAGCTGCTCAACCAAACTGCAATTTGGCTAAATGTTACAGAACTATGACAGCACTGAAGCATGTCTGACCCAGATTCGCAAGCACAATTAATACATTTTTAGAGGATTAATAAGCTATGAAAGGAACATCTCCCCTCTAAAAATGTTTGAATATGACTTGAATATTATGAATATGAATATTCATGTTAGCTGTGTTACACAGCCGCACAGCTGCAGCCTAAAACATTTTATTAGATTAGGTTGATCAGACCATACCTTGGGTTACTTGTATTCACTTGCAAGTAAGAATGAGTATGTGGGAGTCCAATTTACTAGATTTACAATTTATAGAGGCATACATTGACATTAATGAAGTACTGGAAATAATACACTGGCCAATAGGAAGTACTAGTGGACTATAACTAAAACATTTCCCCTATTAATTGGGAACAGTGATACTTGTAGTATTGTGTTGCTGCTGTCTGGATTTAGGTTAAAGTGTAACTTCTTTTGCTCTCCATGCAAACTCTTACTCTCAAATAAATTAAACGCACAAGGACCAGCTTCCCACGACTGGAGACAAGTTGCTGAATGTGTTCTTCTGTAAAGTGTTCATCACGTACACTAATTTCCGGTGACATTCCAGCTGGAGGACCAACTTCCTGACTATGACAATGCATTCAGTTATTCGATTATAAAACATGAAAGAGCCCACAGACAGGACCCTGAACCATACATTTTTCACACAACTTTTATGTTTTTTTGTGTTTCTTAATCCAGCCTTAAGTAACATTCCTCTGAATAATATTCACATTGGGGGAAAAGTTATGAAGTTATTGTTAGACCGTTCAGTACTCGTCGGATAAAGGCCAACTTTTTGTCAGCCAAACATCAAAACAAATGAGTCGCTTAATGAATCTCTATTTAGTCTACTTTCTGTTAGCCAAAGTATAATAATAATGGTGGATGTTTAACAGAGAGTGAGGACAGGAGGGACTGTAATGGATGCCTCTGAGGCTGCTTTTAGGCACTATTTACTAAACAGTCTGATTGAGAGCCATGAGGGGAGGGTACTTTTCCACTGTATCTGGTACACTGTGATCAGGCGACAGTTTTATTCAAATGTCAGCGTCGTTGAAAGTAAGGATGCGTTAAAGGGGTGCAATGACAATGTGGCTATATTTTTCCCAGCACTAAAAAGGTTTTTTTTTTCTAAAAAAGCAATTGGCACATGAGGTTTTGTCAACATTTTATCTATTCAGCAACATGAAACAGCAAAAAGGGAAAAAAAGTCCCCATGACTCCTCTTTGAGTAAGGAAGATCAAATACAGATACCATTTGCCCGTAACAAAGGGATATATATATATATATATACACATACACACACACACACACAACAGGGGGGTTTAGATGAAGATCATAAAGGAAAACAACATCATGATGATTTATTCTGAGTTTAAAGGTTGTTTTAAAATCAGCAAGATGCAACAGCAGCAGGCAGTAATGCATGCAATAACATTAAGGAGATTTGCTGTTATTTTAATAATATTCCTGTATTGAAAGGTAATTCTGGGTCACTAAGTCATCTCAGAGTGAAGACAGGTTATTTGTGCTCCAATTGGAATCAAATGTTCTGCACCAGTTCTTGGTGTTCTTGCTTTCTTCCAGAGACTTAAACAAGATGAAGAATGTCCAGGCCAAATGCACAGGCAGTCAACATAATGGCTGGATTCTCAAGCAAATATTGACTTTGACTTCTGGAATGATCTGACAAAAGATGTGCTGCTTTCCTCAGAATATCTGGTATTCAACTGGTGGTCCACTAGGGTTATCTACGGTACATTATCAACGTTTCATAGGGTCCAGGCAACCACTGACTACATAACTAACTATTCAATCAGTTTCAATCATGCATTTAACCTGGTGCTACATACAGTAGATGCTAAATTTAAATTGACCAGATGTGTTTTTTCTTGTAAAATGCCAAGTTTATCACTGATTACTTTTCTACACATGATGTCACTGCGGTGCATCCTTATAGCTACTGATCTATGACTGAACCATGCAGGTAACAGACAATTCATGCAGAATAATGTCTGCTTGTTGCAAACTCTACCAGTCATTGTCTGTTCTGCTGCATTTACACTGCAGGTCTTGATGCCAAAGACATGCTGCTGTTTGACGACTTGTTAACAATGTCTTTCAAAATCTGAAATCTGCATTTACCCCAGTTAGACTTAAGAAGTTCAGTAGCAAAACCCACCCTGTGGGTTACAGGGATAGTGTCCACATGTGATCAGGGATAGTGTCCACATGTGTTTGCATTATTCACCACGATTGCATTTCTATGTGCTTGGCATTGACACTGGAATATCTGATCTGATTCATATTGGATTTCCACATACGAATGAGGCCTGGAACCAATCTGCTGATAACCGAATCCATGTGCTTTTGGGCTGTTTACACCTTCTTAGGTCATATCCAATGTGTGCCACATGGGAGGAAAATATCAGAATTTGGTCACATGCACCATGCAGTGTAAATGCAGCCGTAGTCCCTCCCTCCAGTGCTTCTTGTTCCACAAGAGGCTGTACTGTCTCACTTTTTTGCTGTCAAAAATTACATTTTAGTGTATTTGTCCCTAGTGCACAACTTTTGTAGCTTATTGAAAACGCCAACATCTAGAAACATCCCTTGCTTGTTGATTATTATTATTATCATTATTATTATTATTATTATTATTGACATGCAAAAGTGCAAATGTTTGCTTGGATTCAGAGCGCACACGTCTTGTGTGTTTGTATCACAGATGGCTATCTGGCTGTCAGCCAGTGACACAATGACATCAATGATGGAGGGATGTTGGATCCTGGATTATACAAATACAGATTAATATGAAAGATTTAGGATAACATCAAAAACATGTCTGCCGGTATATTGTATTGACACAACAACATGAATTCCCCTTAGTGGAATCCTGAAACACTTTTCCACAAAAGAGCACAATCCATCACTCATTCCTCAATCTCATTTTAATCAGAACTGTGACTTTGTAAATCTAATGGCTGAGTGGAAAATAATTATTGCTTTTAAGTATGAAACAAGTCCCCCAAACAACTGCTGTGGTAGGTGAAGGTGATCCAATTAAATAAAATCACCGTGGTCTGAAAAGTAAGGTGCTCATATGCATGCAAATCTAGGTATGGCAGTAAGTGTGAGACTGATATTATTTCATTGAAAAGTAATAAGCAAACACTGTGATTCATTGACAGAAAACTCCAATAACAATGACTTGGATTAATTTGCCATAAAAGTTACAAAGTACAGATGGACTGTGCACAATTGATATGATATCTACCTGGTAAAACATTGTGGACAACGCTGTGAAATGACAACAGAAAAAAAAAAAACATTGTTGGTGATCATTTCCACTCACTTACCCTGGATTTCCACTGGACGCGGAACGGCCGCGGAACGGCCGCGGCGCGGTTCTGCTTCGTCCTCTCCCAAACGTCAATCCCCACCGGGCGCGTTACGGCAGCGGCGCGGAGCCTTGCGAGCCAGCGGTATTCACGGAAGATCGCGCGATAATCTCGAATGGACGCGAGATCCCGCGATAGACTGTGTGTACAAAGGAAACAACAACAACACAGCTTCTTTCATTTCTCCACTTCCATAATCAGTCTCTCGTCGTCCATTGTCTCCGAGACCCTCGGATCAAATGACTGTTGACCTGGGAGCACCGGTTCTTGACGCAACGTTGAGGTGAAGTTGTGACCTGCGCATTGTGTTTTATTTTGAAAGGGGGGCGGAAGTGTTTTACTTTGATACTGTGTCGGACTTCCTGTCTTGTGCGATCTGCTTCGTTGAAATTTACGAGGTTCAGCAGCGGCAACGGAAAAAATAGAACTGAATCCTATCGATAGCGCTGCGGCGCGGCGAGCCGCTTCTGGGCCGCTGCTGATCCGCGCCGCAGCGCGGCCGGTGGGAATGCTCACATTGATTAGAATGGAAGCGATTTGCAACGGCTGCCGTTCCGCGGCCGTTCCGCGTCCAGTGGAAATCCAGGGTTACTCATACTATGGCAAATTCTTTTAAAATAAAATGAATTTATCAAAGAAGTTAAATGACACCTACTGTCAAAATATAGGCTGAAACATTACCTATCAGTTAATGTACAATATTAGGTTACTTTTTTTAAAGAGATACTACTGCTGTTATGACAACTATGGCAAATGAAACAAACTGAAAATTCGCTCCTTTTCATGTTTCCCTTTGAGTAATATTAACCTATTTAGGAGGCCAAAAACACACATATAATGTACTTGAGAAGAAGCTGTAATGACTAAGTGCAAATGTTATCTGTAAGCAACTATAACCTCTCTCTCTTTACAAACAACAAAGTAGTAGACTTCATTAATTGGATTTTGTGAACCCTAAACCTTGAGTGTAAACGACCACACCATCTACAAAACAACAACAAACCCAGGAATTACTTGTTTAACGTGTAAAGACAAAATTAAAATAATTCATGAGAGGAAAGTAGAGCATGGACTGGAAAATAGAAAATGAAAGTGCTAACCACTGTTTCTGTTTCAACATATTTACAACTTGCTAAATGACACCGCACTTAATTTGATGCTCGACACAGTTTAATATCGGATGTGTTTACCTGGCTGACCTTTCTTGACTTACTGGCAAACGAAATCAGATTTGACTAGCAGGAAGCTAGCGACTAACTTTGACAATCCCGAGACTTGCTGAGCAGCTTAGTTGTGTTATTATCCCGTCGAGTTCAAAGTTAAATCGTCAACACCGTTCGTCTAAGTTCACCTTCGCTGCCATGACTAAGTATTCGATGTCCAAAACAAAACATTTTTGCCGTTCTTGAGTTTAACACGAATTTACAAGCTAACAAGGCTAAAAACCGCTAGCCTCTCGTCAGCCCGTCAAAGGAAGTTCTGATCTGTTCCATATTAACCAAACGATGGCTACTTCTGAACATAAATGTCGTTCTTTAACAGGCTCTCACCTTCACTTAGGGACTTGGCGTTTACTTTACTTCACCACAGATGGATACACCGCCGTGTCCATTTCTTAGTCAGTCGTCGGTCGAAAATGTTCGGTAGGGAACTTCGCAGGACAGCCTGGGTGCATTTCCCCGACTGACTCTCGTCTGTTGTTGTTAAGTCAGAAAACCATTACATTAAACATTCCCTTTCCGGTTGGGTTTCCACAATAAAATTCATCCATCTGTTCCTTCTTCGTTTTCCGGCAGAAGAAGCGTGGCTTTAGTGCTTTGCCGCCCCCTACCTGTGACAGAACGTCATTGCTACATTTACCAGAGGAGAAGTACAGTATCAGATTCCTTGCTGCTCTCTTGTGTGTATTATGGGTACTGCACATTAGGTGTATTAAACCCAGGAGTTAATAAACCATTCAGTATCACCCAACTGTATTTTATCATGTCAAGCAAATCAGAGATTGCATTTAAAATGATCTAAATCCAGCCAGGAACCACACATAAAAACATATTCTACTATCTTGTTTTTTTCTTTCCTCTCATTTGATAAAATGTCAGCCTGCTCTCAAAATATCTACAGAGCTTCCTGTGGCCTATCCAAAAGTAGCATACCATTTTGGGGGGTTGCATCATATGCCATGACAATCTTTTTCAGTTTTTTTAAAGGGGTCTCTCCTTTTGCTTTACCAGACGAACACATCTGATTTTGTTTTCAGCAGCAAGCAGAGAGGTAAATAGAAAACCTCTGCACATGACACCAATCACAGTGACTGTTTTCCTTGGACTTTCTTTGTATTGTGCCTTATTATGAATATTAGAAAGAAAGAAAAGAGGCCTACTTCCTCTCTGAGTTGCACAAGGAAGAAAAGATTTCAGTAGTACTATAACTGGCTGGACACAATCAAAATCAGTTCCCATACACAGAAAACCTCTAGTGTAGGATTTCAAAGATACAGAGACTCACAGTGATGTCATCAGGGTGTCACTGTATCGTGGTCTCAGAGGCTGAAATGCATCTGTAACATTTGTGAATAGTTTTATTTAATGTGAGTGTGTTTATGTGCGGCTTGTTTTTTGCTGATTGAGATTTATGTTTCACTACTGTGATGTTGATAGATGTGTATCTGTTTCTGTTTTGTTTCTGTGTTTTTTTTTTTTTTTTTACACATGACCTTCTATAAATTGGCCACGACTCAGAATAAAAAAACAAAATCACTGACAAATTCTTTGGCATAACTGGTGTGTCTCAAATGAATGTTGATGTTGCCTCGCTGATTCTTTGAAATATCGTTAGTCACATCAAATAAACAGAAAGTTAACCGTTGGTCAGTGCTGTCAATTTGAGTTTAAATTAGTCTTGCACTGAAAAGACTCTGAAGCCTTTGTGTCCCCCTCGGTGTAATGCATGACTGTTGCTCTGCAATTAGTGACTCAGTGGTTTAGAAAAGTCACTGGCTAGGAGGAGGAGGATATTTGCACGTCAAAGTTCTGGGGTTAATTGTTTGCAAGGCTATGTCAGGTTTGTTTAGACCTAAATTACCACTGTTTCATTCAAATAGGCAGAACAATTTCACAGTTTGAGGATTTAATGACTGTTTTCATTTCGCAGCCTAAATGACTCACTGCACTTAACATGTATATTTCATATGCATAATAATGTGAATATGCACTATGCAAGGAGGAGTTTGTTCGTTTACATTTTATTTGTACAAAAAACACACATCAAGTCAAGTCTTTACATATATTCATATATGTAAAGACATATATCATTGCTTCATATAGTTGGTGAAAATGGTAAAAAATTAATCAGATTGCCTAGCTTGTGCTGAAAAAAAGGATATAAGACACTCTGTATTGTACATTCTTATATCCTCTGTATATACTGTAAGTTTAAACAAAAAAAAAAACTGCCAAAATGCTCTAGGTTCTTAGGGTTAAGGCAGAGCTCTTACAATATTTTAGAGAGAAGGGAAACCCAACAGTTCACACGATGAAAAAGCACATTTGGTGTCAGTGAGAGAAAATAAAACCCTCAATTTTAACAGGAAGAAATCCCTGGCAGAACCAGACTCACTCATTATTATAAAGCATAAAGTATAACTTCACATGCTCTGCTGCTTATGAGTCACTCTCTTACATCTTTGCTCAAAAACCTGTTTCTTACACTGGGTGGCAGTAAACATTCACTCTGAACACTATAATCTCGGGCTTATAAAACCTGTGAGTAGAGCCATGCTTCCGGCACCTAAATTTCCAACATGATATTTAATGGAACTGTAAATTAGTGGAAAAAACATGTGCATCATTTTAGATGAAAGGTGCAGCAATTTGGCAAATGCGTCCTCAGTGTCAGTGCATAATTTAAAAAAAATCATTTGCATACATGCATGTACGATACCTTATGTTGCAGAATATATACATTTCTTTATTCATACTTTATTGAATGTTTACTTATTACTAGGCATCTGATCAACCCTCCATCTGACCTCGACATTTCGTTGTACAATACCAGTATAATGACAATAAAGATGCTTTCCCTTCCCCTTTAATGGAATTCCCTGTAATACCAACTGTAGCATAAATTATTTTAATGGAGGATCGTGCAACACTAACTGTATAATTTGTGTCTTTCTAATACAACAGTTGACTCAAACCTTCATTCTGATTCATCCTGCAACCCCATTCAATCCAGTTTTACCATTTAAACTCTCATGTGCTGTTATGATTTAACCGGGCATGGATTTCATTTTAGTGACATTTGACAACTCCTCTAAGGCATTCATTGCGTCAATGGCTGAGTATGTCAAATTAAAAAAAAAGAAATAAAAATTCCCATTCATGACTAGCAAGTTTAAAAGGCAGCAGTCCCCATGGAAACAGGAGCTCCATTAAGATATTTCCTGATAGAGAAGACAGAGAGGAAAGGAGAAAAATTAAAGTTCTGCAAAATTCTGGTGGGTCAGAATGTCCAGAAAGTGACTTTTGAATATGTTGGCTATTCTCTGTATTCAGTAACATAAGTATCTGCATTTTGCAATTAGTATCCTGTGAACTATTTGTTCTAGATTTATCGAGATATGTTCCTTTAAGTACTTATGACTCAGTGGTTACCTTGACGCAACTAAGGTATTTTCTGTTTTCACACTATCAGACTTTTCTTGTGCACCAGAGAGAGAGAGAGAGGGAGAGAGAGAGAGAGAGAGAGAGAGAGAGAGAGAGAGAGAGAGAGAATGAATGAATGAAAGCAGTCATCCAATAAGAATGACTCAACTATTTCTCCTGTATATAAGTGCTTTCTGCTCACAGGAAGGAAATATGCACAAATAAGGTAAGGTCAATTCCATGTTCTTTGGCTGAAGAAATCCCTCACAGTTGAATCACTAAAAATGGCTGTAGTAACTAAAGTAGATGGGAGCTTAAATTACCAATGAAGTCTTATTCACATCCATGGTGGTGGGTTGACTGGTTGCATCACAGATGACTCCATGCCACGTTCCCAAAAAGGGCCTATCACTGAAGCATGTGCCACCTGCAGGTTTGTGTAACGCTGAATATGCACTGTGCCGACAGGAACATCTTGACAGAGGCATTGAGATTAAAATGGTTCCTTGCACAACTAAATTATTAGTTCCACCGTCTAAATATAGAACCTGGATCTCACAGTGTAGCATTAGAGATAATGACCAGTGATGTGCAACCAGTGGCTTATTTTCAAGGCAAGTATTTTTAGGGCACTGTGATCCAAAATGGAGCCTACTGTAGCTGGAAATAGTACTTTGTGAAACCAATGGTTCTAATTTGCACCCAGCTATGTTTTTTATAACCTCAAGGGATGAACATTTAGTTTGATAGATGTTCCCAGTTCATGCTCACAAAACTAAACCTTTACAAGCTATTTGTTTTTTTTTTTATCTCACTGAATATTCCCATCTCTTTTGAAAGTTAATTGAATTCTGTAGCACTTACAAACTAATCTCTGTAATGCTTTTTAGCTCCAACTTGAGAGCACATACAAGTTCACCAGGCTTTCTCTTGTGGACTGAAGGTCAGGAGTTTTTGGGACCACATTTTCACAGTTTTGGCTCCCAAGCTGCCAACAGGTAAGATCAGCAAATCCTGTTAGGAATGACATATATACACATACAACTATACAATGCCAAAAAAGAATGAAAAAAATCCACTCATCTTTGTTAATGTGAGCAAGTTAAAGCACTTTGGTTAATGTTATAGGCAAATGGTATGGTTTTGCATACTGATCGCTAAAGCATTGGGTCTGGAGATGTTTTTGGATTAAATCAGACAACACTATTTCCCAAAACCCAAAAACCGAATGTCTCTAAACCTGCAACATCCATCCATCCATCTTCCAGCTTTATCCTCCACATGGGGGTTGCAGTGTGGGGGGGTGGGGGGGGTGGGGGGGGGGGGGGGGGGGCACTGTCCCAAACTCATCTGAGCGAAAGGCAGGGTCCACCCTGGACAGGTCCACAGGCTCACATACAAACAACCATTCACTCTCATGGTCAATTTAGAGTGTCCAATTTAACAAATCCCCATATTGCATGTTTTTGGACTGTGGGAGGAAACTGGAGAACCTAGAGAAAACCCCCTCACACACACAGAGAACATGCAAACTCCATGCAGAAAGGCCCTTGTTCTGCTGCACAGGCAACAGTGCTAACCACTCTTTCTGTTGACACATATTTACAACTTGCTAAATAAATTGACAATATATCTTTGTTATGTTGATTAAAAACAAAACAAAACAAACAACAAAAAACCCCACTGAAAATAATGTCACACAAGAACTATTTATTTTTTGTTTTGTAGCCATGCTTTTGAAAGGGGCTTGATTGACTTACAATAAAGTATAAAATAATAATGAGAGATGGCTTGTGACAGCACTGTCTGTTTTATATTTGAAGTCTTCCTACCTTTGTTATTCCACCCACTTTTAGATGAAAACCTACTGCACAATGCTAATTTGACAAAGTCAATCAATTTTTTTTCAAACTATATTTAAGTAAATAACTTTTCAAAACCTTCAGCCTTCATCTCCTCTGCCTGTCACTCGCACACTTCATCAAATCAATACACACACCAACATGTTAAATCTTTAACTCTTCCAATTTTCCATGTGACTCATGTGATTACTTGTTGATCAGGTGACTTTCCTGATCCCTTGATTTGTGTTTATGCTTTCCAAACATGACTCAGTAAAACAATTTGCACATCCTCAGACCTTATTATTCCATAGTAGGAAGCACATCATGTGGTAGACCTGGCATCTTGGTTGGTACCATGAAAATACGTCATAAAAAGTATTTCATAGGCAGCACGAATCATAGCCAGACATCTTCAATAACTGGAACCCTACTGTCTCTGCTCCTTTTCAATGAAACACATTCACATTTTAATTTTCACTGTTTTTTATTCATGTCAAACTTGATTAACAACTTTGAAATATAGCACCGTATGTGACCACTGACGAAATATGTATAAAAACGTAGGTTTCGTGTGAAATCTTGCTCTGGCTCAGAGACCCCCCCCCGTGGTTTCTGTACATTTGTGTAATAATATGTTAACCCCCACCAAGTTTAAATGACGCAATACCTACAGGAAAAACTTCTTCTTCCCTTGCTTAAGCCAAAACGATAAAAAATGAATGAAGGCACAGACTTGCACATGTTAACACTGTCAATGATTCTCAATAGCTTTAAAAAAAAAAAAAAAAAGGACAAGAAAAAAATCCCTCTACACATGGACTGTGTCTGTCATTTATTTGTCAATAAATATTGGCATAATGGTTGCGTGGCCGCTGCAATAAGTAAGTCATGGAAAAAAGAAACTGCACTTGTGTAAAAGTGCTGTGCAACGCTTCAAATGTGTTGTATTGAACAAGAAAGCGCTCAAGAGAGTTTCCATAGCTACAGGTTCATCAGAATGCAGGACATGTGCAATCCAACTGCACTTGAGCTGTGAGAGTGAGGACACGCAGGGTGAATTGATGCTCTCTCCGGAGTCACAAACGCTACCATTAAGTTCAATTAGCAGCGGCTCATCCGAAAACCTCAGAATGTTGGCTGAATAATTAGTCTTTGGAACCAAAGTCTGCCTGAAAGTTACCTGCATGTTAAATGACGACATAGCCGTTGCTTGATATTCTTTTTCTTCAGTTCCGTTTTCTCGATGCAAAGTCAGGGTCAGGACCTGGACCATTTCAACTGAGATGGGGACATTCACTCGTGGTTTTTCTTTCTGTCTGCTGTCATTAACCTGCACCAATTAAACTTGATATGTTTCTTTAACCTCACTGCTTGGGTCAGTGCAGTTCTCTGCAGTGCCCAAAAGTTTCCAGCTTTACTCACAGGTGCAGACGGAGTCCAAGAGCCACCCGACGACAGCCACAAGGGCTTGTCAGTATCAGAGCAATGTATTCGGCTCCGTTTTCTCCTTAGGGGCGGCCGACTTGGTGTTGCTGGGTTAATCTAATTGCAGCATTACTATTCTGTTATGAGCTGCTGCCGGAAGTTAAGGGTTTCACCAGACACCCATTGCCAGTACAAGCTGCTGTAACTACATCGCTAGACTGTCCAGACAATTTTTCCGAGTTACCCAAACCTTTGCGACTCCTGTTTTGGCTGTGTTTTGTTTTGCATTTCCAGACTTTCATTTAGAGCAGTATGTGTGTCTCACCTTCTGCTTCCGTCTTTTGATCACATACATGAGCTGATGAGCTGTCTGATGCAGGACACCCTGTTCACCTTCAGTCGTAAATAAATTCCCACAATTAATGTTTGCACAGTGAGTGCTGTCACCCGAGGAAATATGCACATGGCAGTTTTCTCAGTATTATAA
The DNA here is from genome assembly GCF_958295425.1 of Solea solea. Classification (NCBI taxonomy): domain Eukaryota; kingdom Metazoa; phylum Chordata; class Actinopteri; order Pleuronectiformes; family Soleidae; genus Solea; species Solea solea. The sequence continues at coordinate 16,232,248 of NC_081153.1, forward strand.
TGATATTACCAGTTTTGCGTACATTTCATTTTGCACTGACCTTTTGCAGTGCACCATTAAGTGTTCTTTTCAATGTCCTGCTGTCACTCTCCTCTCATCAGATTTGTTGTCGAATTTATTCCATGAAAAAGAATCACCACAGCAACAGGAAGTTAAGGATTCCTCCATATATCAGTTACTATGACAACGTGGCTCAATAGTGAAGTTCCAGCACAGAGGAGCTCCCTGCATCTTGATGAAACATATTCACAATATCTGTCTAAAACAGAAAAGTGCAATTACCTTCTAGGTGCAGAACAGCATTCTACATTTGGAGTTGACGTCCAGCTGCGATCTGCAGGGTAAATCACACCTTGCACTTGCTTCTTTTTTCTTTTGTTTTTATGCAAAGCATGTGTTTCTTGCACGTGTTCGCCTGAGGCTGTGACGCAGCCTGTGTTTGTGCCTGACCTCGCCTGCAGTGGAAGATCACCAGGATGACGGTGTCATTATAAGAACAAGTTTCGATGTATTGCACATTTTGTCACACACGTGCAGCCTTGCAGTAGAACGTTGAGCACATTTCAACCCGAAAATGAGCCCATGTTTAAAGGCAATGAAGCATCACTGACAATAGGATTTTAATTTTCAATGTTGTTCACCTGACTTTCCACGTCACCGAGCATACTTTTTCTTTCAGGTGCGTCAGTACACCTGTCAGAGGCAAATCCCTGTGCAGCAACAGCTTCACCTCTGTCAGTTAGCATCACCGGGTTGTTACGATTACGTCAGAATGACGTGAAATGTACATGCATATTAACTATTTTATAGTTAGATGTGTTAACTGTGTTTATATGATGTGATATATGCTATGATTAGATATGCATGTGGCATATTTATGTTGTGCAGGCACGGGGTCTGACAGATCCATTCAAAGCTACTTTGTTAATGTCTGTGGTGGGATCAAATGAACTATGAAGCATCACAGGGATTATGGGATTATCCATCTGTTGTTTATTGGCGGTTCGGTTTACAGACAGAGAAGACGGTGAGATACAGCAGCCAGAAAATATCCTTAAGATGTTGCAGATATGAGTTGGCATAGTTTTTATTAAGTGACTGTGTTTTTGTGGCATAATTACGTCAAAATCGTTGGATCTAAAATGGTCCTGACGAGGTTGGAGTGTGATATGTAAAGTTGCTTACTAACTCCAATATTAGTATTATTCTTGCTAAGTTTTTTTGTTTTTAAAATTTGCATATTGATGTGGATGCATTTTACTCTATAAGTAATATCCTAATTTATTTTCTGTCAATCTTGAACTTGGCCCACTTTATTGATTTATTTTATTATTGTTTTGGGTTGTGAGAATTTGTGTTGCTTCAGTCATCACGTGTCTCACCTGCTGTGGAGAAGCTGTGTGTCCACACTGACGCTGACAGATCTGCAGCAGCGCACAGGAGCATGTCCCGGACTCCCAGTAGTTACCGGAGTAAGATGTTTATATCCGGTTATCTGGGCCAGTCCACGCAGCTGTGGGCAGTCGTAGGGCGCTCAATTGTGCGCCCAAGAGTTTTCCTATCTTTTGCATTGTAAGGGCGTGTGCATTGTGCATTCTCACTATAACGAGAGAGTCTATGTTAAAGAGTTGTGCGTCCTAAAGGAACCGGAAATACGTCACTTGACAGGCACTCACTGTAAACAAGCGAGAGAACGTTTTTAAATCTGAATGCAGATTAAACACAGTAGTCACAGACTCTAATGTGTAGCTTGTTTATTTAAATTTTCCATGTTTTTATGAATTATTTTTGATGATTCCTATTTTCTTCTTCTTCTACATAGTGGAGTGGCGCCCTAGCGCCCGCTATTGATGGGCCGCCACTGAATCACTCCATCGTAGTTTGGCAAATTTGGGGCCCCCCAACAGCATCATGCATAGGGCCCCCACAAAGCTAGAAACGGCCCTGCATGGGCTGCATGCCCAGGAAAATCAGTGATGATAATGCATCTAAATTGAATGTTACTCCTGTTTCCTGTGTAAAAAAGAAAACATTAAAGATAAATATTTAGCCCAAATCAAAAGACACTCCGACAGAAATTTCACAGAGGGGATAGAGGACTTTGATTTGAACATGCCTATTTTGACCATTTCAAACAATTCCATGTATTATACATATATATATGTACATATATATGTATACATATATATATATGTATGTATATATAATATATATGTTGCTATAAACTTACACTCATACGAACACAGGAGTCAAGTCTTTGAGACTTTGTCCATCATCTCAACACATATGCTGAGTGTGTAATCTTCCATCAGAAGTTTACTGCAAAGAGGAGAGAGGTAATTGCAGAATGGGTGAAACAGCAGCACTTACTTCTATTTAGAATGGGTTTTATTGAAATACATTTTATTGAAATAAATCAATAACACTCCTCAAATCCAGCACAGTAAGTCTGTGTGTCATTTTTCACTGCACATTTTATGAGAACAATATTCTCCGGCTCACAATGAAGCTGTGTTGCATCAACTCAATCCCACTTCACTTAATGTTTTCCAGTGTTGTCTATGATGTGGGGTAAATTATTTCCCCTGGAAAAAAGGGAAGTTGCAGCGCAGAGAAGTGGTGAACTCAAATCAAACCCAAATCCCAGAGGGGAGATGAAGCTCTGATGTGATATAACAAAATGTGCATTTACTCTTCAGTTTGAACCAATAGCTCACTTTGTTTCACTACCTTTGTCTTTCCCCCCTGTCTCTTTGCATCAGTGTTCAATGACGTCTTTGAGCTGCTGAAGAGCTGTCATTCATATTGTAAAATAACTGCTATCAGCCCACTCACATTTTCTGTGTGTGTATGTCTGTGTGTTGTATGAGTGCAATTGTGCATGTGAGGCTCGGTTCATTTGTGTCTGACTAGGACTGAATAGGGTCTGAGAGAAATTGTTGAGGCTGGCTGTTTTCCCCCTTTTTCCTGCTACCCCGGTGACGTCAATGACATTTTAAGGGTCGGCAGTAACGACAGAAGTTTAACACCCACAGCAATCACTTACTTGGAAGTACCAGCTCCAAGGCAATTAGAGTGTTGAGTGCTTAGTCCAGACTAGTAGAAAAAAAGTAAATCCTTTTCATTTTTCTTTCACTCACTGTAATAGTTAGATATGAAGGGTTTTTCTGGACGTCAACATCCTTGGTAACATTCCCCCGATGGCTTTGCCACTGGGGAAAATTATCCAAATCTTCTGGATTAAGGCTCACATTTGTTGTGCACTTCCTGTATTTTAGTCAAATTTATTTAATCACCTGACACTTTCATCTATCACAGCTCAGTGTGGCAGCTCCATAATTTCCCCTTCAAAAAAAGAGCAGAGCAGTTGTAACTGCTACACAATGAAGGCCAACCTGTAAATAAAAGCCAATAAAAGATAGACAGACAGACAGACAGACAGACAGATATAGAAGTTGTCTCTGTTGTCTTTTTAAGTTTTTATAGTAAGTTCCTGTCAATGCACAGTGACCTATATATTCATTACAATGATGCATTCTTTGGTAAAACCCTAATGAGAAGTCAACTAATGCAACATTCTAGTTCTTTCAAATTATCAATAATATCATTTGTATATAATATTGTACATAATAATAATAATGTTGTATTACAAGCACACCAAAGTCTGAACAACAAATGAACAGTTTTAGAAATGGGATCTTCTGAAAACCTCATGACATATAGCCAACAAAGCTCAAGAGATTTGTCTCTTATCTTTTTAGCATGTCATTGCTTGATGAACCATCGTATTACTATTAATGTCTCTCTCCAGCCAAGAAGATACTGGCTGTAGCCAAGAACACCGCCGAGAATTATAGCCAACGTTTTTGCATCATTCCCTTAAATATTCACACATACGCACTTTGTCTGGGCAGGCGACTGAAAATAGTTGGTGAATTGTTGGCCAATAAAAGATAGATAGATAGATAGATAGATAGATAGATAGATAGATAGATAGATAGATAGATAGATAGATAGATATATAGATAGATAGATAGATAGATAGATAGATAGATAGATAGATAGATAGATAGAAATGAACAAATTAGTGAAGATTAATGAGAGTCATTCATCAGTTTTGACTGAGCTGCACGTGTCTTAAAGCTCATGCATTGGGCTTCAAAAGAAATACAAGCTGTATTGAAGCACACTGATTTTGTTCTTCCTTTTCAGAACACCGTAAAAAAAAAACTGAGTTAGATATTTTGTGTGTGTGTGTGTGTGTGTAATTACTCTAAAGCCGCAACCTTTAAAGGGTTGAATGTAAGGTTAATGGGTTTTAGACACCGATGCCAGGGGAATTCTCCACAGTGAGAGGACTGACAAAATTACATACAGGCTCAGCGGCGGAAGTGACTATTAAAGGTTCGAGGAAGCTGCTCAGTAAAAGAAGTTGTTAAAAAGCAACAGCCACTTCCTGTTGGTTACACAAAGAAGCAGGTGAAGGGAGATCAAGGAAATGTCAGGTGAGAATTCTAAGCAAACACAAAGGGAGGCTGATTCATTCAAAAGCACAAAACAGCAGTTTGTGCAGACAGACAGTCAGAATGGCCCTGAGCAACATCCCACTGAACAAAGCTGATTGAAAATTAACTTTTTTGTTGTTGTCACTGAACTGCACCGTCTCTTGAGTTAATTTACACTTTGCAGATGTCCTGTATTTTTCTACGTCTCAATAGAATTGAACAAGCTGAAAATGTTTTTGTTTTTTTCAGGATTTCCTTTTAAAATAAGATTTTTTTTTCTTGAAGGACAAACATTGTGGTGCCAATTTCACACTTTAATAGTGGGACTGCAAACACGAAGTGCAGCTGAAGATGAGTTTTGATGAGATGAGATTAGTTTTGTACGTTTTACTCGGAAACACATTAAAACACATAAAGAGAAGGGGAAGTGATCCCAGTTTTTGGGTGTGTTTGTCCAACGTTGAGAAATTTGATTCAGTAAAATGTGGGGAACGATGAAAATGACAAACGTCTGCACAAAGACACTCAAACAAATATAAAGCCCACAATCTGACACAATAATGACGCAAAGACTATCACATGCAATGGATAATTAAAAATAGTAAATCGATTCTTTTTTGGGGGTCATGTGTTATTTATGTATTGTCAAAAAGCCTGCAGACAGAATATCAATAAAGATTAAGACAGGTGATGTCACTGTATAATTATATTCGAGGAAGCGAAATGACTCACAGTGCGGAAATGAAGCTCATTATTTTAGTTGAACTTGACAGATGTGTCATGAAATGGCTAGAATTATATCTCTAGAATGCAAATGGTATCTTGTTATGAGGACATACACACATGCACCCCCCCCCCCCACACACACACACACTCAGCTCATTTAACTTCAATAGTGCTGTGTTGTAGCCTGAGGCCTGTTATTATGACAAGTGTTGCTTGAATTCACAACAACCTCTGTGATTTTATCACCATAAGCCCCTCTGAACATGGCCAATGATGTCAGCACTGTTATTGGATTTGTATTTAGGTGATATCCCTGCACATCCTGTGCAGTGGAGACATGCCCATATATGGTCAAAGTGCTGAATTCATTGAAAACACTTCATATGTTTTATTTAAAAAAAAGTTAGGACACTCTGTGAAATAAAATGCAATTAAGAAAGACACAAAAGCATTTTATTTAACAAATAAACATATAAAGAAAATGTTTTACTCCAAACCTATGAGGAAAAATAAAAAGTGAAGGCTGCAGCACACGGATCAGCACGCTTGATGACTCTGTTTTTGCATTAGTTAAAACTGTAATTGTATAAATGCAATATTTAATCAGAATCAGATAACTGTCACTACAGACTGTTGAGTCACATGACCCTCTGGTAAACTCCCCTCTATTTTTGAATGTGTTACAAGCATCAATATCTAAATGTGTTCAGTTTCCCAACTTTTCTGGGAACATGATGGTATGAATTGTTGTTTTTCATTACCCCCTTTTGTAGAGCTGGGTCGGCTTTATAGAGAAGCTGCCATTTTGGACAACCATGTTATAACAATAGTCCACAGTGGAATAATGGATATTGATGCTGGCTGAAGACTACATATCTTTGGATTTTTGGCTGCAACATGCAACTTCTGCCATAATTGTTACAACATTTTAGACTAAAAAAGGAGTCATAAATCAAGCTTCCTTTGCAACCGAGTTCAAGTAACTCACAGTGTACCTACTGCTTTACTCATGTGACATGCATCACACCCCGCAATCCTCTATAAAGCTCTGGTCTTCTATTCATTCTGTGTACTTTCCACTCTTCAATGGCTCCCTGTGTGTTTCAGAATTGATTTTAAAATTCCTTTAATTGTAAATAAAGATCTGAATGGTCTGGCTCCACACAACCTCTCTGATCTGCTTCAGCCATATGTTCCCTCTCGGGCCCCGGGGTTGACTGACCACCTGACCTTGGCTGTCCCCAGGACCAGGCTGAAGCTCAGAAGGGATCGGGCGTTTGCAGTCACAGCTCTAGAGCTCTGGAATAAGTTGCTTTTAACTTCTTCTCTTCCTGGTTTACTAATTTCGTGGGTATGTTGTTTTATTGTATGTTTTTATGTCCATTTTATGCATTTACATACAGATTTTGGAACTGCACAGCACTTTGGTGCAACTCTGTTGTTTTAAATTTTTAAAGTTTTATAAATTAAGTTGCATTGGACTCATGTCCTCTGTTTCAGTGTTGCTACCTGTTGATTCAACACAACACCACACCAGACTCAGTGAGAGGGTTAAGGTATTTAATTTAGAAAATACTTGTTACAAATTGTACAGAATAATACGCAGATAGTCTTTTAAAATTCCTCAACCTGGCCAAACCGAGGAAGGAGAGAACTACGGCGTAAGCGACAACATATTCAAAAAGGTAGCAACAAGATAATTGGCTGACAAGGTGGTCGTGTTGCAGCTCTGTTGGGACAAATAAAACAAGCTGAGGAACAGCTGATCGCAGCATTGATGCCCAGGGAAATGAATGATTAGAAGGAGATGAAAACAGGATGTAAGAGAATAAAAACATTAGCACAAATATAAAGCATGTGACAGAGGACGGAACTCATACTCGGGCTACATTTGTGTATCCCTCCTTATTATCGTCACGTAATTATATATGAGCGTCACATCTGTCTTAGCCATAGACTGTATATTAAAAAGGACGTAAATCTTCTGGTTTGAGAAGTGAAGACTGAGCAGAAGGACAGGCGTAGCGGTTAGCCACCACGGGGCAACTCTGATGCTTGCAAAAAAGACTCTGAATGGAAGTCTATGGCAAAATTTGCCTACTTCTCACTTGATTAATTATTAAACATTTTCCTGAGGAGTTAATGGTCTCTAGTTTCTAGTTTCAGGTCTTCTTCAATAGAATATTTTCAATGAGCAACACAATTTCACTTTAAAAAAAACAAACAAAAAAAAAACTACCAAACATTTCTAGAACATATTCAGTTATGAATCCACTTGAATATGGGACTTTAAATAAAGTAAAACTGTTTGATATCACTACACTAGTAGATATCAATGTGCTGAAGACGACTTTTTCACTCTTATTCAGGACTTTGCTTTATACAGTCCAGTTATTAGGGTTGTTAATACAAAGCTTCAGATCAGTAGAGCGTGAGTGGGACCATATTCTATCTTTTATCAGGGCCCAGGCACAATTTGTGGGAATTTTTCCCCACAAAGCATGGCATTTTTGAGGCACTAAGTGTTGTTCTAATTCAAATTAGAACTGGCAACATTTTTTTTTATAAAATAAGGGGAATATGTAAAAGTGGTGAAAAAGGGCTCAGGAGCGCCCCCAAAGGTGAAACCCAGTAGGACAAAGCCAAAACAGAGTTGCACCAAATTTCACAAAACTGAAACCTAAGTCAGGGGCATAGCGCCACCTTCTGGCAGCACAGTGGTGCGCACAATGCTGCTTGCTTTAATCGTCATTGTTTTTTTCATGTAGTAATCAACCAAACATCAAACAAAAGCCATCACTTAGCAATTTATTCAGTAGTCTTTCGGGGGAGCTGGAAATGCATTTTAATATTCTGCCTGATTGCTTCATATTAGCATGGTAATATGAATCTCCCCATCTCATCTTGTATGTGACAATTAAAACTTCAATTATGCATCACTCGGTCCCAAATGAATATGGGAGAGGTGGTGCTGGGGAAGGCCTGTGCGTCATTATCTTCATCATCCTGTTTGGGTTAAATTGAGGACTTGTGAGTTTGCAACCACTTGTTGGTTACAGTTTGGATCAGTGACACAACCACCCACCTGATGGCTCCGGCTGTGTCTACGCACACATTCACTCACAAACCCATTCACATTTACACACATCACACAATACTGACTAATTTTTAAGCAAGCAGAACAATGTACTCATAAAAATCAACATTTTGTCATTTTGTGTCTCAAGCTGGTTTTATTGGTGCATATAAAACATTTGAAATTGTACAACTGAGTGATACATGGAAATGAAAACTCTTATTGGTATTCCTAAAAGATTTGTTTCACCATCCTGGATGTAGGGAGTGTATAAAGGATCAGCTCAGGGCGAGTCAGTGGGGGTCAGTAGGGATTGCTGTCGTTCAGTGGTAGAGTCGCTTGTTTTCAAACTGGAAGGTCAGGGTTTCTTTCACCAGCTCCTCTACGTGATGACCTGTCCCCGGGCAAGATATTTAACACCAAATTGCCTAATTTATCCAGCCATTGGAGAGCATAAGTGTACTCCAATTGCAGATAAATGGAGAGGGTTGCAAAGGAAGGGCATCTGTTGTAAAAGCTGTGCCAGTTCAACAAAGCAGATAGGAAAAAAAATCCTCTGTGATGACCATGGACTGTATATAAAACTGACTGCCATGTCAATGTTTTAAAAATGGAAGTTCAGCGATGTCATCTGCAACATGAGATGTCAATCGCAATTTCCCTTCAGATGAGAACATAATTTACACAACTCATTGTCTCATTGAAGAAAACCTTAAACAAACAATTTAGAGCATTAACTTCTCAGTAAATTGTAAATTCATATTATAAATCGAGTCAAAAAGTTATTTTTACTGGGTCACCTCCTGATGGCTAACTGCTACTTCTGTCCTGTATTTCCCTAGTTTAACCTTTCAAACTGGACATTCTCCATTTTCCTTTACATCCTGAGGTGACAACTCATACAGGAACAGTCAAGAGGGGGGAAGTGTGATTGAGCCAGTACACGTCAACTATGACGCATAGTGGCAATTCAAGAATCCACAGGTGGCTATCACCGAGCGAGACCAGACTGACTGCAAAAAAGGAAAAGATAATGTATTGTGTAAGTCTAAAAGAGATCTGAAAATAAGTTACAATGTAGTCCTCACTTACGCTCATGAATTTTCGGTGGACAACAAAAGGATGCATTTACTGCGTGTTGATGAAATGACTTAAAGTCCACTTGACATGACTCAGGTCTCAGCTTTCCTGTAAATGGAGCTGGCTGAGATGATTGTGAGCATATTTGTAACTCCCTGTTGTGGAGAATCCTGGTCTATTGTGAAGACACTGGTTTGCCATCGTCTGGGTCCATCTGACCTGGGAAGACCTCTGGGATCTGGATGGAGATCAGCACCATGGACAGTGGAGCTGTCCATGGTGCTGATCTTGCATTGGTCAGGAACTTGTGAGATGATTCCTGGACGTTCCAGTTAATGCCCTATAGTCATACACTGTAATCAGTGACTAATTTACACAATACAACCTTAGTGACAAGTCAAGTTTTACCTCTAAAATTGACTCTTGACTCTCAGGGATCATCAACAATCACCACATCCTCACCAGAAATGACCATTGAAGTCTCTCAGTGAAGTCATCGTCAGTTGTAAATGAGCAGTTGTACATGTTAGCTGTCAGGTAATGCAGGTTACTATGGTCAGAGTAAGGTTTAGGATTGTACTATGCATTCTGGAAAACACCAATTCAATGTCACAACCTTATAAAAACATGTTTAAAGCATTTTAAATGACATAAATGTCCATAAAAATGTCCATGTGTATATATATATGTGTTTATTCTGTATATTCTGTACATCTTTCCCACACTTTTGAAAATGTGCTTTTATTTCTCCTGCTTTTATAGGTCAAACCAGGCAATGCACATGGAACAAGTGTGTTCCCAACTATATATCTTGACATTTATCGCCGTCGCTCTGACTTTGTAAGTTCTCGCAGCATAAACTGTGGCGGAGTTTTATCTCGAGCAAGCACATTTTCATTACACTTGGCATTTCTCTGTATCATGCTTAAGGTCAAACATACAGGTGAATATACAACACGTCTCTCTCTTGTCGACTTTTTAAACTTTTAAAATTACCTCTACTTGTGAAGCAAGTCCCTTTGCTTAGAGTTAACTAATATCTCTTCCCTGGCATTCATATCCATAAGTTTACTTTGGTTATAACTCAGATCAACTCAGTGCTGAAGTTTATGGCTTTACACATCATCCAGTTTACATATAATTCAAACAAAGCATAAAGACACAAATATGTTTTTCACTGTCAATGTCAGATCATTTTGTTTCTCAACATACACAACACACACAACTTAAATGTCACCAAATATGTTTGGGTTATTGCCAAACTTTGTTTTGATAGTGTTGTGGTTTCCACTCGCTTAAATATGATGACCTCTTTTTCAGAATAAATGTCATCTGTACTGAAATATCTTAAAACACTTTGTACACAATTTTGTACCCGTTGGTGAACGTTTCTATTGGTGGAACAATAACGACAATATGCCATAGGTGACACAAAAGACAAAACACCACTTATGTGTTAAATTTACCTGATGTCTTTTTTTTCTTTTTTTCAATTTACAATGACAAGGTGTTAAGCCAGACATGAAACCTAATGATTAAACACAGACAGGGAGGATTAGTAAGAACTGTGGAATCACTGAGTTGATGACATTTAAGTCTTCACCCACACACTTTAATTAAAGGGTCTAATGCATGGATTATCAACTGTCGGCCTCCCAAAACTTCCAATCCGCCCCACGACTTAATTCCAGGGATCAATTTTATTTCATTTTATTTCAATGTCCGGCCCCAAAAGTGTTTGTCAAGAAAAATTCTGGCCCTTGGTGACCCCTGGTCTACTGTATTTACAGTATTTTACCAAGCTGAACTAGTCTCCTCTTTGTGTAACTACTATGACATAAAACAAGTATGGTGCAAGAATCTGGGAATGTCATTTTTCTGATTTGGGGAATCACTGTGAGTAGTTGTTGAGATGTAATGTAATTCATGTTTTGGTTTTTTTTCCCACGTTCCTTATGGTTAGTGAGAGAAAGAAACAATCATCCACTCCCCATCTGCCTTTGGAAACCCGAGGCAGTAATAACAAACCGCAGAGGGATGTAGTGACTCACAGTCACCCCTGACCCCCTCCTTCAACACGAGAGAGCTCCTTTGCTTGTGGCCTTCAGCAAAGTAGTGAGTAAATACGTCATACACTGAGAAAATCAACTCTGCCGTACAGAAGTGCGTTCATGCTGGCGTAGGTTGGAAAATCTGTGTGTGTGCGTGTGTGTATGTGTGTGTGTGGGGCTCTGTCTCTCTGTCAGCAGGTGCGAATGCACGGTTGATCATACGACATGTGAATCATGTCAGTGATAGTGAATGAAAGGGATTCTCTGTGTGTCTCAAAGCCTTTTTGTGCAAACCCTCAGTGTTCTAAGTACTGTATGTGGGCGTATGCTCTGTGTGATGCATGATTCACTTTGGTTTGATGCACTTTAACTGTATGTTGGATGAGGCATTTGCATCATTGCGTACGTAAGCACTAACACATTGCCAGGCTAAGTGTTTAAATGGCCCCTCCCACGAAATCTAAATACTGCAGTGTTCATAATTAAGTGTTTCTGCTCTCATTTGTCATTAACAGTGTTTTCATTACTACTATATGTTTCTCTGACTTTAAAATACTTCCTGTCGATGTAAAACCTCTGAAAAACGATGTAATCACTAATATGAATTGTTGTTTTTCATTATAGCCTAAAATGAGCCTTTTAGATTTATGCCACATAGGACCAGCGTGTTTTCACAATAGCCCACAACAGTGAGGTGAGGGATATTCAGCTGCAACAAGAAACTTCCACCATAAATGTTGCTAAAGTTTACACACTGTTCCTGTAAGACATGAGTCTTATTATGTGATGGATGATGATGATAGTGTTGTAGTCTTGGTCTCGAGACCACTTTTTGAAGGTCTCAGTCTCGTCTCGGAATCGACTGCATTTTTACTCGGACAAAGCAGACTCTGGATTTTATTTCAAGACTTGCCTGTGCATTTTTGGATTAACTTGTTAATATTATTACTGTGATTTTGCGTAAATCGTATTTCTTCGGGTACAACCAATAACTTGACTCATTTATCATTTGAAATATTTGTCACCGTTAACGGCTGTCACCCCTCCCGCGCCCTTTCACACGCCCCCCACAAAAGTGCATGTGAGTGACAGGACAGTCAGCCAACTCATCTATAATAAAATTTGGTTACCTGAACCACAAAGACTTTTTGTGCATAAATACCTCCAAAAGAAAACAGCGCAATGTGTAAATTCTGCAAAGCGACGCCAGCGGTCTTGGTCTTGTCTGGGTCTCGACCCCTCAAAGTCTTGGTCTTGTCTCGGTCTCAACCCCTCAAAGTTTTGGTCTTGTATTGGTCTCGATACACTGTGGTCTTGGTCTCAACTTGGTCTCAGTTTAGGTGGTCTTGACGACACTAGATGATGATAGTGGATGAAAATAAACTGGAAAATCTGTGCATAAGAACACTGCAGCAATTTTCAAATGAATGAATGAACTAAACAAACTTCATTACAATGTATTGGTATTTTGATGGAAACATAATTATTCCCTGTGTAATGAGCAGTATATCTTGAAGCAAAAGCCTCTAAAACGTCCACATTAACTTTTAGTGATACAGAAGAGTCCTTTTTGCTTTTCTGTTTTAAAAGTACTTTCTTCAGGTCGCTGTAAAGTCACGATATAAACATGAGGGAAGACCAGAAAAAAACACACACACAAAACATTAATCTTAAAGCCTTCATCTTCTTAACTGCATAGTAAAACACAATGATTCAACTCCAACATCTCTTAATAGTTCATTCATAGTCTCACAGGCATAGAGGCAAGAGCGGTTTCATTCGTAAAAGCTACAATGAAAACGTCTGTGCTATGACGCATTATATGTCATATAATGCGTCACTTCCTCTATCAGTGAATATGAGAGGAAAAGAACCAGCTCATTTTTTAAAAGTTCTCAAGATATAGATGCATATTGAATGGTGTACAAAGTTTGAGTCACAATAAAGCTGCAATATTACTGTCATGGATGATTCAGTAATTGAGCATGTAAGCCATAAAATGTTACTTGAGAGATTTAAGGAAAAATGCATGTAGGAATTCAGGAGGAAATAATTATCCAGTTAATCATTTTTCACATACGCACGCACACACGCACACACACACAGCTTAGGTGGAAATGATTCATTCTCAGTGTCACCTGAAAGTACAGGAAATGAATCCTCCTCACATTGTTCACCAAGAGGCCATTTACATTTGGATACTAATTTCGGAACTTAAAGTGAGATCAAGGTAATAAGAGAACCTGTCACGCTCAGCACAAAGGCTGGAGGTGAGCCATATAATCCAACTCTTCTGTAAAAAATAAGAAAATGTAGCTGTAGCACGGTATCAAAAGAGCACTGGCCTAAGAACACGCAACGGGTCAGCACCACATGTCACACAAAGGAGGGATTCTATATTTATTCCCAGGAGCCAATTACAGGAGCAACATAGTGCCTGATGGGAGGATAATCGGGGGGCTTGAGAGACTGATCCAGGCTCAGTATGTACAAACTCTCATTGTGAGCCACATGTTAAAGCATAAGAAGGAAACACCCTCATCAACAGAAGCCCAGTTGCCTTTATCTATCATGTGGCAAAATCACACAGCTGTCCACTTACACATGCTCTACTTTATCATCAATTTTCCTCTAAATGGGGACATCATTTACAAAATTGCCCTTACATAGCTTGGGTGTGAGATCATTTTCTGGAGCAATTTTTTGTTTGTATTTTGTAGTGGACAGACCTGTAAAAACACCATCCAATCTGTTGAGCAGCCCGAACAACAAATGAATTGGATCACGATGCATCAATCAAACAATCCAACTGCCACCTAACCTCCCCCCCCCATGCACGAGACCCCTCTTTGTGCATGAATCGCCCAGAAGACAAACGCCGGAGACACAAGACAGTTGCAGCAACGTCATGGCAGAAAAAGGTGCCAGCAACATGGTATTGGTCGCAAATGAAAAACAAGACAAGTTAGTTCAACTTTATGTCTTTGTGATCTTTTAGAGTATTTGCTGTTTTTCGGCATTGCGTTGTCATTTGAACAAGTATCCAAAAAAAGTTAGTGTCACCGAAAAGTACAGAAATGCTGCACACAGTGCTTGTGAATCTGTGTGAAACCAGCGCTCTTTGTAAACACGGAGGGAAGTCTGAAGAAGAGGGGCTTGGAGTTTTGAATTCAAAATGTAATCTGCTCAAAAACACCTTTTCCAGGATCTCCAACCTTATCTTTAAGTTTCCGTCTTGATACTCCTCTCAGACCTTAACTCAAGTAAAGAATACTTCTCCAACAACTGATTGTGGAAGTTCAGGGCTGCAGGATCTGAAATGACAGCAGAATCATAACATGTCTGCACAAACAACTGGACTGAGTCAACGGCTGAAAGGACAAATGACGGACAGGGACTCAAACACCATGACAACAATCTCCCGAGATGAAGCCTTCAAAACAAAGTCCCCCTAACTTTGGAGTGAATCACAGAGCCACGACGTGTCTTTCATTAACTAATGCTATATTTACGTGGTTCATCTTGTGGAGAGGCAACAAAAGCAGCAAGAAAAGCATTTCGTCCTCCACAGTCTTTAAATAGAATCTCCATGGATCATGGTTTATTCACGGAAACCAGTCGCAAGAGTGTGTCACTCTTTCTGTGACTGACATGACAGCAGTAAACATGGAGATGACAAATATGGGAACGTAGGCAGTGATGGATTATTAATAAAATGTTGATCACACATGATGTGTCCAAATTAACTTGGTAACTACCAAAAATAAAATAAAATTTAAAATGCCTTGTGCTTCATTATCTTAAGGATAATGGATCACGAGGACGACAATCTGTGACTAATTTGATTTTGAGATAGGAATAAGTAAACAAGAAAAGTTTAATTTACGTTGTTATGTTTTCTTTTTTATCATTATGATATTTACATGATTGCAGTATCCAGGTAAATTGGTGGTAAACAACTACCGTAATGAAGGGTTTTACTAATTTGTCAACCATCTGGTAGAGTGGATGCTGTTGCCATGGTGTCCAGGATCATAGTAATACCCATGTGACCACTGACCTGCATTTTGCTGCGCAAGTGGATTATGCCAAAAAACATCCCGTCCTGGTAAGAAATTAAACAATATGTACCCTGTCCTGATAAACAAAGTCGTCGTGTTATCAGAATATTACAATTCTGTGAAAACGCAAGAAAAACCTACTGTAAGTATGAAAAACAGAATTAAATTTCATATCCAAGGACCTTTTTTTTTGCAGAAGTCCAGTTACATATGTCCAGCAATAACTCCTGGAAGTTAAAGGGGTTTTTGCAAAATATACATATAGCAAACATGATACAACATCCAATCTAATCCAATCCAACTTTATTTATAAAGCACTTTAAAAACAACAACAGCTGAAAGTGCTGTACATCAGAGATAAATAAAACAGATAAAATATAAAAGCACAAGACCAAATAGACCTAACAATAAGATATTGTAGAAAGTATAAAAACAATGCAAATAAACAAGTCACAAATAAAAACTATAAACAATGATGGTTTAGGTAGGAGCAGCTGATCAGCTGACCTCAGAGGAGTGGAGTTCTGTTTCCTGGCTCGCTGTCCGTCTGTAAGACCTGAAGAGAAAGAGCAATCATTCATTTTCAATAACAGCACTGATCACAAAATGTCTGCTGTCAATTCTGTTGTTTTCAGGCTGTTGTTATCACAAATTAAATGAAAGAAAATCAAACGAATTAGTTAATAAATGCCTGATATACCCACAAATGAATTCAACAGAACGTAATCATTTTCTCCATTATGCCACAACCCTTTTCTTATTAAGTAAGCGTTCTCCATGGCAATAATTCTTTATTATTATTTCTAATACATAACTGAATCAGTTCAGAAGACCAGTTGCTTTTTTGGGTGATAAATGAAATTAAATTATCTCAGACACAGTGACCTTTAAAATCTGCTGAGAACTTTGTGTGTGTTTGTGTGAAATATGGAAAAATACAATAAATGTTACATAAGAGAGAGAGATGAAATATTTGCACAGATATTCTGTTTGACATTTATGCCCAAAATAAAGTCTGTTCAACACCAAACATTAAAAGGTTCAGATCACAGCAAATATGATCATTAATAACTGAGATGTAAACAGTATATACCAAGCTATGTTTGCTGGTGTTTGAAGAATCACAAAAAGACAGATCAGGTATAAACTGACACATACAGACGTGGACAAATGTGTTGGTTTGCTTGTAGTATTTAGAAAAAAAAAAAAGAGTTGAATTCTTGCCAAAAACGTTTCTGTCAGACTTGATACAAGCTGCAAAAACCTCCAGGAGAATTTTATTTGCACTTATGGGACAAAACTGGATCATTTTAGTATCATCACATTTGTCCATAAACAGAAAAATGTTCATGTGAAGATACCTTGGACATGTTTTGGGGGCTGCTTTGTTACGTCTGGCCTGGGGAACCTTGAATCTTGTGACCTTAAACCTTGAAATTGTGAAAAAGGGCACAAACGATCCCTTGTTTGTCAAGTTCATTTCATTCATGTAAGAAATTAAACATATAAAACAAATCTTTCTTACGAAAATAACGATACCAAAAAGAATGACAAGTGCACAATACACACATTTTACATTTGCTATAAAAAAAACAGAAGAAAAAACAAACAATACGTGGAAATATAACCAACGCAAAGCTAAATCATGTTTATTCAAGATGTGAATCTTAATGACCTTTTTAAATATTGTAATTAATTGTGATTTATTTGCAGAATGCAGTAATCTACCAGATCACCAGCTTGTTGACAAGTCGATGCTGTTACTGTTGTGCAGTAATATAATCTGTTAATGTAACCATTTAATTTCCATTTATTTTATTATTTATAATTTTTTCTTAAATGAAACTTTTTTTAGTGTGAAAGCATACCAACTCATTTTTCCATGTCTGTAGACAAAATGATGGAAGTTTTAATGAAAACGTGTCACTAGCAACCTACTTATTACAAACACCACCACTAATCAATAGTCAATTAAATGATAGTTTTGTGAGGCAGTGTTGTAAAGACTGTAAAGAGTAAAACAACACTTTGCCCACTTTTTTTTCTAGTAATCCAATTTAAAGAAGTGAAGAGACTATCGATTCTGTTACATTATCACATCGCATTTCTCGTTTTCCTTGCAAGAATTAGGTAGAGTCCATTAAAGTACATGACGTACACAGTTAAAAATCTATAATAAACACTGAGGGGCTTGGCCAAAATATTACAAAAGAAAAGATGACATCAAAGCAATTAAAGGAGAAATGTTGTAACTGATAATACTAAACACACAGGGTCACTGAGGGCCATCTTAACCTATAAGTAAAACTAATGTCAAGTGCATTTAAACTCCCATCTGTTCATCCATTTTCCACTGCTTTAGCCTCCACATTAGCGTGGCCCACAGAAGCAAATCACACTGCACTTCCCTTTTGTTTGGGTTAGGGTTTGTTTGCTTTTTTTTCAGATGTCTCTTTAGTTTCCTTTGTGTTTTATAACTTGAAACAATCAACAGTCAGATATTCTACAAAGAGACAGGGAGTTCAGCCAGATCGGGTAAATATTCTGATCTGTAATCTTGCCAGAGAGGGAGAACAACATACTTGAACTTCAGTATATTCACAGTGCAAGAACAACTAAAGTAAATGAGTCTGCAGGAGCAAAACTGTATATACATAACAATATACTGTGACTAATATCTGTGTATTTCCCCCTCATACTGTCTGTGTGTCTCCCTCTGCATCTTTCTGTCAGTAATTCTTTCCATTTTTCCATTTTTCTCTGACACTTTGCAACACCTCCCACCCACTAGTGTCATTTTTTTCTGTACCCGCAAATCAGACATTAGATGTTTTTGTTAAAGACGGTATCAGGAGTGGGAGGGATGCCATGATCCTGTGGATCTCCTCCCTGCTGGGTGCTGCAAAGAAACACGTGCAGGTCTGCAGCGCAACACACACACATAGCTTTTTTTGTGGATTCCCCTGACAATACTTTGGACTGCACACATAGGCAGGAAACAGACCTTTGAAACGTTTCATCTCCACACACAAAAATAGTGATCTGTGATGCCTGATGAGAGTGAGGCGGAGTGTGCAACATGAGAGTGAGGCGGAGTGTGCCGAGTCTGGACACATCTAGTCCGTCTCAAAAAACACCTTCCACCCACTCTGCTAACCTGACCCAGTGACAGAGTATCAAACTCGGCTGTATTCCTTTCAATGTGCAGCATGGAGTGCTCTGAGCAGAGTGCTCTTACGTGATTGTGCAACGTTTCCTGTGCCGACCGCCTCATTTCAGTGACAAGCTGCAAAGTGTCTGCAGTGAATTTAAATAAGCATGACGTTCTATACTTTAAATGCTGTGATTTTACAATTCCACACCTCAAGTTTCCACAGTCCTCATCTGCAAACACGCACTGAACATGTGCATGTGTCAAATATTTTTTAACATGCACAGTTTGTAATAGTAAACATGCAAATGTTTTGTCTGTCTCACTAAGTCCCATGACTCTGTTCTTGGAGTTCATCAAGCACTCTTTATCTTTGACCTTTTCAGCTCCGATACAATCACGCAGCCACGCTGTTTGCTGAGGAAAATGAATAAGACTTTAACAAACGTAATTCTTTTGCCCTTTCTCTCACTCTGATGTGACTGCAGTGTGGACACAAGAACGCTGCCAAAGGCTCTCACATGTGTATTTGAAAGAGTTTGATCAAGAACTCTGGAGTTGTTGAAATGTAAATCAATTCACAACGTGATTTACATCTTGACCATTTGCAATACCCACAAGTATCCGCGCGCGAGCGTGTGTGTGTGTGTGTGTGTATGCGCGCAGATGTCTCTTCAATAAAATAAGAGAGGGCGGAGGACTGCACCATGAACTGAATACAAAAAGATTAGGACAACCGGAAGTCCTGCTACACCGAGTTCACCCTGAGAGGGGCAGAAGAGAGCTGGAAATGCCCTCTCTGTTTCAGCACCATGCATGCTGACTGAGGAGAGCACAGCCTGTGAGGTTACTCACGGACAACTCAGCTGCTCAGTCACACGGCTGTAAAACAGGCATCAATTCCAGAAGTTTCCTCAGACTTTAAAGAGAAAAACATTTAGCAGTGACTGTAATTACACATAATGCTTCACTGAGCATATAGGAAGTTACTCTGTGTACATTTGACACATGTTCATGTCATTTTACCTTTTTTTTTTTTTTTTTTTTTTTTAAATCATGCAGAACAAAACAAAGCTATTAAAAAAGCAACAACTTTATTTTCCCCCATAGAAAACATACTTTGGGCTCATTGGTGCTGGAAAGAGGTAGGAAAAGTCAACTTTGCACTGTGCACTGTCATCACTCTTACGTACAACACACACACACATCTGCATGCACTCACACTGTGCACCAGATGTGTCAGATGAGCTCTTTCCTCCACAGCGAGGATGACATCAGCACATTAAACAAGTCTGTTCTGACATGATTCATCACACCAAGGTCTTCTCAATAATGTGGACAGAAGCACAGTGACAAATACATTTGCACCAATCTGTCGGACCACTGCATCCTTACCTCCCCTTACCTTTGATTACAATGTTATTTGATGATAATAAACAGACAGTACGAACGTTAACATCTATATTTGCTTAAAGACTGTCCAGATTGTTTGTACTTTTATAGTATTGTTTGTATTGTATTTGAATAAAAACTGGTACAAACAAAATGCAGGTGTTCTCATGTTGTTAACCCATTAATATTTGTAATTCACTGTGAAATAAAAAGGTTGTTGGGGAGACTGTGTATATGTATCTTCCCCTGCATACAAACAGATCTCGTTTTATCTGAGGTGGGAGGAAACAACGCGGGGGCAAGAGAGTGCGATGGCGGGTACAGTTAGGCTACTTCTTCTTTGTGTGGGGGTGTGTGACACTTTTTGTTGGTGGGACTCAGAATCTTTTTTAGCCGTGGAGCCTCGTGCTTCAGACCTGCCCGTTCTGCAGCCTACACCCGGGGCTGAAGTGGGAGTGGACTGTGTGTCAGTGGTTACTCATACTATAGCTTGTGCTGTTGGCTCAAACGTCAAATAGAACTATGACTTCTGGTTGTTTTTGTCTTATTTCACGAAAATGTTCCTCCCCACATTATTGCAACGTTATATCTTGCAATGCAGTGCAGATGGGTTTCTTAATACTTGACACCTGTCATCATCTACAGTATACCCTGCTGCTGCTGCTGCTGCTGCTGCTGCTGCTGCTGCTGTAGCAGACATTTCCTCAGTGGCAAAGGAGGAATTGAAATGTCTGGTGACTTGTCACACTGTTGGTACTGAGCATTATGATCACAGAGGCTCACAGCAACAGAATCAAAGCCTATAATAAAAGAGGAACATCAAGGAACTTGCAGCATAAAGCAGACTAGAATAAAAGTGACTTTTACAAACTTTTCATTAAATTCACTGCTAAAATATTGACTAGCGGAGCCACAGGGGAGTTTAGGAAGAAGAGAAAAACTACACTTTTCACATTGATGCACATATATGTGCCGTCTTTGAAGATGTATCAGACACTCTTTGGAAACATTTTGCACTCCAAAAAATCATTATAGTACTATTTGGCGGAATTTATTACACAAAAATTGACCAAATTACAGTAACTTAATACGTTTGTTCCAACCTCTGTACATGGTGAACAGTTTCTGCCAACCAAATGCTACAGCTAACACAGTGTCCTCCTCCTACATTGCAAAATTCTAAAATAGTATTGTTATTTTACATATTATTTGATCACGCAGCTTACTTTTGTACACGAAACAACCCATGATATAGCTGTCAGTTGTAAAGAGCTGTTAGGCTGCCTGCCACAAGTCTGCTTATCATCTCGTAATGTCCCTCAATCAAAGCAAGTTTAAATTAGGGCGTCTTGTTCCGTTGCCAGTTAATATTGAAATGTCCTTTCTTTTTTTTATCAGCGAAGATTAAATTGGCCAAACTGACCTCGCCACAAGGTCCTGGTTTTGAGCTTTTAATCAAAGCAGGGAAAAGATGTGCTCACAAACCATTAGGGGCGTTAAATTGAATTGAATTATTTTTGAAATTAACTTTTAAAATGAGTTTGCAGGCACCGAAATAAATAATTGAATAAATAAAAACATAAAGGATATTTTTATTTTAGCTTTACTGATAACCAATAACATAATCAATCACCAATGTCTACACTTCAATGCAACCTAAAAAATTCTTGCGTACATAGAGCATGTGTCTGTTTATATATATATATATATATATAATTATATATATACAGAGAACCTCCATCCCAAAACTTTAGTATTTCACAACCTGAGGGTGAGACTCATCTATCATGCAGCTTTTATCAGTGTAAATAGGAAGGCTAACTAATTAGTTTGATGAATCACATTTTGTACATGTGGTAACACATACGATAGGTGATTTTTGCCATTTTTTTTGATTGTAAAGTGCCAAGATATATGAGGAAGGTACTCAAGTTTGTCCTTACGTCTTTTGTGTCATATATTGTATGTTGAAAAACATGCATGAAGAGAATATCCCACTTTAACTCCATACTGGTTCCCCCTCTTTCTTTCTCTCTCTCTCTCTCTGGCCATTACTCATCGTAACTGTGTCTTCATCAACTTTGGGGTGTAAGAACAACTCCTTGGTTTGTGTCCATGTTTTCAAATATAATGTGTCAAGACATCGGGTAAATCAGAGGGAGTCAAAGCGTGTCAAAGTGTGCCAGGAGCCACGCTCAATATGAGGACAGATGGATTACCACTCCTCCAAGACATCTGTTTACTGTGAGCTCCACCATTGGTACCAGAAGCTAAGTAAAAACGAGTAATGGACAACCTACAGCATACTGTGTTGTTCAATTTTACATCTGTAGTCCGTCTGACCCCAGTAAATCTCTTGAACTTGTTGGGTTCTCGGGTGTTGTTAAGAATTGCAAAATGTACAAATGTTTCTACTCACAGTGGAGGAAAAAACATTGATGTGTTCTTTGATTCTTATGGTTATTTTAAAGCTTTCTCACATATATGTTGTGGAGACTTTGCTTATCAGGTGAGACGACCAAGGATGGAGTTTCTGAAGTCAGTGATGAGTTAAGTTGAAAAGCTTTATTGAAGACAGCTCGGATCCGAGATGTTAACAGCTGCGGCATCCTCTGTCATTCCGCCAGTGAATCTCAAATTAAGGTTAAGTTTTCTTTGGTTTGGAGGAGAGGAGGAGAAGAGAGAGTGGCGTCACATCAAGATGTCTGGCGTCTTCCTCTGCTGATAACTACAGGGTCAACCTTGGGGAGGACTGCGTAGTTGAGTTATCTGTCCTTTGACTCAGTTAGATTAGGTTCAACAAAGATATAATGACGAGCACTCTGTAGACAAATGATGGGTGCCAGAGTTACACAGAGGCCTTTGTGATTTGCCAGTTTCAGTGGGTCTATACTGAGTTGTTAGGTTTGTGCTTAGGAATATAAATTGCTAATTTAAAGAAGGCCAAATAATACGTTTTTCCTCTTACAAGATATATATAGATAAATTATATTTTCCAACGGTCGCTCCCTTGGTTCCCCAAAGATTTAAACTGAAAACTGCTGACTCACTTGTTTACAATCTTATATGACAATGATATAATATACCAGTGTTATTGTGCAGCATGTTCTGCTGCCACACTGCGGCCAAGGTAATAAAACAGTGCTGCTTAGAACACCTTTATTATACCTTTAATTATATGCTCATACCTCACAAAATGAGTTGCCCCTGTAATGCATGTTTATATAACAAGCATCATGTGAGCAAAAATAGACACAGGTTAGCGCTGACATATGTCTATTACATAAAGAAACACCCACAGAAATCACATAAGTAATTTGACTACAACATGCCCTTTAATTTCTATTTACTGCAACTATAAACTCCTTGTTTTTCTAGATTTGTGCTGAAATGGCCGGTTGTACGAGAATAGCTCTTAAATTATGGGGCCACTTTGAATTTCAATTTTCAGAGCACAATCAATTATGTTACATTTATCTTGGCTGAGATTGTCTGATGCTAAATGCAAAAACAAATACAGGCTCGAGTCAAGCCAGTGCTTCTATAAGTGGCTCAAACAATCTGTTTTTCGAAGCAAAACAAGTCATATTGTGCTGATAATATACATACTATTTTCTTCAAAGTAGCTGTCCTTTTGATGACAGGTAATTGGATGTCATAAACTTGAAAAACACTCCCCCATAAAATCAGGTTTGGCAAATGAACTCTATTTTTTGCTTTGCAGAGGCAAAGGGAGCACATGAACTAGGAGTCAGTGGCAGCCCTTGCAATTCAGTCTGTGTCTTCCAAGAATAGCAATTTAATGATTTTGTTTATTCTCAGATACAAAAATATTCCAATCAAATGGTACAAAGCACTAACAAGTTCTTCCAGGAATGATCACAACCAACAAACATTTGGCTGAAAGAAGCAGAAGTAGTCACTACAAGTCACTGGGATGGATCATTAGCAAGATAGGGTTGCCACTTTTTTTTTTCTATAATCAAGTTTGTTCCAAGTTAAAGGGCAAATATGCGATACTGGCGCACCACTATTTGTCACGGTAGAGCGAGTATATCACACAAAAAGAATGCGGGGGTCAGCTAATGACAGTAAGCCCGTCACAACTGACAGCAGGAATTCTACATCAAGATATTTACGGTTTATTTTGGGGAAGAAAGGCTCACTCTGAGTCACTTTGGAGTCCTTTCACCATTCATCCAGCTCCTCGATTTGGAAATGCCAGACCTATATTAGATCTGGTCTTATTTCTCTTTTTATCTGAAGGAGGTCAGGACATTCTGAATTTGAAGCTTTCAGAAAACTTAAAGGTGCTGTATGTATAAAGCGTATTGCATTACGTTTTAAAATGAATACATGTTATTAAATTGAAGTACTTGCTTCACTAATAACAATGGTACACCCAGTTTATTCTGTATTGTTGTTTCGATTTACAGCCTGCAAATATTGTGAGGCGGAATGTCACATATTATTATATATATTATATATCATATATTTCCTTTAGTCATCCATCTCATCCGTAGGATTCGCCTTGCTTTTCTTCTCCATTCTTTTCATGTGCTCGAGCATACAGGCAAAGCCCAGTCACTTTTGTTATAATGGTGATTTTACCTGATTGATTCTTATTTCAACATTGATCCTGAGGTAAATCTGCAGAGCCGTCATTGCATGTGCTCTTTGGTGAATCATTGCATTTGTGTTCTGTTGTGGGTTTTTTGCAGCTCCTTATGTAAAGACAAAATTCTCCGACACGTCAGAAAGCAAATAACCAGAGCGCATTATCCTCTTCCAAATAGCATACACATTGCTCTGTTTGTTGAGTTTCGTTCTTGTGTAGTTGATTGTGGTGTTTTGAGACCTGAAGCACTTTAATAATGGCAGTTATTACACTTTCACACAAAGATTGTGGATTTCACAATGTCTGTGGTAAGTCAATATGACAAAAGCAAGTCAAGTTCACCAGTACAGGTCTATACCAATTCACTGTGACCTGTGTTAGAATTATTTAGTGAGAAGAGTGACAACATCTACTGGCAAGCATTAGACACACATATGTGTTCATGCGTGACCTATATAACATACATGACCTATACAGCATGTGGAAATGTGAAAACACTATTCCTTATTTGCCATAATAATCATTTAAATGAAGAGGAAGTAAAGCCAAAGTCAAGGTTACAAGCTTAAAAACTTGCACTCAGTATGTTGCACTAACTACATAACAAAATGCCTCATGCAAAATGAAGAGGCAATGACATCGGGCTGATGAATATATTATTGTGAGAAGTACTTGACTATGACAGCTGCTTTCTGCTAGAATTTTCCCTCAGTTTCTTTCCGGCTCTTTTGTCTCTTGTATTTCCTGTGAGAGCTGATTAACCTGTCAGAAGTGGAAAACCCACTGCCAGCAACCGGTCCTCGAGAATCTACCACCTGCCTACAGAATATTTCTCTGTCTCCAAGGCAACCCAATCAGCTGAGAGAGAGCGACAGGAACAGGGAGAATGTGAGACAGGAGGAATGACATGGTGTTTTTTTTGACAAGAGTACAGGGTCTCTCAGCACATGCTTTTAACTCACCTGCCATTCATTAATTCCACAATTCCAGACTTTTCCCATTTGAAATGTCTGAGTGACAACACTGACATTTCAATATTATGTTATGTGACAATAGATAATGGAGCAACAATTACGTCAGATTTTCCATATGTCCACTGTTTGTGTGTTTACGATAGGTTGTATAATTCCAGCCATTGGATGGATGGTTAGATGGATGGATGGATGGATGGATGCATGGCCGGCTGGTTAGATGGCTGGATGGATAGATGAATGGATGGATGGATGGATGCATGGCTGAGTGGCTGGCTAGATGGCTGGATAGTTAGATGATGATGGATCCATGGCAAGATGGTTAGATGGCTGGCTGGATGGATGGATGCATGGCAGTTAGATGGCTGGATAATTAGATGATGGATGGTTAGATGGCTGGCTGGATGGATGGATGCATGGCAGTTAGATGGCTGGATAATTAGATGATGAATGGTTAGATGGCTGGATGGATGTTAGATGGATGGATGCATGGCTGGATGGATGGTTAGGATGACTGGATTTTTATTTATTTATTTGATTTAACCAGGAAAATCCCATTGAGCTCTTTTTCAAGGGAGTCGCCATCCCACCCGAGAGTAGAACTCGCAGTGGTGTGGCGACACTTTACAATTCGTAATAAACCTCAGGGATTCATGGTGAACAGTGTCAAGCTTTCGAAAGACACTGAGCAGAAGCATGCATTTACGAAAGATCTCCATAATCCAACACTGTCAAAAAAGCTGCAGCGACAAGCCGCTTTGCTGCATTAAAAGAAAGAAGTGTTTGTATTAAATATATAAAAATGGTGCACATATAGAAACGGACCCTAGACACACGACTGCTTCTCCTTTTGCAGGTAGACACTTCTTATTTTGACAGTATTATATTAATCAGAGTCACATACAGTATTATGTAACATGGCAACAGCAAAACCACACATTAGTTATAATATTATCCTTGAATGTTTAGACATTATATTCCCTCCTCATCATGTCTTTTTGCAAATGACATACTGTACATACTCATTTGAAATAGAGTATGATTTGTTGCTACCTCGTCTTTGATGAGCTCTTTGTTCTGATCCAGCAACACCAAACATTGTTCTCTCTCTCTCTCGCTCTCTCTGTATTTGCCATATCAGTGCTTTTATATTTTCCTCACTCAAACTCAACATATTGTCTGCTCCTGCCTCGCCCACCACTTCCGCTCGCTCTCACTAACTCTCCCTCCCTGCAAATCTCTCTTTTTGCTTTGGCTCTTGTCTCACCACCAGGTTAACGTCAGCATAATGTGAGACTGTTATTTTTCTACCAATAGCTGTTTTCTCCCGCTTGTCCATTTCTCTCTTCACACAGCCTGCATTTCACTTTCACACATTTCACCTCTCTGTGGCTTTTCCTTTCAGTGGACATCTTTTTTTTTTTTTGCCTGAAAAACCTTCTGCCCTCCAAACAAAAGAGTGCAAAGCTGTATGTAGGTCATCCGCGCTGACTGATTTCAGAATTGAGTGTGTTTAATTGTACATTCACACATTGACCTCCAATCCTGTTTCATTTTACGCTTTGCGCTTCAAACCCCTTCTCCATTCTTTAAAACTTTAAGGAAGATAGGGAATAAGGTCATGTCCAGTCGCAGTTTGATTACAGTTTTTCTAGGTCCCATATTCTTTAAACATCAAGATCCTCAAGTCACCAGCTTTACCTTTATGCAACAACAAAGAATAATACATGAAAATTACAGTGAAAACAATTACCTGCTACACCTTTGTAACTGTACCGTTGGTGCACTCTGTGTCACAGTTAAACATAATTATCCTGCAAATTGTATCCATCTACATTTCTGCTAAATGCATGCACTGGCAGAGATATACAGATGTAAATGATATTGCACTGGTTTTGGAAATGTCATTTCCAAAGCAGACCACGTGTACTGCCATGCTTACTTTGTAATACAACAACAACGTGTTTGCTGTGCCCCGCTTAACAATTTCATACAAACGCAAAGTAAACACAATGTGGTGCTTCTTCTGAATTTCACCCGCTATTTTTATATCTATTAAATAGCTGTTGAGTGAAAAAGTAGACATCACTTTTTGCTTCCCTTTTTTTTGGCGTATTCTGATGTCCTAATGGATCTCAACAATATGTTGGTTTACACAGGTGTACTTCCTAAAGCACTTCCCGAGGCTGCTAAATGTGGCAAAGGAAGATATGAGTTCATGCGAGCTTAATGGGTATAATGGACCCACTTGGTGGCTTGTTTTAGTCAGGAGTAGCAGCCGCGCAGTACAGTATGAGCAGGACGCTATGAATGAATGACATCATATTTCAAGTTTCATGTTTTACTTTCATCGACTAAAGCAGGGAAATATCTATTTTCAAAAAGCCTCTGAAGATGAGTCAAGTGTCACCTCATGGTTGTTGCAGTGCACGAGTGAGTGGTGAACCGAACACTGATGACGTCAATTACATTAGCTCTATTTCTGCTCCGGTAACTGTTGCATTATGAAATAATGGGCTTCTTGTAGCAGGATAAGTTTGGCATCTCCATGACCAAAACACCTGTGCTATTTACAGCTAGTTTAATCGACTAGAAATAGTGCTCATGTGTCACCAACACAATCAACCCCCTGTTTTTGATTGCTGTTGTGTTCATTTCAGGCATACAAGTACAAGTGAACACCCTGTTTTTCTCCTAATTTGTGAGATTTGGGCACTTCAGGGCCGTTGTATCTCGCGCGTCGCAAAGAAGATTCATACTATTCTTGGAATTATTCCTGCAGTTTCTACGACCTTTCTACACTCACGCCTATGTGCAAAGACAGTGTGGGAAAAAAATATGTTTCTACACACTTACGTATTGCATGAAGCAGTACCATCAATGGACAAATAATAATAAATATTAAAGGTAGACATGGAGGATGGTTGGATGGAGCTTCACTATACACTATGACGCAAATCAAGAGGAGAAAGAAAACAAGATGATTGCTTCAAATCATGGAGCTGCTTCAGGATGGATAGATTCTATGCACTGACATGCCCCAGTTATTTCCAGTTCTGAGTAGGCTTTACAGCATCCACAGTTATGGCACATGGCAGGAAATTTGACACCTTACATGTGAAATCACATAGCCTGATTCTGTTCTCGCAGTTCCACCTTTGGTTTGGTTCCAATGGTTTGGAAGGGGGGAAAAAAACTGTGCTGTGAATCTATTTCAAAGGCTGGTTCACAATTTTACTCCCACAGCTCTTTCACACCTTCATTATTTTTACACCACTATATTTAATTGACTATAATTAACCTTAAAGATAACTTGTCAAACTAATAATAAAGTGATAATAAAAATACTTCTTCACGTTCAGTCACATCAAGTGGTTATTTAAGGATTTAAGGAAGTCACAGGAAACTGGGGCGTTATTTCAAGACAGAGGGCCCCAAGAAGAAGAGAGAACAGCAATGACAATATTGTGAGAGTCAAGGTTCATGGCTTTACTTTGGCATCATTCCCAAAATTGTCTATTGACAGGATCTGCCTCTTTACATATTTAGTGTGACATTATTAGCATAAATATACCATTATATATGATTGTGTAATATATTACATGATAAACTACGGATTTCTTTGACATGTAGTTTTATCATTAAGTTTAATTGACAAGTCTTTGTAATATTATACATAATTGTAGTTCGAGTACCCAGTTTTTCCCACTGGGATTAATTTGTGATTTCTAACACTCTTATTGTGTTTTTTGGAGAATGAAGTGCCATTTAGTGCAAGGTGCACACACTTCTTTGCTGTCATCAGAACAAAGTGACAAGTGAGTCGAACACTAGTCAAAACAACTGCGTAGTCTATGTCACTACACGATGCCATGGAAATGAGGCTAGGCGAAAATGTATGAGACAACTGATGGTGATGTGTTTCTTCCAAATGTCAGAGATCTTTTTGTCTCTGTCAAACACCCACATGAAGAACAAGCTGACAATATGACTGAATCCGTCTTTGACAATGTTGAGACTTGCCACGGGTGACTAATCGGCTTTTAAAAAAGACGATGACTTTGACCTTGTTGATGTATTGTAATTGAAGGTCCTCCGCGTCGGTGTGTCAGAAGTTACCGCTGCTGCCTATTATGTGTCTCTTTGTTGTGGAATCTTTGCGTGGACCAATCTTATTTATTTATCGAGTACATGCTACCACTGCTGTTGCGTTTGGGACAGAAGGTGAAAGAAGCCTCATAGATATTTCACATATGATTCATCTGAACTTTTACAGATGGGGGGGATTATGGCACAGTCGCGGAGCTACAAGGAGTTACTGGGAGCAGATTGGGTTTGGGGGTAGTGTGTGTGTGTTTGTGGGTGGGGTGAACGTGCTTGTCTGTGCACATACATGTTTTCACACGAGGGGTTGCACAGCCGTAAGTCACAAACACAGTACACCATACAACACTGCAATTTAACACTGGTAATCGCCTACTCTCAGAATATACATATATTACAAAGGTTTAACTAAATCTTTGTAGGAACCAGGCTTTCAAACACATTCACTAGTATCTTCTTCTTTAGGGATAACACTATGATGATATTATTTATGACAGAAAGATGAGGTTGTTTCATACATCAATAGTAATAATGAAGTCTTGCCATGTTTGTTTTAACTGAATATTTAAATAGAAAAAATGTTATATGAGTATATAATATTATTTACCATTATTTAAGATTTCCCTTTAATTTTCTTACAGTAAAATTGTCAGGAACCAGAATCCAATGAGAGTTTTTGTCACCTCTAAAGGAGTGTTTCTAATTGTACATAATTGAATATTTTACAGTATGAAATTACAGACAACATAATGAGAGGTTGAGGTGACTTTTTCCTTAAATTTGCCTACATGCCTATAGTTTTAACATGAACCTTAAAAAAGAAGCTGTGAAAGTACTTAATGAGGAAGTAAATATCTTCAACACGCACAACTCTAACAGCAAATACGAAAGAGAACATTAAATAAGGTGCAATAAGAAAACGAAGAGGGAAAGGAAGAGTACACGGACAAAGCTAATAGGGAACACACATACAATCAAAGTGTGAAGACAACAGATTTGTCCGATAACTATGAAGAAGGCCATTTTTTTTAACAAATGGCTTGAAATTGTCAACTCAATACACACATTTTAAAAATAACACAGTTCCATATTGGTCTCCAGCCAATGTTGTGGTGCCAGAAAACTGTGGTAGCTATTAAGGCTCACTAAAAATTAATTTGAGATCCATCAGAACAGCAACATTGACTTTTCTCCTCATTTAAAAAAAAAAAAAAAAGTCACCCAGGGTCAGACAGCTCTAATATTTATTATTTTGAATACACACTGCCGCTCACTAAACTTCTTACAGCATCTAAGTGTTTGTGACCAAAATGTCAGAATGTATGGTCATGTGCGTAGGATAATGTATACATGGGGATTACTGTGGTGTGAATGAGTAACATCAATGACCCACATAAGCTCCCATATGGGCACACACCACATAGCCACTATGAAATATGGATCAGATGTGGAGTAAAGCCACTACAGCAAAGACAATATTGTAGAATGGAAAATGATGTACAGTGGAATATTTATTTGTCTTTGCTCTGTTAGAGGTGTAAACACGCATTAATTCTCACTGAAGATGCAGGAAAATTCTCATGAGTGAAGTGACAGATGGAAAATGAGAATCACAGTTTTTACGTGTTGAAGGGATGTCTTCCATTGAGGAGACACCTCACTAGTGCAGCATCAATCATTGGACTCAAAGACGCAGATAGATGTGAGAGAAATCTACTCTTCAGCCATCTTTAGGTTTAATTACTCACATATTCTTATAACCAGACCTGGTGTTCAATATAAACAAGAC
The DNA here is from genome assembly GCF_958295425.1 of Solea solea. Lineage (NCBI taxonomy): Eukaryota > Metazoa > Chordata > Actinopteri > Pleuronectiformes > Soleidae > Solea > Solea solea. The sequence continues at coordinate 16,263,772 of NC_081153.1, forward strand.
ACAAACTAGGCACCTTTCAAGGTACCCTCACTAGATACCAAGGTGTCAGGCATCTTGACCTCATACACTATCTCAAGTCTTACTAATTATATGTATCAGACCTGGCACGCTGCTCGCCAGAATCTGCGATGACGCCTCACGGTTCAGATGTCAGGCGTTGTCTCAGTTCTTCTCAGATCTGAGCTGTCTTCAATAAAATCTTTCAACTTAACTCATCGCTGACTCCAGAGGTTAATGTCTCCGTAACAATCGATTGAGGACATATGAACTCCACAAGTGTACTGACAGACATAGCAAAAGTACAACAGATACTGAGCATGTTTCTATAAGCACTTCTCTACTGACAGAGAAGAAGCCTCAACCTCTCCATGATAGTCAATCCTTCACAATGCTCCACAACCCAGCACTGGCTGACAGCATTTATTGTTGGCATGTCTATTTTGGGAAGCTTCATTGCTAACATTTCACGGTAGCAACAACATCCAGTTTGTTCTTAAATAATTTTAGAAGCCATGACAATGGGAAAATCTACCATATCCCACTCACGGAGTGATCCATGCATATTTATGAGGGAGTAATCCCATTATACGTGGCGGCATCGCTCTGCTGAGGACTGTTTAGAATGGATCACAACAATAAAAAAACTGCTTTTCTCCAAAATACGCAACCTCTTTTAGTGATGACAGCCAAATGGATCAGGCTGGAAAATGACACTCGGCAGGCACAGCATTAATGGTAATAGGTGGCCACACAAACTGTGAAAATGTTAGATAATGATCTAGTTCCTAACTCAATTATAGCTCTTTAGGGAAGACTACAACAGAGGCCACATCATTCTCCGCAGGGGACATGTTATTTTGTCTTGCGGTTATTGACTCAATGTCTTCCACTGTTTCTTTCTGTACGAAGACGCTCCTTGCAAATTGTTTAATACAAGTAATGAACGTTGGAAAGATCACAACAAGTTTTGACGTGATCTTATCAGGAACTACTAGAGATAACCTAAAATGTAAGTTTAATTAAAAGAAAATTGTGATCTTCTCATTTCACTCGTCTTTTTTCAATCGCATGGATTACGCCTATTGCCGCGATGCTTGCCAACACTCGCAATGACGCACATTAGCTCCATAGAGCAGTGGGGGGTTGGCAGGCCCATGGCTGCCAGGCTGTAAGTGGTACCCTGTTTTTTAAATTTGACAACAACTATTTTCAGTCGCCTGCCCAGACAAAGTGCGTATGTGTGACTATTTAAGGGATTGATGCAAAAACGTTGGCTATAATTCTCGGCGCGTTCTTGGCTACAGCCAATATCTTCTTGGCTGGAGAGAGACATTAATAGTAATACGATGGTTCATCAAGCAATGACATGCTACACTAAAAGATAAGAGACAAATCTCTTGAGCTTTGATGGCTATATGTCATGGGGTTCTCAGTATATCCCATTTCTAGAACTTTTAGGTTGTTGTTCAGACCTAAATGTGCTTGTAATAATACATTATTATTATTATTATGTACAATTATATACAATTGACATTGTAAATAACTCGAAACAACTAGAATGTTGCATTACTTGACTTCTCATTAGGGTTACTGCCAAAGAATACATCATTGTAATTAACATTGGTCACTGTACATTGACAGCAACTTACTATAAAAGAGGCAACAGACAACTTCTGTGTCTGTTGTGATTCCTGTTTTGTAGTAAATCTATCTATCTGTCTGTCTGTCCGTCCATCCATCCATCCATCTTCCTGATGGGTTTAATTCTCATTAATGGCACATGATGTTGAATGTTCCCATTTAAAAGGAAAATAGACAATAAGAATGGACACTTGACATGGCTATCGGCTAAATTGTGAATGTCAAGGCTTCAAAAACCCGAGTTGAGGTTCTTATGGGCGACAGCCACAGGACTGGTCGGTGACCAATATAAATGCAAATGGTGTTGTTTTTCTCAACTTATCAACTTAGAACTGTGCAATCAGTTAATGACATCATAATAACATGTTTAAGCTATAAAGTTGTCTCCAGGCAAGAAAGTTACTACTTAGATTTGCAGAGAACACACTGTCCACATGGTTTTGACAGTTCTAATGAATTACATCACCTTTGTGTTCGTCTCTGAATGTTAATGATGATGATTTTGCTTTCATCTCCAGGCCAGTGACCCCCCCCCCCCACCACCACTCTCCATCCTCTGTGCTGAGCACTTCGCCCACATTAAGGGGCCTCTGAGTTTCCCCCGCTTCTGACTCCCCACGTGTGTACGAGGAGAGAGTTTGCATATGAAGTGTCTGTCAGTACGAGCATCAACAAAGTCCACATGGCTGCCCACTCGCAGATTTGGTCTCTAGTTGACAGTATGGCAGCACCTGAAGAGTCCTTCTGATTGAGGGCTGGGCACAGCAAGCTGGACAGCAAAGTGAGTTCAACAAAAGGTGGCGGAGAAAATGACATCAAAAGACTAGCTGAAATAGGTCAAACTGAGTCTGTGAAGGCAAGAGAGAACAGAGATGGGTTGTGAAACAAGGTGTTAGTCACTCTGTGTCCTCCATCATAATTAGGAAAATGGTATAATGTTTATAATTTTCTGTGGAATAATTAAGGCACCAATCTCTCGCCCACTGTTTGCTGACCAGACACACGATGAGGATAAAAAAGAAAGGTGAAGGTTTCATGTTTTGTGTATTCGGGACAGTGAGCATGCACCTCATGACTACAGGATGAATGAGTTCAAATTAAGTGATTTTATAATGTATGAGCATCCGTTATGGTCCTGCTGTGACAGTGTTAGGCATAGCAAATGTATAGTCAAGCATTAACATGTCATCAAAGTGACAAGTGGCACAATGTGCATTCAGTTTTCACACATGCATTATGCAAATGGCATGCACTTAACCTCCACACCTGTGGTGGCTTTTACTCTGCCTTTAAACTCTTTTCTCCACACCCAGATTAGACATAAGCCTAAATGTGCTGGTGCATGTTTTTTAATGTGTTAAGCCCTGAAAAGATAATTAACTGTGTGTGCCTTGACCTATATTTCTTTTTTTTTAATGCATTTAATAAAATTAATGAATTTCATCGCAATCATGTACCACCTTCACTTATTCTAAAAATGTATCCGTCTACGAGCAATATAAAATATGACTTGTCAATTGAGTATCAAAGTGAGGAGCATGAAGTGCACAGTAATGGATTTGTAACCATGTATGTGACAAAAATTAACAACATAAACGTGTGACAAATCATTTCACTGTTGTTGTTTTCAGTGAAAACTGAAAAGTTTTAGATATATATTTATCTATCAGTTCAGAATTGTACAACAACTCAGCTTATTTACTGCCTTGCTTTTCATGCGCTCTCATCTTCTGCATAATCCATCTGTTTCTGTTCCTCTCCACCAAAACATAAACAATCTGATCATAACAGGCTTTACAGTGAGCTTCAGAGATTAATGTAGTTAAAAGAGTAAACAGCTCTTGTGGGTGTAAGCTTGAGGGAAGGCTGTTCGGAGTGTGTATGCAGTTTTCCACGCATGTTCGATCAAACACGATGGAACACAGAGGGCCACAGTGAGTCAGACGTGGAGAAATGAAAGGACTATGACAGTTAACTAATTTGCAGATCCCATTTGCATTATTTCCACAGTTCAGAATGTCAGAGACCTGGAAAAAAAAGTGTGTTAGTTTGATGATGGGAAGGGTGTTAGTTCTACGGGTGAATTTACAGGCTGAGAATTAGCAGTAATGCTCTGGTCCTCAGCCGGAGTGTGAAGGTCCTGTGGGAGTGTCCAGATGTTACTGTGACAGATTCGAGACACCCCCCCCCAACCTGACATTTGCTAGAGACTGAGTCTTTCAAAGGTCAAATCAACATTTCTCAAAAGGAAGTTGATTAAATATGATGCATATTTTTCTTCAGCTGTTCAGCTCGTGTACAGCAAACTCTAAATGTGGAGCGCAACACAAGACTGTGTTGTGTGCTGTAACATCAACATTAATAAAGCAGCAAAGGTCCTCTCAGCGAAAGCAGATATTCAAGGCAACATTATTACATTTCATGATCTATCTCATTTTACGCAATTAAATATCTTAAAAGGACAAGACTACAGTTATATATTTTGTTGAGTAGTGTTTAAATGACATGAGATAAAATGTATCCAGCACCCTAATTCCATGGAAATCCACATTTCTATTCAAGGTATCGGACAGTTTCATTCTGGTCTTTTTTATGATGATGGATTTCCATGATCCCACGCTGCTTCCTGACACCATCTAACTAGCTCTTTTGTTAGTGTTTCGATTGAAAGATACACATACTGTGAGTTTCAACATTTTAATACCAACTATAAATGAATAACCATACATCCAGCAAAGTAGGATAGACAGGACTTTTTGGCATCACTGATCAATAACTCCATAATAATCTTTAAACAACTTTCCTGCACCACCTATTTGCGATAAAAATATGGGGCTTGATCTACTTAAAAAAAGTAACTTTTTGCACTATTTATCCCGTAGATCAAACAAGAGTAGTCTTTGTTTGTACAACATTAATTTTGCAAGTAAAGTCAACTTACTTTTGCAGATGATGTCAACTTACTTTTGCAAACAAAGTCAACTCAATTGTGTTAAGTTGATTTCACTTCCAAAAGTAAGTTGATTTCACTTGTAAATGTAACTTGCGTTTACGAGCAAACAAAAGTGAGTTGACTTTACTAGCAAAAGTAAGTTAACGTGACTTGCAAAATTAATGTACATACAAAGACAACTCTTGTTTGATCTATGTGATAAAATGATGCAAAAAGTTGCCTTACTTTTTCTCAGTAGATAAAACCCAATATATTTTTGTCATGGTGAGCTACTTAAATCCAGTATGTTATCTATGTGTTGGTCAACCTGTGCTAGAAAAAAATGACATAACAACAAAATTAAGAGGGTGAATTCCCTGTAAATAAGTCATAAGTACACTCAGCAATCTGTCAGACAATTGTACTATGGTAAAAAGTACAAGCACAAGAAAGCTAAGACTTTAGAGATTACTACAGAAGTGTCAGAATGAAGACATGTGTTACTGTGTCAGAGTAAATCATCAGGAACACAGTGAAAACGTAAATTTTTCATTTGCACCTAGAAAACAACCACATAGTTTAGATCTACCTTTGAATCAGTAGCCCAATGAATCTAAGAATGAGTAAAGTAATATCTCAGGAGTAACTGTGCAAAAGTAGATGCTAAAAAAATGAACCTGAGCAATTTACAGATGTTTTAACAAAGATTCCCAGGTGGAATTTGACCTTTCTCAGGTATCAGACTGGAAAACTAATTATATTTCACTAATATTTCATAATGGTTGTTCGCTCAATCCAATACAACTGTTTTTGGCTCATTTTGAAAATTCGCCCAGACATTTTCCCATTTTCCCATTCAAATAAGACCATCAAAAAGAAATTAAGTTTGACTCCAAATGCAGCAGATTTCTAATAAAAAATATCCATAGAAACTTGAAATATTATATATTATTGAAATATAAACCAAGTGAATGACCAAGCATAAGGTACACCGAATGCTGCAATATGTTGGAGCATATGTAGTTATGAGTGTGGTGTCAAACTAAGGGAAAACAAACAAAAACAACAACAAACAAACTTCCTGGGCCTGTTTCACGGTGTGCATTCATGCGTAAAGTGAGAAACACAGCTGACGCTGGGAAGTAACCCAGAGATGGTATATGGTAAAAAAGAGTGCACACTTCCCTCAATAAATCCCTTCGTCTTTGTGTAAACAACCAGGACTTTCACAATGAATTTCAGCCTAACTACCAAGCTAACTAGCTTTTTGTCAAATTGGAATATATTCTTTGTGTTTCGTTTGGGTGGCAATGCTCGGTATGGGCATTTAGCGGAGTTTTACCCCGTCATTTTGGTATGCTACATGTTATGATTGGTGCTACCTAGCACGAGCACAGAGATCGTCTATGCAGCACGGGTCAAACGCTGTCCCCTGGACAGTGTGCTCTCGTATTTGTGAACTCTGAAGTCGGCACTGTCTATCGCCTGCGTCCGCTGCTGCGGTTCAGCGGCTAACAAGCAGAGCTAACTTAACAGCCTCCAACCACCGCAGCGACCAAAAATCGGCCACCTACACCCTGACACACACGACCGACTTCCAGCTAAAACCCCTCGCTAACGGCTAACACCGCACAAGTGTGCTCTGCATGCAGCCGAAAACGCGACACCCGGCGCCGTTTGTTTACATTACGTGGAAGAAGAAAAGCATATCCCCGTTTACTTGCAAAAGTTTTAAAACTTTATACAACAATATAAAACATGAAGGACTGTAATTAAGTAAATCACTAACATAAACTTAACTCTTACCGTAAAGTCTCCAGTCTTCCACTTTTCCAAACTTCTTTTGCCGCTCATGACGGTTGACGCAAAGTACCCTGAATGCACCACACGCGGCGCAGTTGGAGCAGAGTAAATACGACGAGCAAATTGTGTGTTGTGTGGGTCTGTATAAGATTTGTTGAGCTACTTACATACAGCTTGTTAGGGGAAAAAAATCTAAATGACTTGTGTTTTGAACAAATGTAGGCTTATTCACAACTTGATATATTCATGTCAAGAGACAAACTTTGTTTTTTATTGTTATTATCACAAGCTTAATTATGTTACAATTACACATTCTGAGATTCATTTTTTATAAAGTATACTTTATGATGCTACTGTACTGACAAAAACCTGCAACGCTACTAAGAAACCAAAAACGATACATCAATAGAGAGTTAGTGAGAGTACCCTTTTCAGTAATCCTGCCTACTGCAGCTTTAAGTGAACCTTAAATTTTCAAAACCGAACAATTAAATCCAAGTACTGCTTTAATAAGATGAACAATACATTGCCAACAGCAAATGAATGTTAATGAATGATATTTAATTGCACCTAATGACTCAAAGCACTTTTATTCTACGAATCATATGACTGTTCTATAAACTCGTGCATCACTCCTCCATTACTCATCAGGGCCAATTTGAGGGGCAATGTGTAATGTAATCTGAGATTCTCTGTTCTTTTGCTATGGTACCCAGTCCATGGACACGTCCATGTTACAATTGCAATTTAAGACACAGGAGAGATTCTGTGTCAAATCTCTGGTCTCCATTTCTCTGATCTGCTGTCCCACATGCCATCTGATTGGAATCACCAATTGTCAGTGCCAAGGCAGGGCCACCGAACACAGATTCAAGCACCACAATGAGATAGATCCATTTTTACCCACAGAGCAGCTCACTGTGTTATTGACTCGTTCTCTCCTGACAAAGGATAATTTGGTACATCTAGATGTTTTAGGAGGTCTGCTTTCAGGGTAGGCTTTGCTTTGCACTATCCATAAACATCTGTTCTGATGTGAGAGTATAGGGTTGGGTATTGAACTTCAATACTTCTATGGCATTGACAGGCTATTGACTTTCCTCTGTATTACCTAAAATGTGCTAAAGGAGTGCATTAGCATCAGTGGACCAATGAGCACGCAGCATGCTCTTTAACTCTTCATAGGAGATAATTCAGACTGTAATTATTTGTTATAATGGGTTTAATCAAATCCATCCATCTGTCTTCTACCGCTTCTACTGGTGGGGGGGCTGGCAGTCTCAGCTGACATAGGGCGATAGGCGGGGTACACCCTGGACAGTTTACCAGTCCATCACAGGGACACATATAGAGACAAACAACCATTCACGCTCACACTCACACCTACGATCAATTTAGAGTGTTGATCATAATACCATTTATGAAAATTGTAATCAATAGCCTGCCCTTTTGCTATTCATATGTATTCATATATTGATTTGAAAATTGAAGCCAGCAGTTTCATATAAAAATAATAAAACAGTCTTGCTGACAATTGTTTGTATACTTTGTAGGGATTAGCATACATTTAAAACCAAACGAGTCAAATTGAGAAAGACCCACTGAGTGGACGTGGGTTACTGAACTAACGGTATCAAAGAGACTCTTTTCCACCTACAGGCTCTCTGCACTCCATTGTGAGAGCACAAATCTCATTATAATATGCGGTAACTAATTAAACATTGACATTTGCAGTTCACAGGGGAGAAAAGAGAAATGGAGTTTGTTTGATCAAAGGTTTAAGTTGCATTTACACCTACTAGGAGGCTTAAATTGTTAGTGGAACAGACATATGTGTTCAATAAATCTAATTTTAAAGCTTCAGTGTGTAACATCAATCACCAAAACATTGCTGCTGTCATCATAGCATCGCTAACCTGCCCTAGATTTCCAAGATCAGTCCATAAAGGAGAATGTCTGGACGTCAAACCGACAGCGTGCTGATCTCTCAGTAGCCGGTGTAATTTGTTATTGGTTAGGATTACACATGTACCTTGGAAAATCACAGGACACGGTCATTCCACAGCTGTCTGTAAGTGGTCTGAACAGAGCCTGTTGTTGTCACTTCCTGTTCCTCACACCAAGATTGTGACATGACTCACGCTGAAGGACAAGCTTTTCTTTTGATTTACAGGGGAAAAAAATATTGCTGTGAGGCTCAGGGACTCGGTTGACGCCATTCCGACGCAGGTGGATGGTGTTGTCATGGTGATAAAGGGATTTCCTGTCCACCTCGCAGAGCAGAGCACAGCACTGCACAAATTGGCCTTTGGTTGACTCTGTATCTCCACAGGTGCTCCCCAAAAAGACAGACAAGGGCTAAAAAAGACAATAGAAATGACCTTTTATGCGCACATCCCTCTTCCTCCTGCAGCAGTCTGTTCACTTATTCATTAATAAAACGTTTATTTGGTTGCTTTGCTTTAGTCATCCTCGTTCACAATCTGTTACTTTTCCATTGTACACCCTCCCTTATATTCAAGGCAATCCACAATTATAATTGTTGCTTATTAGTGCAAAATAAGGCAAAGGTAACTACGCAGTTAAAAGAACCCCGATATGCTTATGATTTTCTCTGCAAATTTACCTGTGATCCCCATAATACATCTCTGTCAATAGGATTTTGCAGTAGAACATTGTTGTTCCATGCAGTACCTTAGAGTGTTTCTTGTAAGAATTTTCATAAACTGCTTCATATCCTGCTTCACAACGCGAAACACATGTTTGTTTTGGCTTCTCAAGAGACTTGTGGCCCTTTTCCACTATGGTCCCAGCGCACCTCGCCTCAATACGGCGCGGCGCGGTTTAGGTTGGTTTTCCACTACAAAAATAGCACCTAATCAGTGTGAGCGTTGTCATCACTGCACGGCTGCATGAAACTGCTGTGACTCCATTTTACAAGCGCTACACACACACACACACACACAAACGAGTGACTAGTGACTAGACAAAATCATTAGAATCAGTTAATTAAAACTATTTGTTCAACACTTCCTCCATGACCGGAGCACAGACTCCGTCTGACACAGTCACTGGCCTGAAATACAGCAGCAGGGTTTGTGATGCCTCTCGCGCATCACAAACATGTGTTGACTCCTCTGTTCAATATTGACATTTTAGACATGTCCCTCGTAATTGTAGGATTATTAAGTCTTTTTAACTGATCTACGATTCGGCTTTGTTCGGCTTGATTCTTGTGTTGGACGTCTCTTCCTGTGACGGCACTCTGACCAATCAGTGGCCTCAGTATCGCCTCAGGTCACTTGGAACCTCACCAGAGCAGGTACTAAAAAAGTACCAGGTACTTTTGTGACAGGAAGTGAGTTATCCAGCTGAAGGACACAACCCTAGTCTACCTTTCTCTATTTCTAACCATAGTGAAGCAGTAATGCATTCATAAAGCATTCATCATATTTTGTGGATATTCACACACTGAAATTCACAACTCATTATTCAAAACCACCTGTTTTGCCACATTTGGTTAGCAGAGCCTATAATTATAATTTGCATGTTCATTACCACGTTGTGAACCACAAAACATGCATTAACATTTAACTGAGAGGAAGAAACAAAATCCTCTTCTGACATTTTGGGGAATTGTATAAATGTACCAACAAACAAATGGCCAGGGAGGTGGATCTGATGAAAGTTGACAATGCATGTCACGACACGGGTGTCAGCAGGACGCCTGGTCATCAAAACATCAGATATCTCAAAACCAGACAATTTATGCAACCATCAAACCTCTAATGGCCTGACCGAAGCCAGTCTGTCTGTGCCTGGTGTTCTCATTAAAGGTGTTCTCACTTTGTTTTTGTCTCTTAAACACTTTCATCTCTCTTCACAAGTTAGACACTGTTGTGCTGCACACACTGCAGAGGGCGTTTGCCGAGGCTTCGAGTCTTCTGCAGCAAAAACGCAATTAGAGTTTCTGTACATCAAGAAACAATGTCATGGTTATATTTTAAACTCCACAATCCTCACTATGATTTTTTCAATAGTCACTTTTTTCATTCACATTCATATTTCATTTTAAAGAATTGGCTGTTTATGAAAAATGCATATAACTGATGGAAAGTTGTGCTGCTTTAAAAAAATCCATCCCCACATGTTGTGTTAGTTTCCAGATGCAGCAGCAGCTGTTGACTATATATTTAGATTGCTTATTGCATATTGGACCTTTAACATTTAGATACTAGTGATATCTGATTTTATTTAACTTTAACGAAGATACGGAGACGAATTACAACAGTAAATTGGTGACGATCAAGCAACTTTATCAGATACTGTCACCACCACTCTTTTGTTATTATAGTTTTCTACAAAATATGAAAGCGGATAAGTCCTGTGTTGTTGTAAATGAGCACGGCAGCCACTTTGTTTGTCATATTCAAAACTTTCTGCATTTGGATCCATTTTAACCTACTGTATTTTTCTGAAGTTAACTTTGCTCTTCCAGGAAGCTCTCCTGCTGATTTGTCTCGTCATCAAGTTTTATTTTTACTTCTTTTTTTTGTCCCAGTTGGCTTAGCAACCAGATTATGAATAACATCCCAGCAGTTATTTTTAATGGACTTACCCCAATGGCATTATCATGTTGCCTAGCAAGAGATGTATAAAAAGAGCCAGCAAATCATTTTTACTCAGAAGAGCTCTCAGGAGTCCTAAGTTTACAATTGATACATCTTTTGTATCTGCCGATGCATTCATCATGCTCAGTGGACAGAAAACCTCTTGTTAAATAACCCAAGAAAATTCAAAAAAATCTAAAATGTATAAATTTAAACACAATTTCATCATAGTGACTGAAATTAAAGAATTGGTGCCTAATTGGTGGAACGGTGGCTCAGTACTGTTGACTCCCAGCAAAAAGGAGCAGACAAATGAGTGACTCAATGTGTTTTAAAAACAAAATCATGATCCAAACATGATCCCCATCTCATAAATACAACATGCAATTATGACTTATTCTCCCCTCCCCACCCTTTCCATGACAAGCTGCCACAACTGAACATAAATCAGTGATACATTCTGAGAACTTGCCATTTCGTTGAAATATGTCATGCACAGAGCTTGCACGGTTGCCATGGAGCCGTGAGGACAAGAAGGGAGAAAAAAAAAGACAATTACACTGACATGTGCATTTGAACATTCGTAACATAACATTTAAAGCAGATGGCAGCAAAGAAGGTTATTTTGAATGAATCACCCACCAGGAACGTCTCATTCTGTTGCTAAGTACAGTGTTCCAGTTTTTTAGGGGCGGTATTGTGATGTCATAAAAGAGGATGACATCACCAGGAGATTCCATAACAATCTGCCAGAGATCATTTTTCCCTCTCACCCCCGCCCACTTTTTCTCCACACTTCTTCTGCTCCCACTTGCTGATTGAAATCTACACATGATCGTGACAGCAAACACCGTCTGTCAATTGTATATACATGTATATACAGTTTTGTGTTGATATTATAAATAAAGTTCACCGTACAAAAAGACAAGATTAAAAATCCATGAAGAGTAAAACACGACATGATCAATCTTATTAAAACAGCAGTTAAGTGCAACACTGAGGTCATTACAGTCCCAGAATTAAAGTGAATATGCTTGATTTGAAGAAGGTGAAAGAAACGGAATGTTTTATGTCCTGAGCTGAGAGTTCCAGAGGCGCGGGGGCCGAGCGGCTGACCCTAACCCTAAGAGTATGGCTGGGTATGTTAGTGTAAAGGAGCTGGTTGTGTAAAGGTTGCTGATGACCTTGAAGGTTTTATAAATGATGCAGAATTTCATGGGAAGTCAATGAAGTTGCTGCAGGTGCAGATATTGTGATGTGTTGATAGATATATATTTTAATTAGAGTGGTATCAATCAGACAATAACTGATCACGTGAATCACGTGACACGTGACTGCACATGCAGAGCTTTCAGTCTGTGCCAGCTGACCACATCATCTCCTTCTCTCCGCCGCCTACCACACACTTCAAACCCAGTGAGCCTTTGCCCGCCTTGACACTGAATAGTGGGCATCATGTACAGGAAACCCACACACAAGCATTGATATAGTTAGCACACATCTTTGATGCAAAAAACAAAGGCACCTCGTGATCAATGTATGAACGGAGGAGTGTGTGTTAAAACAGATGTATCACTCTGGGATGGTGGGAATGATAAGAATGTGTGAGCGCCGGAAATCCCTTTGTATGACTGAGTCTCCCACACACGTTTTTCTTTTTTCTTTTTTCTTTTTTCTTTTTTTAAAAGAATGACTCGTATGCATCTGTGTATGCGGAGGGAGGAAGGGAGGGATTCCTCAGTGACTATTTTAAGTATATGTACCAGATAAATCACCAACACATTTACAAAAGGACACAAGCTGGTGTATGTGATGTAAATGATCTGATGATCTGCTGTGTGTAGGATGTGATGAAAAAGCAGGAATTGTGCAGATGGCTGTTCAAGGAAGGTACAAGAATTTATACATCCATCCATTTTCTATAATATATAGGACGACAGGTGGGGTACATCCTGGACAGATCGCCAGTCCATCACAGGACCACATAGAGACAAACAACCATCCACTCTCACACCTATGGTCAATTTAGAGTGCCCGATTTACCTGATCCCCATATTGCGTGTTTTTGGACTGTGGGTGGACTTCTCTACACTACACCAACCGTGTGGCCCCATCCAGAATATATAGTTCATAAAAGTGACCAAGTGTACAAAACTATAGTCATGTGTATACTTAATTCTGAGTTTACTACTGGACTGAACAATGAAAATACATTGTTTTAAGAGTTAGAAATCTTATATATATATATATACATACATATATATATATATATATATATATATATATATATATATATATATATATAGTTCTTTATCTGAATTACTTTGTGTGCGCACATGTATTTTTGAGAAAATAAATGTGAAAAATATTATAGACTCCAAACTGTAATGAAATTTGAAGGTTCTCTGTCAATCAGAACAGAGTTATGAACCTGGATAAGATATTGAATGAATATGATTCACTTTTCTGATGTAATGTTGAAGGTTCACTGGAGCCATTTATTAAAAACTGGAGTCATCCACCTGAGACTTCATTTGACTTTTGCGTCTGAGTCTCTCCTTCCCTCCCTTTGCTGGTGTCAAACATGAATGAGACAAAGTAGCTGCGGATGTGAGTGACTCAAGCATCAAATGAAATATTATCATTTTTGTTGCATTAGGTTCCTTTATTAACTCCTGTTCAAGGCCGACTTGACTGGACCAGTCACAGATAACTGAAATAATAAAATAATACAGAACATCACTGTAACACTGTCACACTGCAAAGTAATTAATTACATTTACTCATGTTACTCTAATTGAGTAGGTGTTTTGTGTACTTGTACTTTTAAAGTAATTTATAAGCACTGCAGAAGACAGGTGAACGATGAGGGCAAGTGGGTGAATGAATGATGAGGACAGGTGAATGAATTATGGGGACATGTGAATGAATGATGAGGACAGGTGAATGAATTATGGGGACATGTGAATGAATGATGAGGACAGGTGAATGAATTATGGGGACATGTGAATGAATGATGAGGACAGGTGAATTGGCACTGATTAAGGTCCCTGGGTGAGTAAGAAAGTTGAAGCATTTGTGACCTTTGACCCATTTTGATTGACACATTATGTGTTTACATATTTTATTTTGACAGCACTTTAATTTGTAAAGTGTTTGCCTTTAATTAAAAACAATTCATGTGAGATGTATATCCCCTTGTCCTTTTTGCACAACACAAGAAAGAACCCCAACCTTGTTAAAAACACAAAAGTATTAAAAGAGTAAAACAAGCCACTTTTTTTTACTTTTATCTTCAGTACATTTTTAGATTTTAATCAAAATAGTGGTACTTTTACCTGAGTAGAATATTTCATTACTCTTTCCACCTCTGGTTAATGCTCATTCAGTTATTTATTGCATCATGTTGAAGTCCCCTTACTAGAAATCAGAGTATTAATCCTCCTGATAAGTTTTGCCACAGCACATTTCTAAAATGTGATAATGGTAGACTAACTTCCTATTGAAAAGCGGATCGTGATTTGCATTCAGAAATAAACAAGTCCATTAAAAAAACGGCGTTTGAACATCACAAAAAGACAGAAGTCACGAGTCTGGGAAAGAGTGGGTGCTTAGGTCCCATGTCATTATAGCACCACGATCTGTAATTTAAATGCACAAAAGCTAAATCATTACAGGTAATCTGAGACAGTCGCCCTCGCAAAGCTTCAAATCCACTGACTTATCTGCCAGGAAAATATAGGCAATTATTTGTATTCTTTCAAGTATCAGGTATTCACACGGATGAAAATTGTCAGAAAAAGCTCTCATTGCAAGTTTTAATCACAAGTCATTTTCTCCAGGAACATTAACCCATGAAGCGATGTTTATGACTTTTTAGCTCTTTTTAATACTTTAAATCCAGCCATGTGTCTCAAGCAAATGTGATTTCCTCTTGTATAACAGAGCAGTTTGGGAAATCAAGGGGTTTTTTTTTCAGGAAGAGAGGGGAGCACAAGAGAGACAGAACAAATAAGGGAAGCCACCTGGTGGAAGAAGCCAACAGGATTAACAGATTATATTGCTAAGCTGAGTCCAAATGGCTCTTGTCAGTGATACCCTTTCAAAATCTCTTCTTATTTGAGTTTACTATGTACAGTGTTTTTTTGGCTGGTTGCATGTGGGTGCATGAGTTCAATAGGTGCACAGGTGTGGATGTGCAGGTGGATAAGCCAAAATTAAAGCAACATTAAAGCTGTGCAACAGCTGGTGTTGGGCACAGGGAAAGGGACAGATCAGCATTTTAGGAATTGCACTTTGAGGATCCTCTTATTAACAGTTATTCCTTTTCCTCCAGTCTTTGTGCTGAAGTGTCCTTGGGCAATTATGAAAGACAAAAAAAACACTATATGTAGCAGAATAAGCTTATGAATGACAAAAGTGTTGTGTACAGTGCTTGTTACGTGATTGTTAAGAGTAACAAAAAAACATGATTTCCCGTCCACTTTATTAGGTACACAGCTCACCTAATGAAATGGCAGGAGTGTTGTCTTATGTGGACTTCTGCTGCTGTAGCCCACCACATGTTAAGGTGGTTAGCTATGCAGCAAATTAGAAACTGCAGTCAAGCAGCTCATCCCAGCTTAAAAGATATTAAATTGCTCCTTTAAAGGTTCACCTATTTCCTGCAATGCATTTTTCCTGTAAACGTTTCTGTATCTGTAGGCGTCGCTAGAAACATTAATTATATCCATTAAGCTGTATTAGCACTGTGTGAAAGTCCTTCATCCTGCTTTTGTCTCTGTTATACCTGGTCAGTAATAAAGATTTTTTTATTTTTTTTCTGGGAGCAACTACAGGTGTCTTTTTTTTGGCTACATCCTGCTCTTGTCTCATGGAGACATCAGTGAATGTTAAATAGATGAACTTCCTTTAGGTCCCTACAGAAGACAGTAGGTTCTGGTCTGAATCATCCTCTGTCCTGACACCATTTAGCATTAGGTTAAACTGTTTTTCCTACAGTAGTGGGCTCCCTGTGACGTATTGTCTGTACTCCTCCTGTCTTTAGAGGAGCAATTGTGTAGGTTGGAGGCCCAGCCTCCATGTGCCAAACCCAGTGATGATTCAACCGTTATGGCACTTAGAGTCCTGTGTCTTATACTGTGGACGTGCCAGCCCTTACCAGCATGCTCTGATTCTTTTGTGATGATTTACCACTCACAAACCTCATGCTCTGTGTGATGTGTTCCATGTGACGTATCATAAAAGTGGAATTCTAGCTGGGATGGACAGTGGCGATTTGGCCCGAGCCTTGTGCTGTGTGGGAGGACACGTAGACAAAATCATCGTTAACTCCCCACTGTGGTGTTTCAACAACATGCACAGCTTGCGGAGCAGACTCCTCCGTCACTGACAGTCTGAGCAATACGGCCATGTTGTTATTTTGAGCAGTGCTATGAGGATATTGCATTTACATGCTGCACAAACAAAAACAACAGCGAGAGGGCGGAGTGAAGTGGCAGAGCAATAATGCAAAGAGCTTCACAGGAGAAGGAAGTGGCTCAATGAAGTGAGAGCCACTTAGGTAAACTGACTAAAGTTGTTTTCCTAGCCCTGAAAGTAGTATTCAAACAGTTCATTCTCTCTGGTCCATACCAGCAACTCAACAAATTCAACTTCTTAGCAGAAACTCTTACAATTAAACCCCATTATAGCTGATTGCTCCTGCACAGGAGGTTGCAGTCTAAAAGGACTGATCGTCCCAGCTGCAGTGGACATCCCTAGCACCGCTCACAGCCAGCAGATATTTTGCGCTTGTTTTTAATAAACCTTTAAAATGGTTTGCTTTGTGTGTTCCTGTCGCGTTTCTTGGGAGTTGTCGCAATCAGGTTTTTCCTTGAGGCCTGGTTGTAATAATGGCAAATGCAAAAATTACATTGGAAAGTGCGATGATAACTGAATGAGTCATGTTTGTAACTGTGAACCTGATGTCTTATTAGAAGGTGAGAAAACAAATGACATTTATTCAACTGATTCACGGATTACCAGCATTTGAAGTTGATGGGAATGAAGATGAGCACCAACTGCAATTTTTTTCAAAAATCCAAACTTTATTGTAAGTGTTAGAAACTGTGTAATAATAAGTGACAGCAAATCTTTATGAAATGGTTGTGGAAAGCAGCCTCATTAGAAAGTGGTGAAATAAAAGTTTTACTGTGCTTTGGTTATGGAACTTCAAAATTGCTTTGCAAAAACAAAGCAATCCTGCCTCAAAATTCACCTCTCTGTTGTTTTGTTTGTGGTTTGTTGGTTGACTGTAAGATGGTGAATGCATTTACCATGTTTCTACCCAAATGGAGGAGGTTTGAGACTCAGTTTTAGGGATATAACTTGGTTTTACAGGTAAAATGGGACAAGTATCTGCAGACCAGTTACATGAAACAAAATTACATGAACACAGAAGAGTTTTTATTTTTAGCTGTGTATGTGTGAAAGAAAACATGATGTGGAAAACAAATTCTGAAGTGCACCATGGACGACATAAGTACTCAACCCCTCACTGAGCTGTGGGTGACTTTTCCTTGCTCCTGCAGTGAGAAGATGGCAGCTGATTGGAGTCATTGGAGTGAATGATGAGCTAAAAATAAAGTTGGTCCAGAGTTTGAGTTTGATTGTATGGTTTTGCATGGGTGCAAGTGAAAAAGGCAAAAGTGCAGTCATTAAAGCCTTGTTGTTGCGATAGTGAGGATTATTCTAAATGTATGGGGGGGGGTAAAAGGACATATTGTACACATGGAAGTCATGGAAGTTCACACTGTAAGGGATTTGTAGGAACATTAATTATTGGGAGAGACAGTTTTTTTTTTTTGCTTTGAGAGGCTGCTTGTATACCAAGTAATAATTTAAGTAGTATTATATCTTTTTAAAAGAGGGATAACACATGATCACATTATATTTCACATATTTCACATATTACACATTCACACAAACATATTTAGTCGTCAGGGTTTGAAGTCTCTCTTTCAAAGAGTAACTGTCTGGACAGTCTGGAAATGTGCTACTTTTAATTGACGTATTATGCAGACTGACAATTTGGCACAACAATGAACACTTCTGATAGTGGTGTGCTGAGAAACAACAGTGAAAACATAACATACAGGCATAAGAGACATCCATGCTTCATGTTCTGCAACTAGGAAGCATTGCTCAATTACTTTTTATAAAAGTGAATGTGAGATGTCTTCATTTATGTCAGACATTTGTATTCTAACGGTGTACGCACTTCCATCAGGTGCAAGATGCTACGCCATCGTGAACCTTTTCATTTATTTTATACATCTCATAATCCCCACTATCTCTTAGTCTTACAATTGCCTTTGACATATGATTGCACTTCCAAGAGCTCTTGTCTTCCCCTTCTCAACCTGCCCTTGATTGGATGTGAAGATGTCTCTGACGCACATCTCCAACAACCACCCATTTACTATGGACAGTCATGGTGAGCAACATCTGGCAGATGAACTTAATTCCCCCACTGGATCATTTAAAGTTGCTATCGCAGCATTTACAGCCTCAGCTTCCATCAAGAGACTTTAATGGTTGTGTTGTGAGTCCCACTCTCCGTATGAGTATGTGAGCATGAATCATTGAGGGATTGAGTGAGGAACGTGCGTACGGATGTTAAATTATATTCAACTGATATTTTTTTCTTCTGTCAATGGAAATGTGGGTGGACAAATCACCTGTATATTCAGTGACCTGCGGTATGTCACTGCCGCAGCCGTCTTCCAACAACATTACAAATCAACAACTCTCTCTTGCTGGTTACACAAATGGAACTAAATTAAATAATTATACATACATAATAAAAATCTTAGCCCTGGTGTGAAAATCATACAGTCAATAAGAAAATAAATGTAATGTGTGTAACAAATGCATTTTATTTTATTTATTTTTTTAAATCAAAAGCAGAGAGAGAGTGTGCCATTTAGAGATTATTTGCTACCCCTTGTTGTGGACCTATTTAATTGTGCTTTAATAAGTTTGTAGCATAATTAAGTAAGTGAGTGAACTTTATTTAAATAGCACCTTTCACAGATACAAATCACAAAGTGCTTCACAATAAAATAACAGCATGAAATACAAAGTACAGAACAATAGGGAACAATAGGAATAGCCGAGTGAGGCTTCTCCCATGCAATTAACTTATTTGTCCAATGGTCAGGTTAAATCATAGAATAGAATAGAATAGAATAGAATATTTATTTTCCACTGAGGTTGAAAATTGTTTTTGGCTCACCAATTACAGATGACAAAACAACACTGATTACACCAAATAACAGTACATTTCAAAATCAGAGTAAAAAGTAAAAAGGATTTCAAGTGACTGTTTGTTGGTTAGCCACTTTGGTGAGTTAAGAATAAAATAAAGTAGATAAAACAGGCTGCCATACAAAACCCTCATTCGACTAAAAGCATGGTCAGCTGCTATTTTAAAGTTTGTTTTCAAGCTTTTAAACTAAATCATTTGCAACAAAGGAGTAAAGAATTGTGACATTACTTTCAAATCTGTCAATTCTAAATACCCATGAGATGTTTTATGTGACATGTGTTTTTTTATAATTAAAATAATTTGTCAAAATAAATTAGTTTGTCAATTTATTGTGCCTGCTATAAACAAGAACAATATGATAAGACACCAGAGACCCTACATTATTTCAATACACATTGAAATCAAATAACCACTGACTTTACACGTCATGTTAGTGGGAACTATGAGATGATAGGGTTTGTAAATGCTGCACCGAGGACAGGAGTCAGGATCACTTTGGGGCTCTTTTTGCAAATTTCTGCTCCCGGCTCATTAGACACATTGATGGTGTCTGTCATATATCTGCTTTTAAAGATCTCAAAACATCAAATCATATCTCTGTTTGGTCATGCTTGAGCTACAAACGCACGTGATGCGCATGTGTTTACCTCAATGCTTTCATCACAGTTTAAAAGCAGACTGTGACGAGTGTGCCTTAATGCATCCAGGCCGGGCTGTGCGATGAAAAGCTGTATTGACATTAGTGGTGACATTAGTGGTCCAGTAAATGCAGTTTCTCGTGTTAACTGATAGCAAACCAAAAACATGCTGGCGCAGAGAATTTCAAAGGAACTCTAATGTGGATGTGGTGTATTTGATTGAGGCATTAGTCCAATATTTATTGAGACAGACATACAGACACACAAGTATCTTTTAAACATGTAAAAAAAAATTTATAAAATCATATCAAATCAATGTTCACATCCATTGACGTCTTTGTTATGGTTTTCCTATCTTTTTGTTGTTTGCTTTCACAAAAACGGGGGAAATATCTTGTCAGTTTAGGGATGTTTTTCGCCAAATTAAAACACACTCCTACCAGTTAGTGGTTAGGAGAAATTTCAACCTATCAGGATTTCTAAAGACTGTCGTCATTCAGTTTGTGTTCAAGCAGAATATGACGCAGAGCTGCTCACTCAAACAATAGCTACTTTCTTTAACTAAATTTGGCTGTTCATGAGGGCATAATAAAATGAGTTAAAACTTACTTTTCTGTCTTATTCATGAGATTCAAATTACAGATTCTTGAGATGAATGGAACAACCAGACAAAAGTTAGGGCATTAAGGAAAATTGACTTTTGAAATAAAAACTAAAAGTTACTGTGCTGCTGCTTTTCATTTTAGAAACTTTAAAATAATAATAAAAAGAAAAGATTTACAACCCACACACTCAATGCAAACACATTAATATCCGAGCAGAATTTAACCCTTGTTTTTTTTATATATATATATTTGTAAAAACAAATTGATTGCACAAACACCCAAGTTCTTTACGGCTGCACAGATCTTGTGGGTTAAAAAACACGTGATGTCGAATTAACTTAAGTCACCATGACAGTGACGCCAGCTGAGCAGCAGAGGCTGATGACAACTACAAACACGGCGGTGATGAGGCAAGAAGACAAAACACGTGGGAGCGTCACCAAATAAAAGAATGACACAGACTTTTCCTCTTCGTCTTCACCCACCTCACACCAGTGTTTGTGAGTCGGTCCAGCAGTTCTCCCTGCCAACTGAAGGATGACACAGAATGAGCCCATGACTAAATGTGATGCAATTCCATTGAGGACATTAAGAATGGAATTCAATTCAACTTATTTGTAAAGGGCCAAATCACAACATTATCTCAAGGCACTGTACATAGTCAGGCAGAAACCTTTACACTATTATAGAGAGAAGAGAAACTCAACAGTTCACGCAATGAATGACTAGGCATCAGTGGAGAGAAAAAACTCCTTTTTAATAGGAAGAAGGAGTCTCTTTTTTTTAGTCTGACAGAACCAGACTCAAAAATGTGCGGCCATCTGCCTCGACCGGTTGGGGTGAAAGGAAAAATAACAATTGTGTCAAGTTATAGGTTTAGACTCAGTTATGGCATGTTTATAGTACTGCAATGTCATTTATACACGCCGCAGCAGAGATTGTTGAGAAAAAGAAATTATACAGATATCAACTTTAATTATAGCATACTAATAATGACAATACTACTGCGGCTAATGATAATAAATCGCCTCGAAACTGGATCTGGGTCCTGCAGCCTGCAAGATGAGGACACACAGAGAGAGAGAGAGGGAGAGAAAGAACAAGGTTAATGACATGTAATGAAGTCCACAGACCACAGAATTTCCCCGAGCAGTCTAGGTCTATAGCAGCCTAACTAAGAGACGCCCTAATTATAAGGTTTATCAATAAGGAGGATTTTACCAAACTGTCACTGGGTGCTGGTTCTACAGGAGAGGAGCGTGGTAACTGAAGGCTCTGCCTCCCATTCTACTCTTAATCAATTGAGATCAATACTCAATTTATGAATTTATGATAACAGTGTTGAAAATAAGGTCCCTACAACATCTGTTGTGGATATAAGGATATAAGGATATAATAAGGATGGCAGATGTGAAGGTTCAGCCTAGCGAGGCAACAAGCTTTATTTTGAGTTTACAAAGTTACAAAGTTAACTGAAATGGAGCATGGATGCAAATGGAACTCAGCCTCTCTCGGACTCAGATGGAACCATCTTTTATACACTTGCTGGTGTATGTGCGTGCTCAGCATCACTCGCATGTGATTCTATTGCACTGCTTGTGTGTGTGCGAGAGAATGTGTGTGTGCTATTTGGAGTTTTCTCCTTATTCCTGGAAAAACATTATTGTGTTTTCCACCATTACACTGATAACCATCCAAAGCCACTCCAACACTTTCACGGGGTCAACGTGATCTTTTGGCAAATGTTTTTCTCCTCAAACCATTGAGTGAACAAGAAGTTCTGGCGGATCATTTCCCCTAGAATGCTTTAACAGTTGTTAACACAATGTTTTCCTGACTCCAGTGTGTACAGCTCACTGGAGTCAAGTTTGGCTCCTTGTTTTGTTCACTGATCGCGGTCCTTTTAACACGTCTCCACCAACACATAACTCCACCAACTAAGGACAGTGCTATAGAGATGTGTGGTACAGTAGATTATACTGCAGGGCCTTTAAAAAAAAAAAAACAATAGCCGGTGCACCGTGACCCCCATGTGCAGGATAAAGCAGTAGAAGATGAGTGAGTGAGTAATAATTGGTATAAAATCAAGAGTTACATATGAACAGTGCCATTGACTCGTCTAATGAGAAAATGGTTTCTGATCGTGATGAACCCTGAGAATCATGACCATAACTCTCTCATTCTCTCAGATCTATAGCCGATTTTCATGTCCCTCAGCTCATCATCGTTTCAGTTGTGTCGTTTGTGGCCACACTCCATTTCATAAACTCCCACAGGTGCAGACATGCAGCTCTGATAAACCCGTTGCACTCAACCTGCTCATGAGTAAACTACAGACAGACGCAGTAAATCGTCGTAGGTGGTGAACACAGGGAAGCATTAAAGCGTCACATTTTTTCCCTCAAAAAAAACCCACGATATACTGTCACAGACAGCATTATCTGCCAAATTTATGAAAAATAATTGAAACTTCTAACTCGACATGGATAGTCATGGAGAGTTCAGCTATTTGAAGATATAGTGAACCAGTTTCTGCTCTATTCAAAATGTTGTCACATTAATTCACACATTGCTGATTATGCCAATCATCTCCACATGTATAGCAGTTGTTGTTTTGTTGTTAAGTCACAACTGAGCAAGTGAGGCAGAAGAAGCTTCATACAGCAGCACTATCCATCCATTTGCAACCGCTTTATCCTCCACAGGAGGGTCGCGGGGGGTGCTGTGCCAATCTCAGAGTGTCCAATTTACCTAATCCACATATTACGCGTTTTTTGGGCCAGAGAACCCGAAGAAAACCCACGCACACACGGGGAGAACATGCAAACTCCATGCCACTAACCGTGTACGGCAGCACTACTAGTACCAGTACAACACAATCGTATTTGTCTAATGATCACAATTTTGGCTTCTCGTGAACATAAGTGTGTGCTATTTAAAATGAGTGCTCCAACAACAGCAATCAAGCACTCCCTGTACAGCTGCCTAACTATAATATTACTATAATAAAGCTCCCTGGATTAATTCTGGACGAGTAAAGTGTGGCTTTGTGAGGACCAACGATTGGCAGATTGAGGACATTTAGGCAAAGTGAAGACATTTTGGCTGGTCCTCACTTTTTTAATGGGCTTTTTGGGGTTAAAGACCTGGCGTTAAGATTCGGGTTAGAATTGAGTTCTGGTTGGTTTTGGCATTTAGGTGTGATGGTTTTTCACTTTTCAGAGTTTTGCTACGTACTCAGAAACTAACAACGAGGTGATTGATGTTCCACACTATGGCTTTAAAGATGAGGCTGGATGTCGGTCTTCTTAAACCTTGGTTTCCTCATAAATCAGGGTTAATCTGTTGCATGGACACTTGCCACAAATATTTGAGCGTGAAGACGAAATAAACGTATAGATCCGACCGTCTGTCTGCCTGACTCTGTCTTTCCCTCTGAGATTCATTAGTTAATTCATTTTCCACTTCACTTCTTCCTGTGCATCATCACTGCGTGGCCAGTGCTCGGCACAAATAGGCAAAAACTAATTATGGGCATTTTAAAGGCTTCATTTCACACCCCAGCATGTCTTTAGACTGTGGCAGGAAAGTGGAGCCTCTGCAGCAGCAGCAGCAGCAAAGATAAGCAAAGATATACAGAGCAAAAAATGCTCTGACTCTGCTCAGATCAAATCTGGCATTAGGAAAGACCATGCAGCTACAGTAGGATGGATGAATGAATGCGGATGCAGAAGATAATACATACATTATGCTACAGTCTCACACGGATTCTGTGTCTGCCGGTTGCTGCTATCACAGTCAGAAGCTGCTGCTGAGACTGAGGCCGGCAGCAGCTTTTTGTCACAGCAGCAGCTTTTATTTTTTTTAGGATATTTGTGTACGTGTCAAACACTGACAGCCTGCAGGAAGTAGGGCTTACCTGCAGAGACAGGGGAGGGGAAACGTTTGATAAAATATCATGCAGACACAAGGGATTGATTTTTAATGCATAAAACACAGATACCAGTGCAAACGTGTCCTTTCTATGATGTTAACAAGAAAAATAACATGGCTATCCAGTGTGGGATAATATTAAGATAGATCATTTATATGAATACGCATAAGAAGATGTTGGATTCATTGCACAAGAAAATCTAAAAATGTTCCCTAAATAAAGAGAACACTGCAGTGCCCTTGCAGAAATGTCCACATATCAGTCACAGTGATGGTGAACACGCCACACTGATTGAATTACGGGTCCTTGGTTGGAAAAATTGTACGGAAGAAAAAGAAAGAGCAGAAAAGCTCATTATGCCGTTTCTACAGCGTCTGTTCCTCTCCACTACATAAGCATAGACAAGAGAGGATTTCCGGGCAGCCCAAATATGGCCAGGCAACGATGAGGTGTGCAACAGATGACTCATCCCTCAGACTCCCACACTCCCCCAGTCTTAGATGTGTGCAAGACAGAGAAGGAGAGACTGCGAGAGAATATCAACGTAAAAGCACTGAGGAAAAAAATGCTGCGCACTCACCTGCAAACAAGTAATGCACACTTCATGACATCTGCATTTCCACTGAGAAACACAATGAGATCAGACATCAAAAGCAATGACTGTGCATAACATTAATCCTCTCTCTCTCTCTGCCTTTTTTTCTTTCTTTCCTCAGATCCTGGCATTGTTCTGTGTTTCCATTGTTTGGCTGTTGTCATGCATTTTCCGGTAAATTAAAATGTTGTCTGGGAAATAGAGGACTGTGTTTTCAAACTGACTGCAGTGAGACTGCACATTTCTTCATCCTGCAGGGGGATTTTACATTACTTTCCCCTGTAGGCCTGTTATAAGACCCTAAACTGTATGTAATACACCACAAAACCACACAAAAATGTTCCTTATTTCGTCATTTCCGTTTCAGTGTGAGTACGAAAACTTGCATATTCAGGTGTACGGGCGGATGTTGTACCTTTGGACAGAACCACTCGACTTTTTGCCAAGGTAACCTGACCTAGCAGTGGGTTTGAGTCATACATTGAGAATCGTTAATGTCTTCATTCATTTTCATGACAGTCCGTCCAAAATTTCCGTTCCTGGAACCAAGCATAGCATTAGATGTTAACAGA
This sequence comes from Solea solea, assembly GCF_958295425.1. Lineage (NCBI taxonomy): Eukaryota > Metazoa > Chordata > Actinopteri > Pleuronectiformes > Soleidae > Solea > Solea solea. The sequence goes on from NC_081153.1 coordinate 16,289,413, forward strand.
TAAAGGAAGTATTCTCATACCAGATGCAAGGGTGTTGTGGTGGTTAGAACTGTTGCCTCACAGCAATTAGGTGCTGGGTTTGCGTGTTCTCCTTGTGTCTGCATTTTATTTGACCTCACAATTTCAGTTGTATAATAACATTAAAGACCCTTTCCTTTATACAAACTTATGGGTAGTGTATTGAATTTCTGCCAATAGTTTCTGCCAATAGTGTTTTGAATTTCTGCCAATAAACCCTCCTTAATATGTTACACACAAACCTCCTTAATATGTTACACACAAACCTCCTTAATATGTTACATGCTTTATTTTCTCAGGGTACACCAGCTTCCGGACACTTGGGGTTAGGTTAATTTGAATTCTAAATAGCCGGTTATGAGACTCAGTGTCGCCTGGCTGCAGCTCCCCTCTGACTCTCAAAGGATGAGCAGCAATGATATGCATGAAAGAAAAATCCGTAAAAACCCTGAGAGAAGGTCCATTTATCATTTTGTGTAGCTCAGCTCATAATCTAGCTTTGTCATTCGAGAGAGAGAGAATCAGTGTAATCCCCTCTGAGCCAATACAGGCCGTCTCTCATCTTTGTTTGCCAGAAGACAGGATTTACAATGTTACCACCGTGTGTACAGACTGGGATATGGGATATCTGTCTGTCTGGGGAATCTTCTCCCAAAGGTGACTGTCCTATATTATATTATATTATATTATATTATATTATATTATATTATATTACATTATATTATATTATATTATATTATATTATATTATATTATATTATATTATATTATATTATATTATATTATATTATATTATATTTAGGATACAGCTTTCCTCCTTCCTCCATTTGTTTGGGATTCACCAGATTTGTCATCCACAAGTAACACCATCTATGTCTTTCCTGTTGCTGTATCACTGTCTTTCCCTGGTAACCTGTCGGGGAGAGGCGGAGGCCTTTCTCTGGCACTTGATGCAGAAAACCTCCTGTGACTCACTCTGCTTCATGCCTACATCTCTCACTTGCTAGTGTTAATAAAATTCACAACACCTGGCCCTCGACTCCAAATGAATCATGGTCCTTTCGTAATTATTTGATATGCATAAGTAAGAACACATTGGTGCTGCTCTTGCTATTAGTGTGTGAAAGTGATGCACAGCAGGGAAGCCTCCGCCGGATTAAAGTGGGCTTTGGGTTCTTTATTGCAAAACCCTCATGTCCCTGGTATGAACCAAAACAAACTCAGAAACGTGTCCGTACACAATGTCCATTCTGTGTGTTTCTTTTTGGCATGAGCTTCTGTATACCTCTACCTCTGCTCAACAGGGTCGGTTATCATAACCATTTCTGCTCTTAAGAAAAAGTCAGAGTTCTCAGTTGAACGCTGCTGGATGTTGCAGTAAAGAAAATCAATCTGCTTGCAATCAAATAGCAGCCTTTTTCTTCTCCGGGTCTATATCGACCCCCAAAAACATGTTTATGGCCACCCTGTTCAGTAGATGCAGCACTCGATGGGAACTGGAGACAAAGGCAGAGTTTATCACCAGCTGATGAACCCAGTGAGACATTGATCAACAGAGTGAGAGCCCAGCTTAGCATCTTACTTGCTGAGTCTGAACAGTTTGAGTAAGTCTCTGAGTCCTGAGGTCTCTGTAACTTTTTGTTTCTGATTAATTTCGACAAGAAATCGTTTAAAAACAGTGTTTGGAGGGGAAAAGTGATGTCATCCAGATTATGCTTTATTTTCATAATAATGGATAGTTGCTCACTGCACATTTTGAAAATGTATGCCATAAAGTTTCTCAACAAAACCGAAAGTTAGCCTAGCGACAATGCACCAAAGCAACTGCAGGCTTCAGACCTGTGTGTTACAAGTGCACATTTGATAAAAAGAGAGTAATATGCTATGCCTTTTCCACAGAAGGTGTCGTGTAGCCCAAAGGCTGCAGCTTCTCACTTCGGACTAATTTTGAAACCTACTTACACTGGTTGCAGTTCTTCAGAAAAGGAAAGAACCAAAGAAGAAAACACAGCAAGAGCAGGAGTAGATTCTCTGAGATGAGAATGAAGGTTTCGAGATCTAATTTAACGAGTATTTTCAAAGGTGTTCACCCTCTTTCTCAGCTTCAGGTAGTACGAGTTTCCCTTTTGTCACTTGGAGTATGCTCTTTTGGCACATGCTTTGCTGCTTATCTTGCTCTGTCCCTAAATGTTGGAACAGTGGTACCCATCCTCACATGGTGCTTTTTCCTTTTCTTTCAGGAGGGCTCTTATCTTGGGAGGAGACAGGGCGGCCTGTCCTCTTAATAATATTCATAAAGCTATTACTGTGACTCGTGCCACACATGAAACAGGCTGATTTTGGGTGAACAAAGAACAAAGAAAGAAAGAAAGAAAGAAAGAAAGAAAGAAAGAAAGAAAGAACAAAAGTCAATGTTGACAATCTGTCAAAGAAATATCACACACACACACACACACAAAATATTTAAGCAGTATTTTATTTTGCATGCCAAGAAAAGCCGGTGGATGACTAGATGGTTCACTCACGCCTGCAAACACCCACATGAACTTCTGTTTTTGTCTTTTGTTTCATGCTGCAGCTTAAATGGTTGCTATGATATCTTGGCCATGTCAGCATAATACTGAAAAGTTTACAAAAAACAAACAGTCAGTTTAAGACCATCATGTCGCACTTATTGTTAAAATTAGTTTTGACAGAAAAGTTTTGATATTCTTCAATTGTGAGTGCATCGTGATGAGTGAACTTCTGCTATGGGATGTTAGACTGTTATCAAGGGTTGATGAAGAGGCAGCTGGTGATTATGCAACGTCTCAGTGTTGTTAGACACAGTCTCTCATATCGCAAAGGCAGAGGTGGAAAGTAATGAATTACATTTACTCGGGTTACTGTAATAGAGTAGGTTTTTGTTGTACTTTGTGTGAGGTTTTTTTTTTTTTTAATTTGTAAAATACTGTACATATTAAATCACATCCATTACTGAGTAAAAAAAAATGTTGGCCTGAATTTAAAAAAGTAAAAAATAATGATGAGGACAGGTGAATGAATGATGAGGACAGGTGAGTGACAAGGACAGGTGAATGAAGAGGACAGGTGAATGATAAGAGCAGGTGAATTGGCATTAATTAAGGTCCCTTAATTAAAGCATTTGTGACCTTTGACCCATTTTTACTGACACATTATGTGTTTACATTTTATTTTGTCCGCACTTTTATTTGTAACGGTTTGCCTTTAATTAAAAACAATTCATGTGAGATTTGTGTCCCCTTTTCCTTTTTGCACGACACAAGAAAGAACCTTGTCAAAAAAGTTACTTTTACTCTGAGTACATCTTAAACAAGCTACTTTTTTTTTTTACTTTAACTTGAGTACATTTTATACCAGTACTTTTACTTGTACTTGAGTAAAATGTTGTCAAAATAGTGGTACTTTTACTTGAGCAGAATATTTCAGTACTCTGCTCAAAGGTCAATATCAGTATGTATATACTTCTGGAATTCTTGTTAATCTCCTATTATTCTTTAGACGTTACAGTGAATATGTTCATATTTCACACTAACAGCTCAGATTATTATGGTTGAGCACACTTTTTTATCCAAGATGCTGTTCATCTTTACCTTGTCCTGGTGGCCCAGATGCCTTCAAGAAAAGCCTTCTTTATCAGAGTAGCTGCACATTCACAGGTTAGGGTTGGGTCACGGTTGTTAAGGCAAACATGAACCTGGCCCCAGTTTCCGCTCTTTTGTGTTTGCCCCACTTTTGAGCTCTGCTGTCCAAGTCTGTGGGGACAGAGGATTGAAGCAACAAAAAAAGTTCTGATTAGGCTCACACTTTCTGTGACTCCATCGTTCTCTCTCTAGCAAGCTGCCAGTTATATTGAAGCTGTAGCTAGTGTGGACTTTTAACAGCCTGTTTATTGTTTGGCACATCACAGACAGGCAATTCAACACACTGCTACAGCTGACATTGGTACACAGTACAGGTCCCTGTAGGATACATTAGATGTTCTACTGTTAATTGAATGAAAACATGAATCTCTCTCGCCCTCAAATTTTGATTTGAACCTGTCTTTGTGAGGACATTTTGGCTGGTCCTCAAAACTCTGTTGTTGAATTATTTTCATATTATCTCAGTAAACAATCTAAGGCCTAATAGGTTTGGATAGGTCATAATAAACGTCATTCTAAGAAACGTGATTCTTATTCTGATCCTGATGCTGATTAGTGCCTGCTGCTGCAAGGCATATTAGTTCTTATTCTTATTCTTTATTCTGATCCTGATGCTGATGCTGATGCTGATGCTGATGCTGATTCTTATTCTAATCCTGATCCTGATGCTGATGCTGATGCTGAGGCTGATTCTTATTCTGATGCTGATTCTTATTCTGAATAACAACTGTGCAAATGAATTAATGATTCTATTTATTCTTTAATAAACCATAGACACAACCTGCTGCAGATTCTTATGCTGGAAGCTGAAAACAGCACCATCTAGGGCCCAGATAACCTCCTGACTGAGAGCAACATGAGGAGAATGTAGAAATGCTACATTCACAATTAAGTCAGTGGGTTTTCAGAACTATCAAGATTGTTTCTGAAAGATTCAACACTGGTGTACTTTGCCTTCATCATCTGTTAAAGATTCAGACAAACGAGCTCTTTAGGGAGTAAACTCCATCCTGTGAATCACCTTTGCATTCACATAGATACACTCTCAAAGACAGAACCATAACATACAACACATTCAACAATCACAGAATAAAAACAGTAAAATAGGAAACACGGCAAAAGAACAACAACAACAGATAAAATCATGTGCGGTGTGATGGCTGTTTGATTTTGTTAAGGGTGGATATTGTAGAGGGAATAAAAGACTTCTTGTAAATGTTTTTACAGGCCAGTGGGACTTTATAGAGTCTGCCTGATGGCATTAACTGAAAGGAGTGATGGAGGGAGTGGGATGGGTCAGGGTGGTGTTTGTGGTGTCTGTGGTGAACCATGTTCTCCTTGAACATGGCACCTGTTTCCGGCCTCTGAGTGCTTCACCCTGCCTCCAGATTACCTGTGTTGAGTGGGATGTCCTGGATAACGTGGAACACAGTGTGGAGGAGATGGATGCACAGGTGCAGGACATGCCTTCAAAACTTCTTCCCTCTAACACTCACTTCTATGAGCACTTGTTCTGTGTGTTTATGTAACTGTGCCTGCAGCTGCCCACGCCTTGATTCCCCTTTAAATGAGCTCTGCATGAGAAACCACCTGTGATTACATGTTCCAATGAGCAGGTTCAGCAGCTTGACTGTCAGATGTTTAGAATTTGATTTTTTGATTGTTATTATTTGTGTTTATTTGCCTGTGGTGTATATTTGTTAAATATGCACACATGCCCTTGCGTTCTGGCCACTGCTTCACAAGCTGGAGTTTGCTTAAGGGCAGTTTAGCAGTAAACAGACAACAAAGAGACTCCCAGACTGTCTGTGAGTTTCCCAGCAGACTGACTGCCACTGTTTGTACAGTTTAATAAACACCAGCTCATCATGGTTTCTGCTGGTCCCATGTGCCCAGCATCACAATTATACAACCTGCAGGGGCATTCAGCATCGGGTCAAACCTGTCCTTGGCTTCTCTCATGCCGGGCTCTTTTGATTACACAGTTGGACATGAATGTGGCTCATCACTGTGAGAATATCTCTGCTCCGGGGCAGAAGGGATGTGGAATTAAATGTAAACTCAGATTAAGCTGTAACTGTTATTATCAACACATTTAACAAGCTGGAAAAAAAAAAACAATCGTGAAAAATGGTGTTTCTTTGTGTAATCCTCTTCTATATAATCTACAGATTGTGTGGTTGAATCATTTGAGTCTGTTGTCCTGCATTATAATTATTGTACATGTGAAAAAAATGTTTCATGGTCACACATTTTACTCATAAACATGAGTGACTTAATGTAATAAAGGCTGTTTGCTGACTCCATTAAGGGGTGGATGTTTAACACAAAGTTGTTCTCATAAATGGCCAAAACAAGAACAGCAACATAGATATCAGCAAGACACGGAGAAACGGTTACATCTACAGTACAGATGACCTTCACCAATGCCAAACAATCCTCCACATCTGTCATGTCCTTGAAATAAAATGAAAAGGAAGTAATCTCGGAACCTATATTTATATGTTGACCTTCTTTGTTGTCATGGTGCACCATGTAACAATCATGCCGGTGTTCCCCACGTACCACATGCACTCAATAACTTCACATATGACGTTTTGTCAGCCACATCCAGATTACTCTCCAGGATATGCACCACATCAAACCAAGTCACTGTTCTAAACACCATTAATAGCTTATTTCAGATTTTTTACATCAAATCAATTAGTAAGAAATCATTCAAGGTTACATCTCATTTGCCTGGCCAATTATTAATAGTGTGTCATCTTTATTCAATAAACAGTGATATATACAGTAATTGAACACACACACACACACACACACACATAAAATAATAAATTCACAATTTTTTTGCTTAAAACTACAAACTGAATCATAGAAAATCTTTGTTAATCTGCTGTTAATGCAGTCATACTCAAATATAACGTGTATATAGACTGACTGAAAGCTGAAAATTAAAAATCGTGTCAATCAAAATGGTCCATGGTCCTGGAACAACGGTCAGTCAGTCCAAAGGTGAACTTGAAAGACTTTTTTCCAACTTAAAACAAAGGAATAGCCACTGCCAGCTGCATTTGCTTTAATGAATGAATGAATATAAGCCTTATTGTAGCTGATGTATGTTGTGTTCTAATGTTATGTGGTGTTTAGATGGTTGTGGTTCTACCTTTAATCTAAATGTGTCTTCCCCGTGTAAAAATGGCTACACTTTACTTTCACCATAATAAAATAGGGCAATACAAGTCCTCAGATAATAGAACTACAGTTATGAAAGTTTCAGGATCTGCTGATGATCAAATCGACTAATGTGTCCCAGTTATAGAAGAAGTTGAGCTTTATATATATATATATATATATATACATATATACATAAAAGACAGTGTGGTCAGGATAATTACTTTGCTCTGTAATAATCTGACATGCTGTGTTCATCTTGGGTACATGTCCAGTACACAGATGACATTTCCCAGATAATTTGAGCAGAGAGGTTTCAGTCCTGAAGGGTCACCTTAACCTCAGGTCAAGTTAGCCACTGCCCTGGTGCACATTCTGATGCACATAATAATACACAGCACTTTGAGTAGTATTTATAATTAGTTGTTACAGTAATTTCTCCCCCAAGAAGACGTGGGATCTAAAAATTCCCATGTAGTGAATTCTCACTCCCACCAGACGTGTGTGTGCGTGAAGAAACCTAGGGGACAGCACAGAGGAAGGACAATGACTGATGATGATGATCACCATGGAATCATCTCCTCCTGACTCATGTTGTTTTTTGGACAGCAGGCCTGTTCATTCATTCGTTATTTTTCTCTCTCTCTCTCTCCCATCACACCAACAGGCAGACACCCACGTTAGGTTATCCCTTCCACACTTGGAGAACTACCCCAGATCCGCCCACCTCCCTGGAGAGAGACTGTGGTGGAGGAGGATGTGGAGGAAGGAGGGAGGGATGGAGGGAGAGGTGCGGAAGGGGGGGGGGGGGGGGGGGGGGGGTTGGTGACGCCTAGTCCTGTGTGTTTGTGTATGTAGTGTGTGTGTGTTTGGAGAGAGAGCCAAAGGCAGTTAGATATAGGGAGGGAGGGTTAGAGCGCGCGCCTGTGTTTCCTCTCCTGTATTACAGCATCGTCTGCACCTCCATTGGTTGTGGAGGTACCGTCACTATGACAGCCGCCGGAAGGAGCGCGCGCATTACGCTGTCTGCGCTGCTGTCATTTACACCCCACCCCACATGACTATTCAACAACTATGAATTGACCCCTGCATTAAAAGATGATTAACCCTTTAAGGTCTCACAGAAAACAGGCGAATGTGTCCGAAAACTACACATGAAAAAGTCATATATAAAAAAAACCCTACAACCATTAATTGTTAACTGACGAGTTCATTATCATAAGAAGGTGTCATAATTAATGCAGCACAACGTTGCCGTCACTAAACCTTTGTGTGCACAAATGTCAGCTCATCTCTCTTCATTGCGTCCAACACAACCTGGAACACCGGCAGTATTATTAAGCTCTGCGTAAAGTTTGTTCAGCTCCCTTCCTCTCTCTTCTCCTCCCTCCTCCTTCCTCCGTTCGCTGACACACAGCTTTACGCACGCGCTGCCTTGCGCGCGCGCGCGCGTACTCACACAACCGCGTCTCCCCCGCACCCTCCCCTCGTGTCGGCGCTGTCCATGGTGCTGTCTCATTCACTCCAGTGTGTCATCCACGCACTAACTCCATCATGAGGCAGGGAGGGGGGGGGGTGGATATATACATGCAGGAGCAGGCCACGAGCTACACTGAGACTGGATCCACTTGCAGTGCAAAGACCACAAGCAAGAAGACTCCGAAGCCGGGAGTAGAATTACCAACATTTATACTGGAGCTTAGAGAGAAAAAGACAAGCGATTCTGCGGACTGTCTGCTGGAGCTCCGATACAACCAATTTGTCACTCCGCTATAAGCCAGTTTCTCTGGATATAGCCACTAAACAAAGTTGGTAGTAAACTCTTTGGAGTTTGGTTAGAGTCACATTATTTTTTCTTTGCTTGTGAGAGTGGACTGCACTGGAACTTGGGATCGACCCTCCGCGGTCGGGCTTGGACCTGGCGCATTCTTTCCGCCGCTTCGAACGCTGCGAAAGTTTTTGGCCAGAGCGCAAGATCTGAAGACTTCGAGCCGAGTCAGACTTTGAGATTCACTCAGCCGCTGCTGTGACCGAGTCCAGTGACAAGACACCTGGACGACGGGACAGAGAGCCGCTGACCGGTCTTCAAGCAACACTCATTCAGTCGAGGTGAGGAGAAGCGGCGAGCCTTGTGTCTTTGCTTCTGCTTTATGTGTGAATTATTGTGCAATGTGTTCATGAGCGAAGTTGTAAAGTGATGATGAGCGATGTTGTCTTCTGCTTCTGAGTTTAAACTCTCTCTCAAGTTTCTGTTTTCACACTTTGAAACATTCATTTCAGCTTCAACACTCACGGTTTCCATCACGTCTTACTGACTTCAAGTTATTCCCTCTCATATATAAGTACAGCAGTTGTTAACCATGCTGGATGAGGCCATGTGAAAGTTAGTCTAATGCAACAGGTTGCATGACAACACGTTCTGACGTGCTTGTATCACAAAGGCTGTGTGATTGCTTAGGTGTTTTCTTACTAAAAACTCAAACCATGTTTGTGCATTATATCATTCACTTCCAGTCTGTTGTCCATTTAAATCATTCACTTCCAGTCTGTTGTCCATTTAAATGCCTGGTAAGTTGCACTGCTTATCTGTAAGACCATGACTAGACCTCATGAACAAACACTACCACATTCTCCCCTGATGCCAGGGACTTAATATCAGCCATCTGCAGTGACTTATTTGATTAAGCTGTTTGTTGCTTTTGGCTGTTACATGGTTTTGCAACAACAGCTGCAAAGTGGTCAAGTTTCTTGCACATGTTTGCAGGTACATGCAGCGGGCACTGCAATAGAAAGAGCATGAGCAGTTTGTGGATGAAGGATTGCTTGTTTAATAGCCACATTACTCTTCAACAAAAGAGAGGACGATGCCTTTGCACGAAATGCAAAGGCAAGTCTGCTTTTCTCTGTGTCTCCAACTGGACACACGCATGAAAGAAAATGCATCATTTCATAAGGAAAAGAATCATGTCTTGAGCCACAGACTAAAAGTCTCAAAAGCAACAGCATAGTCAGGGTATGACAACCATCAGATAAGGTCTTAATTTATTCAAACTTTAATCGGATTTATGTTGTTTTTCTGGTGCAATTATGTTTCAGACATCCATCTGCAGTCTTGCTTCTCTTTTAATTATCAAAAACCTTCAGCGACTGTGATGAGACACCAAAACCGTGCACACCAGCAAAAAGAGAGAGCAGATTGCCCATTGGTATTTTCAAGTTCTCTGCTGTGTTTCACACTGATCTGCACAAAAATAAATCCTGTCACCATAACAACAAACTGCGCACTCTGTAGGCTGCCTGCTTTGCAGAAATCATCGTTGACGACAGCAAATTTAAAAAGCAAAAGAAAGGGACAAGAAAGTTGAGGCGGGGAAAAAAGGTGAGAGAGCACGTAGACAAACAGCAACAGGCACTCATGAGTTCTCCCTCAACAGCTGGACCTCTCTCTCTCCACCATGCATCTCATCAGATTGCCATTCATGGTGCTTCCGGTTGTTGGGAGGCGGGGGAGTTGGTGCCCACCTACACAAAGCAGAGGTCTTTGCTGTGTTGTGTGCAGAGAGAAGAAGGTGACAGAGAGGGAGGGAGAGATGGTGAAAAGAAATGTGCGGATGTTAATTATAAGGTCTTTGCCTGAAAAGTGCAGGTGCCTCTTAAAGAGAACATCACAATAGGCATCAGTTGTGCTGCCGTGTCTCTTCACTGCCCCTTTCGCATGATTATTCACTCATTTTTACTTGCAGTCTTTTACAACAGACCTGAATCTTCCTTCATGCAAACATTATCCAATTCCTGATCACATCATTTGCACACTAGTGTGGCAATAATGATGATGTCTGTGGTTTGTTCGGCTGACTCTTATTAGTGACAAAGGTAAGAATAATTTGCAGAGCATGAAAAGGCACACAAATATCCTGACATCTTAAGGAAAATGTTGCCGGGCAACAGTGTTTCCTTTACTGGTTTGAGATCCACAGAGCATCGCCCTTTACTTTAGCCGCTCCTGTGGAACAGAGAGACCTTGACTGTGACTCAGAGGGCTCTCTCCAGGCAGGATTAGTCATTCAGAGACACGGGTCAGAGTCACTACAAACACAGTGAAGTGTTCACAAATTATCTTTGCAAGATGAGTTACATGGGAAAAGATTAAATGAGGGAAAATTGTTCATGCATTATTTGAATGCATGTAGCCTTCCTGCAGAGCAGCATTAAAAATCCTGATCCAAGGAAGTTTAGGTGATTGCTGAAGTTACATTGTGCATGCACTTATGCAAGCATGATTGTCATTTGTCGTTCTAGAAAAGTGTTTTATATTTAATCAGTGGACTGTTGTGTGTGCAGGAAATAGTTCCACATTAGTTGTTGAAATGCCACAGCAGGTAATGTAATCACACTTTCACCATGGTCACAGACGGACAATTTCTCCTGTTTACCACTCAAGAGGAGGAGTGTGTCGCACAAATAATGAAACTAATAAGCGTCTGTGGTTGCCGGTGGCAATGCATCTATGAACGTCAGACTGACGCACATGATTCACAGATCAGTTCACTGTGTGGGAGGAAGAGCAAGAGCTCGGAGATACTAGCCTTCTGTGAAGGACTGTAATTGCACTGCTAGAGCAATTATGTCCTGCAGATCTGGGCATTTAGATCATTGAATCTGCCTGAAACGCTATGATACTGATCCGAGGGCAAATCTCTGATGAATTAAAATCATTTGACAAATGCAATCCATGATCAACGTGACACATATGCAAAAAGGTTTTATATGCACTGACAGATTTTTTTCCTCCTCTTTTTTCATTCCTTATTTCTCTGCAGCACCCTTTCTGATACAATTGACAGATTGTCTGAAGCTCTGAAATCAGTCCATCAGTTCTTCAGAGGGGTTGCAAAGATAAGTCAGAAGATCTGAAACAAGTGCAGTAACTTGCAACAAAGAAGTCAACAAAATAACCTGGTGTAACCAGTAACCACAGAAGCACAGAAGAGAGCAGCAGCATCCTTGATCTCAGCCGACACAATGGCGTTGTCAGCTCTCACCGGCCCTTGTGTGGCCCTCCTCTTCCTCCTGTTTGGTTCGACCTCCAGCACTCCCTCTGGCCCAGCCTCTGCAACCTGTGCCACCCTTGAGCAGAGTCGTTTCTTTGGCGTATTTTCTTCTACAACGACCTTCCCTTCCTCACCATGCTCTTGGACCCTGCAGAACCCCGATCCTCGCCGCTACACAGTCTACATGAAGATTACAAAGCCCACCGACTCCTGCGTGCCCCGCCAGATCAGGACCTTCCAGTTCGACTCCTTCATTGAGACCTCTCGTACCTACTTGGGCATGGAGAGCTTCGACGAGGTGGTCCGGCTGTGCGACGCTTCAACCACTGTCACCTACCTGGAGTCAACCAAGCAGTTTCTGCAAATCCGCAAGGTGACACCAAGGAATGGGCTGGAGATTGTGGCAGAGGAGAGCGATATTAGTGATTTCAAGGCTGAATTCCTGGTTGTTGGGAAGAGGAACCCAAGTATGCCCGCCTGCCAGATGCTGTGCCAGTGGCTGGAGAAGTGCCTGTCAAGTAGCACCCATGATCATCCCTGTGGCATCATGAACACCCCCTGCCAGTGCTGGGAGGCCCCAAAGAGGAAACCAGGAAGCTGCTACAGGGGTGGCGTCTACGTTGAGAAATGTGTTCCTGTTCCCAAAGATAATGGACGTGATGCTGAGATTATCAGTGAGTTTGTTTTTATTTTCAAAGTAAACTTAAACTATAATTCTACCTGGTTAATCTATACTAAAACTAGCAAAAACTATGTAATCCCCAAGGTGTGCTGTGTTGTTTTGTACTGGCCTCCACTAGACTGGACAGTTGATGGGGAGATCATGTGCTTGAAGCTCACACAGCTCTGTAATCACTCTGTGATTACAGGGGATTAGGAGCTGCTGAAGTTAATGATTTCTCACGTTTGTGGGACAGAGGCACAGACAGGGTGTGCACTCTGCCACCACAAGGCAATGAGAAGTAAATCAGAGTTCTGAAGGCCTAAGTGGCAGCACCACCTGAACTGCACACACCCACAGCTCTCTGATTTTCAGAGGTAGGCTTCTAGTGTTTAACACTTGGCAAGAAGTCTGGGCTTGGAGAGAGATAGAGGGCATGTCTGTGTGTCACTTTGGGTGGGGAGGTGGGGAGAGCAGACAAGAGTACAAAGACCTCAGTCAACTGGCAGAGGAAATCGAAGTGCAGCACTTCTAGTCGTCATGGCAACCCACCTGACATCCTCACATACCACTCTGCCATGGTTCACATGGAGAGTGGTTAAAAGCGAACAATCACCATTTCAAATGGAACACCTATCGGCTTGAGTGCTCCCTGCTAACATAGAATTCTCCTTCGCTGCATTTAAAACAAATGTTATTTCCTGTTCTGACAAAGTTCATCAAGGCAGCATCTTTTGAGTCATGCTTTTGTGCAAAGAAAGTGGGAACTTTCAACTTTTCAACTTTTACACAACACAAATTCAATGACATTATTGTAGTTTTCATACAGTTTGCTCAAGCTTCTTTTCTCATGACTTTTTTTGCAGAGGGCTGGGCTGGTTGGGGCCGCTGGTCTGCATGCAGCCAGGAATGTGGTGGTGGAGTCCAGGTGCGCAGCCGAACTTGCCAGCCCGAGAACGACGTGTGTGAAGGAACAGTTGAAGAAGGGCGGGCCTGCAACCCTCAGCTCTGCATCGGTAAGCCTGCCTTTCATTTAGCTGCGAGCACTTGGCTGCAGATGGCTCCTATTGAGTGTGTTAATCGTGTAATTCTTCCAATTCTCTCAGGCAAAGAGCGCAACAGGAGCCAGGGTTTAGGGGCCATCATTGGTTTGAAGAGAGACGGAACTGCTGATTCCAACTATGGAGTTGTTGCAACCCAAACAGGTGACTTATTTGAGATCATTTATGTATTCACAATGCAAATTTTACCCAAAAACTACTTAAAACACACAGTTTTTAAAGCATACCAATTAGTCTTAATCAGCGCTGACTCTTTCTTATTCTTCCTTTCTTTATTTTTTGCACATTAGATGCTAAGAATGATGAGTGGACCCCTTGGAGTTCATGTTCAGTCACCTGTGGGGAAGGCTGGCAGAGTCGTACCCGCGTCTGTGCTACTTCCTCCTTCACCACCCAGTGCATTGGACCCCTGCGTGAGAACAGGTCCTGCAACAACACAGCCGTCTGTCCCGGTGAGTGCCTGATGAATACTCGGATAAAGAGTAAAGAAAAAGTACTCTCTCACAAGACGTTGAGGCAAGATAGTTACTTGTCAACTTCACACAATGAGCTTTCAAGTGTGGAAAGGAGGGTGCAATTCACTTTCAGCCAAATTATAGTTTTGATGTGTAGGATTGAGTGGAGGACTGCTCCACCTTGTGGAGGATTTACTGACAGCCCCTGTAGTGCACACCCAACAGCTTGATATTCTGAGTCAGAAAATTGCACCATTTTAAAACATAGTTTTGACACGGTTCTTTTTCTCTTTTTTTTCATGTGCAGTTGATGGTGCTTGGGATGAGTGGACCCCCTGGAGCCTGTGCTCATCCACATGCGGCCGTGGTTACCGTGACCGTACCCGCACATGCAAGCAGCCCCAGAACGGAGGAGAGCCTTGCCATGGTCCTGCAAAACAAACAAAGTTCTGCAACATTGCTGTCTGCCCTGGTGAGTTTTACCTTTGTAAAATAATTTTATAATTGTTGATTTGCATTTAAGCACATGCAAATTATTATTTCTCATAACAACTGACTCTGTGATACGTGCCTCTTAACTGATTCACACTGAATAAGAGCCAATTAAACCAGTTATTGGCACCACCACTATCACAAACAACAACTGCAGTAGCAGATTGACATTACATCTGACACATCAACAGAATAAAAGCCTTTGTTGGCATGACTCAAAGTCTTTATAATAACTACTGACTCATACAGTGCTCACGGTCGCTGAATACATTAGCCCGTTCTTTCTCTTTTCTGCCACCTACACGTGTGCTGAAAGGATTTCGCCCGTGTTTCACTCACAGCCTTGGTTGGTACAATCAGTCCTGCTCCCACCTTTTTTCACAGAAGATGGTTCAAGAGATAGCTTTGTTGTAATTACATGTGGCCATCAGCAGATGTCACTGTACACCGCAGCTCGCTAACTTCCAGTGTCTAAATCTGCACCTGTTAGGAGAAGTCAATGTGTCTTTTGAAAATGAAAGGCTAAGGAAATTGAGTCCTCCCTTAATAGCCCATTAAGCAAAAATATAAATTCTCTTTTGGCCAATTTAACTTTGAAAGTCCATGCAGTTTTAAAGGGCAACGTGTAACAGCAATAGCTAATGATTACAAATTGAATGTGACCCTCTACGACCGTCTAATGATAGGATAAACTTGATTTTAGGAAGGAAAGCACATGCAGTGATGTTTAAATGTCAGATAAGGTCCTCCCACAATCTATTTTACTTGAATTCATCTAACTTGAAATATTAATAAACCAGTGTTTTGCATCTTGATGCCCGTGACCTCTGAGTCTGTCTTGTCCTTGCTTGCTGCTCTAACTCCATTGCATGTACATTTCTCTGTCTCCCTCCAGTGGACGGATTCTGGAACGATTGGGCCGCCTGGAGTGCATGCTCTGCGTCCTGCTCCAACGGCACCATGCAGAGAACACGGGAATGCAACGGGCCATCCTATGGTGGCTCTGAGTGCCACGGCAGCTGGAAAGAAACAGCCAACTGCTTCCTGAAAGAATGTCCCGGTAAAAAAAGAACCAAACACCCAGATCTTTAAAACCACTTTCCAAATGCAATGTAAAAGCAGAATTCATGCTGTGAAATATTCTCTGTCTTTAGTTGACGGACGCTGGCATTCATGGAGCTCATGGGGCAGCTGCAGCAAGACTTGTGGTGGAGGCATTCAGCAGAGACAGAGAGTCTGTGAGGGGCCTTTCTTTGGTGGAGAATCTTGCCCTGGTGAAAAGGGAGAGCAGAGGCGTTGCAGTGAGAAGAGATGCCCTGGTTTGTGACTTCAATACAAAGCAATTCACAGCAGCATCTTCATTATAATATAGCCTGATAAGCAAATAAATTAGTCACAAATCATCATGCAGTATTTTTCTTCTAACCTTTTAGAGCCCCATGAGATCTGCCCTGAGCAACACACTGGAGATGTTGTTTGGAAGAAAACCGCAGCTGGAGATATGGCTGCCACTGCTTGCCCTGCTGATGCCTCAGGTGCGGTGACATTGAAGACCTCGCTTTCTTGGAGATGTTAATTGTTTGTTATGCCCATCACACCAGCTACAAGTACTTCCTTTCATTAACAGGTCTGATTCTGCGCCGGTGCTCTCTGGACGCTGTAGGTCTTGCCTCCTGGGAGACTCCAACTCACATCAAGTGTGTCTCCAAGAACTATGAGAACATTCAGATGCTGGTAAGCCCTGCAAGACAAGTGCCCTAATTAAAATGTTAAATATCTCCTCTGCCATGTTCTCATTTTACACTAATGTGGTCAAATCAGTAAGTGTCAGACATTCAGATTAACCTCCTGTCTCCTCTTCAATAGTCGAGGGACTACATCTCCAAAGCACAGATGGGGCAGAGCGTGGATGGGGTTGCTGAGGTGATTTCACGTCTGAGATTTTCCTCTGATGAAGGGACCAAGTACAGTGGTGACCTCTTAGCCATTATGGAAACCCTGAAGAACACCACTCAACTGTTCAACAGCTCCAGGCAGAGACTGAGCAACGCTGATGTTGTGGTAAGAGGAAATCTTGTACTTTTTTAAATTTTCAATTATGTCACCTTATGCACATTTATAAACATGATATTATGAAATAGACTTTCTCATGCCTCTCTGCCCAAAATAGCTTCTAATTAAGCTGGATTTGGTTTCTTCTTACACCTCTGTCTTAATGATTTGCAGAATTACGTTCAGACCATCAGCAACCTGCTGAAGGAGGAACATCGTGACAAATGGGAAGAAGTACAGCTGGTAAGTGATAAGAATGTGTTTATGGGCTGGGGGGGGGGGGGGCACTCACAAGTGAACTTGTGAGGAGATGAGCATTTCCTGGACAATATTGTGGAGCGTTGATGGCGTACTTGAACTACTTAACTCTCTGAAATGCCCTTTTACTCACTCAAACACAGCACGTAAGAGCAAAGAGAACATGACGTAAAGGAAAGAAAAATGAATTAAGCATTTGTCTTGTTTGACCACCTGTTGACGTATTCCTTACCCACTCAATATCCCTAAACAAAGACGAGGGCACTGCAGAAAAGTTAGTGAACAAAAGGCGTCCCTCTGCAGCGAGTAAATGCGTGTTTGTGCACACACTAACTGAATCACAGAGACCCCAGCAACTAGAGAAAGCAAACGGTCGAAGGTGACAACAAGAGAGAGCGGAGTGCGACTGAATCAGGGAGAATCACAACGCCCACTTTGCAGTCTGTGAGTTTCTATGCCATCCTACATACTGATGGCATTTGTAAAGGGACACAGACAGAACATCGCATCCAAGCACACACCTTGCGCCCACATCACTGCAGTTCTGCGTCAGAGACACGCAAGTCATGCAGCCCTCCCCTACACTGAATGAGAGGGAGAGGACGAAAAAACCTGTGTATGAATCAACAGCCTGCCCATTTATGGCCTTCAGGAAGTTGTGAGGTTGCATAGCAGCAAGAAGTGTGGCCTTTCTTTCTCTTTTTTTCCCTCCACTCTGCTGCTAAGCGCTCTGAAAGAATAAAATACACTTTACTTCAGAGGAAATCCATATATGGAGCTGTCATTTTGCAGCCACGTTTAAGTGCACAATTAAACCAATTTTGTCAATTGTGTATAATGATATGAGAGGAAATTGCCACTGTCCTTATCTTCCGTTTCCCTTTTTCTGATTCGTCCTCTATCTCTTTTCCCTGTTTTTAATCCAGATGGGTGCCAGTGTTAAAGAATTCTTCCGCCTGGTCGAGGACTTTGTGAACATGATCGGTCTGCAAATGAGCGGCTTCCAAGACGTTTATGAAGTGACCGAGAATTTTGGTGAGCATTGATTTCCTCTGCCAGCTCCTCATATCTAGTCAGGGTGATGTGTCCTTTCTCTGACCAGAGAGTGCATCAATCTTAATCTCACCTGCGTCTCTGAGTCTATATAAGCAGCAGCAGCAGAATGCATCAGTTATCACTTGAACAGTGTGTCAAGTCCAGCAGCTTTGCTCTGTCAGTTGTGCCATGTTATGCATGCGATTATGAGAATATTCCACAGAACACATGGCTTACAGAAACACTTCTGTCAAATACTGTAAGAGGAACTGTAATTCTCACACTCTGATTCACACTTGGTGACTTAGTGTAACTTTTTTTGGTTCCATGAACGTGACATTCTCACAGGGTTGAGTGAGAAATGACTACTCATATGGTCAAGACACACATGACGTACGAGACAGAAAGTCTCCTTGGCAGCGTTTTCTTTACTTCATTGACTGTTCACTAACAAAAGCCTCTGTCAATTTCTGTCCATCTCAGTGCTGAGCATCCACAAGCGCCCTGCGTCTGAGATCTCCAACTTCACCTTCCCCGTGAAAGGCTGGAGGGGCATGCTCGACTGGGTCCGGACCTCAGAGGAGAAGATTTCTGTGTCCCGTGATGCTTCATCCATTAAACAGACTGGTAAGGTCAAACAGACATCAATACTTTGAAGCTGATCAGCTGATGTTCCGCTGTTTAATTTGACTCTAAACAGGCCATTTCTCCTTTCTAGATGGCAATGATGCTTTTGTGACAGGCATCGTCCTCTACAGAAACCTTGCTTCTATTCTGTCCTTGCAGAGGTAAATCAATTTTTCTGCTTTTGTGTGTATAGAACTGACTCGACATGAAGTCTATTTTGTTGTCACAAGATGGCACCCTAGCTAGAAGATTTCTCTATTTTCTGCTGCAGTTTCTGTCTTAAATCTTTTCTATACGGCCTCACATGAAACCTTGAACTAAGTCAATATGCTCTAATGTCTCATTTGCACCAAACTGACTGTGTAATGGCCTCATTTTCCACAGTAACTCCACCCTGCTCAACTCCAAGGTGGTGTCAGTGATTGTCAATCCTTCATCAACTCTCGTGTCCTCCCCAGTCGAGATCGAGTTCCCCCACCTCCACAATGTAAGTCCCCCCTAATCTAATGGAGTCTTCAGAAAAACATATCTCAGCCTCCTCACGGGTGTTTGCTCGCTGCAGTGCACACAGAGCCTGACATTTTGTTGACATTTGCAGTGACCGTGTGACTTTTACAGACACTTGTGCCATTTGAAACCTGGCAAAAAATCACAGTATAACCAACTGATCAGTAGATGATGACGATGATGAGAAGTCACGTGCAGTAATTAGTCTCTGCAGCGAACAAAAACCTGTTTTTGGTTTCATATTTGTATTGCGGAGGAGGGAGGCATGAAATGCTGGCAGGTGGCTTGTAACTGTTGCTGTTGCATCTCACACGTTTATAGTATGGTGTCCCAACCTCCACATTTCCCTCTGGTGTAGAGAATCCTGACACTGACTTTTCCATCTGTGTGTTCCTTTGCAGGGCACCATAAACGAGACGTGCCTCTCATGGGACGAGAGCGAAGCGTAAGTGTTGTTTTTCTTCATTGCTCACGTAACTGTTCCGTCCTGGCTGGTCTTGTCATATGGTTGTTGTTCATCTCCTCAATTGTAGCCACAGTCCGTTCAGTCATGCATCTGTCACTGCATAGAAACATTACAACCCCCCCCCCCCCCTCCCTCTTTGGTCACGTAGTCACCAGACAGAGAGCAATAATGTTTCCGCCATTTCTGAATCATTTCAGACAGAGAGGACAGAGCAACAACATGTTTGCCAGGGGCGCCAGGTCTCGCTCACTCAGCGGTCTGACATACTTAATGCAGACTTGTAATATGAAATCGTCCACTTAGTGACACTTCACTGCTTTTCTTAAAACATTGTCAGTAGGGAAAACTATACAGGCAACACTTATGACCGCACTCTATACATTAGGCAGTACGTTCATAGATTCATGGTAGCTTCCTACAGGACACACTAATCAGAATGTCAATGTATAGACAATAGTGTCAAATACTGTCAAACTATAAGTAATGCAAAAAAAAGAGAAACCCATAGAAGAAAATGTAATTTAACGTATACACATTCAGTGGGAGGCCAATGTGTGTGTGCCTCAATGCCTCAGTCAAATTACATTTTTTTTGACAGCGGATGTGATTAATGGCAGGAAACAGACAGTGGTTCTGGCAGAAGAGGAAGGTCTGCTCGGGGCACAGTCAGGGGTCAAAGCTTGCTTGCAGACCTGCAAATGTTTGAGATTACTCTGATCACAGGAAGTGGTCGATTATCTTCTCTGGCCACTGAAATCTGATACAGATAGAACAGTGTGCATCCATTTGCAGCGCAGAAACAAAATACATATATTATTATATCTACTTGGAATTACACATGACCATTAATCCCAGTATCTGCATTATATGACAACCTGACCACAGCACGCAGACCTGCCATTTTAGTTTTCCCCTGCAGCCGTCTGGACCAGGCTGGATGTGTTGGTTAGGATGATGCCCCTTTGTATTCACCAGTCAGTCACAGCTCATTGCCTTAACCTCCTCTCTGCTCTTTGCTCTCTGGCATCTGCTGCTGGTGCAGCCAACACAGAGGCAGATCTTGATTTTTTTGTTCTTAGAACTGAGCACTTAAGATTCAGTGATTTGTAGAAGTACATCTCATTTGAGAAAGCACCCATTATTGATTGTTTTCCCTACTGATCAGGCTTAGCACAGAATAAAAACATTTAACGGTAACATATAATTATGCATGTATATTAGGTTCAAAGAAGACAACCTCAATTTGATGTTGAAGAATCAAGCGCAGTGCAGTGGAGGGGGGGGGGGCGACACACAATCATAATTCATATTGTCTTCACATTCACATCCTTCTTTTGAAAAGAGGGAACATGGTGTCCTTTGTCCCCATGCGTGCACTGGCCAAGTGTTGCCAATAATCCCGTGTCTACTGGGGGAAAGATTAACCATGATACAGATTATGCTAATATTGAGATTTATGAAGGCCTATCATCATTAATCATGGCACAGATGGCTATTAATCACATAAATGTGAAAGTCATTATCTAAGCTCCCTGAGATGCAAGTGAGCTCCTCAGGTTATATAAACCTATATTGTTTTTTTCATATTTATGTCTTCTACATGTTAAATAAAACATGAGAGCTACATCTTCATATGTATCAGTTCTGCTTTGACTCAGATAAGCAGAATATTGTATTTTATATATATATTTAAAAGGTTCTATGTGTGTGAGGGGGGAAAAAAATCCCTTCACATGAGAGACTTGTCAGATCTCTCCTCTCCTGCTAACCCGTCGCTGCCTTCTTCTCCTCTCCTCCCCCGTGCAGTTCCTCTCTGCTTGGCTCTTGGTCTGCTCGGAGCTGCAGATCCGTCCCCGTTCATTCATTCAGAACCAAATGCGTGTGTGACAGCCCCTCCACCTTCGCCATTTTAGCGCGCGTCAACCTCGACTCGGTAAGTCTGCTCTTGTCCCTTTCTTCACAGAAATGTGAGATTTTGTGCGATGTTTTTTTTTTTTTGTATCCCTGTGTCTTGAATGTTATGGTGGGTGTGTGAATGCGGTGCAGTGTGGACTTTGTTTTTGCTGCTGCTGAAGACAGCGCTGCCTCTTTGTCTCCGTGCAGGTGTCGCTGCTCGATGCCCCGTTTTTATTGACCGCAAAACAAAACGACCAACGTGTTGATGATGTGCAGGAATTTTGCACTTGCGACACACAATTAGGACACTAACACTGACATGCATACTGGCATGTTGTCGATTTATTTGGTTTTTTTTTAATTCGCGAATGCATTATGTTTGTCGGGCAACTGCAGCAGTGGAAAACAACTGGTGCAGCTGCTTGCGCGAAAACATTTATTGCAGATTGTATAACAATCGGTTGCAAAAAAAAATTAATTATGCATGTTTTTCATGATGTATAGTTTAATTACATTTGACATCAGTACATACAGATTGAATACACAGGGACAGAGGGTGTGTGCATGGTTTGAGCACAAAAAGAAAATCTTATTATGCGCAAAAAGACAATGTGTAATTTTCCCCCCTGTAGACTGTGTTGCCTCTAAAGCTGCTCCTCTTTAGTTGCCGTGGCAACGGCTTCTGCAGGCAAACTCGGCCTGTGTGATTATTTTGATAACTGAGGTGCTGTGGGAAAAAAAAAACACACTCACACATACAGCCCACACCTCCCTCCCCTCCCCTCCTCTCTGCACAGCCCCCCAGGACAGAGGAAATGTTCTGTCCATCTCTGCTGTGCATGTGACTGCTGCTGCTGCTGCTGCACAGAGAAGACACAGTCAACAGATGTTCATTAGTGTGAGGAAATGTACATCTGCAATTATTTTTTATTCCCTCCTTTCTTCTGTTCGCCGTGCATTCAGTGGCAAGACAACTGAACTGAATCTGGGCTGCGGCGTTTTTTTTTTTTCAGCTACAAAATCAATTCAGTGTGTAACCTGCTGTTTACATCCTAGATTTGATTTGTCTTGCCGATGTCAGTCTGAACAGCGCCACCTATAAACCTTTGTTCCTTCCAGCCTCCCATGACAGTAAAAAGGCATCTGCGCCAATCAATCCGTCTGTCAGTATCTCTGAATTCTCCATTACGTCCAACACATCTCTCCTCCTTTCTCTTCGGACACAGAGAATTAAAATGTCAGAGAGGAGGACCAATGAGACATAGACGTCAGGTCATGCATTGATGGTTCCTCCCACTTCCCCATCCGTCCCTTTGATGTGGACGTTTTCAATAACGCCACACTGCAAATCATATGAGCCATTTAAGAGATGCAGAGAGAAGGGAGTCAGGAGACGTGAAAAACGGCCTCATGCTGCAGTGTGTTAGCGCTTATTCAAGTTAGTGTAGGTTCAAGACTCCAGTGTTGGAAACATGATGGTCCGGGGGGGAGCAGCCCACATAGATTGTACAGCAGGTGCTCTTTACCACTGGGGTAACCAATTTAAAATGAGAAATGTGAATGTTTAAGGGTTTCCACATACATTTTTCTTCCTTTACCCGCTTCACATTTCTTTAGAATTACACGATTCAGTCAAGGACGCGCTTTATATTTAGGTCAAACTGGCTGTCTGTCTTCACTCAGAAGCCCATGGTGCAATCATCAACCCAGATACAGAGACTGGGAAGAGACGGAACAGAACAAACTCTATTTTTTTTCTTCCCTCAGATAAAGGCTGAAGCAAAAAGACATCTCACCGCTCTGCTATCTGCCATCTGTCCCGCCGTGCTTCTGATGTAGTTGGATAGATTTTGAAACAAATTTGCCACAGTAAATTAGTCTTTGGCCGCCGTAGGCTGGCCCTCACCAGCTGTGCTTTGATATCAGTTGCGTCCATGCGGATCACATATTGAGATGGAGAGGAATAATCCTTCAAGGCTCAGTGTAGTGCCATTAAAATCCTGAGACACTATCAACAATGGTAGAAGTATTAGATGCGCTGCCTCACACACTTGTAAGATCAGAATTTATGTCCGTCATAAATCACACGAAGGCCAAAGTGGTGTCTATTTCTTTCCCCTCTCGCTGTGCTAATTTGATACCTGCAGATTTATTATATTTCAGGACATTTTCTCACTCACCTTTTGGAGCCACCTCGCTCTTTCTCACCTGCCTTCCTCTCAGCACATTTCCAAAATTATAATCACACCATATCGAGGATCTCCTCATCACACGCTGTGGGGTGATGACAGATCAGACGTGTGGAATTAACTCGAAACCTTATCAAAGCCTCCTGAGAAGGTGCGAGACAGACAAATGTGATGGAGGCAGTGAAAGCACACATATAGATGGTGTGAGATTTGTGAAGTCTTAAGGAGCTGAGATTTGTGTGTGCACAAGTGACCCATCAGCGCTCCAGATGAACGAGCAGCAGGGAAGACATGCATAAGACGGGCCATGCTCCATTTCCTCCACCAGAGGTTCAGTGCCAGGGCGATTTGAAACATGGGATGGTCACCGCTGCCGGCGGTGGCAAGCACTAAGCTGCTGTCAGAGATCAGAAGGGCAGGTGGTGGCAGATTAATGCACAGGTGATAATGGTCCACCTGTTTCACTCCTGCAGCAGGGGTGTGAACAAGGAGCTGCTATTTGGCACCAAAACACCAACATGGTGGGAAAGTGTTATCAAGAGAACAGCAAAGAATAGCTCAGGATGTCTGTCAGTGATTAGAAGGTTGCTGTGACATCTCAGACTAACGATTCAATACAGCAGCCCTCCTGAACTGCCCCTGGGATTTGAACAACCCCCCCCCCCCCCCCAGCTCAGTGGATGGAGATCTATGTGCAGTATCCTGCTCGCCTCATTTGCTGGCTAAAAAGCTCAATGGAGAAACGCAGTGACCCTGACCATGTGTTTAGTTTGCCGCTCCATCTTTCTGACATGTTCACCTTGGGGTCACCTTGCCTCATCCATGGCCTGGTTGTGCCATTCAGCTGTTTGCCTACAGGGAGCCGTCTGCTGTTCCAGATACCACACACCCAGAGGCTTCACTAGTGTGTGTGTGTGTGTGTGTGTGTGTCACAGTGCTGGTTTTCTCTCTTCATGTATGTGTGTTTGATATCAGCTCTAAGAGACATGTTTGGTCTTTTCTTCTCTCTGTAGATCATGGACAAGGCACTGCTCCCATCCGTGACTCTCATCGTTGGCTGTGGGGTCTCCTCCCTCACCCTGCTGCTCCTCATCATCATCTACGTCTCTGTGTGGAAGTAAGTAAACCTTTGAGCTCAGTCTCGCCATATCAGCCTATATCTATATTTGCTTTGTGCTCTGGTTTCTCTCTCCTCTCACGAATCTCCAGCTAACCTTATTATTTTCTTCTCCCCTTTCAAAAACTCCAGGTACATCCGCTCTGAGCGCTCCGTTATCCTCATCAATTTCTGCCTCTCCATTATATGCTCCAATGCCCTCATTCTTGTCGGACAAACTCAGGCTCGCAACAAGGTAAGAAGCTCCTCTAGCCAATCCTAACCTGTCTCTAAACCCTTCTGAGACTTGCTGCTTTGGGGTCTTTGGGTAGCAGTGCCACTGACACAGATTTCTCATCTTTCCCCTCCACCTTTGCTTCCTCTCGCTCTCCCACAGGTGGTTTGCACTCTTGTGGCTGCTTTACTGCACTTCTTTTTCCTCTCCTCCTTCTGCTGGGTGCTGACAGAAGCTTGGCAGTCCTACATGGCTGTCACTGGTCGTCTGCGCAACCGCATTATCCGCAAGCGCTTCTTGTGCTTAGGATGGGGTAAGAGCACTTAAGTTTCCTCTCTTCCGTCCCTTCTTTTCCTCTTCTTTTGCATTTCTTTTGTCTTTGTTCATGTGCTAATGTTTTCTGTTTTATGTGCATGTTTTCATCTTACAGGCCTTCCTGCACTGGTGGTTGCCGTGTCAGTGGGTTTCACAAAGGCTAAGGGATATGGCACTGTCACCTAGTAAGTCGAGCCTTAATTACTATCTTATTTATCTATCCATTTATCCTGAGATTTCCACCCCTGAGCTCAAAATTAAACCTCTCCCCCCTTTGTTTTTATAGTTGCTGGCTGTCTCTTGAAGGCGGACTCCTCTACTCGTTCGTTGGCCCTGCTGCAGCTGTTGTTTTGGTGTGTATCCTGACATTGAGTTCTTCTGACTTTCCCAGTCCTTCGCAATACACAGTCCCTTTGTAAATGAATTATCTATTATTACATTTTCTCATCCATGTTTGTTTTTCTTACAAACAGGTGAATATGGTCATTGGTATTCTGGTCTTCAACAAGCTGGTATCCAAGGACGGCATCACCGATGTGAAGCTGAAGGAGAGAGCTGGGTAGGTCTTATTGATCTCCTCTGTACACCTGAGTATTGCTCTTATTGCCCACATTACAGGCATATTGATGATGTGAGAGAATAGATCTCTGCCAGTAGAGAAATATTGCAGAGCCACCTGTATGAGCCTGTTGAGTCGAGCCTTGTTGTTTCTCTTCGTGCAGTGCATCACTGTGGAGCTCCTGCGTGGTTCTGCCTCTCTTGGCCCTCACCTGGATGTCCGCTGTCCTGGCCATCACCGACCGCCGCTCAGCCCTTTTCCAGATCCTCTTTGCCGTGTTCGACTCTCTGGAGGGCTTCATCATTGTGATGGTTCACTGCATTCTGCGTAGAGAGGTAAGAGAAAACATTTAGATGAGATGAATAAAACGGAAATTAAAGTTGTTTATGAAGTTATGTGTGCTGGGTACAGAAATTCCTGACTTTTTTTTCCCCTCCCTCCATTCATTAGGTTCAAGAAGCTGTAAAGTGCAGAGTAGTGGATCGCAAGGACGATGGCAATGGAGACTCTGGCAGTTCCCATCACAATGGCCACACCCAGCATATGGTAAATTTCTTGGCTTATTGCCTTTTTAATGTCTTGAGTGCCTCTTGTATTTTACCCCTAAATGGATATGTGCTTACATTAAGCACTGAACGAACCTTCTTTTATTCTTTTATCAGCAGTCTGAAAACGAAAAGGATGGAGATTCAAGCAGACAAGGTAAGCACTTTTACATCCACTTTTTTCATGCCCTTAACCATTTTTCCATTTGCATTTCCATATCTATTAGCTTGGCACTTAAAACATCTGGTCATGCATAAAAAGAGACCATATTTAATTAGCCAGTATTTTAGATGTGAGATGGTTCTTTATTATGTTTTAACATTTGCACCATTTGTATTACAAGGAATGAAAAGCTCCTCCGAAGAGAAGATGCCTCCTCCTCAGATGCCTCTTCCCATGGGCTCCAACTTCCACACCCTGCCATCCAACCCCAGTAAGAGCCACATGCAGGCCGTTCCTGAATATTCCAGCCACACACTCACCCTGAAGAGAGAGAAGAGCAGGCTGGCGGGTGGAGTTGACCCAACCTGCGGGAAACCTGTGTACGTGTGCGAGGGAGAGATCTTCAAGCAGCTAGATGCCGATCTCGCTCGGGCTCAGGTGGAGGGCAGCATGTCTGATGGCAGCGGCTATGTCCTCATGCCCAACACTACCTCCACCCTGAGGTCCAAGCCCAAAGATGATGCAACAAAATACAACATCAGCGTGGACCAGCTGCCACAGGCCAGACTGATGCACCTTGGTGGGCCCTTTGCTGAGCCCCAGGCTGCCTTTGGGATCAAGACAATTCCTTGTGACCAGGTCAGCGTGTCGTATTCAGAGAGAGACTCGCCCATCCAGAACATCCACAACATGTCCAGTGAGTCTCACATCACCCACAGTAGCCTGGAGAACACCTTCGAGTCTATGAACTCCATGATGTCCAAGAGTGAAACCATCTCCACGCTCTCCATGAGCTCCTTGGAGGTAGGTTCAATGAAATCATGTGATCAAATACTTGTGCACCTTTTTTAAAATTGATCTGACATTAAACCAATTTTCTTTGCATGTCTTTTCTTCACAGAGACAGAAATCCCGATATGCTGAGTTGGACTTTGAGGTGAATATTGTTTGGCTATTATCTCTTGTTAAGATAATAAGAATTGCATAAAATACATAGCATATGAAATGTGCAATACCAATTCTAAATCATTCCTTTCTTTGCTCCCTGAAGAAAATTATGCACACAAAGAAACGGCACCAGAACATGTTCCAGGACCTAAACAGGAAGCTACATCATGCTGAGAAAGATAGAGAGTCACCTGCTTCTGACAGCAAGGTAACACATCATTCTGAAAGCATTTTCTTCCATTCCCACTGACACTCATTTCCAGGTAATGCAAAAAAAGAAAAAAAAGAAAAAAAAATACAACAGAGGCAACATTTTATATACTTATATACATACAGTATATACATGTACTGTATATACACCACGGCCTTACAAAACAACCAGTGATCTATGTATTAAACTGTGGTTGTTGTTTACATTGAGGTCAAATAAATAAAGATTTATTTTCTTCCTTCCTTCTTATAGTCTGTGAGATGGAGTGTGTCTTCTGGTGGAAGTGACAAAACGAACCACAGCGTGAGTGTTTATATACAACCTCACACATACCTCAAAGTTGATGTCTATAAATGAGACATACCATCAGATATTACACTTGCCTCAAGGCAGAATAATTTCCCTGAATGACAACATGTCTTTCATTATTAGGAAATCTCTTTTGATGCAATGAAATCCATTACATTTTGATTAAATCTGGAATTGCTCTGTTGCTGATGAGAGACACCAGTGCTTAAGTGGCTCCTCTTTGTGCTTCAACAGGACAAACAGCAGGCACCACTGGAGAGACCATGGGAGGGAGTCCGGGGAATACCACAGTCACCTCCAGCATGGGTGCGCAAAGACATGGAGCCCCTAGCTGCCTCGCCTCTGGAGCTGCACTCTGTGGATTGGGAGAAAACCGGCACCACTATTCCTTTAGTGGGGCAGGACATTATCGATCTGCAGACAGAGGTCTGAGGGAAGGAGGGGGTCTGGCAAAGCCACCTGATTTCACCTCAGTCACCTTTTTGGTTTGGGAAAGTAATCCTTTATGGATAGAGTAGGGGATACCAAGAAAGGGGGAAAGTGAGAGAGTAGGCCCCAGAATCAGTGTCTTCAAAGCCTTATCCAGAGCAGGAAATAACAGAGGGCGAGATGGAGGAGTGACGGTGAAGATGGGATGTTTAATGTAGCTTCTCTGTGTGGACCTCACTCTTGTCACAGTGCTCTGAAAGGCATAGGGGTTAGTGGAATGAACAGTGATCTCCTTGGATCCGGACCGGTTCCATTAGGCTTCACCGGGAGTTCCGTGAACCCTTTCGCCTGGGTTTCAGAAGATGTGGTCAACATGTCTGTGCTTCTTTTTCCTTCAACTCAACTTTGAAGAAAAATCTAATGATACTGAAACAGTGCATCCTCCCCGTTTCCCGGAAGGAATGACTGCAAAACTTTCGGCTGCTTCTCGGCCAGCCAGGTTCCAAATTAGGACAAGGCATGAGAGCAAACGGACCAGTTTCATGTTTGGAGTCCAACACTCGGGCACATTGTGTGATGGGCACACACATTTTAGCTTCACGCCGTTGGTTATTTATTCATTTATTTTTCAGTTTTTAAGTTTTTGTGTTTATTTGTACTGATTCGTACCAGAAACTGCTACAACAGAACTGAATATGCTGATATTGTTTCTCTCTCTGCTGTTTTCCATCAGGATTTTTAGTGCTCCAATGATTACCGTCAGTGTTCAGTCTATTATTGTTGTTGTCCCTTTTCAATTCATTTGAATTTCTATTCACCTTATGACTGTCAGGCACAAGTTTTATTATTTTTTGTTCTTTTACATAACAATTATATCGGCTCCAAGAGAAAAAAAAAGGATCCAGTTCATCTGAAATGTGTTCTAAGCCCATATGGACTGCATCGGGACAAACATAGTGAGTGGTGATGGAGGTAGTGGTTCAATACCCAACATGTCCTGGTTTCTCCAGCATTCTGCTTCTATACTAAACACCAGCACCAGGACGAACACAGACTCTCACACAGGAAGAGCAGTGCACTCTGGGAAATGCTGTGTGGAAATGTGAGGAGGTGGTGGTGGACAACGCGCCTCCTCCTCTCAGCTGGCACAAGAGGCAGGCTCTTCCATGTCGCATATATATGGATTCAAGAGGGTCAGTGAGACCTCTCATCATCGCCCTTTTGTTTCTCAGCCTTGCAGGACTCTCGGAGCAGGCAGAGGCTCCTGGCACTAATACGACTTCCTGCCCAGTGCCAGGTCCTCAAGACTTCAACACATTTGTGTTTTTAGCCATCAGTGTGAAATAGTGCAATATGATGGGATGCTTGATGCTCAAGCAAGACTGATATTGTGATTTAGGCAGGAGTTTTTTCTTACCAATGTTTCAAAACTTTTATACCATTTTCCTCACATTTACAGAGCATATAGATGCTTTATGAGAATAGTGTTTAACAAATCTGTTATAGTAATTCAAGGAATTTATTTGCTAGAGATTTGTTAGCACAACACTCCATATTTGGAGCTGTGACAGATAGATAATTGTACTTCTATAAAGTCAACATTATATTGAGTGAATGATAGCCTATGAATATCTCTAAACTGTGCTTCGGGATATCTGTAATTACTCTCCGCTGTGTAGCGAGGAGTAAATGAACCTCATGTCTTCTGTAACAGTGCATTTTTGATACCTTTGTCAGTACCTGGACAGTATTTATTACCAGCTAATTGCCCTGTCCCTCCAAATGCGTCTGTCTTTCCCACAGTCTGAGTCATACCTCGAGTTACTCGTGTTGAATACCCATTTGTATCTTCTTGTCACGACTTTGTTTTTTATGTTCTGTCTTTACCTTCGGTAAATGTACAGTTTTCACAGCACAAAATGAATGTGATTTATTTCTAATAAAAAGATATCTAATATTACATGAAGATTGTGGTCCTCACTTAATGACCAGCATAGTCATACATTTACACAGATTTAGAACAAATAAACCGGGATGATGATCTGACAGCCAGTATCTAAAACAGGGAAATGAGTAATCACCTAAAAATAAAGTTAAAAACAAAGATGAATAAACAAAAAATACAACAGTGTGTATAAAGAGATATAAATGTCACATTAAAGTCTGTGGCAAACATGTCTTTCTATATATAGATGTGATTTGAAGGACAGCAAACTCTGATGAAAGAAGTGTAGTCCTCTGTTCTTGTTGACAAATTGTTAGAGGAAGAAAATGTCTTAGAAGTTGAGTAATGACCAAACAAATTAGACAGAATCCAGAATATGACTCTGCCCTCTTTAGAAAAAGAAGTCTTATCATTTTAATTTTAGTTTTGCCTTCTGTCTCTATGACTCTGCATTTCCTCTCCTCCATAATCCATTCTTCAATTTAATTGAACAAATGTGCGGTAATTCTGCAGCAAGGCACGAGCAAAGGGAGATTTACATCATCCTTTTATTGAGCTCTGCTCATTTTTTGAGGTCAGCTGGAGAGCAGACCAGTTTCAGTGCAAATGGAGATTTACTATATGGTGCCATTTTCACAGCATTCCATGCTTGTTACCAAGATGGGGTTTCACAGCGATTTCTGCTTTGAGGAACACTGCTTGCTAATTTGTTTTCACACCAAACGTCATGTGCAATGTCTGCACAGTCTGTGAGTGACAATTCAGAGCTCATACTGAAATATGATTCTGGAAAATACAGTAGAGTCACTGTCTGTATTTCTCTACGCTATGATCTGCAGAAAGTTGCAACCAGTGAGCAAGATAGACTGATAAATAGACAGGTGTTCCCTAATTCGGATTAAATCATATCTGAATGCTGAATACATAAACACAGAGTGTTTGTATAAAAAGCAACTGCAACCCTCATGTGTAGGATAAAGCGGTGGAACATGGATAGATGGATGATACGGAAAAGGACACAGCCTCTCTCTCCTCAGTAATAATTAGTATGCAGATGCCATGTCTGTGTTAGTGTGAATCCCAATGTTAATAACATCCTAAAGCTGTCAATGACTATCCACCCCACCCCCACTCTCACCCCCATTGTGAATTCCAGTATCAATTAGCACCTTGCTGGCAAAAACAGCAAGTTCCTGCCTGTCTCTTAATGGAAGGAAGTTTGCTGTAGAATGAACAGATGCTTATCCTTTTTCATAGGTTTGTCTTTAAGCCCCCATCAAGAAGTAGAAGATACATATCCATTAGTCTGTTTATGTAAATGTATAATCACATTAAAATAAAAATGTGCATCCTTTCTAGCTTTCGAAGGTCACCTCTTGTTCCCTGAAATGCTTGGGAAAGGGAAATGTGAATGCAGGAGTCCTCCATTTTGTTTCTTTCTCACCATTAGATATTACTATATCTTACACACTGGAACGTTAAATACATTTAAGTTTAATGAGTTGTTGGAAAACTCTGGGATGCTACTTCAGCTAGATGAGTTGTAAAAAGCTGTAAAATGCCTGCGAGCAACTTATTTCTGCTATAATCTGTTCTGCTCTGCGGCAAAAAATGTGCTGATATCTCAGTGGAGAGATTAAGACAAATAGTCCCCGAATATGATATCGATACCGATTCTAACTTGACAACAACTTGATCTTCAAATTGTCAGTGATTTCATTTGCTGAGCACAAAATAATGGAATGTGAGATTTTGGCATAGAAGATGCTGAGGAGAGCAGTGAACGTAGAGGCTTTGGCCATCTGTGTATGAAATCATGAATGATGCTGCAGTTGGTACTTTGTCAGGGGATAATTCTAAAAGAGATACCCTTAATTGTTTTTTTTATTTAGTGTCTCTGCAACTTGCCAACATACAGTACTGTGCGGCAAGACATTGAAGAAGCACCGCTCACTGTGATGTAATACAATCCTGGCGTGCAAACGCGTACACACAGTAAAGCAATAAATAATTCAAAGTCTATTCCTGAAATTGAAAATAGCTGATACCTGGAATATCAAGCTTTTTCTGATGCTTTTAGTTCATCAGCAGACTGAATTTGGCCCATGCGGCTCATGTACTGTATACCCTTTCTCCAATAAATGTTAAAAATTTGAAGCTAAAAGTGACTGATTCAGATCTTTAATTAAGAACAAGGATCTTTACTGATACTGAGACAATATGAATATTGAAAGGACTAAAGACTCCCGCAGATGTTTGTACTTTTCAGTCAACGTATCACAGTCTTTAAATTACATTCCTGTGCTGTGTGTGTTTCAAGTCATCACAGGGATTTAAAACTTCAGCTCCGGGGATGAGCATCCATTGTTTCAAGCCGTGGCACAGCGTGTCTTTCACCTCAAATGCAACTCAAGTCTCCGTAAGTGTAACAGACAGAATCCAAAAGTATGACACAGAGGTCTTTGTTTCTGATGCGAGAATTTCTCTTGAATGTCAACACATATTGAAATCAATCACAGTCCACTCAGCTAATCAACACAACCTGGAACAACACATATATATATATATATACATATATACTGTAAAATGTTTCATGATTGTTCCAGAATTAAGCTCTCAAACACCTCCATCCAAACATTATGATTTGTGTGTGTGTGTGTGTGTGTCTTTCACAGACATTTTATATCTTGCACATTCCTTCTCATTGGGTTGATAAATGATCACCTTTGTATGAAAAAAGCCTCCCCACATGGTTCTTTTCCCTCTGAATGACAAAAACTCTGAAGTGAATGGATTATGGCTGTGCATGTGCGTCATTGCCAAATGTCAGCAGTCACTTGAGAAAGGGTGCATAGGAGGTGTTACCACTTGTCTTACTTTCTGGCAGTATGTAAACCACAGGGGTGGACTGGTCTGGGTGCCTAATGACTAGCTATGGTGCTGGTGGAATGCAAAGGACTTTAATAGGCTACACAAGAGAAATTACATTTTATACAACAAAATCAATCCGAGACCCAGTGAGAGTTTCCATGAATGAGTCAGTATGAAAAGGGTTCAAACGGAATTGTTGTGCAAAACTGGGTCCATTAGTGGCACATGGGAACAAGCTACAGTTCAGACCAGTCCATTCAGAGGGTGGTAATTGTGGCATGTCATTTCAACACTGTGATCCATACTAAACTTTCATGGTCCATGAAGATCTGACCCATTGATTCCCTCCTATAGCATGTTTTATAGCACAAGTTTTAATGTATGGACATGAAAGTTTGTCACAACATTTCATACTTTGTCTTAGGTGACTTAAATGTGGTGCACAGAATCTTTGACTGACTTAACTTTATAACGTTGGTTTATTCCTTTTAAATGCTCATTTGGTGCCATCTTATGGTAGTTTGTCCGCTATTTGTTTTGTGATCATACATTTTTGCAAAATTATGACAGTCATCTGGGGACGATGAGCCAGAATGAAAATGGCAAATATGGTAAACGTGAGCATATTATTATGCTGATTGTTTTTGCATCAGGCTTAATACACTAAACAGAGATGCTTGCTTGGCTGTGTCTCACTTGTTCTGCATTATGCAAATTGTACAAAATGGCCAATTATCTATGTAACATTCAAACCACGTGTAGCTTTTAGTAAAGGCTACCACAAACAGCAGTTTACAATGTATCAGTGTGTGATGCCACGTCGTTTTAAGAGACTCTCATATTGTAATTAGTTTAATAAATGAGTCATTTCCGCCTTTGGTGCCATAATCCAGTTAATATTGTCTGCCAGTGTACCTTGTTTGCAAGACCTTGTACAGAACATAACGAATCTGAACCTCTTTATCTATCCTGATGGTCACCATGACAACAGCGGCAACATCCAGGCAGCTCATGGGGGCTATTTACAACAAGGATTCTCAGCACTATAGCAAACACTGAATGCACATAAATTAAACCCCAGATGTCTAAACATTTTCATTGAACCAGGGAGACGATGCTGCACAGCGTGTAATTTCCTGAAATGCAATTATAATGCCATTGAGATTCCACTGACGGCAAAGATTGTCCAGTAAATGGATATGTCATTTTCGGCAACATATAGTGACTTCATGGACTTCATGAAGATGAGCAGGAATAATTTGCTTGTCAACACAATGCTCTTATAATATCCCTCGCTTTCTTTTAAGCATGCATTTGAGATATTTCACATGTATTGCATGCAGTTATTAACAGTGCATTAGCACAAGACGGCACATTATTATGCAGAATCAAAAAGACTGCAAGACTAAATACAAAGATACAAATTAAATGCAAATATGCATTGCATATCATGAGTATTAAAAATGCAAAAATACTGAAAGGATATTAAATGATATATTAATGAGTGTTTCTGCAAGCAGAGGTGATGAAAATGGTTTGTACAGGGACTCTGTGTTGTCTGCATGACCTTACTTTGTCTTTGTGCAGGTTAGCGCTGTTGCCAGGATACTATTTCCAATGGCAACACTTGAGACAGCAATGTGAGCAGCACTGAAAAGATTCAGGTAACTGGCGGCTCTGCATCCTGTCACCGGAAGTCCGTACATGAGCATGAAATAACTCGCCATGCACAAACACACATTTGCACGCACAGAAACAGCACTCGGTCCTTTTGTGACTCCGTGTGGGAGCTGATATTTCTCCCAGACACAACAGAATGACTTCCTGTTCAGTTCTGCAATAATTTACTGTAACTACAGAGAATATTGTATATAAGATATTTATACTGAAGGTCTGCAGTGTGACTAAATGCATTTAGAAATTCAGATTTATAACCCCGATGACTTCTGTGCACCATCTTTTAAGGAAAATTATTTTTTCTTACATATGTCATAGTTGGGTTGCATATCTCTGTTCAGTGATTGATGCAAAGCAGAATTCATTCGTTTTATATGAACAACGATTTAAAACAAAGAGAAGGCAACACTTGCTGTTGGATGTTATATGAATGGGAGCATATTCTGATTCCATATTCATTGCAACACATAGCAGATGCTCGCCATGTGCATGAGAGCATACTGCCACCATTTGTTTCCAGGGTGTCACTACATCTGTGGTTTATTTTTGACTGATGAATGCACTCACAGAAACCTCAGGATTTTAGAACAGACATCAGTGACAGCAGAGGACAAAGATTCACCAAAACTGGACAAAACTGAACACAGGAAAAACTTTAGTCAGGGTTGATGAATGTAGATTTCTGTCATGATTCAGACAAGACACGACAGCAAGAAATCAAGGATCCAGCTTGTCTAATGTGCAGCGTTAGACAACAATGACATACTCCGTACTATTGTAATATTATGAATTTAGGTGATCCTAAAAAAGAGCTTTACTGTTTGGTAAGTGTGTGAAATATTGCATATATGTACAGTATCTGTCAGTGTTCAAAACTGAATGTCCAAAGCAAAGCACATGTGGTTTTTCACTGGCTCTGTCTCTACACTAGGGGCCTCAAACTCAAAATGTAAACTTCTCGTCTGTTCAGGCAGGAGTCAAGGGGAAAAGAGTCCAACAGTTTGGGGAAAGAAAATGCTGTTTAGTGATTAATTAGAATTACATCTTGGTAATCCATCAAGATGTTGCAATAAAAAATGTTTAGGATGATATTACACACCATTTCAAAGTAAAAGTGTTGATATATATAGTTCACAACAAAAAAATACAGACGATCAGAAATAAAATATCATGTACACAATTGTAATCAAAACACTAGACAAGTATAAGTACACGTAAGTACAAGTATATACAAAAAATAATTAGATTTTGAATTTAATTATGTAATAAATTTAACAATGTATGATTATTATCATTATAAAAAATATTGTTCACTTGTGGTCAGTTTGGGCCAGTTTTCATTATAATTTTAAAGTGGGGCTGCAGGACATCAACTGGGCAGGGGCGCACGTGGTCCACAGGCCACGAGTTTGAGACCCCTGCTCTACACTAACCCTACGATGTCAGGGCAAGTTGTGTTCAAGTTTTTATAACTTCTGACTCTCTGTCCATCCTCCTATTTACAGACCATGGTGTTGCATTACTTAACAAAATGTGTGTTTCCAGATCATCATTGTCACTGCAGAACTTCAACAGCCTGACATGGTGCAGCCCGTCACCACAGCAGCGCCACACTACTGCTCGCTCATCGCCCATCAACTCTGCTGGATTCAGACAATGAGAGGTGAATGTCAAGTTCAGTGAGCTCATACAACACAGCTGGGATGAGCACTGTCTCTCAGGGAGGGCTCATCATCAGTGGGACTCCATTATGACTCATGTGTTCTTCACACCGACCACATTGTGCAGAGCTTCCCATTGAGCAGCTGCATGTGTCTCATCCAACACGTGAGAGATGAGCATAGCATGTCCTCAAAACAGGGATGTCAGCAGTCTCCATCAGAAAGATTACAGGTCAAAACTATTTTCATGGTGACCCTCACTTGAATGGCCAGAGTACATTTGGTTGGTTCAAGCCAACAGTGAACAACAACAGAAATAATTGGTTGAAAAGTGGATGGATAAATAAAAAAAATATAATAAATAAATGACTTTATATTTTCTTGTATATATACATATATATCTATATACACATATATAGATATACACATATATAAAAAGCCTCTACAGTATCATTATTGTAACATCTTAAGTAAGTATAACATTTTGGATTTTGATAATTATCAGATATTCATGGATGCTTGCCTCATCTTTAGAGTTTTAAATAAACTTGCTCCCCCTCCCTTGATGGATTTTATAAGTAAAAAAAATAGCAGTCGAATAAACACCAGAGCATTGACCAGAGGGGACTGCAACTGCAATTCAAAGTTTAAAATTGCTCTGAAACAATGGTTGAAAACTAACCAGACATGCACTCACAGTTAGATTACTCACTTTTTTTTCTTTTCCTTCTTTCTTTCTCTTGGGCCCCAAAGTTGTAATCTTAACCTACATGTAACTTGTCTATGGTCTGTGTCTATGGTTTACTTGTAATGTCTTGTGATTTATGTATTCTTTTGTATCATGTCCTGTTGAATGTCTACTGTACTAACCTGCCTTAGGACAACGGATGAAAATTAGCTATTGTGCTAACTCCGGCATACTTACGTTGTTGCTCTATGCTGACATGTTGATGAATATGCATTGCCCTAATTCGAATAAATAAATAAATAAATATACATATTTATTTTTTATATAATAAAATACCACCGTATGGTGTCTTCTGCCTGAAGAAATCACATGGAGAAGTTCAGGAGCACAGCAGGTTTATTTGACACATGGATTCAAGAGAATAATCAACAATGTTCCCCTACAGTTGATCTTCTCCCGGGTCTGAATGTGACCCGTTACAATTGCAATATTCACTGTGATCGTGTAGTGGATATTGATTGAAACAAATGAAACAAAAGCAGAAAATGTGTACAAATTAATAAAAGTAGACAATATAATTATTTCGCACTGAACAGTTATGCCTTTTACATATACTTATATAACACTGAGTATAAGACAACTTACATTTACAAAACAATTCAGCTCATCTGCATGTCATAATTTACTCCCGCACCATATGAGAACAGCCTGTATCGTCGTACCTGGGTTACAAGAGAATAATCAGCAATGTTCCTTCTCTGTAGACAGGACAGCATGAGCTCGGTCTGAAAAGATAGCACCGAGCAAACGTTAGCATTAGCGTTAGCGCCGAGTTGTTAATAGTGATAAAACATAAAAAATACACCGAGGTGACTCACAAAACCATGGCGAAATGAATCCAGGACACACAATATAGAAGTTCACACAGTCAGCCCAACTCTCACTCGGTTTATACTACAGTTAACATTGCATTTCATACAGAGATATAGACAACATTACCTTAAGTAACGTGCTGCGTATCCCAGGAGCAGTTACAAACTACGACAGCAGATGGCGTATTCCCCTTTTAGCTGGATTTAAATATAAACCTTCTTTCACACTGTTACATATATGTCTACATGTATATATTATTTTCTCTGCCCACACTTTTAAAGCTGTCTGAAAAAGCATCTCTAAAAAAACAACTAAATATTGGACGAGATGTGTGTGACTATAACACTGTAAAAAAAAAACCTCTGCTGATTTTGACTTTAAGTCATTCTTCAGTACAAAACCATATTTAATGCAGTGCTATGTTTGTTTTCTTTTGTAGTTAGCCTATAGGCTACTCCAAGTAATGCTTATTTAACTCTAAGCAGTAGCCTAATGTCATTAACCTTTTTATTTATTGTATTTATTTAACCTTTACTGGTGCAGACCATCTGGGGTTTTTCCCATGATTTTCATACAGCTGATCCACAATGACAACATCACCCCTTCTCTTTAACTTCACTGAGAGCCACTGACAAAGAGAAGGTTGCA
This sequence comes from Solea solea, assembly GCF_958295425.1. NCBI lineage: Eukaryota > Metazoa > Chordata > Actinopteri > Pleuronectiformes > Soleidae > Solea > Solea solea. The sequence continues at coordinate 16,328,192 of NC_081153.1, forward strand.
GAAAGTGATAATGCCACATTTTTTATAAATAAACCTTTAGATGTATAATTTCTCTGGCCAATGCTTATTTGGCCAGAGAAATTACAATACTTAAATACAATACTACAGCCCATTTTCTTAACCCTGAAAAGGCAATACAATAACATTTCAACAACCAGGTCAGGGAGGGCCCTTGATTTCTTATCTCAACACAATCCGAGCTGTCGCAGAGTCCATTAACTGTACAGAGGAGGAGGATTGAACTTTGGATTCAAAGCCACACAAAGATCCAAGGACACCATGATGTGTGCCAACCTTTACATTTAAGGTCAGGGCTGTAGTAATTCAAAGAATTACACAAAGATCGAACTGCTCACCTGCAAATTGAGACTGCAGTCTTCTTCAGTATAAGAAGAAATCTGATACTCAACTCACTTATATTCTTAAACCCATTCTACTTACACTTAATCGGTGTTGCAATTGACTCAAAAGTTCTATGTGAAACACTTTAGTCTTGTTGATACCTAACCCCCCCTTAACCACGTGGTGGCAGCAACGAGCCCCTACGTAACAGACGTGCTGCTCTCCACGCCCACGTGAAACGTTTACTTCAGATTTCCGCATTTTGTGCTCAGACCAGTGAGACTTCAAGCTAAAGCTTCTTTCTTTGTGCTGTTGTCTCTCCTCAACAACGTACGAGTGACCATGTCAGGAGTTTTCCTGAGGGTAAACCTGAGGAGATGCATCGCTCCTCAAATCAGAATGTTCTCTGATCAGGTAAAGTGTTTTTGGCTGCTAACACAAGAAGACTTTTTACAGTGTTAGCATTAGCTGGCTACATTCAGCAGACAGTAACCTGTTATCGGACGAATTAGAGGTAAGCTAGTAGCTGTAAGGTGACACATTGCTCTGTGGCCTATTAATAATAAATAATAAATAACCATAAATGCATCGAAGTGTATATATTTGGTATGGCTCAATAGAATACTAAATATACAGTAGTTATCCACTCTGCTAAAAAAAACAACAACCCTGGTGTTATGTAATGATAGACAATTATATTCTTTCCCCTTAAAAGACAGAAGTCTGCTTGGACACTAATTTAATTTTAGTATAAACAACAATGTCCATTAGCACCTACTGTCTTTGTCAACCCTAACCCTAAAACTATGTGAAAAGTATATTTAAAAGGATGGATGAATGTTTGTAATGGGATAGGCAATTTATTTTACAGTAATTCAGAAATATGTGGAATGATATTCAATTGATGAAAAGAGGGGTTGGGTCAAAATATCGATTTGGTGATATATCGTTATCCTTTCTCGTACAATACGATAATCGATATGCCAGGGCTAAATATCGATGTTTTAATGAACAAATTAAGGCACTCCTAGTAAACAGTCCCTGCCAGTTTCACTCGCCAGCCGTGGCTACTTGATGTTTCCTTGTGGTGGCGCTGCTCAAACGAATGAGGGAAACTTGGGTGGGAGCAGAGGGAGTTTATGGTGGAATAATGGCGTAGAAAGCTGCTCCAATGCATAGACTTAATGCACTTTATTCTCTATATTTTGAATAAGTAGAGAAATCCTGCACTTTTTAACTTTTCACAAACGTTTTGTTTTCTTGAGTCAGACATGTATCAATATATTGATTATCACAGAATAGCTGTATCGTAATATTATTGGTATCATAGGTCATGTATCATATCGTGAGGTACCCTGTGATTCCCAACACTACTCAGAATCAGTCACTTCTGTCAAAGTTGATCAGTTTCCTCAAATGACCATCAAAATCAAATAACTTTGGACCATAACCAGTGCCGGCCCAAGCCTTTATGGGGCCCTAGGCTGAATATGATTGGGGGGGGGCCACCACTGTGGAGTAGATGGTGCTTGACTATTATTGATATATTGATATATATATATATATATATATATGTATGTATATGTATATATATATATGTATGTATGTATGTATGTGTGTGTGTGTGTATATATATGTATACCTGTGTGTATATATGTATACCATCCAGTGTCACTTTTATTTTTTAACCTTGGAGGGCATTAAAATCACAAAAGCATCCTAGTATTCATTTGCATTTTTGTATTCAAAGTGAAGCTCTTAAGAGTGTTGATACTAGACTTGAATTAAAGAAGTAAACCGGTTTAATGACTTTTAATGACAATTGTGCACTAAATGAGCAAATGTTCAACTACAAAATAAAACCAAATAACTCAAACCCAATTTTGATATCTACATAACTTAAAGATATCTAGATTTCTTTCAGATGTTTGCTTATGTCCTTCCTTTACTTGTTGAGTTAATGCTGCTCACATTCAGACAGACAAACTGACGAATGTGGCCGAAAACGTAAATTACTGCTTTGGCAGAGATAACTAAAGAAAGCACTCAGAGATCACAAACAACTGCCATGGTCACCCAATGTTTGTTTTTTTATCCCACAAAACAAAATCAGTTTTAGCTAAAGTTAACCTCTTTGTCTGAGATGGTTCTCAAAATTAAATATGGTTTTTATCTAACAAATGAAATACATTTTTAATTTGTAATTTTCTCTGCTTGTTCCAGCTTGGTGAGTTGGGCAGTGGAGCAGGCAAAGGTGGTGGTGGAGGCGGCTCTGTGAGGCAGGCAGGCGGTGCATTTGGAAAGAGAGAAGCAGCCGAGGAGGAGCGGTACTTCAAGTAAGAATAAACTCAAACTTAAATCCTTGGTTTTCCATCAGGATTTCACCCGCTTAATTTTTCACTTTGCTTTAAACCTGCAGGCAGAAGGAGAGGGAGCAAATAGAAGCTCTGAGGAAGCATCACGCAGAGGAGATCGAGCACCACAAAAAGGAGATTGAGCGCCTTCAGAAGGAGATCGACCGCCACAAGGGCAAAATTAGAAAGCTGAAACATGATGACTGAAGCAGAGTCCATCCACATCATTGCCAAGTTAATCATAAGATATAGATTTTACTGTCAGCTGTGACAGTTCCTGTATCGTACTTCAGAGCAATGGCATGAAAATTTTAATAAATAAATGAAATACTTATGCATATTCACTGAAACAATTTGAACGTGTCTTACTCATTGTATGTCGTATATTATGCGTTGAATAGCTTTATTAGAACAATGAGGCTGAACCTGTGTGTATCGTGCGCACTAAAGTGGTTTCATTGGGCTGAAGTCATGCCATTCCAAGTTCAACCTCCTCCTCGGTTAGACAATGTGAAGAAGCGCTCGTTATGTTTCGCTGCTCTTCCCGGTAACGGCGAGTCCCGCTCAGTTTGAGAAGCAAAGCCTCCAAGCTGGGGTTTAAATGTCCACAATTCCTCTGCTGTTGAATCAGAGCTGCTTGTATACCACGTGTAACAACATTGTATGTAAAACGTTGCGTCAGTTTTCGTTGGGTCATTGGAGGACGCTCGTTCAGACAGTCTGACGGTGGCTCATTAAAAGCGAACACACCCTCCCCTCTTGTGCGTTCCTTTCGCACAAATCTCGCGATGATTGCTGAGCGGTGGCGTTGTTCGGGCGAGTCGACGACGAGACCATAGCTGTCTGGAAATCTGTTTTTCAAGCCAGACAGTAACGAATTCTTCATTTGAGATATTTATTTTTGTCCGACATTTCAATCGCACCAGGCTCTAACACACACGACAGTCAGTTTTCAGAATTTGGCTGGTAAGTTGCGCTAACTGTCTGTTTGCAGCGTGTGTGTTTGATCTGTTAAATGTGTCTGCACGGCGAGGCCTTCTTATAAGCTCGCTAGCTTGTCGGCGCGGTAACCTATTATCCCGTCGTCTCGCCGCAAGAATGTCTTTAAGGATTTGTCGTGAATTTTGTGAGAGAGAAATGCATGTAACAGTGGAAATAGTCCAGAAAGTTCTCGTGCACAGGTATTTAAAATGGAAATACATCGTTTGTGAGCTAGTGAGCGGCATGTGAGGGGGGCGGGACGCAGGCTGTCTGTAGTTTGACCGGGTTTTGTTTCTGTACAGTACCTAAACATGAATAAAGTGCTTTGGTGATAAACGTGTTTTCTGCTGTGTTATTATTATGGTGCTCTTCTGTAATCGTTTATTAATAGAAAAAGATTATTAAATGTATGTATGGAAGACCATACCATGGAGGATATGGGAGAGAATGGTATTTTTCATATTTGCAGTTTGCTAAATTAGAACTTAACAAGATAATTTTTTTTACATGAAATAGAAGAACCATAAGGAAAATATTAAATGTAATAATTGATTTGAAATTAGGGCTGGAACAAATAATCCATAATTAATTGATTACTAAATTTATTAAATTAAATATTTTGATAAAAGGTTTGAGTGTGTGTGTGTGTTTTCTTTTAAGAATTAAAATACGTTTTCAGATTTTTCAACTTCTTAAATGTGAATTTTCTGGTTTATTTGCTCCATATAATAAAGAAACAATTAAAACGGAATAATTTTGTTCTGTTATCATTGTATTCAGGTTTGAAAAACATTGATCAACATTTTCTGACAGTCTATGGACCAAATGAATATTCGAAGATAATCAACAGATTAATTGATCATAAAAAGAATTGTTAGTTGCAGCCCTAATTAAAATGTCAAATATCATATTAAGACCTTGTTAAATTGGCAACTCAAGTTGAAACCATTGTTCAGTCAAAAGATAATATTTCTTTTAGAAATTTGTCAACAATGGAATGGTAATAATAAGATTGAACAGGAGCTACATGTGGAGAAATTATAAATTTGTATCGATTTCTATAGACCAATCAGAAATCACTTTTTAGCTTCCTAGGAGAAATTGCAGTGACCCTAACCAATAACAGTTTTACAGAGTTTAAGTGGAACATTTCACTTCTGCATAATTAAATCTATGTAATTTTGCTTCAAGATGAATTGCTGAATGTGTTGTTTTTGGTTGCTATGTAACAGGAGAATGGCTGCCGCTGAGGTGAACGGTAGTTCTGCTCCGTTAAAGGAGGAAGAAGAGCCCATGGATGTGACAGCCCAACACACAGATGACTACCAGACACTCGTTGATGCTGGGCTGACGCAGAAAGTGGCTGAAAGTCTTGACAACATCTTCCAGACAGGTATGTGATGTTTACTTTGTCTCCAAGAGAAGTTTTGGAGAATGTTTTTGTTTCACAGTATCATAAAACATTACAAGGTTACTCAAATGAAAAAATAACTTGTCACATAACGGGGTTGCCTTCAGAGAAAACTGATCTAAAACTGATTTGAGTGTTACTAAATTTGGCCCATGGTCTGCAAATCTTTACTCTTAGAGCCATAGTTGGAGCTTGCAGGTGATTATTTCTCACAGTTAGCAGGCTCTTGTTAGCAGAAAACATTCACATAGTTTATGCTTTCTGTTCTGCCATCTCATTCACTGTGCTGCAACATTGTAATAATACTACTGCAGCCAGGTGCCTAACCTGCCAAAATGTATGACAACGGAGCACCTAAATTGCAGAGCAAAGTTGTTAGGCCACTCTTTATGTAAGAAAAATATTCCTACATCAACATTGTAAAAAATAAGAGTGGCTAGTGAGTCATTCAGGTGACCATTCCTTGTATCTGTAGGCCTGGTTGCGTATTCTGATCTGGATGAAAGGGCCATTGATGCATTAAGGGAGTTCAACGAGGAGGGAGCACTCACTGTGCTGCAGCAATTCAGAGAGAGCGATCTGTCCCACGTACAGGTAAGCACATGGACGGCACTACATTGTCCAGTTTTTTTGTATGTGCATTTCTAAAAAATAATATCTCTTGTGTTATAATCTAGAACAAAAGTGCTTTCCTTTGTGGAGTCATGAAGACCTATAGACAGAGAGAAAAACAAGGCAGTAAAGTACAAGAATCCACCAAGGGCCCAGATGAGGCGAAAATTAAGGTAAATAAAGTCACTTTGTTGTATGTGAAGTGATTGTATAAATAAGCCTTTGAAGCATGAAGCTTGGGCAGTGGTTTATTTTTCATGTTGTTCAGGCTCTACTGGACCGAACAGGATACACCTTAGATGTCACAACAGGGCAGCGAAAATATGGCGGTCCCCCACCTGAGGATATTTTCAAAGGAGTGCAACCAGGGATTGGAACTGAGGTAAATCAGTGATGGATCAGTCTTTTTTTTTCCAGGCTCCACTGCTTTATATTGTATGAGAGCGGGTTGGTCCTTGTCTACTTTATATGGTTCATAATGAATCCCTAGTGTTTTTGTCTTCAGTGTACATCACAAATACCCTTACACTTTTCTACCTTCTTTTTCATCTCCATCAGGTGTTTGTTGGAAAAATCCCCAGAGATTTGTATGAAGATGAGCTTGTGCCTCTCTTTGAGTCTGCTGGAACAATCTGGGACCTCAGGTTAATGATGGATCCTTTCTCTGGTCAGAATAGAGGTTATGCCTTCATTACATACTGCAATAAGGACGATGCACAAAAGGCTGTGAAGCTTGTAAGTGGCCTGGCATAAACGTCTAAAATGTTTTTTGCAGAAATTTCATATAATAATTTGCTGTTTTATTTACATTGTATTTCACACCGTTGTTGGCCTCTTATTTGTAGTGTGATAACCATGAAATCCGCCCTGGCAAGTATTTGGGAGTGTGCATATCTGTTGCAAACAATCGACTGTTTGTCGGATCAATTCCAAAGAACAAGACCAGAGAAAGTATATTGGAAGACTTTGGCAAACTTACAGGTCAGTTTGAAATGCAGAGATGTGTCTCAACAATCCAAATAAAATCCATTTCTTGTGGGATAATCATCATAAAAACTGGTGCAGGCAGGGCTTCAGCATTTGCTTTACCAGGAAATTAGAGATCTGATGGAGATGATTGTTTGATCTTACAGATGGTCTCCAGGAGGTGATACTGTACCACCAGCCCGATGACAAGAAGAAGAACCGTGGCTTCTGTTTCTTGGAGTATGAGGACCACAAGTCTGCAGCACAGGCTCGCCGTCGCTTAATGAGTGGCAAGATCAAGGTTTGGGGGAATCCAGTCACTGTGGAGTGGGCTGACCCTGTTGCTGAACCAGACCCAGAGGTCATGGCCAAGGTTTGCAAGTCTTGTGTTTGTGTGGTTTCTTTGTTTATTTTTCAGACAACTGTGACCACATTCTACAGCATTCAATATGGTAATTGTTTTTTCAATCCTTTTTCAGGTGAAGGTGCTCTTCGTCAGGAAGCTGGCCACAGCTGTGACTGAAGAGCTCCTTGAAAAGACCTTCTCCCAGTTTGGAAAACTGGAGAGGGTAAAGAAACTTAAAGATTATGCTTTTGTTCATTTTGAAGAAAGGGATGCTGCTGTAAAGGTGGGTTTTTGTTCTTCAATTCTTAAAACAAAGTATTTTGCAATGTTAAGTGATGTTATGTCATTGTAACAGTTAATTCTGTTTGGTTAAGGCAATGGATGAAATGAATGGGAAGGAGCTAGGAGGAGAGGAAATTGAAATTGTTTTGGCAAAGCCCCCAGACAAGAAGCGAAAAGAGCGCCAAGCAGCTCGGCAGACTACCAGGAGTTCAGGGTAAGTCACTCTGAGACATGTGGGGGGTCAGGTCAACTGTCTTACCTATTCTCAAATAAGGAATTAATAAATCTAACGCAACCCACCCAACTGCAGGTATGATGACTACTACTACTACCCACCTCCACGCATGCCACCACTAGGCCGAGGAAGGGGTCGTGGTGGCAGAGGGGGTTATGCCTACCCACCAGATTACTATGGATATGAAGACTACTATGATGACTATTATGGCTACGACTATCATGACTACCGTGGTGGCTACGAAGACCCTTACTACGGCTACGAAGATGTGTACAGCATGAGGGGCCGTGGTACCCGTCCGAGCAGGGGAGGGCCACCTCCACCTAGGGCTCGCGGAGCACCACCAGTACGAGGCCGGGGAGGGTACGCCCAAAGAGGGCCACCCCTTGGCGGTCCGAGAGGTGGCCGAGGTGGTCGTGGAGCCCCTTTCCAGCCGCCGAGAGGCCGCGGTCCTCGTGGCGCCAGAGGCAACCGCGGGGGAAATGTCGGCGGGAAAAGGAAGGCAGATGTGTTTAACCAGCCTGACTCCAAGCGCCGCCAGACCAACAACCAACAGAATTGGGGGTCCCAGCCCATCGCCCAGCAGCCCCTGCAGCAAGGGGCCGACTATTCCGGTAACTATGGTTACAGTAATGACACCATGGAGTTTTCACAGGATTCTTATGGGCAGCAGTGGAAGTAGATGCACCAAAAGGTATTTGGCAAAGTCACAACAAAAAAAGAGAAAAACAATAAAAAGAAAAAAAAACAACAACAGGAGATTGGCCACAATTTTTGAAACACTTTTTATTCGTCATCTTGATAAAAGTCTGTATATATGTCAGAAAAATGGACAGACCCCAGAATTGGCTCACGATTATTGGCTGGAAAGGCATTTGGCTGAAGAAATGAAAGTAACCGTTGTGGTGAATCATTTGTTACTCCTACGGTTACACTGGGACGTGTCTTTAAAAAAAACACTCTAAACACTTTTATTGTTACTTTTTGTTCCTGATTCTTTTAAAGCCAATAACGAACATTTACAAAAAAAGTGGACATTTCATTCTCAAAAGTCTGAGAGGACATTAAATATTGATATTGCCTTGCAGGAGGTTTTTGTCCATGCCCCATCCCTCCCCTCTCCTTCTTGTACTCCCTTTATTTGTGGTTTCTCATAGTTGCTTAGGGACGTGCTTGTAAATAAATGCATATCGTTAGTGCTTCATACTTCATTATTTTGCACTGGTGGAGAAAAGAATCCACAGGAAGGAAGACATTAAAGTTTTGTAATGTGTTTGCCTAGCATTTCTAGAGTTAGACAAATTGTGTTTTTTTTTAAACTGATACCATAACTTCCTATGTTTTCTTTGAACTTTTCCATTAGAATTTGGTTTGGCTTACCTTAAGAGCCACAGCAGTTTGTTCTCTGATGGTCTTTGTATTTATAACTTTTACGTTTGTTCCGTTTCAATAAAACTCAGCTGAGCATCAGTCAATTGTCAGATACTCAAATTCAGTGTTGTCATTCAGTATTTGATTTGATTTGATTTTTTTTTTTTTTACCTCAATTCTCACATTTGGAAGAAGAGCCTCTTTTCCAAGTCAAATTTTTTTGCCTCAAAGGATAACCACAAAAGCCTGAAATTGTGCAAACAACGGGACAAGAGCATTGACAGAACTGAAAGGTGTTTGGACAATACAATGATTACAGGATTTTAACCCTTTACTTTACAGTGCAAGTTACACCCAACTATAAGCATTTCCTGCAATCAGAATTTGTACAGTAAATATTTGAGCAATATCGGCAAATATTAAAGGCCCGAGTAAGACAAAGTTGTCTTCCTGCTATTGCCCAAGATTGTGCCTGTCTTCAAAAAAAAAAAGTGTGTGTTCATGTAAACAGTGTATGGTTTAGTTAACCACAGCCTAACCTTTACTTTATGTTGATTTGAAGAGAAGGATAATATTTAATAGGAAATTTACCACCACTTATTATCACTATTAAAAAGTATTAAATTATTATCACTGTGTGGAGATCCTACAACAATTGTCCAGTCACAGCCAACTAGAGATTGTTTGGGAAATGTACTTCATGTACAAGATTATTTAACTGTTAAGAAATTTGATGATTTGTGCACATTTGTATGGGATGTCACGTGACAATGCAAGAATAAGTAAATATGCTTAATTTTTACAGGTCACTTTTTTATCATATGTATTCCTCTAACATCTACTGAAGCATATGCTGTGTGCACCTGTCCACATAATCTTGACAGATGACAATCTTGGACATTAGTAAGGTGTTTCCCTGCACTAGTATGGTCCTTATATTCAAGCTTTCATTAGGACTGCACATTTGTCTGGATTTGTACTTGTATGCCAAGCTTTGTCTGATTCATTTTTTACTTCCAAAATCATCTAAACATTTCTCTGCTTTTGAAGACACTCAGGATCTGACAATCCAAAGGGTTAAAATTCTTAAAATGTGCTTTCTGCTATAGCAAGCATTTTCTTTTTTAGCGTTTTTAGCAACTGCCTTTTCATACCATGATATTATTGTATTATGTTTCATGTGTCTGTCCTCTTATTCCAACCTGCCTAGGTGGAGAAGCATTGAGGGCGGCACCACTAGAATGAGGAACTCACCTGAACGGTACTCAAGGGTGAGCTAGCCTTGCACAGAGTACTGTCTCCTCTCCTGTAGCTAATTTTAACCACTGGAGAAACACTAGCCATAATCCTACTCTGTCCTTTTTGTTGTTTAACTACTTATGTTCTGTACTGCAAATCAAAGCCTATTAATTTAGTAGTTTTTTTTTTCCTGGTAATGTGAAATGCAACTCACTAAAGTTGACAGAAGAATCATTGGAAACATTGAAGTGATTGCTACCTGAATGTTTTTGGGATAAAAGTCCACAAGAAGAATGCACATATTTCTCCTTAAGGCATATTAAAAATCAAGGACAATATTGAGAGCCATATGACTGTTAAAGACTGGATTTAGCAACCAGAAGTCAGACAGGCAAATAATTGGTAAGCGTTATAAACCCTGCAAGCACCTGTTGCCTGTCTTGGCTTACTGGACCAAAATCACCTAAGCTGTCTGCATACATTCTGTCAATGAAGGGGTGGGTGTGGACACTACCTCTCCTGTACCGCTAGAGGGTGCAGATCATCAACAGCACGAATCGTGCGCCATTGTTCCTACATCCAATGCAGCATTTATTGGCCATTTTCAGAGCTGTTAATGTGTTGATTGATAGGTAAATGTTAATGTAAGGAGTTGTTTTTAAAATGTACTCAGGTTGCAGCAGGGACACTGGCTTCAATGTTGGTGAAATTGGCAGATTTTGGAACAATGGATATGCTTCGAAATTTTGTACTTACCCTTAAACACCACAAGATGGCAGTAAGAAGGCTGCATTATTTATGTTACACAGGTAAGAGTGGAATGTAGGGACCACATTAGCTAATTGTATCATTTCACACACAGTTTGTTTTTGAAGTGCCATCAAAAGCTAGAACTCATGCCAGAACTGTCTTTATATGTTGCCTCTTGTCACCAGGCAGTAAAGGAGCTGCCCCCCCATCCATGTGAATGAGTTCACACAAATGGAAGGGACAGATTGGTAAGATTGTTCACTCTGAACTCATTCTCAGATATGCTGGTCATGTTTATTTTTGTTATATTTTTAAACTGTTCGGTGTCCTTGTTTTCTATGTATGGCCTATTACATCCCAGAGTAAGTTTTGCAAGTTGATTTTTCAGAATACTTCTAACCATTGTGTCACAAAATTGGCGTATATCCTTTTCAAATATAATGTGTAATTTGCTGACACAAAGAGAGTGAGTAAGATTCGTTCTGTGTGGCCCTTTTCTAGCTCTGAGTCTGAAGATGACTCTCCTCAAGGTGCATGTGAGACCTATCACTGTGAATCATCCTTCAGACTGATCTGAAGGTATTCTTGAGGTCCAGCACCCGTGCTAACTCAAAGTGGCTTCCTGAGAGTCGGAGAGGTGAGAAGCGAGTGTGGATAATTGCATCTACTTTGGATTAAGTCTGCTTTTATTTATGGCATTCATTTTTTATATTCATAAGCTGTAGAGGAAAGTGCATTTACTGTAACAAAAATAGTAATATTTAGTCAATTAATCTTGAGAAATACCTACATACACCTATATTCTAATGTTTTTTCAGGATACAGCTGATGTGCACGGTCCAGAGCTCCGTCCAGCAGACTGCTGCTTCCTCATCCAGCTAAAGATCATTACTGTAAAGCAGGCGTGTCCAAAGTCCAGCCCGTGGGCCAATCACAGCCCTCTGTAAGATTTTGTACGGCCTGCAGCTTCGGATTTAGAATGTGTTATTAATGTCCAGGGACGGACTGGGACAGAAAATCGGCCCCAGTCACGTGTCATCTCCATTAGCGCAGCTGGTAAGGAGTTGTGCCTTAAAACCAGAGTTGTGGGTTCACAACCCAGCTGTGACAAAAGGATACCTGAATTCACCTCCTATTATGTTATCTGACTTCATTTGTTCACTCCTGCATGGCTTAGATTTGGTTACATTGTCATTTAAAAATGATCATTGAAAATTATTATAAAACAGTGCTTTTGTTTGTAACTTTTTATGGTTAAAAAAGGTCTGAAGGATCCATTGGCCCCCGGAATCTTCACACCAAAAAGTTTGGACACCCCTGCTGTAAAGGGACATCTACTCACTTTCTTGATTGTTCAATATATTTTTTTCACCAAGTAAACCTGTGTTTGTGTGTGTGCATATTTACAGTTTCTGTGTATTAGTATTATTTCACACACACACACACACACCATTTTACCACCAACCTTTACTCAAGGAAAAGGTACTCTGAAGTTCAGTATATGTAAACAAAAGCTGTCTTGTTATGGACTTCACAGGCAACTGGATAGTTTGAACGTGTAAACACAACTGGTGCTGATGCAGGTTTTAAAGGGCTGTCCCTGCATGTGTGGGCAGGATTTGCAAAATGCACTTCATTTGTAGAGGTTATTTTATTTGTTTTATTTTATTTATTTATTTTTTTTACTGCACGACTTTGTGGATGAGCTACGAAAAAAAACTCGGGTGTTTTTGTTCGGCCGAGCAGTTTAACCTTTTAATGTGCCTCCAACATTAAACGGTAATATGAATCTATATGGGTGTGTTTACAGCCCTCGATGACCAGTATAATTTGTTAAAATGACCTTTGAAAAATCTAAGAATCGTGTGGGCACAATACGACAACCGCCACGGAAGTTATTTCTCTTTTACTTCCTGTGACTTCCCGTCAAAATAAAACATTTTATGTGCATTTTATTATCAATCTAGGATTTCATTTACTTTTGTCTTTTTTTTCTTTTCAAAATGCTAATTTTAAATGTTTTCACCGGCGTTTATTCATTATTATTAAGTTAGTTTTTGTATCAGAATGACAACTTTTCATCAGAGTGGCCGCACGGTAACGTGACTGTTGTACGTCACTCGTAAACCAGTCGAAGATGGCGGCCGCCGGGGGAGAGCCTTCTCAGCCTGCTGGGGATGATTTATTTCAACACTTTTACACGGAGGTACGACAAAGGTTGTTTGAACGTGCGTGTTTTAAACGGTCGTCTGTTCCCCACACGTCGGCTCAGCTCTGATACTCGGCGGATTTTACGTTTACCACTTGCGAGGCCTGAGACGTCAACATCAGCTAGCAGCAACAAGCTAACTCTCACCGAGCACCCGCCTCTTTCTAACATTAGCAATTCAACAGCTAATATTATCTTGTGTGGAGTTGGATTCTTCTCCACTTTTTATAAGCATATGCTGTAGTTAGCTTTCCATTTGACCCTTAATTTAGATGCAGTGTAGTGCATATGGTAAGGCCAAATTAAGGTCAATATTAGAGACTGGACTGTTATTTTAGTATTTTATCGAGTATGTGTCAGATGGCCCTCGGGGAGTTGCTTTTGAGAACAGAAAATCATTTCTGTGACATTTAGTGCTTTCAGTTATGAATGACGTTGCTAGTCCTCTTATGTATTTAATAATATAAGCATCAACTGTCCAGATTTAGGATGAGGGTTCCTATAAACTAAATCTTTTTTAGTTAACATATATATAGTTTATAGAGCATTACAGAGCTGGTGATACTTAGGGTATCATCAGCTTGTGTTTACGTCTGTCAAATTCTGTGATTATTAGTGTTTGGACTGGAATGATGTGACTGAAAGTATTCTGTATTAGCAAGTTGTCAATGAGTTTAACTCGTACATCTCGAGTATGTTATGCTCAAGCACGTCGTGAATGACTACTATAACAGCAGGTATTTATAGACATGAACTAGTCGGACAAATACAGGTTTTATCAATAACATTAATCAGAGTTCGTCTAATTCTGATCATTTTCTGACACGTTATTGAGGTGTAATGCTGCCCTCTACTGTTCAAAGTTCTTTATTACAGTTCTTGTCATTATCAAGTCATTGTTCAAATGTAAGGGCAGGTCACACTAAATAAATGATGCACAATTTGTTATTTTAAAACTATTAAAAAAAATATTTATTGTATTCACTGGATGTGTTCCAACAAACATAAGTAAATAAAGATTCAGATAAGTTTATTGTCAGGAAACCTGTACTTTGAAATTCTTTCTTTGCTGTCCACAATGAATGCCAAACTAATCTAAAGTCTCAGTTAAAATGAGAATACACAGTAAAGGCAGTTTAAAAGTGAAAAATACAGTAAGAAAATAAAAACTTGCTTATTTTAACAGTGGATGGAACTCACTTGGCAGATTCTGTTTCATCATCTGTAATCCTGGGACAAATTATGACTACTAAAAGTAGTTTTGTATATAACGATTTGCTTTGTATTTTGAATGTTTTTGCTGTGGTTCTTCTTCTCTACCAGGTAAAACAGATAGAGAAGAGAGACTCCGTGTTAACCTCCAAGCAGCAGATAGAAAGACTGCTCAGACCTGGCTCATCCTACTTCAATCTCAATCCCTTTGAGGTGAGTGAACACGTGTAGGTTCAGAACTCATGTGCACTCTTGTGTGTAAGTCACATTGTGAGAATGCTTTAACAATCATGGTCATGAACAGTGTGTGTTTAAAAAAAACAATTAAAATCTAATAATATATGTAATGTTCTGACTTGAATGCTCTAATAAATGAGGAAAAACATAAATCTGACCAGTTTTTTTTTTCTTGGCAGTTTTATATCTTTATTTGACAAATTGTGATAATGTTATTGGTTTTGCTAATTGTAAAAAGGGTAAACTTGTAATTTAATCTCTCAATTAAACACTATTTGCTGTTATTTCCCAGAATGAGAATCAGAAGGGTGTCCCTCCCCAGCTTAAAAACACCAAAATTAATTACCTAATGTGTTGAATTCAATCACAGTCATTGGACTGAAACCTTGATCAGATCATGATAATGTTGTCCCCATTGCCCCAAAACCCCGGATTTCCGCATACGACCGTGCTTTGGGTGTTTATTTAGAACAAATCCGACTGTCAGTGAAATGTTGATTTAATTTTCAGGTGCTGCAAATTGACCCAGACGCAAAAGACGATGAATTGAAGAAGAGATTTCGAGCAGTAAGCAAAGCAACTGAGCAAACACAATTTGTCGTCGTAGTGATTGTGCAACGGTGCAGTATATTTGTTGCTAATCTTTTTATCTTTTTCACTGCAGTTGTCCATCTTGGTCCATCCAGACAAAAATCAGGATGACCAGGAAAGGTCACAGAAAGCCTTCGAAGGTAAATTCCTACATCCACTGGTAAATATGTAATAGTAAATTATGTAAATAGCACATCCAAGCTTATGTTCTTGATCACACTACCTTCAACTAGTACATAGTGAGATTAATCCCCCCCGAATATGTCCCTGTGTTCTAGCTGTAGACAAGGCATACAAACTCTTACTAGACCCCGAACAGAAGAAGAGAATCGTAGACGTGGTCCACGCTGGACAGGAATATGTGGAGCATATGGTGAGTGAGTGGCATTGTGACGTCATGTTTCTTAGCTCTCCTCAACGGTAAGTCGTTGGGTAATTTTATTTTCTGCCATTCAACAGGTTAAGGAGAAAAAGAAACAGTTGAAGAAAGAAGGGAAACCACTGGATATGGAGGAGGATGATCCTGAAATGGTAACAAAACGGAGTCACAAAAAGGAATCTAGCCGAAGCCAAAACATAGTGTTACTTGTGATGTTAAATATTTTACAGCGGTGAGCATTAATTAACCTGATAAGATTGTATTGGTGTGATTAAGAAATTGTGTTTTGTCCCAAATATTTGGGTGGTGCTTTATAATGTACTGTAGGGCCAATATTTCCTGGAAATGTTCCTCGTCAATTTCAGGATTGATTACCAGCACACAATTACTGTCATAGTCATGTCCATTATGTTCCACATTGACTTAATTTGTCCTTTTGCAGTTCAAGCAAGCGGTGTACAAACAGACAATGAAGCTATTCGCAGAGCTTGAAATTAAAAGGAAGGAAAGGGAAGCAAAGGACATGCATGAAAGGTAAATAACATACAGTAATATATTCATGAGCTTTTTATTGCTGTGTTATAAGACATAAATGTTAACCTACCTTTATCCTCCTCATTTAAAGTCATTTTTGTCTGTAATATTTCATTTAAAACACATTTTTAACATGATTATTATGGATTTCTTTTTCTCTTAAATTCACCAGGAAAAGGGCAAGAGAGGAAGAAATCGAGACGGCAGAGAAAGCAAAGCGAGATAGAGAATGGCAGAAAAACTTTGAGGTGCTTTCTTCAGCTTACTGCTTTTTTCCTTTAAAAAAAAAAAAAGATTATTTTTGCTTTAGCTTTTCTTAAATTGCAATTTCTTTTCAGGAAACAAGAGATGGGCGTGTGGACAGTTGGAGGAACTTCCAGGCCAAAGGCAAGAAGACCAAGGAGAAGAAGAACAGGTCTTTCCTCAAGCCCCCAAAAGTCAAGATGGAGCAAAGGGAATGATGCAGTAAAATTGGACTTCACGAGATTAAAACTCACGCAACATTTAAAGAAAAGCCTCCACTTCTGTGTATCCTCACCCTGTCGTCTGCAGTTAGCTGTATAGTCGCCATCTGGATACTCGTCCTACAACATCCTTGTATTTTGTACCCTGTTTTCTAATGTACATATTTGTGATCTGGACCCAGAGATCATATCTGCCACATGTAAGAAAGAGAAATGATGCATCATCCATTTCATTAACTGACGAGGAAAATGTGCTTTTGGTTTGTTTTTGTTTTTTTGTTCTTTATGTCCATTATTTTTTAAAATTAAATAAAGGTGTGAACAAGCCAGCCTTACTAATCTGAGTCTGCAATGATTAAATGAATCATCAACTATAGTTGTAGATGACCATTATTATTATATATCGGCAGGAATAAATGTAGACATTACCTTGTCTGGTAAAACCACTATATTTTGTATTTAGTGTCATTATACCCAATTAATTCAGTGACACACTGTCACCCTTTAGCACATAACTTTATATTTGTAGGGAAAATTGAATACAATTGTTGTAAATGCTTAGGGTTTAACTACAACTACAAAACAAATTATGATACATGTCCAGTGTACATTACTTTACGAGTTTAATGTTTCATTCAAAAATACATCCAAATTCTTCAGACAGAGACTACAGTGGGTGAAGCGCTATTGTGTTTTTTAAAGCAACCCAGAAAGATATCAAAGACATGGTAACCTTTCACTGACAAAGCAAACCTGTTTTATTGTCCATCTAACATTACCTTTCTTCCAAGAGCACTTCTCTTTTGGTCCCTTGAGTACACAAAATCATTTCAATTGTCTGATTGTCCTCAAATGTCGGAAGTCACATGACTTTACATTGATCTGCACCTGGACCAGGAGCAGCCACAGCAGGGGACGCATTAGTGCCTCCCACCAGTCCGTCCAGGCTGAGGCCCTGAAACGCTCCAAAGAAGGAATCGTCCTTTGCTGGGGCCGGTTTTCTGGCTGTGGTGGTCTGCTGCAGGTGGAGAATTTTACAATTAGGAAACTGCTGCGTAACATCTTTTTGTCCTGTTTATTTGGTTTTCACTGTGCACTTACTCTTGGGAGGCAGTGGTGGCTCCTGAAGTGTGTTTTTCTCACAGTGCTCTTCTTGGCCAGCATGTCTTGCTGTCGTTTCCTTTGGCAAAGAGCGACAGGTGATGTTATACACGGCACGTGGGCAATAAGCTTATTCATGTGAGCAACTGCCTCATCCCCATTAAGCCAAGAGTCTCAGCAGGATAAGGGGGTTAACCTTTAATTCACAGAGTTCCAACAACAACACAGCAGCCATTTTGAAAATATTTAGCTTTTAATAATTAAATGAATGATGGCTGAGTTCCATTTATCTTCCTCAGTTTCAGGGTGCATGTTTGTTCGACTTAATTGAAATTAACAGACGTTGTTAATGTCACCACTAACACCTTTTCCTCGAAATATGTCAAGATGGCTGTTGTGCAAAAGGTCAACATTTATGATGAATCAGTCTTAAAATAGACCCAGAGCCACTGTACCTTTCTCTCTTCAGTTCAGCCTGGTAAGCTCGGAGCCAGGAGTCAGGAACCTTCTGGTTGCTGCAGGGAAGACTTCTCCTCCTGCCGACGCTCCTCCTGTGGGTGAAGCTGCTCCTGCGGACGGACTGGCTCCTTTTTGCCCCTCTTTTGTTTGGAGTTTTGCTCCATGACATGCAACTGGTGAAGTGCTTCAGTGGAGCACTCAGAGACATGAGGGAATCCATCTTTCAGAGTCTGACTCGTGCTGGTGATTGTCGGTTTATCAGGCAGCGCTTGTGGCTCTTTTTAAAACAAATTTAGAGCAGGAATGAGGTTTTTATCTGAAAATACAAAGAGGAATTGTATCAATATCCATTTGTATTAAAAGCATTACAGAATGAAGAATATCCAAAAATGGCACTTACAGATGATTATAATTAAAGACATTTAAAAGAAACACATTCTGGCCTTTAGGCACAAAAAGTATTTTTTGTTAAGTTGTGTGTATATAAAGAAAAAAAGTATATCTATTTGAGTCTATTTAATCGATTTGAATTGACTTTACATTATTCGTCTCGCCCACAGTTGTGTGTCAGTCTTTCCTATTGCTTCAAAGATGCTATTTAACAAAACATACCATACAGAAGAATCATCTGGACTCACCTGTGAGTGTGGATTCTGCTGACGCCACGATCATCCGTTCACGTCATGTCATACACTGAACACTTCTGCTCCATCGCCGTCTGATCTTCTGGAGGGTTTGACTGATGACCTCGCTGGTCTAACAGGATTAGCTAAAGACGCAAGAGTCATTTATCTCATTAGCAGCAGAGCAAACAGATAAACACCTGCTTGTTTACATTTCATATATATTTTTAAAAAAACTCAAATCAGATCCTCATGTTTGCAGCAGGGGACACATTTGATTAATAATTACTCAGTTTCAGAAGTAAACCCCTGTTTTGTTTAAAGTAAACTTCGATGGGATAATCTGGTAGTTACACTCTCTGACAGATGGAGTGTGGACAGACAGACGGGAGGAGGAAAGGATTTATTCCTGGACGTCAAACACAGGAAGGCAGCTTCATTAACTGGAAACATAAAGCAGCAGCTGAGTCATAAAGGTGAATGAACCATTTCATTCATTGATTCATTTACTCCAGGTCTGGACACAGGTCACCTAGTGTCAACACGTCCGGTGATCACAGCAAGAACTGGCTACTAATTACACACCGGGGTATTTGCAGAGTAGAAAAGCATCACATTACTTGGTATTTGTGTGTTCTTTTTATGTTCACTTATATTTCTTTGACACGGTGGGATTAAAGATAAAATACACAACTTTCCAACCACACAATTAACGTAAGTGACTGAGGCTACACGTTTCCTGGGATATCTTCACAGTGGTGTCCTGTTATTATACTATTTTCATTCTACTGTCCTGTTGTGCGACAGAGGCCTTTGTCTATTTCATTGCTGCACAGAAACAGTAAAGGAGGCCATAAAGGAAGACTGACTGCCCACAATGGGTGAGGTTAAAAAAATAAAAACAATAAAATATAAGCACTGAACTAGCACGTTACCAGACAGATGGAGGAGCACGTGTGACGAAGCAGGAGAACAGCTGCCGCAGCACATCATCCGCCTCCTGCTCCTCCTGTCCTGACAGGGCGACAGCTGAGCTGCAGGGAGGGAATGAACATGAACATGAGGTTAGTTCTTATTACAACAGGAACCTTACAAATGCTGCCAAGAGCTCTTACCTTGGGTCGAGAATAGTTTCATTTTTGAAATAGCCCCAGGGTTCCTGCACGCTTTCCAGTAAACACTGGAATCTGAAATATCATCCGAGACACTGGCCTGAAAATAAAAAAATAACAAAAACTGGTACCACTTTAAAATAACACTATCCTTATGAAGGATTTACTAATTGTGTATATAAATCTAACAATAATAGACAAGTTATTAAGTAATATTTACACAGATTCTGTCTCACTATCCTGCAAGATCTTGTTACTACAGACCATTTACACTTCCTTTATATAGCTAATAGAGTTGATAAGTAATCCCCAATCTTTTACTGGCATTTATCACTCACTGATGTGACCTAATCTGACAGTTTTCATCTTAAAACGCTTCTGCCTCAGATCTCCTACATATTTGAACCACATGTCTGGTGTTTCTGTGAGTCACCCAGCAGTTCTATTATTAGTCAGCGCGGTAAGACATGGACTCAGACACAGTGGTGGTATTTAAAGACAGAGTGCCTCCTTTGAGCCACAGGCTTAAGCTGATACTGGGAGCACCAATATGCCCCAGGCAAGGAGGACTTAACTTTAATTCTACACAATCATACATATATACAGTTTTATACGCTTTAATTTCATACAAAAACATGTCATTTACAGGTGGGAGTGGGGATTGACCTATTGGAACTCAAAATAAATATGTCATCAGGAGCTGTGTGTGTGTGTGTGTGTGTGAGCTCAATGGCTTCCACCAGGAGCTGTGTGCTTAACCTTAATGGTGACAAATTGGATCCAACCATTATCACACATGGAGAAGGCGGTTTGTCTGTTTTTTCATGTTTGAGAATTCTTGACAATTCCATAACCAACGCTCAACAACTAAAAGACTATGTTTACATGAGAGCATTAACCACTCGATCCACACCGACAATACACAAACTCACACCCTTGACCTGACACACACCCAGAAAGCTTTGTATAACATTAACAGATATATCTATGAATGAGACGGGCTTCAGAGGCCTGTGTGTGTGCGGAGAGTCATCACATTATTATCTCATTGGCAAAGAGCATTTTGGATGTAAACAGTCTCCATGTTCAGGATCATCCTTTTATACATTAAAAAAAAAACTAATACACAGTGCAAGTGCTCACCTTACAAAAACAAAAACATGAACTCGAGATATCTGCCTCGGCTGGAGACACTTGCAATTTGTTGATGTGATGTCATCAGGGAAGAATATCTTGAAATATGACATCGTGAACACTTATGTGGGTGAAGACCTACGCTGCACATACTGTATGTGCTACCTCCTTTATACCCTTTCTTCTCCAGCATTAATTAACAGACGGATGGATGAAGGTGGGTCAGAAGTCAAAAGGAAGACTGGAGCTGCATAGAGGGCTACCTTGGGTACAAACAATCTTTCGTGATTCTGTCCTGTACTGAGGCCACTAAAAAAGTCGGACTCTTTTCCAGTCTCTTGTGGGTCGTATAGGTCTCTCTGCAGGAAAAAAAACATGCCTCTTGTGGCTGCAGATGTGGACATCCAAGGGACAGGACAGGGAGGGCAAGACGTTAAGGTGTCCATGCTTTAATGACAATTGACAGAATACACCGAGAGCCCCTGTAATTCAAGACCTGCACCACATATAAAATATGATCTCTGTCACTCTGTCTTTGAAGGGCTCAGGTGTCACCGGCTAATGTCTCTGTTTCCCTCCCAGGTCTTGCTGCCCGTGGCCTCGCCAACGCCGTTATTTTCAAAGAAAGGGTGTTTGAGGGAGTCGGCGAGCGTCAGCCTCTTAGAGGGCTCGTACTCCAACATGCTTTCAATGAGGTCAAACAACTGGTGGTGCTCCTCCGCCTCTGACAGCAGATACCGCTGATGGTGGGACAGACGAGAAAGAGACGAGATGGAATATTGAGAGGTTGTCAAGAGAAACACTGTCAAAAGGAAATAAAGACACTCCTCTTACCCGCAGAGGTTTACAGTTTTCTCGGACATATTTTCCTGCTGACGAACTCTCGTCCCAGTCCAGACGACCCCGATAGAAATACTTCTGCTTTCTGAAATTGCACAGACAACATTGTGAGCGATAAGCGGCATTTTATTATTACAATTATAATCTTTATTAAACTAGGAAAGCCCCCATTCAGTAAGTTTGCTTTCACAGGTAACTGGACGACTGTTGTACAAGTATAAACATTAGCAGGGGGCGTGTCTACCTCTGCTGCTCAAGGTGGTTTCTGGTTTAGTTGGTGGCTCGTTGTTAGCATGTTGAGCGCTCAGTCAATCATTTGAGCTGAAAGAGCATTAACTCAGTCTCCTTGTCAGTCCAAAAATGTATCAGCCTGGATTTCACCAGGTTTTTTTCCCCCACTTTTGTCTTCTGTGTTCTAGCTTCTATCTAGGTCAATGCCAGAGGTGGGAACTATAGTGCATGCACATAGCACTCAGCCCAGTTTGAGTCTGACTGAACAGGTAATTCCACTCCAGATCACATTATCTGTTTTAAAATGTATTGAGTGTTACATGATGATTCCTAGATAAACACAACAGAGGACTTTGATTGTTTTTCCTGTTCTCTCACCTTGTTTTACGAATCATCCTCGAGGGAACTGGTCCTAGGATTCTCTCCATCATGGCCAAATGCTCCCTGTTGTCATGGGTCTGAAAGAAGTATGAGGTAGAGGCGACCATGATTCAGCAGCAGAGAGGTCAAGAGAGAAATGGGAGAGATTTAGGGATAATCATGATTTAGAAACCGCTGGTTCTCCAGCTACAAAATGTCAAATGTCAAAGGTTGACCAACAAATCCAGGGGCTAGTTCTTATCAAGGTAACAAGCTATGAGTCTTTAACCAAGCATATGTTATGACAGGCTACACATGGCATAGATAAATAAGGTATAGATTTGCAGAGTTCACTTTATACATAGAAAAACGTCTTACCTGAAACAGGGTGAAACCTAGGTAGTACTCAAACAGGATACACCCAATGCTCCACACATCACAGGGATGGCTCCAGCCCAGTTCTTAAGGACAGACACATTCAAATAAAAAACATAACATTTGAAGAATAAGAAATAAATAGATACATATGTAGGGTATTTTCATGGCAAAGCTAATGCTGACTGACACATTGTTGCCGGCATGACAAGGAACGTCACAACTACACACATCAGTGAAATCAGGTTTGGAATGCCTGGCTTAATTAAGCCTTCCAGATTGTCTCGGCTGAAACAAGCACAGATGAATATCTACAAACTTAGGCAAACTAAAAATTAAACATAATAGGCATTTGCCTATTACGTTTAAAACAGGGCATAATTTCAGGGACAGTCTTCATCAACATGAAAAACAGTGTTCCAAGGCTCCAATAACGCTGTTTCTGTGTGCATAAAACACTGATATGATAAAAAAAAAAAAACATAAGCTGATTCACCTCCACCTCATTTCTTGTGTGGACGGCCAATACTCTTGTTTTGTCTTAAACTATAATTATTAGAATCATTTATGCCTTTCTGCGACGTGATGTGTTCAGTGAATTCATAGCCAGTCCTGCTCACCTAGTATGACCTCAGGGGCGCGGTAATGCCGTGTGGACACAATGGTGCTGTGGTGCTCATGGTCAAAAGTGGCACTGCCAAAATCCACGACACGCACGGCTGTGCTCTTAACTGTCCGCTCTTCTCGTTTCTGCGAGATAACAAAAACACAAGTGTCAAAAATACTGAAATTAATCTGACGTTTCTTTTTACGCAAACATGAGTTGCACACAAATATTCACATTCTATTTCTTCTTACCTTTTCTACATTGTAGGACATTGTGAAGTCTGAATTAACGAACAGGATGTTCTCAGGCTTCAGGTCCGTGTGTGTCAGCTTATTGTCATGAAGAACTGTGGACGAAGAAGTTGCTTTTATTGTCTTTCACGTTTGACTGTAAATAAATTCAAAGTACTTTATATCAGCCACCTTCTGGTCAATCAGTATTTGAACAGTGATGTTGATAGATCTGCTATACAGTAAGTCCCTGGAAAATTGTAGGCCCCAAATGAAATGATGATTTCTTGAGCAACTGTAGTGTTTAACTCCAGAAATGAGGCATCGTAATACGATGTCCGCTCTCTCAGAGGAAACCCTGCACAATGTAGTACTGTGTAAGGTAGGGGACGAATGGACAGTGAATTTAATGTGTCCTTTTAGATGTTTGTGTGTCAAGGACACAGGAGCTGTACCTAGCAACATCACTGTGTTAATCATTTCGGATAATGTAAAACATATTGTGTGGTAAGGTCGATCGAAAGAGATGCTAAAACAACATTTTGAAAAATGAATTAAGTCAGAAGATGAGAATCAGAAGGCTTTTTAAAATAACAGAATCTATAAAGACGCTGACATTCTAGTCAGAATTTATTCAGCATTGATTCTTTTTGAATAGCATAATAATTATGTGACTCTATAATGCCCTCATGTGGCTGCACACAGTCTACTACAGACACTAGCTGTTTTACTGCACTCACTCCACTGTCCAAACACCAAGATTTCTTGGAAAATTACTTATTTTTTATTTTAAAGACATTAAAGCCTCATTATAGTAATAATATGGCAATGTTTTCAGTCATACACTTTGTTGTGTTGTGTTGTCAAATCAAATCGAGGACATAAAAATATAACTTACACTTCACAGCGAGACAGATTTGGTAGGCCATGTGTCTGACCTGACCAATTGAGTAGGGAAGGTAGTTGTTCTCCTTTAGAAAGTCAAAGGTGCTGAGAGCTAGCAGCTCAAAGGAGATACACATGTGACCATGGTAGTCGAACCAGTCGTACATCTGTACACACAGGCTGCAAAATCAAGAGAATGCAAAGGGTAAATTGTCAAAGAACTGTAATTATAAACAACCTTTTCACTATGGTTGGCAGATGAGGAGTCATGGAATGAACCTTCAACTTGTAATTAATGAACAAACTGCAGTAGCACCTGAGCCACAGACACCCACAGCCAATACACGAGGTGTGGCAGTTATGTAGATGTTTATTTATGCCAACAGTTTTACTGGCTGAATCAAATATTTATTTTGGAAAGGTAAGCCTCGAAAGCTCCCAGTAAAGGAAGTAAAGAGAAAAGTCTTAGTCACACCTACTGACATGAGCAAAACTGTATTAGTCAGTGACCTTTACTGTCAGAACTGGGCAATTTTTAACATTTTTTCTAAAAAGGAGAAACGTGTTGAGTTAAGCAAGAAAGAAACTCACAATTTATTATCAGGATCCTTCTCATTGATCTTCTCAAGGACATTGATCTCCAAACGAGCTGCTTCCTTGTATTTCTCCACATTTTTGATAATCTTTAGGGCAACATGGGCTCCTCCCCTGTAAAAGGTAATGAAACAGAAACATGCATCACATAATTGTAATAATAATAATCTGAACCTCACTGAAAAGCTCCTGATAGTTACACTGAACTGTTTGACTTCAAAGTTAAAACACATTGGTAAACTGTAGTAAATATAGATGATTACTACCCAAATATCATGTTGCTCAAGCCTGACTAACACAATAAACATTTGTTAGCTAAAACAAAAAAAACAACAAAAGGTAAGTATTCCTGGCTGGAGGTCAAAACTGGAACTACCCCAGAGACAGATAAATATCTCCTACAGATTTTCAGGTTAGAGTGACACACAAATAAACACACCTGCGATGGTCAATGCACTGCATTACCCTCCCAAAGGTGCCTTCCCCCAAAGTGCTGACAATCTCATCTGCAACACACCAGAGAGAAAAGAAAAACAAAGGGAGAGTGGGGGCAGAAAGAAGAGGAGCATTAGACTTGTGAACTTGAGTAGAAATACATAATACAGAGGTTTAAGACAGGCGTATCCATGCTAGCGCCCATCCCCTTTTCAGGAGGCTGCCTATTCAAATTTGGCAGACTGGAAACAATCTATGATAATCGGATGCATTGCTCTACGATAAGGAGGCAAATGTAAAAGTCTGCCTTCCTTTGATGACCAATTTGTAGCCATCAAAAATAAATGTACACCCTTTCAAGATGTGGTTCTCGTTGTCCAAAAGGACACAGTGTGTGTGGAAAAACTGGAAAAGGTATTGCTAAGCAATGCATGATCCTGAAAATAAAATTCGTAACTATACATGTACTGAGTCTGCTGAATACTGAAGTGTACACTATGACAACAAAATCCTGAAACCCTCATAGTGGAGAATAGCTAGCTAGCGTTGAGGCTTTAAGCTCTAGGAGAAACACATCAGAAACAAACAGCTGCAAATTGGATTCTATGTTTAAGAAAATCAACCTGTGAAACAGAAAATGCTCCACAGCTTGAAATTCTACAATGAAAAGGGGAAAATATCTAGCGTCCCTCCTAAAATCTTCTTCTTATGCTTATTCTTGCAATCCACCCTATTTCAGCTATTAGAGCGAAGAGCATTCTAGCAAGGCATCATCATCATCAGGCACTCCCATGTCATGTAAATGCTCTATGCTTTAATACTCATATGGAGAAGGGTTACGATAGAGTAGTGGCAGTGAGTACATCTCTCTTGCAGGACGTCCCCACTCCGACAGATCAGGTGCCCTTCCTCGTCGTCCCTCACACTCAGTGCCCGCGTCCGGCTGCCGCTCCGCTGTTTTCACACCCAAACCACCATCAGCAGGTCACGACACAACCAAAGGGTACAGGGGGATTTCGGGGACAGCCGCAGCCATGGTGTCAGGCGGCACAGGAAGACGAGGAGGGAAGAGGAGGGTGGTGTTGGCGGTAGTTGTTGTTGTTGTGGTTGTAGGTGGGTTTGGTGGTCATGGGGCGATTCACGCATGACACCACGTGAAGGAAATATATAACGATAGGGATATAGTGCAAGGGAACAAGTCAAAGATCACATGTTGTCCTCTGCTTCTCTCCCCCCTCTACCTTTAAACCACAGTTGCCTACAAACAGGGAAGCAACTGGCATTTCCATTCATCATCGCAAAAAAAAAACAGTAAAATAACTTATTCATAACTAATCAGGCTGACTTTTCAGATTAAACAAGATGGAAAACAGCGATATGTAATCAAGCAGGAAACATGAAGGTAACCTTAACACTTATACTATTAAGTCCACCCCTTACTCACTTCAGTGTTTACCACCCAATAAAAACAAGTGTGGTCAAATACTGTATATTGTAGCCCAAACAAAAACTATATTTTAATACATCCAAGACATTTTAAATGCCATTGAATTTGATCAAAAATCTATAATCAGTTTCAATGAGATTTTATCATGTTTGAAAGAACATTTTCATTTTTTATTTTCTGACCTGAAGTAATGGGTGGCCAACATACATTTAAGGCTTTTCTACGTACTTCTTAATAGACCTATTATTTATTTATGTCAGGGCCACAGATTAAGCTATGGTGATGGGTGTTTTTCTAAAAGCAGATAGAATTTGTGTTTGATGATTAAAACTGATGACAACGTGTTTGCATAAAAATGAAAATGCTCTGCCAAAAGGAAATGCCAATTTTAATCAAACCCGCATAAAAAGAATAAAATAAAACAAAATCCCTCTGACAGACAAAAAAAAAAAAAAAATCATAAAGATTGTACTACTTACCAATTCCAGGAGCTGCAGAGAAGAAATGGTTAGGGTAAGACAGAGACAGAAAGAGCTGAGAGAAAAAGACAGAGGTGGAAAGAAAGAGGACCATGACAGTTAAGATACAATCTCAGGGCCGGCTGTACTCACCGAGGAGGACGGGCTATAGGACCTGGTTCTACGCCGCCTTCGTTTGTGCTTACGCCTGCTGCCTTTCCGCCTGTATGACTCTTCCCGTTCCCTCTCACGGCCGCGTCGATAGTCGTACACGTTTGGAGAGAAGTTGCGTGGATAGTAACTTTCAGCTGCTCCATGTGGTTCTCGTTCTCTGTCGCGGTCCCGTTCGTAGTATCTTCGGTCATATGGCCGGTGCTCCACTAAGCGATTGTCAAAACTACGACTGAAACACAGAGTACATGATACATTACTAAGACATGTAGATTAGATCTCAAGATAGCATGGCAAGATAACAAATCTTTCTGTGGACACCAACATACCTCCTTGAGCGTACAAAGCTTCCTTCCTGTCTGTGTCCCCGCCCCCTTCTGTCTCGTTCTCTGTCACTGCTGGATGAAAATGATGGTGATCTTCTGTGCCGCTGTCTTCGCCCTCTGTCCCTGTCTCGGTCTCTGTAACGATCCTGGTAGTTGCCTCTGCTGTCTCTGTAGCGGTCCTGGTAGCTGCTTCGACTGTCTCTGTCCGAAGACGAGTAGCGTCTTGTGTGAGGCATCTAGTGGATTTGTTCAAAAGGAAACACATTTTTTAAATAAAAAATCTAAAAGAAGGCCAACCTTTAAAAAGCCCTTTAATGACGGTAAAACACCCACTAAAGTAAGGGAACAGCTGCAGTCAAATGAAAGCCTTTATTTAACAGCCACCATTTTTTGCCACAGAGTCATCAGAGACTCTTGGTGACTTCTCAGTATACACTCACCAGTTACTTTACAAGGTTCATTGCAAGTTGTCACAAATATCTAACCAACTTAATCATATGGCAACAACTCAATGCATTTAGGCTTGTAAATAGGGTCAAATCCACCTGCTGATGTTCAAACAGAGTATCAGACTGCTGAAGAAAGGTGCTTTTGAACTTGGCATGACTACAGAGAATGGTGAGAAACAGTTCTCTGAGTGAAAATGCTTTACTAATGACGCCACTAGTCAGAGGAGAATGGCCACAAGGGTCTGAGGTGATAGAGAGGCAACATTAACTAATATATTCACTTGTTGGTGCCAAAGATATGCAGGAGACCATCCCGCATCTAGCAGTAGGATTGTCATCATTATTATGGTATGATTAAAATCAGTATAATTTGCTATCGGCAATCTATGCTGCTGCTTGTATAAATGACATTGTAATACTATAAAAATGTCATAACTGATCTGTCTAAACCTATAACTTGATACAACTGTGTCCCTCGTCTCTCGCTTCAGTCCCTCCCTCACCTCCCTCTTTTCCCTCCTCTCCCCTCTTTCTGTCCCCCATTTTTTTTACCCCAACCGGTCAACGCAGATGCATCCAATCCTCAACCACTTTATCCTCCATAGGTGACATAGGGCGAAATGTGGGGTAAAACAGGTAGCCAGTCCATCACAAGGCCACACAAATAACCACTCATTCTCACACCTACAGTCAATTTAGAGTGTCCAATTTGCCTAATCCCTAAAACTGCTCAAAAACCCATGCACACATGAGTAGAACACGCAAACTCCAGGCAGAAATGTCCTTGTCACAGTCGAGGCAGATGGCTGCACATTTGTGTCTGGTTCTGTTAACAGAGTTTTTCTTTTCTCCACTGATGTTTGCTCATTTTGTGAATTGTTGGGTTTCTTCTCTCTATAATATTGTAAAGGTTTCTACCTTACTACGAACAGTGTCTTGAGATAATGCGTGTTGTGATTTGGCACTATACAAATCAGTGTAAGACATCAGGGGCCACTATTGTCACTTTATTAAATGCACTATGTACCTAAAAAAATGTGGCCAGTGAATGTAGAGGCGGGAGTCAAATAAAAAAAAGGTAGTAATAAACAGTATATGTGAAACATGTGAAAATACAAGTGTTAGATGTAATTTATGATTAAAACCAGATCAAGTTTAATCAGAGCTGACTTGTAACAGCAGCATAGTAAACACACTTGATAAAAAACGGCCTTCTCCAGCTTTGAATAAGGCAAACCACAAACACAACAGTGCAACTTTAACGTCAATGAGGAAGAAGCATATAGACGAAATCTGTGCAGAGACAGGTAAAGCTATCAGGACAACTGTTGAAGAGGGCCTAGAAATAAGTGAACTAATACCAGTGATCAAAGGCGCAGGGACATTTTAATAATCCCTGTTGCATGATTCTTATGAAGTATTAACCACTAGCTGGCGCTTCAGAACGAACAAATGACATGTTCCTAACTGTCAACAGTCAAGCTTTAACTAAGATTCAAACGATGTTAATGCAATACTTGTACAAGTATCGCTATTGCATTCTTATTCACAGCAACAAAAACGATGCAGAACTAACGTGACACTGTCAATGATGTTCTCACGTACAACTACGACGGAAATGCAATAACATATCCCCCGATATCTTAACAGCTGCTACGTATTTAAAGTAGAACCATGTAAATAAGCTCGCCAAAGAACGACGTGCTGGCAGTTAGCACGTTCTGTTAGCAACATCAGGAGATGTAAATAATTTGACCGCCATCTTAGCTTAGCTACGCTCACCAGCCAAACAGCTACTTGTGTTAGCAAAGCTACGCGTTTGTTCGGAATGTAGCTTCTTCGCACGAACACGAAACAGCTTAAATATACGATATTTACCGTTTTCGCAGCGAGACCCGTGCGCTTGTCCCACAGGAAATCCGTGGTGGCGTTCCAGTTGCCTCACTTATGTTCTGGGTACTAGCCTGATGATCAGAGCTAGCTAGTAGGCGGCCAGCTTTTTTTCCCTGTCTGCACGGGACAGCAAGTTCTGCCTCAGACTAAAGGAGCTAACGCCTCCCTGTCCCTGTGACTCCGAGTCCCTGTCCCTAAATATATTGACATGTCAGCTAGCTCACTGCCCTCATGTCAATGTTGACACTTTTATGCTATTCTTATTATTGTAATAATAATAATAGAAATAATAATAATAATGATGATGATAATAATAATCAAAACACATCTCTATCTAATGGCATGTGTACACACAAACACACATATATGTATAATATGTAATACATATATATATTATACAAATTCCACAATTTGGGCTTCAAAATCATGCAGAAAGTCAAAGACTGTTCCCTTCATTATTTTTAGCTTAATTGGAGAAATGCAGAGCTCTGTATTTGTATTTATAATGCAGAGCTCTGCAAAATGTGTCACCACCCCATCACACAAGCTTCACACACGCGCACACACACACACACACAGTTAATGGAGGTCAAGGCTGTGGATCAAGACCCATCCCAACTGTGCATAGCCAATACATACAGTCTTGTAGCTTTGCGAATGAAATAATTAATGCTACCTTGTGTCAGACTCAGTGTCTTCACATTCTTTAGAAAACAAAACACAAGTTTAATGTAAATTAAACATTTTACATGTTAAAACTGGATATCCTTAAGACATGGCAATAAAAAGAGGAGAATCTGTCCATGTTCTGACAAAGTTGTGATCATCATGCTACCTACACAAGAATACAGTAGCTTAAGGTGCACTGAGCACTTCCAACCTTTTTCCTAGTTTTCCATGAAAACAGACTCCACCATTTTTAGGTTTTTCAGTTCACATCTAAAATAGTAGCTGCTTTCGTCACAGTGTTTGTGAACTTAAATAGTGAAGAAAGCTGGAAGGATATTTTATTCAAGAACACAAAAACATACTGTAACAAATGTAACAATTGACATGAATTATGAACAATTAATTCTGGGTTGTATTTGTGACGGTTTGGAGACTGTCTGACCACTTCAGCAGCACCTCAGTCCCATCCATGGTTCCAGTGAAGCCCACACAAACATCAATGTGCTGCAAGACAACTTTTGGCACAGGGACCCACCATCAAGAGTTATTTGATACTGAAACACACAAGACAAATACATGTTGTATGGAAATGTCTGTTCTTTCTGTTTCCATGAGAACATGTGTGTGTAACTGTTCCTACATTCTTCCACTGAGCCATCCTGTGTTATCTCCTGATACCTCCCGACAACTCCCCTCACCTCCTCTTTTCTCTTCTATTAAAGCGGCCTCTTTTCTCATGCTCACCAGCGAACCTCACTGTCAGTTTCATCCTTCTTTCTTGCAAGATATAAAATCACACAAAGACCACTCTTGGTGTTTTCAGACAATTATTTAGCAATCATTTCCATAACACAGATCATAATGGTATTAAGTCAAATGTGTATTTTGCGTTTGAGAGTCAGCTTAAATTTGCCTGAGGCAAATTGTCTACCTTTCCTGCCTTTCCGCTTTTCCTTGTCAAACTTCATCTGCACTCTCATATGGGTCACCTGCTCCAAGCGCATGGAACCTCGGTATATCCACTCTGTATGTTGATCTCCCTGAGTAGCACAAGAAATCGACTGTATAAGTGACACAGGTGATAGAAATATATCAATATTAAAAACATATAGAATTCGGTTGAAAATACTATATCGATAAATAAAGAAGGATGTTAAATGCGCTGACCTTAAAAACAACCTTGATCAAGCTGTAGTCAACCTGGCGCACCTCACATTCCTGCTGGACGCCATTAAACTCAGCTTTAATGACCTGTCCCCGCTTATTATAGGCCTGTGGCGGATGAGGCCAACTTTCCAAGTAATCCTTCATAAAGGCTCTGTGGACCTCATCTACAATATCATCCAAAGGCTCTGTCACTGTCACAGAAGAATCAGAAAGAATTAGAATAAAACAAAACCAGAAAAATAAAAAAATAAAATATGGCAGCAATCATGGATGAGGTAAGATATGGATGAGAATCACACATTTTCCAGTTCCGTTATTTTAAATTACAAAAACATAAAAAAGTAATTTTATTTCACGTTCTCTTATTGTGGCTAACACGCAAAGCTTTTGGTATAATTTGTGTTATAGCATCACTACTACAGGCCTTTACAATGTATAATAACTACAATTCACAGAATGTGTTAGTAGGATAGAGAAAATGGTGACTGTTGTGCTTTGTTACTGTGTCTTCCAAGACAGAGTAACTTGCAGGAACCAAATTTAAGTAAGTGATACAATAAACGCTTTAAATGTGTCTTCAGTTTTTGCTGGTGGAGACTCTGTTTTCAAAGCACCATATTCAGCTATGCTTTGGTTTCTAGCTTGGGGTGCTTTAGTTTCTGCTACACTGTCGTCATCATCTGCTTTAGAGGCGACTGGTTGTGTTTCATGACTCTTGCCAAGTTTTTCATTTGACTTTTGTTTGCCTACATATTGTGCAGAAATGACTCAAGAGACACTACAGTGGAATTTAGGATATGGCAGGGAAATTCAACTGCCCCATCATCTGTAAAAGAAAGAATATACTTGTTATGTGACAGTTTCTGTTGTCCTTTTCTTCTCCCTCTGAGCAGGTACATGCTGACCTCACCTGTGCTCAGCCATAATTGCCACTCACTCAACCAGCCGAGTATAAAAAGGGTGGAGAAGAACGGCTTCACTCTCTCTCTTGGTTCCTGAGCAGACACTCAGCAGGTGGCTGAGTGTGTCGGTGTTTCTGGTGTTTGTCAGATCTGGAGCTCTGGAGGAGCTTCTTAGAAGGGAACTCTGTGTGATCAGAATCCAGCTTTGTTTAGCCTTAGTTACTTTTTGTTAGTAAAAAATATTGTTAAACTTTTCACTGAAAAGTTTTCAGTTGGTTTCCAGCCTCCCCTTTTGACCCAGACAAACAAAGGTGTTGCAACCTAAAACCCTAGACACAACCGGGTTGTAACAATACTCTTGAAAACGTGGATTACAACCCTGAACTACACAGAATAAGTTAGTTACAGTATGAAAAGAGATCGTCTATGGGGGAAAACAAAACAAACAAACAAAAACACAGGCACAGATTTAACACTTACTCCCAGGGTTTCAGGAGTTTAGCAGCACGTTTCTCCCCTCCTTTCTAGCAGCAACTGGAGCATGTTGTACTTCTCTGAATACCCACATTATTTATTATTATTTAGTTTTTGAGAGCATGGTTCATGAACATGTTTATATGCTTACATATGTTTTTGGTTTTAAGTACAGTGCAAACAAAAAAATCAAGATTGTTGAGACTGAGCAAAAGTGTTGTTCTATAAATGTTTATTTTGTGTAAAAACGTATGTACAGTACAATTTGTGAATTATTCAATTTTATAATACTGTATTTATCAGATGGATTAATAGAAGGCAAACAGACCAAAAATGTATTTGTTTACACTGTATATAACATTTCTTACCTATTGTACCTTTAGTAGTTATTCTATACATCTGCTTTCAAAAGCAAGAATGTTTTGTTTTAGTTTTTACACGCGTAAAACAAGCTTTTGACAAACCAAAACCAAAAAGATGTCTACACGTTTTCACAACAGGAAAAGCTCTAAAGAAGTGGCAGTGTATGCCCATTTTCTCACGTTTGACCGTAGCTTATTTGTTTTAGCAAACAAATGTTTACTTCTCCATAATGGGGACTTGTTGCATACCATTGGTGAGCTGATTCACAAAACTAGATGGATCCAAGTCTAGTTTTGGAAACTGCACAACCATGGTACACAATTCAGTGCCGATTCATGGCCAGATTTCCTCACATACAGAGAATAAGGGGAAGGATAAAATCCTTACCATCTATTGAGTCGACTCGTTGACCTTGTTCTCTGTAATGCTAAGGAGACCCAGCTCAATAAACCCCAACCGATTTTTCTCAAATGTATAAATATGAAATTAGGACATGCAAGAGCACATGCATGTTTCTATGGACAAAACCCAACAGTTTGTGAACCATTGGACACAATCCAACGCGTCACAAACCGAAGGATTGCATTATACACCCTCAAGTAGTTTGTTCAAACATTTAAGCTAATTAGGATCAACCATTTCAAGTTGTCTGCTTTTGTCAGTCCAGTGGTGGTGCTAGATTTTGGTAGAGCATGATGTTGGGTGATAAGAGTGGTGTGTGCAGAATGAGCCTTAGGGTTTGTGTTCAAGTCCGTAGAACAGTTTATCAAGTCGGGTGGTTTGCCGACATGCAGCAGTGGCTCAGAAGTGAGGTCTGCATATAAGATAGTGTGCAGGGCTTGACAACTTCAGGTCTCACAGGTCCCAAAAGGTTGAAATCCTAAAAACAAAAAGGGGAAAAAAAAGACACTAAGTACAGAGCAAGCAAGGACTAAGCAGAGTTGTTAAACATCTGAACCACGTACCTGAAGACAACATCCCATGGCAAAGGGGTATCATCGAGACAGGAGGAGTACCACTATGCTTTGACACTGCAATGTGGACGGGGCATCTCTGGGTCACAGGGTCCCAAGTAGATTTTCCTGGTGGCAGAGGAACCGGAACCTTCCATGGCACTAAGCTGTGACAGACACTTTACTGCCCCCTTGCATCTACATAAGTGACCAGCAGGTGTATTTATATTATATTATATTATATTATATTATATTATATGTATGTGGGTTCATCTGAAAAAAATTATAGTCTATATGGAGGAATTATGGGGATAAATTGCCATTAAACAAGAAGGAGAAGGCGTGAAATAATAGGATTTAACTGAATGTTTGGTTTTAATCTTTAGTGGGAACATTTTTGTCAGATATTCAATGTCCTATTGTCATTCGAATGCAAATGTATATACATATAATAAACATACATGCAGACCTTAACTCCGCACCATGTTTACTTCTCCATAATGGGGACTTGTTGCATACCATTGGTGAGCTGATTCACAAAACTAGATGGATCCAAGTCTAGTTTTGGAAACTGCACAGCCATGGTACACAATTCAGTGAGGATTCATGGCCAGATTTCCTCACATACAGAGAATAAGGGGAAGGATAAAATCCTTACCATCTATTGAGTCGACTTGTTGATCTTGTTCTCTGTAATGCTAAGGAGACCCAGCTCATTAAACCCCAACCAATTTTTCTCAAATGTACAAATATGAAATTAGGGCATGCAAGAGCACATGCATGTTTCTATGGACAAAACCCAACAGTTTGTGAACCATTGGACACAATCCAACGCGTCACAAACCGAAGGATTGCATTATACACCCTCAAGTAGTTTGTTCAAACATTTAACCAAATTAGGATCAACCATTTCAAGTTGGCTGCTTTTTGTCAGTCCAGTGGTGGTGCTAGATTTTGGTAGAGCATGATGTTAGGTGAGCATAATGTTAAGTGAGCAGAGTGGGGTGTGCAGAATGAGCCTTGGGGTTTGTGTTCAAGTCTGTAGAACAGTTTATCAAGTCGGGTGGTTTGCCGACATGCAGCAGTGGTTCAGAAGCGAGGTCTGCATATAAGATAGTGTGCAGGGCTTGACAACTTCAGGTCTCACAGCTCCCAAAAGGTTGAAATCTTAAAAAAAAGGGAAAAACAAAGACACTAAGTACAGAGCAAGCAAGGACTAAGCAGAGGTGTTTAACATCTGAAACCACGTACCTGAAGACGACATCCCATGGCAAAGGGGTATCATCGAGACAGGAGGAGTAACGCTATGCTTTGAAACTGCAATGTGGACGGGGCATCTCTGGGTAACAGGGTCCCAAGTAGATTTTCCTGGTGGCAGAGGAACCTGAACCTTCCATGGCACTAAGCTGTGACAGACACTTTACTGCCCCCTTGCATCTACATAAGTGACCAGCAGGAGTATTTATATTATATTATATTATATTATATTATATGTATGTAGGCTCATCTGAAAAAAATTATAGTCTAGATGGAGGAATTATGGGGATAAATTGCCATTAAACAAGGAGAAGGCGTGAAATAATGGGACTTAACTGAACGTTTGGTTTTAATCTTTAGTGGGAACATTTTTGTCAGATATTCAATGTCCTATTGTCGTTCGAACGCAAATGTATAAACATAATATACATACATGCAGACCTTAACTCCGCACAATGTTTACTTCTCCATAATGGGGACTTGTTGCATACCATTGGTGAGCTGATTCACAAAACTAGATGGATCCAAGTCTAGTTTTGGAAACTGCACAACCATGGTACACAATTCAGTAAGGATTCATGGCCAGATTTCCTCACATACAGAGAATAAGGGGAAGGATAAAATCCTTACCATCTATTGAGTCGACCTCATTCTCTGTAATGCTAAGGAGACCCAGCTCATTAAACCCCAACCAATTTTTCTCAAATGTACAAATATGAAATTAGGGAATGCAAGAGTGCATGCACGTTTCTATGGACAAAACCCAACTGTTTGTGAACCTTTGGACACAATCTGCGCGTCACAAACCGAAGGATTGCATTATACACCCTCAAGTAGTTTGTTCAAACATTTAAGCAAATTAGGGTCAACCATTTCAAGTTGGCTGCTTTTTGTCAGTCCAGTGGTGGTGCTAGATTTTGGTAGAGCATGATGTTGGGTGAGCAGAGTGGGGTGTGCAGAATGAGCCTTGGGGTTTGTGTTCAAGTCCGTAGAACAGTTTATCAAGTCGGGTGGTTTGCCGACATGCAGCAGTGGTTCAGAAGCGAGGTCTGCATATAAGATAGTGTGCAGGGCTTGACAAGTTCAGGTCTCACAGGTCCCAAAAGGTTGAAATCTTTAAAAAAAAGAAAAAGAAAGGGAAAAACAAAAACACTAAGTACAGAGCAAGCAAGGACTAAGCAGAGGTGTTTAACATCTGAAACCACATACCTGAAGACATCCCATGGCAAAGGGGTATCATCGAGACAGGAGAAGTACCGCTTGGCTTTGAGCCTGCAATGTGGACGGGGCATCTCTGGGTCACAGGGTCCCAAGTAGATTTTCCTGGTGGCAGAGGAACCGGAACCTTCCATGGCCTCCATCACCTCCCAAGTAGATTTTCCTGGTGGCAGGGGAACCTGAACCTTCCATGGCCTTTATCACCATCGGGCCGTGTGCTCTGCACCAATTCAGCAAAGAGAAAAATCAGGCATTTAGAATTTTTCTTGGAATTTATCATGCCAGTGCACCAGTAGCTCACCTGTGTATATGATGCAGGCTTTCTTACCATAGCAGCCTTGGGTGGAATCCAGCCTGGGCCCATAGCTGGATGCCATCGATCCCCTACCTCTGCCAGCCCTATAGCTACACTGTTTCAATAAAAGCTGAATTCCCTATAACTTTTTTTTTTTATTTAACATTTAGGATTATAAAGTATGCTGCTAAGATTGTCAAACAGCCAACTTGGTACGAATAGGCTTTTAATCTGGGGGGCCACCCTGACGAATACTGGGGGAAAATAAATCCCTTTAACTGCACTACAAACTTCAACATGGGAAA
This sequence comes from Solea solea, assembly GCF_958295425.1. Classification (NCBI taxonomy): domain Eukaryota; kingdom Metazoa; phylum Chordata; class Actinopteri; order Pleuronectiformes; family Soleidae; genus Solea; species Solea solea. The sequence continues at coordinate 16,366,040 of NC_081153.1, forward strand.
ATAAGTTTTACATTTTTTCAAATCAAAGTTCCATAAATATTGGAGTGATATAATGCATTCTATTCAAAACTAAACATATGCCTTTGACTATCTAGACCTTTGAAATTCAGCCCACAGTAATGCTTCAAATGATACTGCATCAAAAGCAGGTAACTGAAGAAGATAGTAAAAGTTGGATTCAACCCGATACTCTTGATTATCATCGATTACCTCACCACCAATAGATGGTAAAAAAATAGAAAATAAATAAAAATTGTCCGTCTGCCAAGTTTGCTTCCTCCAAGGAAACACAAACGCGCTTCTATCTTGTACCCCCGCCTACCAAGTGATGACAATACCATGTGTGAAACTGTGCAAATTGTCATTGCAGTGAGTATTTGACGACCCTTCGAGTGACGCATGGTTTTTTACAGGGGTGGGTTAAATCCCCCTGCTGGGAGGCCTCCCAACATGACGCGCAAACAGAAAATTCTTGAGTCTCCAGTAGGAAAAAAAACTTGGCAGAGTTCAACAAACCGGCATTAATCATTAATAGAGATGGTGGAGTGCAACAAATGCAATAAAAATTCCTATCAAAAATATGTGTAATTAAAAATTACAGGCAAAGGGACAATTCACTTTGTCAAGCCTGCACATGCACCTCCACCATTTAAGTGAAGTATGCAAAATCTCAGATGTCAATATATTTAACACTTCATAATGCATTATCCATGGGCTGAATAACTACTGGAAAGTATGACTCATCAAAAGCCCCAAAGGGAAGGAATTTAATAAATTAATTTTTATTTATTTATTTCCTGCATTACCTATAATTTTAACCCTACTGACTGTCAAACTTTTTTGCAGTAGGACAATAGCATATTCCTATTCTATGATCCTTAAATATCAAGCTTTGCTAATGTACTAGGTTTCTTTAACGTCTTACCATCAGTAGTAGTATCAGTAGTAGTCAGTAGTAGCAGTATCAGTAGCAGTCAGCAGTAGTAGCAATATCAGTAGTAGTACCAGTAGTCATCAGTAGTAGTAATATCAGTAGTAGTCAGTGGTAGTAGTAATATCAGTAGTAGTCAGTAGTAGTAATATGAGTAGTAGTTAGTAGTACCAGTAGTCGTCAGTACTAGCAGTATCAGTAGTATTCAGTCCAACTATGGGAACGGATTTCTCCAACTTGTCAAATAACGTTAACTTTGATGTCAGTCAATTATGAAATTCAGTCATTCCAAACGTGGACCCACACTCAAACATGCAGACACACAGCTCAAGCCTTTTGAGACTGTGACCAAGACAAGAGCACTGGGAAAAAAAAGTCAGATATAAAGAAATGATAGAGCAGCACAGTGGCTGAGAGAAAGATGTGGAAAAGTTGAGGCCTCGTGGCATGCCAGCCAAGACAAGGCTCTTTTCAGACAGATTAGAAAGGTGGGAGCCAGCGGAGTCAAGCCAAGGCACAGCAGCCTAGACCGAAGAGAAATTGCATTTGTAGAAATTGTGTGACGCGCAACTAACGTGATTCTCTTGGGTGGCTGAACTGAAATGTTGACATACATGGGTGCAAGGTGTGTGATGAGTGCATGTGTGTGTCTGAGAACAGGATAGGACAGAGGTTCTAAACTCATGGCATATAGTTTAGCAACTACTTGGGTATATGAATAAAACTTAGATGGACCGACAATTGGACGGACAGGTGACCATGTTGGAGTCATAGCATGCTGGTCTTGATAGAGACAGATGGCATGGCAGCTATATCAGAGAGAAACCTATTCCTTGTTGCAGTGACAAAGACAACTTCAAAACATAACTGAGCCTACTCTGTCAATAAATCCCATCTCAAGAATCATCCGACTTGTCCCGGTCATCCAGAAAACTACAACAAACAAATACCAACTGGAACCAGAATTCATTTTTTTTGCAAATTTAGAAAAAAAAAATTCCTCCATGTTTAATTTTATGAATGCAGCACCAAGGCTGACAAAATGTGATGTATAGTACGCAAAATTGCTTTTGCACACAATACATTACAGCCCTCACATACGCTAAGAAAATTATTAAATTAAATTATAAATGTTACAATATATTGTAAAATGTGATAATAAATTTTACAAATTATTGCAACATTTGTGATTATAAATTTTACAATTCATTGTAAAAAATTAAATGCATTTTACAGTGTATTGTAAAAAAGTATTATATACCAATAAATACAGTATTGGATAAATAAATGCACCGACGGACGGAAAATGGAACGCATCGCTCGAAGATCCAACAGGAAAATTGGAAATGAAATGCGGTGAAATGAAATGCGGTGAAATGAAATTGGATGAAGAAATGGGTGGTCCTCCTGGCTGGATGAGCTGAAATAAAATTGTGGTTATGGCACAGGACAAGCACAACCCCACCCATAAAGGAAAAAAAGTTACTTACACAACAACAACCAAGATGTACCATTCTGCGATCCACCAGGAATTCGTGCTGGCCCATGGCGTGGAAGTTTTGTTGGTTGGACAAATAGGTGACTGAGGAACGGACATCGGGGAAGCGTCGTTTTAAAATTTTTAATGCCTGGAACTAAGCTGATTATATTAACAGACTGAATTGGGAGGAAAACCATTTCATATGGTTGAGCTTTTATTTTTATCAGTTTGACAAATGTATGCTTTGAAGCTTGAACCCAGTTGTGGGCCATTTTTCCCCCCCTCGATTTCTATTCTGTATGTACACTGGTTTGAGAGACACGGACAACTCTGAAATAATTGTATTCCCCTACTCTTTGATTATTATTATTATTATTATTATCAACAACAATAATAATAATATATATATATATATATATATATATATATATTTTTTTTTTTTTAAATAACCAGGGGAGAGATGGGATAGGGAGGCCGACACGGCAGCCATCCAAAAAGAATGAAAATCATTCTTACCTTCTGTAGACACACCTACAAAGGAAGTGTTAGTGCATAATCAAGCCATTTGACAAATTTATATTCATGGTACAGTGACCATTTTCAGACTAGGCAACACCAGACTTTAATAATCTACTTCACTGCTGAGCTGAAAGGTTCAAGGCTTGATTGCTACCACTCACTCATTCAATGCAAAACCCAACCTGTCACACAGCCCACACAAACATAATGTCCACGTTACTTAATGATGCTTAACAGTGCCAAAAACAGAGATTTCTACATCATAGCTCAGCAATTCAAGACAAAACTAACTGACCAGGACAGTCTAACACCTCTACACCCAGGGGAGACTTTCACAGCCAACAAAGCAAAAGGACCAACAACTTATGCTCCTCTGTATCCCCTTGACACAAAATGCCTCTCACCTCTCACACGAGCCTCGTCAGCTCTTGGCGAGTGTTGAGTCGATACGTCCCAACAGCTATTAATTTTACAGAGAGAAGAGACAACATGGCCACCTGTTTGAACGAATGGTATGATCAAAAAAGAATTGGTACAGCGACCATAACACATGCTGGCACAGCTATCAAAGCATACATGTACTGGCATGGCAGCCATACATGCAGGCACGGCGGCCAAGAGCAAGAAAGCATGGGAGCATGGCAGCATCCCATAATAAAAACGCCCCTTACTTTGAGAAGACTTCATGAAGACCCGTCTGGGGGGGGGGACAAAAAAAACAAACCAAAAAAAAGAATTAGTACAGTCTTATCCACAATGACTAGCATTAATGAGACAATGAAATGTTCAGTTTAATAGAAGAATTTCATATTAAATTATAATTATTTGCAGCTCTAATTATATTTATTAGAGCTGCAAATAATCATTTTCATAATCGATTCATCCGTCCATTACTTTCTTGATTAATCGAGTAATCGTTTGGTCCATAAAATGTGGATCAGTGTTTGTCAAACCTGAAAATGATGATATTCTCAAATGTCTTTGTCCACAAACCAAAGTGATTCACTTTTAATGATTTTTGTTTTATGGAGCAAATAAAAGAAAACACTCACATTTAAGAAGCAAGAAAAAGCTTCAAACCAATAAATCGATTATGAAAATAGTTGACGATTAATCGAGTAATTGTTTCAGCTCTAACATATATATATACACCACATGTGAATATTTGTGACCTTTTAGTGACAGTGGAAGTTTAATTAGCAAACATAAGAGTAGAAGGCCATTTGTATTTATCTGCATTTGTCAAATTTAGTTTAGTTTAGTAGGCAGTGAAATGAGTGTTACTCACCTATCCACAGCAAGTGCCGTGTGTGAAGACAGACAGCTCAACCCGGTCTCGGAGCAAAAACAAATGTCTGAAGAAAAGAAAAAAGATTGAAAAAAAATTAAACACATTTTTACATCAAATTAAAATGAAAAAACATACAAATTACGTTATGTAAAGACTTGAACTGGACTTGTTATTCAAAGACATGAACTTGCAATTAAACATGGAAGCCGACAGTAATGGCGTCACCACCTGCTAACATCAGGTGATGTTAAATGTGTCACTGACCTTTTTCGGTAAATCCTCAATCTGGACCAGGTCGACCCGCCGTCTTCGATCTTCTAACCCACATTCATTTAGGGCATATTATTCAAAAATACAAGCCCGCCGCTTCACACTAAATCACTTTTTGAATAGTGTGTCACTTTTTGCGCGTCTGACGTCACACGCCCGCCATGACGTGTCATGCGCGGTGGTTTTAAAAACCAAATCCTTCCTCCTAGAAACATGCTTTACCGAATGAAATGGAGTTTAAACGCTCCAGAAGTTCTTGGTAGCGGCTTGTTCTTGTTCTTCGGCAGCTGTTGAATTGATGTGATGGCACCAAACGTACTGAAGTACGTGCTGGTGGTGGAGGAGGATCGAGAGAAGTGACTGCAGGTGCCCTGCCTGATAAACACCTGTTCATCAGATGATTGGCTCATCACTTCCGCATTGAGGCCGGGTCTCCACTTGAAAAAGCTTTATTAACAATAGGCCTTTTGCACAGCAGCCATTTTGTCATGTTTTTAGCAAGAAAATCACATATTGTTCAGTTCATGTTCAAGTGGGGGACAGTGACAATGAACCAACCAAGCTACATTAATTAGCTTAGCTAGGGATTTTCCTCACGGTTACAACTTACAACCAGGAGACAAGGTAATTTGAAGAATAAATAAATAAAGAAAATTAACAGTTGTTAAGTTGTAGCTTAGCTTTTGTTTTAGAGAAAGAAAAGAAATACACTTTTTAACACAAACAATTGTCATGTTTTGGAAATAAATGTGTAAATATTTTGACATGCCTTTTGAAGCACATCCATTTCTTCTTTCTTTCTTTTTTTTGGCTGTCTTTGCTTAAAAACCTCTTGGAATGAAATAGCTTGTAATTTTTACCCATACATGTTTTTTTCTGCAGTTCTGGGTTAGGGTCTGGTATCAGGTTATTATACAACAGGTCCAGCTGTAATAACTGCAAAATCTGAGACTACTGCGATTGTAACTTTAACATTTCCTCTTAGGCTGTTCATTCTTTGACCTATTGACTATTTACTAAATTGAGAATGAATGTTTTTCAAACTCTATCACTTTCATCACCTTAATCGAAATGTCCCCCAATGTAATATCAACATTTCTATTTTTTGTTTAGTGTAAAGACTAATGTGTTCCCTGCGATCAGCTAGAATTAGTTGAGAAAAGTCTCATATTCAACATTTTCATTGAGCATGTTCTTAGTTTTTAGTACATCATGATTCAGCTCCCTCAAACAGAGATAAATTGTTTTTCTTTGCTAGTGCTGGTTATGATTATACATTGTGAAGAGTAAAAATGTAATTTAGTGACGTTCTCTTGCAAAACAAAGTTCCAGCTGAAACAGTTACAGAGCAGTTGAGAAACTGAAGATGCGTCCAAGACGGTCTGTAAAATGTGCAAAATGTGGAATTTCAGTCGTATGTCGAAACTAAATAATATTCGTCTGTAACTGCATTTTAAAATGTTTGCAAATGCAGACATTTGCAAGTTTTCCCCCCTCTACTTTCCGTATGTCCCACCTCGAAACTGCTCTGTTCTCATCTGTTTATTGTCCAACTTTATTTCTCAGTTGCAAATTCCCTTGGTGACATCTCCTTCTTCTTAATTCAGTTTTTGTTTGGGTGTATTTCAGATAACGTCATGTAATTCAGATCCTGTTGCACTGGTGAAAAGCTCCTGGGAGTGGAGTGCGTGACCATTTGGTTCCTTTGCTGACAGTCCATTACTCCATGTGTGTCCACAGTGTTTGTCCCACGGTGCTTCCATGCACCAAGTTGGAGAAGTGGCATTATCTTCAAAGAAATTTGAGTCAGTAAGGCTAAACCCATTTTCATTCAACATCAGACACACAGACCTAAAGGAAAACAGCGGGGGGGGGTTAAATCCACAGTGCAGCACAGAATTAAATTTACTGTCACAAGTGAACTTTTATCTTCAGTCTTTATCATCTTTAGGGTACAATTCTTTAAATTGCCTTAATTATGTATGTACAATGTCTATTTAAGATCACTAGATGGCGCTAAATTACAGTCTGATAGTAAGGCTCTGAAGGTATGTTAAGTACATCATTATGGATGAGTAAGTGACTTTCCACAGCTGTTCATGACAACTGAAAAAGAAATATGGTGAATGCATACACTCTGAAACTCTTTGTGTTCAGTTTTTGTCCAAGGTCTTTATTGTTCACTTTCGACTTCCACCAAACATCAGTTTTTTCATGGTGTCGAGCCAGCTAAATGAACAAACAGGCATAGCAGAAAACAGTTTTACTTCAGCTGAAATTCTCACACTGTTCTTTTCCCACAATGAATTTACCATTTGTTAGTTTTTAATTTTCTTGGCATTCTTAATTCTTAAAGGTTAATGGAGGTCAAGGCTGTGGATCAAGACCCATCCCAACTGTGCATAGCCAATACATACAGTCTTGTAGCTTTGCCATGAAATAATTAATGCTACCTTGTGTCAGACTCAGTGTCTTCACAAAAAATATTCTTTAGAAAACAAAACACAAGTTTAATGTAAATTAAACATTTTACATGTTAAAACTGGATATCCTTAAGACATGGCAATAAAAAGAGGAATATCTGTCCATGTTCTGACAAAGTTGTGATCATCATGCTACCTACACAAGAATACAGTAGCTTAAGGTGCACTGAGCACTTCCAACTTTTTTGTTTTCACAAGTTTTCCGTGAAAACAGACTCCACCGTTTTTAGGTTTTTCAGTTGTAAACATCTAAAATAGTAGCTGCTTTTGTCACAGTGTTTGTGAACTTAAATAGTGAAGAAAGCTGGAAGGAAACAATGCACTTTATTTTATTCAAGAAAACATAGGTAACAATTGACATGAATTATGAACAAATAATTCCGTGTTGTATTTGTGGCCACTTCAGCAGCACCTGAGTCCCATCCATGGTTCCAGTGAAGCCCACACAAACATCAATGTGCTGCAAGACAACTTTTGGCACAGGGACCCACCATCAAGAGTTATTTGATACTGAAACACACAAAAGAAATACAGATATGTTGTAATGGAAATGTATATTCTTTCTGTTTCCATGAGAACATGTGTGTGTAACTGTTTCAACATTCTTCCACTGAGCCATCCTGTGTTATCTCCTGATACCTCCCGACAACTCCCCTCACCTCCTCTTTTCTCTTCTATTAAAGCGGCCTCTGTTCTCATGCTCACCAGCGAACAGCAAGATGTTATGTTATTAAGCCAAATGTGTATTTTGCTTTTTGCCTGAGGCAAATTGTCTACCTTTCCTGCCTTTCCACTTTTCCTCGTCAAACTTCATCTGCGCTCTCATATGGGTCACCTGCTCCAAGCGCATGGAACCTCGGTATATCCACTCTGTATGTTGATCTCCCTGAGTAGCACAAGAAATCGACTGTATAAGTGACACAAGTCATAGAAATATATCAATATTAAAAACATATAGAATTCGGTTGAAAATACTATATCGATAAATAAGGATGTTAAATGTGCTGACCTTAAAAACAACCTCGATCAAGCTGCAGTCAACCTGGCGCACCTCACATTCCTGCTGGGCGCCATTAAACTCTGCTTTAATGACCTGTCCCAGCTTGTAATAGGCCTGTGGCGGATGAGGCCAACTTTCTAAGTAATCCTTCATGAAGGCTCGGTGGACCTCATCTACAATATCATCCAAAGGCTCTGTCACTGTCACAGAAGAATCAGAAAGAATTAGAATAAAACAAAACCAGAAAAATAAAAAAATAAAATATGGCAGCAATCATGGATGAGGTAAGATATGGATGAGAATCACACAGAGATACAGACTGCTGTGTTTCACTGACATGCCAAACATTATATTTCCTGCTCCTGGGAACTGCTCCCTCTAATTACTACTATGTTGACTGAAAACTCCATTGACCACCATTGACTCTGCCTTTTGTGAGTTAAAACTGATCCAACATTGATTTCTAACTGAAAATAAAGTTTAAAATTGTGCTTGAAATCTGACTGTTTTGTCAAATGTGAGGGTCAATAATGAATTCTCATATTTACCTTTTAAGTTAAGAGTTTTGACTTAAATTAAAAATGTTTTAAAAACAGCTGTTAATTGTCACCAGTGAATTGAGTCATCAGAAACAGACCCTTGTGGTCCTAAACTTACATGGCTGGTACACTTTGTGTAATAGAGATAAGCCAACATAAACTGCAGTGTGATCATCGAAAAACGCCAAAAATCTGAAAATTGAAAAGAAGAAGAAATGATCAATCCCAACTTGTCTGAATCAGTAATTAAGTAATAAAAACATGAATGAAAAACTGCAGTAAATGTATCATAAAAGTCATTCATTGAAGAAAAACAAACATGCACACGCACACACACACACCTAAAGGAATTCTTCCTGCAGGGTACTTCTGCTATGACACCAGGACAGAAGTAGGGGCGATCAGCTTTACACTTGACGACCACACGGGCACCAACAAACAGCTGCTTAACCTCTGGTATGTGGTCCAAGGCGATGTGGTAACCAGACACAAGCACCTTTCCCATCTCTTCAAAAACAACCTTGTATTTCAACCTACCATCTTCTACAAAGGAAAACAAAAACATGAAAACATAAACAGTTGATGGGACGTTATGTTATGGTGCCTATTGTAAAGGAGGCAATGCCGTAGTTCTCTTCAGTCATTTTAGCTGACATACACATTCTGAGTATTGACATAGTCACATCTGGTTGCAAAACAAACTTCCATTTTTGAACCTCGGGAATCACCTTTGGGACGTTAAAAGCTGTCAAACTCTCTGATTTTCATTCACTGTGCTGTGCCTTATCAACTATTTTCCTATAAATACCATTAACTGCTCAGAAAAATATTTACTGACTTTATAAATCAAGTAAGAAGTTTTCCCATATACTTTTCCAATTTTAACAGTTGTTCTGCAACCAGTGGAGTCGCCCCCTGGTGGTAAAGTACTACTTCCATTTTATATATAGTCTACAGTTGTGAGGCAGGCATGAATGGGTAGTTAAGGCTGATTTGATGGACAGAGACTCAGTCACATGTTCCACAATTATCTTTGTAAACTTACTGCATCACTGCAAGTCTTTTAATCATAATAATAAATATGTATTGTATAAATACTATTACTTGCCCTGTTCCTGCTATTACTGGTTGATAAACAAGAAATTAAATGTGTTGTTTATTAACAGTGTATGTAACATGAACAGTGAGGGCATCTGTCTGCTCTAAGAATAGAACACTGCTCTGGTACTTTGGGGAGTTTTAACACTGTTGATTGATATGATTTCACTCAGAAGGACTTTAAGTTTACGTTACAAAATCTGTAGCTGAAGTAAACCAGAAAAATAAGATTCCGCTTACAGACAGAAAATGTATTGTATGATTGATTGATTTTCAAGTGTCATGCTCTACACGGTGCCTAGCCCACATGGACAAATACAGTAAGTCATAACTGAATGTGAATAAAGAAGTACATGTAAAGTAAATGCCAAGTGTATATTGTATTGAACTGCTGAACAGTCTTCTTACTCTTTGTTAGGATTTCCTTGATTTTCCCCTGTTGCCATTTCAGTTGCCTCCTCCGAGCCACAACAGTCATGTCCACACTGAGCTCCTTTTCCGGCACACGAGGAAGGTTCTTAGTGGTTTTATCAGTGGCTTTATCTGTGGTCTGGCATGAAGCTGATAAACTGCACACAGAAGGAACCTCTGTCACTGCAAAAGAACAAATAACATCAGCACATGAAGTGGTAAAGTTAAGGTTAATGGTAAATTTCTTTGTCTGTGTTTGGTATACTTCTGTTTAATCGCAAGAAAGAGACGTTACTAGCAAGCCGCCATGGTGCAGGGGGTAAATTCAGATAACATCATTCATCTAGCAAGAATAAGTAGTTCCGCCATTTTAGATTACAAATACATAAAATAGTAATTGTATTTTACGTTCTCTTATTGTGGCTAACAAGTAAAGCTTTTGGTATAATTTGTGTCATAGCATCACTACTACAGGCCTTTCCAATGTATAATAACTACAATTCACAGAATGTGTTAGTAGGATAGAGAAAATGGTGACGGATGTGTTTTTTTTACTGTGTCTTCCAAGACAGGAACCAAAGTAAGTGATACAATAAATGCTTGAAATGTGTGTTGTTAATGAACATTACCTTCAGTTTTTGCTGGTGGAGACTCTGTTTTCAAAGCACCATATTCAGCTATGCTTTGGTTGCTAGCTTGGGGTGCTTTAGTTTCTGCTATACTGTCGTCATTATCTGCTTTAGAGGCGACTGGTTGTGTTTCATGACTCTTGCCAAGTTTTTCATTTGACTTTTGTTCTATTTTTCTCCTCTTGTTGTTAAACAGAACAGAACAGTCAGAATCACTGGAGTTTATTTCTGGTTCCCACTGGTCATCAGAACCTAAGTTGCTCAAGATTTCATTCTCACTGTCATCCTCTTGAGAGGTTGATGGAAGTAGAGCAGCGATCTTCCATTCAGGTAGTCTGGTCAAGGAAACCACTGAGTTTCTTATATAAGGAAACAGTTTTTTGTCATGGTTTCCATTCAGAGTATGGCCTCTAGTGGCAGGAGAAAGGCAGCCTCGAGTCTCAGACTGAACAGGATCGTATGACAAGTGAGGCACGTGTTCTACAAACAGCGAAAAAAAAGAAGAAACACAGGTTTGGCAAACAAAGACAAACATAGTCTAGTTTGTCTGGTCAAAAATGATGTGAACCTTACCACAACCAGTGCCAACATCATCATCTTCAGAATCTGTGTCTCTGTATTCCAATCCCAGCAACGAGTATTGTTTTTTCAGAGATGCTTCACATGCTGCCACAGACCTGCAACATAATCAGACATAAATCTACACAAACACCATAGAACATTTGCACATTTGCCTTCAGTAGCCTACATACAGTATTATGCAGAAATGACTCAAGAGACACTACAGTGGAATATAGGATATGACAAAAACAAAGTAATGTGGCTCTCATAGATGACAGGGAAATTCAACTGTAAAAGAAAGAATATACTCTTGATAACGTGGATTAAAACCCTGAACTACACAGCATAAGTTAGTTACAGTATGAAAAGAGGTCATCTATGGGGGAAAACTAAAAGATCAAAATGTTTTGGTCCAAAGAAAGGAAAACAAAAACAGAGGCACAGATTTAATACTTACTCCCAGAGTTTCAGGAGTTTAGCAGCGCGTTTCTCCCTCCTTTCAAGCAGCGACTGGAGCATGTTGCACTTCTCGAGCAAATCCGGGGTGATCAGCTCACGTTTCTCCACCTTCTCTCTGATCCACTTCTGGAGCTCATCTCTGTTCATCTCCAGTTCATCCCCCTCCATACTCACGTCAGCACACAGGGTCTCAAATCACATGCCAGAGGTACGGTGAGGACAGGAGTAGTGAAGCTGAGGAGAAAATGCAAACAAAGACATGTACAGTTCTTTTAATGATGCAAGAAAAAAAGGCAGTAGTGGCTCCTGTCAGAAAGGGATTCTAGAACATACCCACATTATTTATTATTATTATTTAGTTTTTGAGAGAATGGTTCATGAACATGTTTATATGTCTACATAAGTTTTTGGATTTAAGTACAGTTATCAAGATCAAGATTGGAGAGACTGAACAAAAGTGTTAAACGTGTAAAAACGTATGTACAGTACAATTTGTGTATTATTACATTTTATAATGCTGTATATAATATTTCTTACATATTGTACCTTTAGTAGTTGCTTCTATACATCTGCTTTCAAAAGCAGGGATGTCTTGTTTTAGTTTTTACACGCGTAAAATAAGCTTTTGACAAACCGAAACCAAAAGATGTCTACACGTTTTTACAACAGGAAAAGCTCTAAAGACGTCGCAGTGTACGCCCATATTCTGACACGTTTGACCGTAGCTGCTTTGTTTTAGCAAACAGAAATGTTTCTGTAGACAAACCCTGAGTCTGCTTCCGTGACCATGAACATCCGGATGTGACACAACCAGCTCCGCATGTCGCTGGGGAACAATATACGTGATACACTTACCAAAATCACGTCTTCCTCACCACAAAGGACGATTTAAATGTACAAGTGTATCTATATTATTCTTGGTGAATTCTTGTGTTAAATGTCACCTGCTAGTAAGACGAAGTTGTTAACTTCTTCGTTCGTCCTCGTCTCATGATGCCGCACTAAGCTGCGACAGACACTTTACTGCCCTCTTGCGTCTACACAAGTGACCAGCAGGTGTATTTATATTATATTATATATTATATTATATTATATTATATTATATTATATTATATTATATTATATTATATTATATTATATTATATTATATCATATTATATCATATTATATCATATTAATGTAGGATAATCTGAAAAATATTATCGTCTATATGGAGGAATTATGGGGATAAATTGCCATTAAACAAGAAGGAGAAGGCGTGAAATAATAGGATTTAACTTGTTGTTAAATATTTTGTTTTTATCTTTAGCAGGAACATTTTTGTCAGATATTCAATGTCCTATTGTTATTCGAACGCAAACGTATATACATATAATATACATACATACAGACCTTAACTCGGCACAATGTTTACTTGAATATGTATTGGTAAAATAACTCCCAGGAAACTCAAATCTTATCATGAAGTTTAAACATATGTTTTTATGTTTATTAAATCACACAAATCTTGATGGAATCTGAATAGATTTTAAAGAAAATATCACAAGAAAATAAATGTATAAAACCTTCTATCTCAAGCTTTCACCTGCCAACCAACAGGAAACTGTCAAACCTGGCAAAGTTGCTGCGTACACAGTCAATGTTTATCTTGATTTTGGAAACATGTCTGCGGCGTCTGCCCCTAAATCTGAGCCTGTGCAGCAAATCAATGTGATATTACATTATTGCTTCACGGAGCTCTTTAACTTTGGCTCCTGTTACCATTTTAAACAACTGAAGCACTGGATTAAGCTTGATCCGGTTCCATTTGAGAATTCACTCATAGCTGTTCAAAAGGCACTGAGGAGTCTTTTCAAAAACTGCATGAGGTTGTGGGGGAAAATGTATTTTATAGAAGTACATCGATGCATCCATTTTGCAGTTAAATGCAAAATGGCCAAAAACCCACAGGAACATTCAATTAGTAAATGCACATCTTGGACCTTCCTCTTGTTTCTAACATGCTCTGACTCCTGTATCCACTGAAGACACACAACAACGAGAGTGTACATGTATGACTTTTTCTAAGGTGGACAGCTGGAGTCCTGCAGAGACACGTCACTGGGAGAAGACACTCTCCCTCAGGTGATCTGCTCCTCCTGGTAGGTGGAGGTGGAGATGGAGCCATACGGATCCACCACTGTTTGAGCACATCGCACCACTGTCACCAGCAGGAAGAAACACAGCAGGAAGAGGAAGAAGAGAGCGAAACCCAAGTCCACGTCCACCTCAAGCGGTATTGTCGGGTGAGGGTCAGATGTCTGGTCCATGAAGGCACAGATGACTGTTTTCCTCCTAATGAATCCAGCAGCAGCAGGTTAAGGACAGTACAGGTGTGTGCACACACGCTCCTGAGATGATAAATCAGAAAGACAAAGCAGATAAAACAGGTTACTATGTTGGCAAAGACACCACACAACTCATGTTTTTTAAACTGGGAATAACCCTAACCCTAACCCTGGGAATCTAGAAGTGCTTAATTTAAACTTTAACCTAGTCAGTGGTTGTGATATATGAAATTGTAAAATAATTCAAGAGGTTCCAATGGAAAGTTATTGGAAAATGTTCATACAAACCAAAAACATTAGAAGTCATGTTGTGGACTCACAGTTTGTAATTTTGTCTTTATGCAAAATCTTAATTTGTAATGAAACAAGTGTCAGCTAAATAACTGTTTAATTTAAAATGTATAGTAAACTGTCAGCTCTCATTACACAGGTCACGCTTTACCTGCAACTTTGTTTTATTTCTATTTCCCTAATAAATTGTAAAATAAATAAAGAGAGAAACACAATTGCAATATTATAGAAAGGCTTTATTGCTTTTAAATAGCTTTTTTTGTGTGACCAACACTTGTTAACCCAATATTTACAAACACACAGGATACAGTGTACATTTTTAGATACTTGAACCAGAAAATAACTTTTAAATAAACCTCAATTGCGAAACAAATACAGCATAACATGAAGTCAACCCATCTGAACTATTCAGATGGGTTGACACACTGTAATAACAAACTCTTGGATAGTTACACATCATTTCCTTTCTTTTATTAAAGTGGATACAACACCAAAACTCAAAGTGAGGAAACGGTAGTAAGATTTTGTTTGATGGTAGCAAGATTTGAACTAAAGCAGAAGGAGTTAAGCTCTGAAGATGATTGCAAAAGTATAATTTCAAACTCACCATCCTTCCTGTTCGGTCAACAGACATCCAGGTGTTTGCTGCTACTGCTGCTGAGTCGTATAAAACTCTTAAAACTGTCTGTGTTGCTTCACTCTCCTTATTGCGCTTATTATTAAAGTTATATAAGACACTCATCAGTTACCAGAGTCTTAACTGTTCCCTGCTTATCATCATCATCATTACAGGGGAAATGAGCAGCCCACACATTAGAGTCTACACACACACACACACACACGCACGCACACACACACAGGTTTGCACAGCAATCCTTTTAAGGACTCTCACTCAATTTGGACAGCCTCAACACAGTGTTATCCCTAACCTTAACAAATCTTAGTCCATAATGTAAATAGTTCCTCAGAAATTTGGTTCTGCTTCATTAGGACCAGGTTGTTGGTCTCCATGACTACTACCGGTCCTGACAAGGTCAGTGTTTATATCTAAAGAGGTAACAAGTGTGCACACAACAGCAGCAGCATCGTGCATGCATCTTGCAACCTCCCACCAGTGTGTAAAGCCTCTATTAATACTTAAGCAGGAATTGAATAACCCTCCACAAAGTTCACAAGTGTATCAAACACCGCACACCTTTTGTTGTCCTGTCAGGAACGGCCATCGTCAGTCACCAATTAGACTTCACACCACCACAACTCCTTAGGTGACAGAGCTTCTTCATTACACAGGGCTTACAACAGGCAACGAGGGAAGGAGGGGGACCTTCACATGTAAGAAAACGCAAAGATTTTTTTAGAGGAAAGCCAAGACAGGACACAGGCGGGACGGAGGCGTGGAAAGGAAAGCCCAGACGTCATAGCAGGAGAAACTGGAGATGCATTATAGCAATTAAATAATGGAGGTAGATGCGAGTGCAGGCGGGAAATTGACCCTGCCTCTTTAAAATGGAGATTGTTACAGTGAAGCAGAAGAACAGTGTGGAGACTGGAGTACAGAGCACACAGGTAAAGTGATCCTGCTCCATATGCAATTAGGTGAGGAAGGGAGGGAGGCCTTTTAGGCTGCAGCCAGGAGGGAGGAGGAGGAGGAGGGAAGAGGAAAAGCAAACACATGTTGACCAACAGTCTGAGGAGACCACACTTTTCTCACCTGAGACTTGAAAATAATTACGCAAAATCACACTAGACCTTTTTGGAAACATCTCCACGACCACTGCACTGCACTGCACTGTACCATCTTATTTCACAGTCACTTACTGGAACATTGACTCCATACTAAATGATGTTTACTCAGTTTACCCAGCAACAGATCATCAGATATGTGAGAGTTCAGATTTATCACATGGCTGTTTGTTTGTTTCTTAAAACACCATTTTAGAACAATTTCCCGTGTCCATAGTTATTCAAATAGACAGGCCAGGAATCTTCATCCGACCAAAAAACAGAGATATTGCGGTGTCATTGACTGTACAAAAAAAGAAAAATATTCTCATATTTTTTTCTTTAACTTTTTTTTATTAATTAATTCACTAATTCATTCATCTACCACTTTATCCTCCACATGAGGGTCGCTGCTGCCAGTCCCAGTTGACATAGGGTGAAAGGCGGGGTACGTCAGTCCATAGAGACAAACAACCATTCACTCTCACACTCACACCTACCCATTTAGAGTATCCAATTTGCCTAATCCACAAATCTGCAGGAAACCTGAGAACCCGCAGAAACCCCACACACACACAGGATGAGACATTTCTTTTTATTTCCTTGGTATTTCCTGGCTCTGGTTGGGTTGTTGTGAAAATAATTTAGTGTATTTCTTGTTTTTCTTGTATTTGTGTGTTTATTTTCCTGTATTTAGCCAGGAGATATACAGGATCTCTTCTGTGAAATACATTTTTAAAAAGGGATTGATACACTCTCTGCATCAAGGTTCATATACTATGATCAACCACTGACAGTCATTTTCAAGCAAAGGTGTTAAATATACTCTTGACTCCAGCTTTTAAAATCATGCTGCTTTCCTGTTTATCCTTTTCAATCTTTGGGTTTTGGACTGTTGGGTAACTCGTTAAAAATGCTAGCCCACAAAACAAGAGAAAACTATTAACTGAACAATTAAAAATAGCCACAGCTTGTAGCCCTTAAAGATTGACATCATGTCTGAATTAAAGAGGGAAACTCAAGCTTTAATCCAAAATTGGTCTTATTGTAAGTCGCGTTGGATAAAAGCGTCTGCTAAATGACATGTAATGTAATGTAATGTAATGTATCAATAGATTTCCTCTGTAGTCTGTTCTTTGAATATGGAAGCAGCTTAAATGTGTCTGGATTCATTGTAAAACACATTTACACCCATCAAATGGTTATGTAAATAAAAGAAAAGAAACAGGCGAGCATGCATAGTTATACACCATTATCTTTATCATCATCATTATTATTTTACATCTCAGCCACACATAATGCAGAATAAAAACCACGTTCTGTAGTAGCAAAGCCATTGAGAGCTTGCTGCAGCCGACCAGTCGTCATGAGACCAGGTTTAGAGAAATGTTAGAGGCCATGAGTGTTACTGCGCAGGGCTGTCGAATGTGTTGAGGCACAACGATTACAGAAATAAAGACAAAAGGCACAGAAAAGTTGTTTTTTTCTTCTCTTTACAAATGACACTTGAAATGAAGAAGGCACTTCAAAATGACAAGGTCATACAAAAGTAAACCATACTTTGGTGCATTATTTTTTTAGATTTCACTAAACAGCTTCTTTTTTTAAACCAACACAAAAAAAGAGGGTAAATAATATGAATAAATATCAAACTAAAATTTGATATCAAACTCCCAAATGCTCTGAAACTAAAAAATGAGTCAATTTGAATCAAACATTTAGCGCCTTCTTTACCAAACATATCGTCAAAGCTGATCTGTAGAAGAAACCATAAAGTGCATCTTTGGATGGATGGGAAAAACAACACTGAATGGAAATGCTATTGACTCTTCCAGCACATAAATAATTCATGAACACTTTGTGATTGGTTTGGGTTACACTTAAACAAATTGCTCCCAAATTGAAACCGTTGACTGGACCGCAAAAACAAATAAAATACAAAGCAACATAAAAGTCAAAAACTAAAAAGTCAATGAGCATAAACAAAAAACATTTAAAATGATTCCTGTGCATCCTGCTGCCTGTAAGGCCAAGCATTTTAAGGACAAACTTAAGGCACATTATATCACACACATTGCAGGTGAAGCACCTCCTCGTACTCTTTCAAAATGTTAAAAAATATTATTTATCTCCCAATTATTTTTTACTTTAAACATCACTGAAACAAGAACATTTCAACCAAAGTGACAAAATGGCAAGTGCATCTTGCAAAGATTAAGTATGAAGCCACAATCTGCAACCAGATTACGGTCCACACAAAGGCATGGCCTCATTCTCCTAACGCTGCTCTCACAAAGTCATCATTTAGAGCAGAAAACAGTCAAGTTCAAAAGCAGCAATACTTGGAAGTGTGTGTACAAACTGTGCAGGCGGGGAACGACTTCCCCATAAGCACAGCGTGTTTAAAAACACTTCCAGTAACATGTTATGAAGCTACGAGAAGGCAGATTCTGCAACTTGGTCAACAGCACGAATTCTTGGCAAAAAATGCAAATTACACCGAAGAGGAGGGGAAGGCGGATGTAACAAGAAAACCACTCTGCTGCTTAAGTACCAATCATTGTGGTTCTCCAGTGATGAAATTATCCACATTAGACTACCAGGATGTCAGAAAGGAGGGGATGGATGGATGACTAGATGTGACTGTGACTGTGTGACTGTGTGCGTGTGTGTGTGTCTGTGTGCTGCCCAATCAAACATGGTCATTCTTTGGCTTTCAGGTAAGGACCACATGTTATCATCTCCACTTCCCACTGTTAGATCAGTGCCTCTTCCTGTGGTTGTTGTTGAGAGGGGTGTGGCCGTTCTGCATGTGGCCATTTTTAGATTTCCCCCTCTGCTCAGGATCGTGCTCTTCATCTTCTGACTCCGTTTCCTCTTTATCACTCCGCTCATCCTCAACAATGTCCTGTCAGACAAAACAAAACATGAAGTGATTGTGTTACTCGTTAGGAATTTTTTTATATATATATATATATATATATATATACACAGTTTATATATATATATATATATATATACACAGTATATATATATATATATATATATATATATATATATATATATATATATATATATATACACATTATTTTATATGTATATATAGTTATACATGTATATCTATATATATATATTTTTTAGAAGGTACTTTCATACATTTCCTGGCAGGAATTTGACGACCATCCGCAAGATGAGCGCGGCCCAGAAGATGTGCAGAATCTGCAGCACAACCATCAGCCCGTTGAAGAAGTAGAAGCCAGGGAAGAGGGTGTAGAGGGTCAGTGGGTACACCAATGTTGTATGTATGATCCTGGACAATAGAACAGAGGCAAGAACAGAGAGTCCAATCAGAGCGACACTCAAAAGCCCATTGACGGCGGCCAGCAGTGCAGACAATACATCTGTTGTTGCGTTTACAGTAAAATGTCACAAAAACTTTCAGCATGTGAATGAGATTTACTGCTAAATCAAACTTGCATGATAATATCCTACATAACTAAATCAAGCACTAGTCATTCAGACTTAAGTGGATTGTTTTCATTTAGGAGGTTTCCTTGAAATTAAATAGTATCTTTGGTTTTGTCCTCGTTTAACTTTCCTTCCCTAATGTTAAGTAACTTCTAAAACAGGTCAATAACTGCTGTTTTTAGCGAACATGACTCAAACCTTAAAAAAGGAGTTAAATAGTTTTCCAGCTGCAGGTAAACACCAACTTGTTGGGATAGAGAGGGAGTGCAGGTGAGTGACTCATAATGTCTGTTCATCACATTACCCCAGTGAAGAAACAGCTAGGAAATTATTCATAGCTAAGCACACGTGAGTAATAGATAGTTCAAATAAATATCTAATAAAGAAACTGCGCATAACGTGGTTATGCATTACCTCAAGAAAGCAAAAGGAGTGTCAGTGTGGAACATACAGTCATTTCTTCATTGTTCTAAAACATCAAGCAACACCAGTGACTCAGGACAGTGACACCGAGTTTGATGCAAACCGCTTTTTACCAGAAGGGGAGGATGACGAGGCGGGTGACGATGAACATGGCAGCAAACGCCGTGAAGATGAAGTTGCAGGTTTTCCTCCAACCTGCGTAGTTGAACATTTTGGCGGACTGGGAGGAAAGAGAGAGCAGAGTGTGACCTTTTGCATGTGTTTTCCTCTAGAGGGCAGACAGTGAACTGTATGTAGAGGGCAGCCCCTTCACCATGTAGCTCATAAAAGAACTATGTAGATGTTATGAGGGGTGTGAATTTACTATTATGACTTTTTCTGCTGTGCTGGCATCTCGTCATACCTCCATTAGATAGTCAGAGGCATCATGCACCAACATGATCAAAGTCCCTGCACGGATGTAGTTGACCAGCCAAGAGAAACTGATAAGAAGGATGGTGGCTACATGGTGAACTATCTGCTCTTTGAAATCCTGCAGAGAAAGGAAAACAGATGTGTTGCAGAATGCAACAGTGTTGTGTCACTTATTGATCAAAGTGTAAAGATTGGTCACCAATCAACTGTGTGCGTCTGAGGGATGCTGGGTTTTTTTTTTTTTTAAGGAATGATTAACTTCTGGTATGTAACAGATTATACGGCTATAAAAAGAACCAGAATCCACACACAGAGGGGAAAAAAACAAATCAAATAAATAAAAGGCTGATTTAAAAAAAATGAATGAATGAATAGTTTACAAATTGCTGCAATTTAATCGTTCTAGTTTTGATGTTGCATCTTTAGACTTCACGTCTGAAGTCACATATTAACTCACCATGCCTCACCTGAGAGAATCACTTCAGTCTGTTCTCACACTGACAGTAAAAAGGCATGAGAGGAAATGAGCATTATCTTTAATGGCTTTTTAAATTCAGACAGCTTCCACTCAATACAGTACAAAAGGTCTGGATTTCCTCATAGAAAAATCAATATCCAAATCTCAATATGCGCAACCAGTGCAGCACATCATCGCTTTATTTCATGTACTCACTCTGGGAGTGATTGCTCTTGATGGAGGGTTGCTGAGGGGCTTTAGAGCAGAAAGCTAACACAGTTTAGGAAGCATCGCCGATCACTTACCTTACGCTTGATATCTGATGCTACGCTGACAAGCAGCGAGATGTAGAAGCCTAGTTCGATCACGTAGTACCAGTACTGAGAAGGCAACAGTGGCTGGGAGAGGAAAAAACAAAGCAAACATTTGTTGAAGACAGATTTCACCTAGACATCAATTCAGTAAATCAGTAAAGAAAGTGATCTATACATTTGTGTAATTTGAAACAAAGGTACAATTCATTGTAATTAAAAGAGTAAAAGGGATAATTGAGGTTGCAGCACTTGTTCGTACCATTTTCGGGAAGTCTTCCCATACTTGCTTCACATCGGAGAACCAAGGTTTCTGAGGGGAGATCCACATTTATTATTTATGACATTGTCCAACAAAACACCACAAGCACTCAAATGTACAAACACCAGTATCCTGCATTTCTGTAACTTTGGTAAGAGAGAAATAAACTTTTGTTATTTTAAAAAACATAAAATAATCAGTTTATTAACTGGAATTATTCTTTACATCAGAGTGACAATGAGCCAAGTGATAAATATAGACGTTTCCTGTTATGACAAGTGTGGATTTCATGGTTGAATGTTGCGAATACTATTTGTATTTTTTGTTCTTTGTGTGGACAGTACTCACATCGATAAGAACTGCCAGGCCAGCAAAGAAAGCTAGAAGGTAAAAAGTAAACCTCCAACTGTAAGAAAACACACAGCAAATTTAGACATTCCATTTCGCACAGCAAAAATAAAACAGTCCAAATATATAAACAACACAAAGACAACACAAAGACACCACAAAGTAAATTCAGGGTTTCAGAGACAGAAAAAAAGGAAAACATTAGGAGGTGGACATCTGTCTTCTGGCCAACCTCCAAATATTACACATAAATTATTATTATTTTTTTTTAAATTGCTTTTCAGAAAAAACACATTTCCAATTAATCATACATGACTGGATACTGGGAGTTTAACCGCTAAATCACACTTCGAATGTCGAAAAATCCCCTACAGTTACTTGGAAACAGCTGGACTACATTCATTTCCGTTCTCAGTCTGACTCCTCTCATCACTGCGAGGTGTTTTGCAACAGCTTTTGAGAAATACTTGCTTCCATTTTGTGGGTGTTTCATGGTTGATTGCCAAAACACTGATGAGCCACTGGCAGACCATGGGCTATTAAACGCGGTTAATTTAGGGCCCGTACACACAAGAACAAGTTTAGGAGTCTCTGCAAAACTTCCGTATCATTTCGGCTTTTAATTCACAGGAACCTGGTGTTTTGGGAGCCCTAATGTTTTTTGTAAATGGGTGCCAGAGTGGAAAAAAACATTCTGAAAAGCCACACTTGTATTTGTGTGTATCAACCAATAAACAATTTTGGAAAAACAATGATGTCGTTGCCCCATATTTTGGTGTATTTCTGTGGCAGCGTTACAGCCCCACATAAAGGCCTGGCTTATTTAGTGAAGGACTTATGGCACTTTTCCATTATTAAGTTTCAGCACAACTCCCCTCTACTCTACTGGTATCAGGAATGTCATTTTCCATTACTATAGAACCTCATCACCGTGGGTGGCAAAACCGCTGTGAGGTTGTTTTATATCAACACACAAACCAGTGACGAGCAAAGCAGTTGTTTTCAGTGTAACTGAATCATTAGAATCAGTTGATTATAAAAGATTTGTTCAGTAATTCCTGCGTGACCAGAGCACAGACTCTGTCTGACACAGTCGCTTATCTAAAATACTGGTTGTGATGCGGCTCACAATCGCCAGCTTTCAGCAGTGCTGTCTCTAAATACACCAGACTCCTTTTTTAAGTATTGAGATTTTATAAATGTCCTTGCTAAATGTTGGAGAAGTCCTTTTTAACTGATCTACAGTTCGGCATTGTTCGTTTTGATTCTTGTGCTGGAGAGTGCGCTCTTTCAGTGAACACACTCTCTGACCAATCAGTGGCCGCCAGTCTGACGATGTCACGTTTTCGTATTGCTCAGCTCACTTGGAACCTCACCAGAGCAGGTACTAAAAAAAATAATACAGGAACTATAAACTAGTGGAGTCAAACGGTCTAATGGGGAAGTGACATTAGAATCATATTATGTATAAAGACTTAATGAAATGATGCTGTGTTTACGAAAAAAGAAAAAGATCACAGAGAGAAAGTACCATCATTTCCATGGAAAAGGCCTTCAACTCATTTTTGTTTCATGAATCAAAGACAGCTCAGTATGAAAGAAAAAATATAGTTTTCATGCTACCTTGCTTCCTGGAATTTTTTTAGCTTGTTGGGCCGGTCCTGGTTTCTCCGCCGCCTGAACCACCTCTGAATCTGCCGTACTGAACAGTCTGTCTGTTTACTTAAACTCTCCATGGAGCTCTGGCAACAAAGGCAGGACATAAAAACAAGAGTCAGTGCTTTCTTTAATGCTTGAAGTTGTAAACGTATGGTCATTAACAGGTCACACAGGACAAGGCTGTGAAGGTGTGTGATGTTTCCATCAAGCCGTCATTAAAACAGTGTTCTGCAATAAGGCACACAAAGGACACACAGTATGAATGAAGCCGTGCTGGTTTCCTGAAGTGTGCAGGATGAGTACCTGTGTGGGATGCTTTGATGTGCTGCAGTAATAGGTTTCCAGGGTGGGATTTGAAGGAGCACAAATACGCGGTTTGTCACCCACTCCCAGCAAAGAGGCTAGAGGACTCGCTACTATTCTGGTAGGAAGAAAATACAGTGGATTAAAATAAAATACTGCTCTAAATACTCTAAGGCTTTATCCATACTACTATGCTTTTATTTAAAAAACAATCTGCGTCCTGACAAGGGTTTAGCTCAGTTTCAGAAGTAATCTGCATCCATATGAACACCACTCAGGTACACAGAGCATGCACATGCTAGTGTAAACATAAGTCGATTGCTTTGGTCTGTAGCCATTTGTTGTTTCAGAGAGCATTACTATGAGAAATAACAAAGATAAAAAGTAGGTGAAGGTGAAACTGATTAGACTGAGCTTATCATTCACAGCTACTTGTTGAGTCTTGGCTGACAAGATAATTGCATCATTGTTTCCAAAATTCTCAGTTTTTGCACATCTATGCTAAAACATAATCTCAGAGTTTTCAAACTAAAAAAGGAGGCAGCAGCATTTTTTACATCTCATTTCTTTTGTATCCAGACCACAATTTATATGTTTTAAAACATAAACAGAGCAGTATAGACATAGCCTCACACAAGAAGTGGATTAATGACAGATATTCACCTTTCAAATATTGGTCTGATGACCAGGAAGCAGAGAGCGATGGGGAAAGTCGCCCAGAGGTCCTGCATTTTGGGGAAGACTTTGCCATCATGGTCCGTCAGGTCAGCCCAGCCATGGCCTTCAGGAAACCAGATCCAGTCTGCCCATATCATCTCTCTCAACTGAGACATCCTAAAAATGACACACAGAAAGATTTTAGGAGGAAATTAAGACGAATATATAGCAAAAAAAAAGACAGGTTTGTCTCCTCAATTATCTCCTGTCATTTTTCCATTGGATAAGTATAGAATCTCATGTACCAAGACAATATCCTGAGAGGAAGGAGAGCAAACCGAGAGGGGTTAGAAGAGCAGGAACTGATTGAAGGTGATTAATCTCACTGGGCATCAGGCAGCAGGCCCTGGATCTGGGCACCTCCTGCTCCTCCTGGGAGGATTTTGTTATACTGCAAACACCACAATCCATAGGTATGATAAATTTACAGCTACAGGGCTGGGAAATGTGTCATTTCTGCCATGTTGGACATCTCTAAACACACCTTGCTAAATGTTGACAACATAATATAGAAAGTGTTTTTATAATGACATCCTGCACTATTTATGTTTAGACTAGTTAGATTTTTCTCATTATTTGTAACACATTGTACAATAGGTTGACAAGTAACATATTTACAGACATCCATGATTTGTGGTTTTTAACTTTTTGAAGCTGGTGGTTACAGGGTCATCTTTAAAACTAACTGGGACAGCAACAGTATTGATGTGATTAGCAGTAACTTGTCTCCTGTGGACTTCATTATTCAATCAAATGCAAGCTCAGCAGATTTATTATCTAGATTTTCCATTTTGCTCCAACCATCAGCTGAACCTTTGTCCCTGCATCCAAAGTTTAGCATCAGCTGTCAAGAGGGTAAATCTAGATTGTCACACATCATCTGACAGATCAGATCCTATAACAATAAATGTGTGTATGTGTGGACTTTAACCAGTTAAAAGTTTCCTGCAAATGTACAGTACCTTGTGCAGGCTGCTTCTGTTAACAGGTGTTTTCCTACTACGGAAACAGTGAAATATCAACTATCCTACCTGTTAATCAGTGTATGGATTTCACTGAACCTGTTCCTTCCTGTTTGTCATCTGTCACATTAGAACTCCACCTCTTGCTCAAATGCTCACTAAACTTAACAGGTGTACCTCCTCTCTGATCTGTGGTCAGCTTTAAGTGGCAGGTCATGTCAAGGCTTGTCAACTCGTGTTAAACATGTGTTACTGAAAGGAGGTTTGATTTCAGTTCTGAAATGAATTGCGGGATTATGGTAAACACAAAGTGAATCTGTCTAACAGGGGCAGCTGGAAACTCTGAGGTGTGAATCCAGCTTCTTAGTTAAGTTTTCTGTGTCAAATCTAAACTTGACACTTCAGCAGGGGCTTTGTAACAAGGTGGCCTCTAAGGACACCTGAGTGCATTCATCCAAACAAACAACAAAGTGAATTTTATGACTGGCCACATACAGGAGGCTGCAATGATACCATGGGTGGAATTTAACCCCATAACTAATAATCAGTGCCACGGACTTGAGTCAGTTTGGTTCAATGTAGGGTCAAGTCGAGTTCCTTTATTTCTTGTTTTTTATGACGATATTTCCTGCATTGCAAAATTTTAATCTAACCAAACTGAAACATCTGCTGCTCTGGTCTTATGATGTCCTCTGGCTAAAACTGACTGTAAGAGACAATAGTTAATGGAATCTCTAGCACCTCCAAGCAAGCTACAGTCAACCTCATTTTGTTAACTAACCATGTTGACAAACCATCCAGTATTAAGTGTAACTAACTTGTAGAATGGTGAATATGGCTGGGATAAGGTCTTCTATGGTTTGTACATCATTCACAAAGGATGCTAACTGTATTAACTGACATCTACTCTAAAATACAACATTTTACAGGTTCAAAAATGTCCAAATGCTGTTTTAATGGGGCAAATAATTCAACATGGTTTTTGACCTTTTAAAGACAAACTGTATTTATAAAAATTGTGAAAAAGGTCTTTAAAGCCACAGGACGTTTTCTACAACTGTTTTGGTCAATTAAGCATCAAGGTGAGATACAAAAGTCTCCTGAAAGCAAATTTGGTAATGATAGTAATGCTGAACTTTCATAGCAACACAGTGAATGGGCTGCAAAGGATATTAATATATTGCAAAAGATAAGTGGTTAAGAAAATGTGCTGGTTTTATTTGGCCAAGAACTTACCTTGAAAGTGGATTATTTTTCTTCTTGTTTTAGTTTATCTTTCCAAGCTGTTTATTTTAGGTTTTGAAGTCTGCGTCAGTCACAGCGGTCTACGCTGTTTGCGTAAACTCTACAGGGAGTGGTTGAGTGCGCACGCATGGCGGGGAGTCTCCCGGACATAGCGGAACAGAGTAGACGGAACAGTGCGATGGAGTTGAGAAGTCTCATAACATCCCACCAACTAGCAGTGTATGCCGTGTTACATTCACACAAATACATGGGCGGCCACGTCTATGTAGTTTGAATCACTCGAATAAAAACTGAAAGATAGGGTTTAACTTTGCACAGCGACATATCCACTTTACGGCGTAAAACTTTTTTTTGGTGCGCACGCAAAACGTGTAGTATCAGCGACATTGCCGGTCGTTTTCCTCTTGAAAGCCACTTCTGTATTTACCCAGGAGTGTCAGTTGCGGTTTATTAGTTGTGCGTGTGTAGTTTCAGGACCTTCTCTTATCACGGTGTCCCAAAACAAACACCCCCGACATGAGAACAAGCAGAGAGGCCTGTTAGCTAGCTAAACTTTGATGTTTTTGAGTCCCTCAACTGCTTAACTGCTTGTCAGTGAAGGAAGAGGAGTTAAAACCTCACGGGAAAAGGACGAGTCTCTTGTTTTTGTCTGAAAATGGCAGTCCTGTGTGTGTGCCTGAGGGGAATGAGGTGAAAACGGGAGCAATTAGACGATAAAACGCTGGAAAATAAGCATCGTTCACATCACGCTCACACACACACCGACTAACGGTGCTTACCTGCGTTCACTGTGGCTCAGCAGAGAGTGTGCTCTTCAAATGTATGGCTGCTGCACCTTTGCTGTTCCTGTCGTCACTGAGCAGATGTTAATCCCTTCTCTCCGTCAAACACATCCCAAGTTGTTGCAACAATCCGCTCTTATCTCTTCTCGGGACCTCGGGTTCGCCACATTTTAAGGAAGAGAAGAGGAGAGAGAGAGAAAAAAAACTCAAGAAAACAAACTAGTGTCGTGCCCTCACTCCCCTCAAAACTCTTCCTTGTGGCGGTGACTCGTACTGATGCAAACCAGGAAGGGGGGGGGGGGATATTCTGTGAATCACTTTCAAGTCAGATCAAAGTATTCGGAATGTTGAGCCGGGTAGTTCAAATCTTCGGCAGCGGTGAACGTTATGGTATGATGTTAAAAAGAGGAGCGAGGGCGGGTGCATGCTATTTTAAGGTGACGTGAGCTTTCAGTGAGTATGGAGGACGGTTAGTGCCACAAGGCAGGGCGGAAAAATAAACTTGTCCCTTGGGCAAATAGAGCTTACCTGAGAGATAGTCTGCAAAAGTTTACCTGGAAAAAACCTAACGAATTATTGTGTTTGATCAACTAAAATTGGACTTTTGAAATACATGACGAATTACGACACCCCGATTGAGCTCCGGACATCATGTGACTCGGTTGTGGCAAAAATGAATGGGAGAATTCACTGTAACTTCACTTAAAATCCATGGAGATTTACCACTATATCGTAAAACTTGCCAGACTACATATATCTGATCCTTACAGTGCCCCCAGTGTGCTTTTTACGAGTGTGAAAACAGCCGGAGAGGACATTATTCTAGACCTGCAGGCTTCCTGATTAACCTCCCTTCATCTTACTCCAGAGAGCCCTGAAGGTTTACAAAAGGGCTGACGGTAGCTCAGTGGTTATCAACTTGAAGGTTGTGGGTTTGATTCCCGGCTCCACTAGTCTACATGTCGATTTAACCCCATGTGGCTCCTGACAGGAGCATGTGAATGGGTATGAAACATGAGTGACAGAAAATGTGCTATGTGAGTGGGTGAATAGCAGAAACTGTAATGTAAACAAGACTATAAAAGCACTATATAAATACAAACCATTTACAAGAGCTTGCATTGCTGTGTTAACATTGCTGCAGTTAGACTGAGTCTATTATTTCTTTCTTGTGTTTGTTCCCATCGCTGCGTCTTCTTCTGCTCGCTGTGAGCACATTTTCACAGCAGCAATTCATCTTCGCTGTCTCACTGGATCTGTGGGGATCCGGTAAAATGTTATTGATGATGAAAACAGCCGACAAAAAGACGAGTTATTTGACATATAGCCTGATTTATGCGCTGTCTAGTATGTACCTGCCATGGAGCGTTACCTTGGTTGTGTGAGCTACCAGAGCTCTATAATGCCATTGGGTGTCGAATTACTACTGCTTACAAAGCATTGGTGCATTCCTGCTGTAATGGGAAGTTGGAATTCTCAAGTTGAAAAAGTGTTCCTTCAACGCCCCCTCAAGTCAGATTTCTTACTCATTAAGTTGGAGGGTTCCCATAACCCTTCATTTAGTGCCCTCCTTGGAGGGTGGATTTTGTATCCAGGGAGAGAGCAGTTTACAAACTTCCAAAACAGCGTAAAACAGTGTGGACTACAGAATAGAACGTGCCAAAAGTCCTAATTTACCTCATGGTTTTCCTGATCATAATAATCATCCATAAACATTGATGTAGTCACAGCGCCTCCTAATGTTTCTCTTTATGCTATCCTGACCATGTTTAGACTCATCTTTCCACTGTTGGCTGACATTAGAATATTTTCCAGATGCACAGCAGTGTAAACAGACGAGCAACATGTCCTCCGTCAGAGTGGCACTAATCGCCCCCCCTACCCGCAGGCATTCTAAAGAGGGCTGAGGCAAGTTTGGACTCATCAGGCCAAACCCAAAGTTGCTGTGACAGACAGATTCACTGCACAACTCAGCTATAGTTACAAACACATCAACTTTTCCATCCTCTTCACATCAGAACAGGATGCAGATACACGCAGGTTTATCTGTACATCATGGTGGGCAGATTACAGAGGTGGGATTATTCTTAGCCCCACATATTTCTGTCCAAATATAATGGACGTCACACACGTGGTTTGCTTGTTATTTTGCATATACACATTAAAAAACATGACCATAGTTGGTCCACAGATTGAAATGTAACCAGAGCTGTGTTGTTGCTATATTCAGTGTTTGTCTTCAGTGCCTCTTTGTACCTGTAGAGGGCAGCAAATTCCCCTATGATCAAACCCAAACCCCTGAGGACAAACCTTTGTCTGTTCAGTTAGGTCATCTGATAAGACACATGAAAAGAAAGACATGGCATTGTTTGACGAACACATTGATATAAGCAGAGTTCTCACACAGATCCTTTTTTTTTCTAAATTGTATTTTATTTTCTTTTAAAGACATATGTTTTAAAACAGCAATTGTAGAGAATAAATAAAGAAACATTATGTTTGTTTTTGTTTTTTTCTTACTTCCATAAGTACATTTATGTAATTAAAACCTCTATAAGTGTGTTCATTGTCTTGTAGACTGCAGGAATCATCTTTTTCTTTTCTTTTTTTTATACCCCTCCTAAATTTTAAAAAAGGAACATTTTAACATATTTACCCTTCGTCTGATTGAATACCAAATAAATTAAACATAAAAAAAAAGATAGAAAAAATTTCAGCCCTTCCTTCCCCTTTGTTAATCTGAAAAGTAGTGGCAGCAGAGAACCTTAACTCAGGACATTTTTAAGTCCTTTTTTTTTACCTCCATTTTTAAAACCAAGGTATGTACACCAAGAGGACATCAATTTCTCTTCCAGGTTAATTCCCCCATGTTTTTTTCTTTCTTCTTTAATTTACGTATAAATAATAAAACTAACTCTACATAACAATATTACCAATGGTAATCATACAGAATAGTATTTTCTTTTGCCTCTGAATGTAGACCGGCCTTCTGCTGACGCCATAGACCACAAATCACACTATACAGTAGAACCCTGTTCAGTAGAATAACATCAGTGATATGCTTTTTCTTAACATGTAGATCTTGTTGCCGACAATAGAGTATGTACATAGTATAAATGAATCCAGCTGTGGAATGATACAGTAGGGACTCGGGGAGCACTTCTGATACTGTAGGTTCTGACTCTGTAGACTGTAGCTGATATTACTGCTTTTCTCTTGTTGTTGGGTTGTTGTTTTTGAAGCGCATACACGTGACACTGCTTTTTGTGTTGCTCCTGTGCTATACGGTTGGTCAAACAACCAAAAAAAGGCTGGGACATCCCAAGTGGTTTTCCTTGATTGAACTCTTAGGTTTTCCTGGAGATAGAGAAGAGGAGAGAGAAAAAGAGAGAGAGAGAAAAGAGATCATAGGACATTTTAAAAAAAAAAAACAGATCACGTGAAACACAACACAAACATTTAACACTTTGGTAGTGGAGTGGTGTCTGCAATACACACTGCTTGCACTGATGCCTGGGGGGGGGGTCTCAGTAATCAACTAACGTCCATGCAACTCAAACAGCACCAGTTCTACGGCTGCAAGTGTGTGCACGTTCTTAGAAAATACTTCATATCCATTTTTGGCAGGCAAATCAATTCAGAACATGCATGGTAGGAATTCTGGCGGGGGGGAGTAAACCCTCCAAACGTTAGAAAGTAGTTGGGAATAATTTCATGTTTATTCTAATCATATTCAGAACCAGTAACCAAACTTCAGTTTGTCAGGAGTGTTTTTCAAATTATCCACCAGCTACACACTGGGCATCTGCAGGGACCACAATCAACTCGTAAGCTTTTTTTTGTTTGTTTTTTTAAAATAAATCTGAGCAGTGAATTTTAATCATAGGTCTCTTATGAAATCTACTGATTTGACTGAAAACCCCTTAACAAACAGCAATTAATGAAGAAGCAAATGTATGTTCGTAATTTAATAATAATTATAAGAAGAATATATAAGAATAATTTTATTGATTTCCAGAGGGAAATTCTTTTGTTACAAAGCTCCTGAATATGACTAAAAAAAGCAAACGAGAAGTATAAGAGTTGGCATAAAATATGAGTAAAATAAAATAAAAAATATACATTAAAAACTATATCACAATAAAGACGAGGATTGACCTGACATAAGGACACTGTATGTTAAGGGGTGATTAAAGTAAACTTAAATGTATGAATCTAGTCTTAAATGTATCCATTTATTACCATTGATTTATTCATTATCGTTGTTATTTTATGCTTCTTTTCAGCCTGAACATGATTTAAACCTTGTAAATATATTACATGGGAGTTTTTGATGAATATCAGAAGAAAACATGATAACTGAGTTGTTTCTACCTTTTAGACATGTTAATAACCTGCATATACCCTGTGCAAAAGACACATTTTCAATTTCTGGTTGTTTTCAAGGTGAATGTTTGTGTTATTTGATGATTTGAATATTTCCTGTGTTTATTTCTTATGCTTTTATTGATCCAGAATTCCTACAGAGGAGTGCAGTTCAGCAGCACGTGTCACAGGAACCAAACAGCTTTACCCAGAACCTTCTAGAATCAGGTTAGTGTCTCAGTTGGTACAACACACACACACACACGCACACACACATTTACTTATACGCACAAATAATATGCCTTCACATCTACTCAAAACAGTTGCGCAAATATAAATTCACAAAACTCTTGTGTCTGTCTCACACACAAACACACACAAAACCACACACACACACACACAGTCACTCATACAATAACCATATACAGGAGCAGTGTCAGTGTCACAAAAACCAAACAAAGTTCAGGCACAAAGTCACTTGGATTTGAGTCACAACCAAACAAAAAACCCTGCATCACCGGAAAACTACCACACCAACCAACTAAACAGAGGGAATATGTAAGAATGATAATCATGACAGACAACACAAAGCAACGCAATCAAAAACCAAACAGGTCTAATAAAAAAAGCAAAAACAGTATCCATTATTTGATGGACAACAGGTTGCTTTAGTTCTGAGCATAAAAGCTTCTTTTTTCTTTTTTTTCTTCTTACAAAAAGGCATGTCATGATAATCAGTTACTTACAAATGCTGAGGTAAAGTGACAGTTATTGATCAGTGTTTGTAAGGATTAAAAACCAGGACAAAATAATAAGAGGAAACTCACAAAGCACCAAACACAGTTCATGGTCGCCACAGTAACCCGCCATGCAGGTGAGCATGGTGAATCAAGGCAACGGCCCAAAATAAAAATTGCTAATGGCAACCATCACAGGCAATATCGCCACAGCAACCAACACAGGCCAATTAACTTACAACGCAGTGAGAAGGAAGGGGGGAGGTTTTAGTGGTTGCTTGGCAACCGTAGCCATAGCGACGCACGTCTCCACGATATATGTGTGGACGGGGACAGTCTTGAGAGTGATGTGATGGTTTGTTTTGTTTTGGGGTTTTTTCAGGAAAAATGGCATATGGCACAGCACAAAAACAATAAATGAAAAGTGAAACATAAAATTAATGACGGACAGTAGTTTGGGGCATTCAAGCCTGTGACAAAACACTGGTTAGACACATCAGATCCAAGTCAAAGGTTAATTCTCACTCAAACTGTCCCTACGTACTGAGCAAAAGAAAAGAAAAAAACAACACATGTATCTTTTAGTCCTTCTAAAGCATTTTAAACGAAGCATATTGCAGTAAAGTCAATGTACTGTAGGTTTACTGACTTCTCCAGTTCCACATGAAAGACAGCTGTTTATCTACTGATGCCCCAGTTACATCCACTCTGTCTGTCTAACCTCCAGGACACATTTCCTAGCTGTCTATCATTTCCTCCCAGACTCCTCCCTGTCAGTAATTATTTAACACGTACCTCATTCAGTAAGGCCTGTTGGCATCCTTGGGCCTTTTCAGCTGCACCTTCAGTCTCTTCATGCCGATCTGGAAGCCGTTCATGGCCTGGATTGCAGTCTGGGCACTGGACGGGTTGTCAAAGCTCACAAAACCTGAGCGATGAAAAAAAGAAGAAAATAATTCAATTAACCCAGCAGCAGCAACAGATGTACGTATATTTAACCCTTAGTGCTCACGCAGCACCCTTGGTGAATTGCACTGGGAATAACACGTCCTTATATGGACATCCTGGGGTGTCTACGTGTGTTTTCCATGTTGTTGTTCCATGCGTTGTTGAGTCAAAGTTATGATTCACGAATTTCACAAATTCAATCTGATTTTAAAAATATTTTAGTACTTTTTGCTCAGGGGTGTTTATTATAGTTGGTGAACATGTTCAAAATAATCACGTCATCAGATTGCCTACAGGTTGTGCTGAAAAAGAGGATGTACTTCACTCCATATTGCACATTCTTATAGCTTCTGTATCCATTTAAAAAAAATAATGTGTCCTCAGGGTTAATGGGAAAAACAAGCCTTTTATTAAACTGAACACACGTAGATTTAAGATTTCCTATGTGCAAACAAAGGCTTATTTTCCTCAAATGTGGTTCACAAATGTAATAAAATCTGCATTAATACCCTTACTACACTAATCCATTATTAAGATGCTGATTAAAGAGCACGATTGTTGCACGGTGACTGGTCACAATTAAAGGTCACTCCTTCTTTCGTGCAACGCGACGCCACAGACGTCACATGTCTGTCCGGCAACTTCACAAAGTCAATGAGGAGGAGTGTGCTAATATTCCACAGGCAATAATCAATAACCACAATAATCCAGTTCTCTGCAAGTCCAGTGCCCAGTAAAGTAGTTTCTTTAAGGTAAGTGGATGAATTATTGTAGTGAAGGAGTAGTTGCTCACTAAAATACACACTTGTGAACCAGATCTGATAGAAATAAGCCCTTTGTTTGGAAATAGGAAATCTTACATCTTACACAGGAAATTGCTCAAAAGTAAAAAAAATAAATAAATAACCATCACGGCCGTGACCATTTTCCATTGTGACTCACCAAAGCATTTGCTCTGGTTGGTGGCGCGGTCAACAAACACCTTTGCAGAGATGACGTTTCCGAAGGGCAGGAACATCTGCAGTATCTCAGAGTCAGTGAACTCCTGCGGCAGGTGGTAGATGAAGATGTTACAGCCTTCAGGCCCTGGACACGAGGGCAGGAGAGAGAGACAGAGGGAGAGAGCGAGACAAGGACACGGGAGACATGTGACAAGACAAGACAGCACGAGTCAGAGGACGAGGGGAATCGGCAGAGTTTGGCACATACCTGTGTACATAGTATGTGTATAAATTACACAATGAGCAACTGTGATTTATTTATATTCTGTGGAGATTATAGAGTGTGGGTCCATTAGAATATGTATATGAGAACCACACCTAGAAGTATATTCACGCCTTTAAAAAAAAAAAAAAAGACATTATAAAATGTTGATTAACATATACAATGGTAATACAGTATGTAAATATGGATAGATTAAAAAATGATATAAAACCGCTTGTTATACTCAGAGATTTGTTTTTTTTTACTTGAAAATGTGGTTGATAAGAACCAGAACTACAAAACCAAAACAGAGGAAAAGAATTAAGCACGACGTTAAATCAAATTAGATACAGCCAGGAGAGCAGTTTTGCCTCCTTCCCAGCCTTTATGTTAGGATAATTGTCTCCTGGGTCAAAATAAACACTCACCAAACAAACATGAGTCATCAGTCTCTCATCTAATCACAGCTGTACTGTACACTGTACGCGGTGAAACGTGCACGCTTACCTTCCCGCTGCTGCAGTTGCTGCGGCTGCTGCGGCTGCTGAGCCACCAGCGTGGGCTGGTGGGGGAACGGCTGTCCCACCAGGCTGTAGGCAGCCGGGTAGGCGGCTGACGGAGAGGAGGAACAGGTGAACACAGATCAGCGAGCGGTGAGCCACTGCCAGCTTATCACTTTACACTTAACACGACAACATCTGACAGAGCTGCTTTCCCCACCCACTGACGTGTTTGCATGTAGTTTGTAATGTAGTGACTCATTCTATACAGAGACACGCGTTATTCACATGTTGTTATATATGCGCATGTGTGCATGTTATGAAGATTTATCTGCTGTTTTCCGACACGAGGTCAAATTATATATGAAATTAAATCTGCTTCCTTTTCTGCCTCTGTTTGGTCTTTGTGAGCAGAAACAATGTCACACTATTTGAATGTTGAGTCCTTCAGGCTCTGTCAAGCAACACTATCAGACCTGACTGTGGGGAGCTGTGTATACAGCTTGTTGGGGCGACGGTAGCTCAGTGGTAGAGCGAGTTGTCTTTCAACTCGAAGGTTAGGGGTTTGATTCCCGGCTCCACTTGTCTACATGCCGATGTGTCCTTGGGCAAGACACTTAACCCTTAATGTTGCTCCTGGTGAAAATGCGCTGCACATGTATGAAAGTGTGTGTGAATGGGTGCATGGCAAAGCTGTCGTATAAAGCAGCTTTGAGTGGTCATCAAGACTAGAAAGGTGCCATATAAATATAGACCATTTACAGGTCTGAAGGCGGGGACAAGAGACATTTATCCCATAAACCTGCTTAACGACCGGGTTTTTTGAGCAGTAGAATTCACTCCTGAAACTTTTAATGTACATTTATTTGTGCATACTGTGTTATTTGCCAACTGATGTGCAGTCCTGTTGCCTAGCGCTTTTCTAGTCTTGATGACCACTCAAAGCGCGCTTTTCTATCCCTATCCCCTAAACGTCTTGCCCAAGGACACTAGCGGAGCCGGGAATCGAACCCACAACCTTCAAGTGGAAAGACAACCCGTTCTACCACTGAGCTACCGTCGCCCGTACTGTACGTACTTAACAGTACTACTCAAGTCTCTGAGCCTTGCACCTTAAAAACGGAGGAAGCTAAATGGAATGCAGCCATCGTTGATATGATTGTTAACACCTGTGCTTGTCCTTCTGTGATCTGTCCATTTAAAACAGGGCCATAGCAGCAGGAAGCCAGGTCGGTGGCAACACATTTTCATGTATTAAAGTCAGTTTACTTGACACTTTTTAACAGAACACCTCTGATATAATTAGTGTGGAGGCTGTGAGGCTCACCTGTGTAGTGCTGCATGCCTGTGTAGGCCTGTTGTAGAGGATCCAGGACAGGACTCTGAGCTGTGACACAGGAAATACATCGTCAACAACCGTTAAATCACACATACACACACACACACGCAGGTTTGTGCAGCTCTTCTTCTTTGCACACTGCATTGCCTTCCATTCATTTGCAGCCTGAACAACACATTAACCTAACCATAACCATGACCAGTTAATGCCTAACCAGAACCTCAATCTAACCACAGCTGCCAACTTATACAGTTACGCATAAATGGGGTTCTGCCTCATTAGGACCAGGTTTTTTGCCTCCATGAGGACTACTAGTCCTGACAAGGTCAGTGTTTATGCCAGAAGAGGTCCTAAATAGGTAAGAAATACAAGGGGACACACACACACACACTCCTTAATCCTGTTATTTGGAGCACATCAGCACGCTCCAAATAATATTCAGTGCTTTCGTTTCATATAATTTCCTCTCAATCACACCCTCGCTGTTCAACATCACAACGGGAAGCCTGCGAGTCTGTGGAGGAATATTTGTTTGTTTTTTTGTTTATTTTGATATTTGATACTTTAGGATGTGATAACTGTACTTTGGTAGGCATGAATTCCGTTAGTGTAGAGAGCTTCGGTTGCTGATTGGCCGTTGGGCGGAGCTGGCACAGAGGGGTAGCTGTTCAACGCAATGGGCGGAGGCAGAGCGGGAACAGGCGTGGCTGCCATGGAGGGTGGAGTGCTGGTACCTGCAAATCAGTTTAGCGAAAAATGTTGTTTAAATTTCCACTTCTATAACAATTGAATTTGTTTATGATTGAACGGTTAAGTAGAAACTTGTGATGACTTTTGACTTTTGAAACTTTTCATTATATTGGCCATGACTCTCAACTGTGATCCACACTTAACACTGATATTACACTGTAGACAGCAAGGATCGGAAATTAAAAAACAAATCAGGAAAGACTTTTGTTGCACTCCTAAAGGTTGACTGATAAATCATCCAAGCAGATATTTGTTTATACACAGGATACAAAAGAGCAGCTCCGCACACTGTTGAGCCTTTATTGCTTTGTTAAATTAAGACCATTATTTGGCAGCACAACAGTGTGTGGACCTCCTCTTTGTTTTATTCTGTAGCTCTGGTTGCTCCTGTATGCTTTGACTGGATGTGCACAGAGACAGTTCCTATTCGTAACATTGGTTGAAAAGTAAGGAAACATTCAGATGTTTGAGATACTTTAAGTCAAATGTAAAGCACCGTCACCACGTTTGTTTATGCGTTTATGTAAATGAAAACAGACCAACATCAAGACTGAAAAACAGCTTCAAACATCAGCTGGGATTAAATCAAAATGATCAAACTGCATGCAGGATACATGGCACTCTAACTCAACAGCCATCTCACCTATTCCGTACACTGCAAACGTGGGTTTTTAAGAAAGAAAAAAAGGGCATTGTTTTTTAGAAAATTGTACTAGCATCCCTCAT
This sequence comes from Solea solea, assembly GCF_958295425.1. NCBI lineage: Eukaryota > Metazoa > Chordata > Actinopteri > Pleuronectiformes > Soleidae > Solea > Solea solea. The sequence continues at coordinate 16,403,970 of NC_081153.1, forward strand.
TGCTCCACAGGCACAGATGTGTGCCGTCCACTGCTCCTTGCGCCTGGTTTCAGTGTCCACTACAGGTGTGTAATAAGGATGGTTTGAATGTAGAAGTAAAACTCTCTGTTGCTGATTGATGTGTGCACAAATAAGAAACGCTAAGCTATGAATTCTTAAAAATCAGACCACACATTTGAAGTACACTTTTCTTACGTGTCAGAATGTCTTTAATTGAGAAAAACACAACTTTCAGTTTTGTTTTTGGTCTGTTTTTTTCTACATGTAAGGAACATTACCCAATTACACAAATAATAATGTCAAATTTTAAATCAGTTTTAGGATATTTGGCTTATTTCTAGTCGGGCTGTTCCTTTTAAAAATACAAGCTAACATGGCGAACACCATTGCAGTCTGAAGGGAAAAAACCCCACATAATATGTTTGTTATTTTGTCCTCTTGGTCCACCTCTCCTTGTGTAACTGTCCTCATATTTCAGGTGGAAATCTAATCAAGGCCGGCTGGAGCCAGACATCTCTGCCTCTCATTACCTGAGGAGGGGGTGATGGATGCAATCGGCGTGGCAATGATGCTGCTGGGGTTGAGGGCAGCGAGCTGCTGCATCTGAACCGCCGCCACCGTGGCAACAGGAGAGAGGTAGGCCGACTGTGCCACCAGGGCCTGCTGCTGCATCAGCTGGAGGACAGAGAGCGAGCGAGAGAGAAAGGATGTGATTGAAAGGAGACAAAAGGGTTTTCTGAGTTTGTTTTTGTGAGTGTGCGCCATAAGTGCATGTTTTCTTGAATCTAATCTCGGGGTGGAGCAAAAATGACTCAACATCGGACATTTAGTAAGTGATTTCTGTGGATTAAAAGCACAGGCAGACACACTCTGTCCCCAAATTTCATTATTAATGAGCCTGAATAAAAACAAAAACAAAACAAAACAAAGGTTTTATATAACTGCAGTGATTCCAGACAGAGCTCAATTAGAAGTCACTTTAAATTTGAAGGCCACGTCTCTTTATGCTGCTACATAACACAGCGTGACCGTCCTCGGTGACCTTCTCTGTTTGTGCAAACGAGTGCGGACGCTTCACGGTATTTATAATCAAGTCAAGGTAATGATCTGTCTTCAGATCGTGTAGCACGTTCCAGCTCGAAACTGTGAAGGTAAAAAAGAACTGACTACACTGTACGCCATTTATCATTTTTAGATTTTAGCTCAAGTTTAAGTAAGGGACAGCGATTTTGTGCACACGTGCAAAGTGAAAATGCTGTCAGGCCTCTGTAAGCATCACAAACTGTTAATGAGCCAAATCTAAAACCATTTGCACTAAATGGTCAATTAGCAAAGACAAGATCAGTATTGTCATCTAGTTTGACATTAACATTCGTGTGTTTGCAAAAATATCACAGTGAATTATAAAAAGCTAAAGGGTGTTTACTTTATGACATAATTGATGGCACTCGAAATAACGTCAGAGAGAGAAGAAAGAAAAGAGAGCAGAGAGGAAAGACAGGAGGCACGCATAGAAACAAACTAAAAAGAAACCAAAATGTTATTTATATGTGTGTGTGTGTGTGTGTGTGTGCGTTCCTCACAGCCTGTGTGTAGGCATTGTATGCCCCGAGGTGCAGGGTCATGGGACTGATGACGCCCAGCTGAGAGGCCACCTGCTGCATCCGCCTGAGCCCTCGCTCCTTCTCCGTATCTGCAAACTTTACCACCAGACTGGATGAGGCGCCCTGTGGAGGCAACGTGGAACATTTTCAAATCATCACCAAAAAAAAGAACAACACATCACCACTTAGTGTGAGGATAACATGGGTAATGATGCATGTGTTGTCCTGGTAATGTAGAATGTCCAAGAGGCAGATTATTTTTATCGTAATTGCCTCCAACAATGTTTGCTCCTGACGATCTTCTCTTCATTAGTTTTTCACAACCAGACAAAAATAAAGCTGAAATTACATCAGAATGTAAATATATCATTTCCACATCAAGCACTTTTTTTTTTCCTTATCAGATTGTATGATGAGGAGATTAAGCATCTCCATCCAAAAAAACAAACAAACAAATAACAGAAGGACTCGAATGGATCTACAAAGTTCCTAAATTTCCTAAATGCAACAAACTATAGTTTATTTATATACAAATATAAAACTTATTACATGATGCACTCTCTATTTCATGGGTCAAAAAGGTTTTGGAGCTCTGGATAAAATATAAGTGGAGAGGGGTCAAAAATGGCTCTTGTGATTCTCGAGGGAGAATATGGGAATAGGGAATATTTTATGTTTTACACGTGTCCTCACTAAGACTGCTCTACTAAATGTGTTTGTGTGTGTGTGTCCAGGTATTACTGATGTTGTGGGGACCTAAACCTGTTTACACAGTCACATTATGGGGACTTGTCTTCCTTGTGGGGACAAAAAAAATCCCCATAATGTAAATTATTACATTTTAAGGTGAAGATATGTTTTAAGGTAAGGTTGAGATTAAGGTTATAGTCAGGATTAGGATTAGGCCAGTAGTAATTGTGGTTAAGGGTTAGAGTAAATCTCCAGGAAATGAATGTAAATCAATGCAATGTCCCCTCAAGTCATGAATGTCGAACATGTGTGAGTGTGTGTGTGGAGGTGGGGGACAAAAATGAGAAGCAGTGACTATAAGATGAGTCACAATGTTGAGTGACTAAATGCCTGGATTTGGAGCAGCTGCGTGTGTCTATATTTGAATTCATGTGTAACCACATGTCTGTGTAGTTGGTGTATGTGCACGTGTGCGTCTATCCTTGTGTGTGTGTGTGTTTGTGTAGTGGGGACTCACAGGTAAAGTACGACTCCCATGCAGAGTGTTGATGGCCGCCTGGGCCTCTGCATTGCTGTGGAACTTTACGAATGCACACCCTACATAAAATGACACACCATTAAAACATGGCCTCACACAATCACACACAAACACATGCACACACACACACACACACACACACACACACACACACACACACACACACACACAATCTGAAAAAAATGACTTTGCTTTAAAAATACATTAGGAGCCGTCTTACATCTAGCGCTTCATCAGTTATTGAGGCATCATTAAACATGGTCCACAAAACATTCATTGCTTCATCAATCACAGCCCGTAAACCTCCAAACGCATCATTAGCCATGACCCATAAAACCTATTGCACCATTAGTCATGCCTCACACAGCGCACGCAGAAAAAACTAGCATCTGTGTTTGAACTGTCGCCGGATTTTGATTTACATGGCAAATATTATTAGCAGTGTTGTCAGTGACAATAATAATTTGCATTCACATGGCGGTGGCGTGTTGCAGGTCTGACTCTCAAAGACACAAATACACACAAGTGTCCGAGTCACATTTAAACTCATCAGGCAAACTCCCACTTACAATCTTTAGAGAAGTTGAAAAGCTTGAGACACAGGTGTTTTAGGAAATATATTGGGCTAGTGAAGCTTGTAAATGTGAATTTAGTGCTTTGAAATTGATTGGGTTTTGGCAGTTGAATGACTCTGTGTAAATCAATTAAGATGATGAGTTAAATTTTATTGCATCCATTTAAAGTGAAACACATCGCTAACAGGACGTTTAGCATACATACTGTATACTACACATAATCAGAGGATGAGGCTGTTTTGGATGTACAACCTTTCACTATATGAAATATTTGAAAGGCTTGTACAAAAATGTACAATTTATATAATGAGTAATGTTGTTGTCCTGATTTGGGGCCAAATTATTTTACTCATCGTGCTTTTATCCCGTGTCGTGCTTCACTTTTAATACTGATACCGATACTGATATCACAAACTCAAGTATCTACCAATACTAGCTCAATACAGGGTTTGTGAAGCTGTTAACAGTCACTTCAAACACACAATTCTCCAACTGTGTAATAAATATCGTTCTCCCAAGAAAGGAGAAATAAAATTCCCAAACATGACTCAGCTAAAATGCTTTTGCTGATTTTTATTTCCAATCCAGCGATTTTGACCAGTATCAGACCGATACAGGTGCTGTAATCATGCTTAATCTGTGTTTAAAAAGGCTGTTGTGTTGCTGTATGTTGTATTAAAGCTTAGTTTATTTGGTATTTCTCTGTTACCTTTGCTGGTGCCGTCAGGCCCGCGGAGCACCGTGCACTCCTCTATGCTGCCGAACGGCTCGAACATCTTTCTCACATCGGTGTCCGTCTGCTGTTTTCCCAGCATGCCCACAAACAGCTTCCTGTCTTCTAAGGGGAAGGAGATTAACCAAGAATGGAAGAGAGAGAGAACAGGACGATGTGAATGACATTAAAAAAGGGCAGTGATGATTTATTGGGGGGGGGAGTGCCATGTCACCGTCATAGTACATGCAAGAATAATAAAGCAGCAACAGTGTGACATGCAGTTACAGGGCAGGGTGGATGTCAGCCTGTCATACTTTACAGCACCACCAGAGTGCAGTAACATGAACATGTCGACAAAACACTGGCAGCATCTGGCGCTGACTCAAATGTTTGTCACCCTGTGTGTTGTCAGCGGAGCTGCGCCGTCTGTCCACGTCTGTGACGTATCAGAGCAGCGTCTCCGGCGTGTTTGAACCCACTCACTATCAATGTGCACATGTTACCACTACATGTACAGCAGACCTCTCAGAGGAAAAACACACACACACACACACACACAGAGAAGGCAGTGAGTGTATGGAAATCTGCCACAGTGATCATGTTGTTGTCTGACTTACATCATGCAAATGCAGGAGAAGGTAGTGGCTGTGGCTGTGTTAAACACTCAAAGATCTGAGTCTGTTCGCCCAGTAACACGTTGACTTTTGGGATCAGGCAGCACAGTAATTCAGCCTTCATTCATTTTGTTATTTACACCTGCTCTTTTTCTATTGTGACATGTCAAAAATGTCCCTTTTCCATGTCCTCTAACACAAATTAGAACAAAGACAAAAACCTTGCATGTGTGGAGTAGCTTTTTTCACATTCCCAATGAATTCTTAGACCTTACTTAAGGTGACTAAACCTACCAACGTGAGTCTAATAATGTTCAAACTCATGATGAATCATTATGTTGGTGTTGTGGCAGAAGACTGTGAAACCCTTGTAGCCATTTAAGCGAGATGCTTCGTAGATCTTGAGATTGTGAGATTGTTGTCATATTTTCAGATCTAAAACTGACTCTTGAAATTGTAGTTTTAGATTAGCATTGATTTGTTGGAGGGGTGTGTGGTTTTTGTAAGTCAATATGTTGTTTTTATTGCAGGGGATGTTCCTCAACTGATATTCAATTTGAGTCGCTCAAAAGGGCCTGAAAGTAGCTAAAAACAAAATGAACACACAGTACAACAGACACCATACAACAAGTTGTGTGAGTAAGTTAACATTCACAGTGGTTGCTGCGGTTCTGTTTGAGTTGGTGTTGTGTGTCTGAGTGGTGGACACGTGTCTCTTACCCCCTCTGCTCTCACTGTCAGCTGGCTTCACTTGGATCGGACGGTTCATCTGGAAAGACAAGAGGCGACATGGCACATTAAGTTTAAATACAGGGTGTATATGTAGTTGTTATGCCCCTCCCCCCCTGTCCAAAAAAAGCAATTTAAATCGTTGGCAGCGGTTTGCATTTTATAGAAATGTGGCTATTATTTTATTTTTTTAAATGGCATCTATTATTGCTGTAATGTGACAAAGTAGTGACACGTATGCATGATTGTGCCTTCAGCATGATGTGCTTCATCCTCTACCATTTTTTTCTGCCTACTACCCTACTCCGGCAAAACCACACCTGACACTGATATTTGGGATATTACATTCACAGTGTCATACAGTCTCTTTCTCTCGTTCTCTCTCCACCTCTTCTCTCTCTAATACTGCTGCCTACCGCTCCTTCTGCCCCCTATCAGACAAAACACACCCATTCGGGATTGGGGAAGTGATAAGATTAAGAACACTCGCCGGCTAATCTGGATTACAGAAGCATGCAGCATCAGAGTGGTGAGAGATTCAGAGAGGCAGAAACAGGGTCTAGAAATACACACACACACACACAAATATACATTTATATATAAGAAATAATAAAAGAATGACAAAGAAAAAGAATTCATCAAAAGACAAGCTGTTGAAATCCCCCCCCCTCCCTTCTCCCCCTCACTTCTTCACATTCATCCTCCTATTTACTCAGAGCACAGCCCTTATATTAAAATGTGCGCCTCAGCCTTTAAAATGTAAAGAGCACGAAGAAACAGTGAAAAGAGGCATTGAATGGAATCAAGAAAAGAATGAAGAAAAGAGGGAAAAAAAGGGAGAAGGGTGGGATTGAGAGGGATTGAGGAGGAAAGGAGCATATGGAGGAAAGGATGGAGGTGGGGGGATGTGTGTGTGTGTGTGTGTGTGTGAGGGAGCGGGTGGAGGAGGTAGGTGAGGTGAGGTGAGACAGCAGCAGAGTGACACTCTGTTAACTGTGGCTTAATGAAGGTCTTAATTATGGAGCCGGTGACATTTCAGCCAGTCACTGTTCCTGTGTCAGTGATTGATCTGCTGTGATTGGTCACCAGGAGACACTATTGATCGAGGGGGTGGGGGGAGCGGTCGCGCTCCGCTCCGACAGGGACGGGACCACATTCACAAACACTGCCGTCTCTGCGCCCGCGACCTCGCTGAAGCGGCAGATGAAATATCCCCCACGCCCCCCCCACCCACCAACACCTGCTGCGGTGGCCTCCTGTGTCGCCTCACTCAGAGCGGCCAATTGATTGCACCAATTAACAGGGTGATAGAGGAGACGCAGGGGCAAAGTCTCAAAACCATATTCCAATCACTCAAGCAAATGGGGGGCCTGATCATGCAATTACCGAACACTCATTTTTAGTTGAAATGATACTTTTAAGTTCTGCCCTTGCATCAAATTAGATGTAAATTATTATCGGCCCTGAGAGAGCGTTGACATCCTAAAATGAATGCACTGTCAGGTCTTAACAAATTTCACCTGTTATTGTAATCATTGCTTCTTTTTTGTCCCCGCTTTCACCTCTCATGCTATTTGTATACACAAGACATCAATCACAGTATTAATCACCACTAAACAATACTATACATTTATTCAAAACATCTGCTAATGAAATTAGATTGAGGACATGCAGACATCCAATACCGGGTCTTTTTAATGCACTCTCTATGTTTTATGGCCCTTTCAGTAGAGATAAATAATAACTATCGGCCTGTGATTACTATTTAACATTTACATCCTGCTTTCTCAGCTTTTTATTCACTATATTTAAAAGAAGTGTTCCTCGTTTCGTAAATACATGTGTTCTAAGGATGGAAAGAACAGACAATAATTGTAAAATAAGTATATAAGGATACTAATAATAAACTAAATAATACATTTTAATTTAATATTCGTCGACCTCTACATGTGGTCATACACAACAAAGGATCTAATCTAATATTTTAAACACCTTTCCATGCAGGGTTTTTATAGATAATGTAGTACAAACACATGAAAGCTACATTTACTCGGTAGAACATCTTTAGAAAACACTGAGAACAGGACCTTGGTGTCCTTGGTGGCTGCGTGTGTACATGCAACAAAGTCTGCAGATCTACAATAAAACCTCACTCAGTTGTTGCCGCTCTAACACAAAGATAAAGGATAATTTATTGGGAAATATCTAGCGCTTTGAGGCAGTGGTTTCATATGACATCCTGCGCCAATCCCATGTTTGAATGACGCCTGTAAAAAAAAACCCATGGCCCCTATTTCAGAGCAGGAAGACAAACGGTGAAGGCCGTGGTGGCGGTGATAAGGAGAGGAGCAGCAGATGGCTCAGGAGATGGGAATTAGAATATACAAGAGGGAAAACAGTGCGAAGTGGAGGCATCAAGGCTGTGCCACTTCACATCAGCACGGCAACCGGACCCACTGCTCTGACGAAAGACCACGCTCGTATGGCCATCGTCATGACAACCCCGCTGATGAGAACCCCACATCAGGAAAACAAGGATGCTCTGAACGCTGTGCAGAGGAGACGGGGCTGCAAAACAAATGAGGAGGACAAAGAGTGCTTCTAGGTCGAGAGATAGAAGGATTAGACGTTTGAGGGAGGGAGGGGGGCAAGGAGGTGAAAAAAAGAAAGAAAAAAGAAAGACACCCAAGAAAAAAAAGGGGGATGATGGAGGGAGCGTTCGCGCCTGTTGAATGTTGGCGCTGCCTGAAGAGCAGATGCAGAAGCAGGGAGGAAAATATCTCCCTCCTAAGCCTAAACCACTAACAAACACTTTACAGTAATTTGCTCTCTCCCCTCCTCCTCCTGTTGCTCTCCTCCCTCCCCTTTCTCTTTCGGGCTTGTTTACAAAAACAGTCGCACACTGTGAACAGACAACGCACAGGCACAACCTGCCTGATCAACAGCCCATTTTATCACTGTGTCTCTGCTGTTTGATTTCCTCCTCTCCCTCTGTGATCCATCTCTGAACACACAGCACAGATATTATAAAAAAAGCGCCACCTTTAGACTAAACACACATCCGTTATAACCACAGACACACACACACACACACGCTCTCTCTCTCTCTCTCTTTGCTCCTGTCGGTCACAGCAACACATCCACACATACTTAATCTTTTCTCTCCGTGATGCCACAGGGGATTTTGCAAGGATTATGAGATATTAAATCCATAGATTATCCAATCAAATCACAGCTCGACCCCTTCACCATAATGCATCACCCCCCCACCCCCCACCCCCCAGTGCCATCAACGTCCATATACACTGAGAGGAAGTCACTCCAGTGTAAATGCATTTTCTTACAGCAACAGAACGTGCCATTTAAAGTGAGTCAAGCATATTGATGACAGAATATTTTTTCTCCCCTTTTGGTTACAACCTGTAGAGTTAATGATAATCTCTGTGCTCTCAGCTCAACACAACCAGCGATGTCAGGTCTCTATAGCAGCGTGCTGCTGTGTGAGGTTGACACATTTCTTGTCGTGTGTGTTTTCCACTCCCAATTTCCATCCATTTCTCGTGTCTGCCCTGAAAAGCGGGCGACGCTGAATGGCAAATTTATCAGCAGAGACCATCTCTCCTGCTCTTTCAACAACGTTTACAGCAGAGAGAGTTGGAGGTCTGTGTGTGTGTGTGTGTGTGTGTGTGTATTTAATGGAGGGGGGGGCACAAAGACAATCTACCATCTTTGCCTCCCCTCTGCTCCATCACACAGCGCTGGTCATTGCATCGTGCCGGTCGCCAAGCAACCTGGCATCCCTCATCCCAGCCGTCTCCAGGCAACGAGACCTGCGACCGTAATCAACCTGCCACCTCCCGCCTCCCCCTACCCACCGCTCCCCCCCTCTCTCCGCCCTGTTCTGCTCCTCTCCATTCTCTGTTGCTTTCGCTTCTCGCTTCTCCATCACAAATGCACTTACGCTGGGACACACTTGTGAATTCACCTGGGGGGGAAAAGAAGAAGCACAGGTGGAAATTGGTATATTCACAGGCCAAAAAAAGATAAAAAAGAGAGAGAGAGAGAGAGAGAGAGATATGAACAGAACTGTACGATTGTGAGTCGAAACAATAGCGGAGACGGGGACGAAAGAAAGCAGAGATGCATTTATACGGAATGTTCGTGTTGCCACACGTGGATGCACACACAGATGCGCACACACATGGGTGGGTAAGCACACAAAGCAGAGAGAAACTCTACCGTCTCCTGAAAGCAGACAGTTACTGAATCAATCAAACACAAACAGACTGACAGCACATGGCTTGTACAGTTCAATAATATTTAATCAATGATCCTGTCTTTAGTGTCAAAGCTGCTTCCCAATATTGTCTCCCACTAAAACACTGTTCAATAGTCTGTCCAGCATCAGGACCAACCTGACATTTAGCTTCTTCTTCTTTCTTTATTTTCAGACAGCAACAACAGGCATCCCTCAAAGTGGAGAAACGGAATATCAAAGAGTAGATTTCTTACAACAGTGGAGTCAACTCTCAATTGTTTTGTTTCTTCTGGCTCTTAAATATTCATGTCAAGTGTTGTTTGACTCGACTCAGTGGAGCAGAGGGGAAAAAGAACTGAATCACGGACATCGCTCAGCGTGTGTGAGTGTGTGTGTGTGTGTGTGTGTCCAGATTGTCCCACTTTTGATTCCACTCATTTTATTTGTGTTTCACACACTTTGACCACTGCAGTGCAGTGTATGCATGCTTACGCCATGACTTGCAACAGAGTTCGAGGAGCATGATGAGTTTTGTGGCATCCTCTTTCCACTTTGTGTGCATTCGCCTACCATATGCAAGGTACACACACACACACACACACACATACACAAACACACCAACCCCCAAAACACTCAATTTCTCAGAGACAGATGTCTGTATTTAAGCTGATAAACACGCTGCATCAATGCACCTCCAACCCCCTTCACCCTCACCACCACCCACTGTTCATTATGTCAAACTTTCATTCATCTCTTCCTGCCCTCCCCCACCCTCAATCATAGTCCCACCCCTCCTTCATTTATCCAATTTCTCTCACATTCACACCCATTTACCACGTCTGTAAATCTAATCTGCATTCATCATTACAGTCCCCCCAGAGTGACGTACGAAGAACAGGCCCTTTTTTTTTGTCGTCAGTCAGTGCGGCCGGTCCTGCATCGTCCCGATTGTGTGTTGATATGCATGAATTATGCAAATGAATCAATGCCAGATACATTCATCAAGTGAGCACATACGCCGTGAGGCGCACTAATTGCTATCATCCTCATCATCGCTGCAACTGAGTGACGGCGACATACAGGCGGTATATTATATGTAGAAGCCCTGATTTATTTTCAGGTACATAACAGAACATGTTCACTGTGGCCCCGTAAGAAAATCTGAGCTTCTACTTTGTGTTATCCGCATATTTTTTGGCTTGTTACATGTGAAATAATTTTTTTTTTGACCTACTTATCAGTGTTTCATATTAAAAAGGGACAAGGATTGAATAAATCTACACTCCAAAAGAAGACTATAAACCACCCTGGAACTGATCATAAGCCCCCATGTGTCAGCTGAATGTTTACTCAGACATTAAAGGCACAAATTACAACATTCTGGCAACTTCCCATCTCATATCCTGCATAAAAAGCCCTGGCTATATTTAGCATATGCATTATTTCAGACTATTGATAAAAACCGCTCTGCTCCGCCTGGGTCCTTATGGCTGAGCAAATGTCAAGCTTAGTCAGATGTTCCACTCACAGAGGGATCTTTCCTCTTATATAGGCAGCTTAAACACAGAAGGCCTCGCGGCACAGATTTCACTCTCTCTCTCTGACACACACACACACACACACACACATGCTCGCTCTCTCTCTCACTGAGAGCAGATAGTGAATAAATAAACCACAGGAGGAGCTCATGATAAACCCAACAACTTCCATCCATCCATGCATCTGTACGTCCATGTCCGTGGATGTGGACTCGCCACAAAAAAAACACATGCACGCAAAAGCAAACAGACAGTTAGGCTGTGCACACACACACACACACACGCACACAAAAGCACACACTCGTCATTAAACCCTGTTAGTGTGAACACCTGCCCTCCCTTCCCCCGCTGCAAATGCAAATACACACCAAACATACACACACACACACACACACACAGATATAGGTCTATCTCACTTGGGCACAGTCACATTATTAAATAGTTATTGCATATAAAATATTAACAGTGAGGCATTGTTGCAAATATTAATTCAAGTATAAGTGAGTGTTGATGAGGAGCAATTTATTGTGTTTCTGTTCATGCTAATGTGAGTTGTAGCACAGCAACTTATTGACTGAGTAAAGAAAACCTTTATATTTTAGGTGGTAAAATGTTTGTATTTTACAAGTGTGATTTTTATAGTGACAGTTTGTCACATAGGGCTATATATTATGTTCTAATACAAAGCTGTTAGCTTAGCATTAGATAGAGCTAACAAACAATGGAGCTAACAGCTTAGCTTCATAGGGGTATGGGCTTGTTGTGGTGGAGGAAGGCTTTTTTCTTCCTGTTTATGCTCTTTATGCTAAGCTAACTTCATATCTGTCGTCCAGACACAAGCGTGGAGTCAATTCTCTCATTAAAAAAATCTGAGCAATAAGCATTTAACCACAAATGTCAAATCTCCATTATTGTTCTTAGCATTTGGTCTGTAAAATGTCAGTTTCACTTGTCCTTGACATCTTAAAATGTCTTTCTTTGTCTGAGCGACGGTGCAAGACCAGAATATATCAATTTATCATCATACAATCCTCAGAAAATCATACAAAAAGAGTGAGTTTTAGCAATCGGCTCTTTTTCTTTCTTTTTCTGAAAAATAACGACAGATTCTTTTCTCCTTTTTTGTGAATACGGCTCGACTGACCCTCAACGAGAAGCTGCATCATGACTCAAACATTCAGCTCATTCAACAAAGTTATTGTGTTAAAGAGTCACATCAGCTGACCGTGTAGAGCTGGACAACACAACCTGAGACAGCACAGATATAAAGAGAAAACAGAGAGTGGAGATGACGGAGCTAGATGTCTTCGCAGAGCAGAATGAGAATAGAACTCACTACATGAATGTTTTTTTTTCTCTTCACAACCCCCTATTTTCACACATCCTCTCAGAAACTGTTTAACTGTTCCTGCCTTGTTTCTCTCCTTTTTTTTTCAAACGCATAATTCTCTCACTTTCTTTCCTCGCGTTCAGCTTTTGACACCGTGTCTCCTCCTCCTCTCTCTCACCTGAAGTTACATATAAGACCAGGTGCCCCTCTGATACAACCATCTGTTCCCTCCTGCCTCACTTCTTTTCTCTCTCCCTTTATCTTACGCTTTTCTTTCTTCTTTTCCTTTGTTCTAGTGAAATACGGAGGAGAAAGAAAGTCTGACTGTTATTTCCCAGAAAGGAGAATTGCTTTTAAAAAAAAAAAGGAAAAGAAAAGGAAAAAAAAGCTGAGTGCTGAGTGTTAATGACATCCTTCAGCTTTCGATACATTCAGGTGTGCTTTCATTTTAGCTTTCTCCTCTCACTCATATAATTGCTTTCATGTTATTTCTTTTGTATCACCCCGGCCATGAGATGCCAAAGTTAATTATTCTTTGGCAGTGCAGGTGCAATTAGATGACAATTACCCCACAGCTGGTAGCAGGGGTGGGAAGCAGCTCTTGTCCGTGTGGGCGTGTATGGAGCTAATAAGATGTTTTTTGTCTTTTTTTTCCTTTTTTTTTTCCTCCATGTGTCAGCGGAGGGGGAGGGCGAACGAAGGAGGGTTTAGCTTGTTCCACACAGCTTAGAAGCTTAGAGGTAAGAGGTTGTGAGTGAGGAGGAGAGCCGCTGGTGTAGAGACACAGGGGGGGAAATGGCTTTAGCCGTGGGGCATTGGGATCCTGCTGATCCCCTACGAGAGGTCAAGAAGGTCACGCTACTGTCACGCTAACAATAGGATTTCATTTGTTGCCACCCTCATACCAGTCTGTCCTTTCAAACTGCCTCTGCACCCCGTAGTGTCCCCCTCCCTGCAATTACAACACTGTGCTCTGCTGCTGCTGAAATGATTCATCAATTGACAGAAAATTTCCGAAATCAGTGATGTCAGAAAAAAAAAGAAAAACACTGATTTTCACTGGTTAAATCAATTACCGAATGTGATAATCAACGATTTGTTTTTCAATTAGCTGTCCGTCTATATTATTTATAAAATACAGATCACAGTTTGTCTCTGTGACAGTGCTGAGACAAAGAAAACCAACAGATCGGCACGCTGAAAAAGCTGTAGGCAGAAAGTGATTTGCCATTTTGTTTGAAAAATGATGGTTCACACTATCTAACTGTAGATTTACAAGAGCTGGATTTGTGTTATAACTTTTCAAGTCAAGCGTCAGTTAAATATTTACAGGTACTGCTTTAGAACAAAATGGAGAATTGTGACATAAGATACCATCAAATATTAACTACTATACCAGAATGCAAGGGTGATAACATCCTCTTAACATCCTCTCTCGTGTATTGCAGTTTTAATTGGCATAGAACATGGAACATTCAAATCATAAGCTTTAAATGTAATTGCTAATTGTGTTGTTTCAATTTGTAAATTTCAATTTAAAAAGCGATTCATTGTTCAGCCCTAATTCAAACCATTAATCCGTGATGAAAAATCATTTTCTGTCAATCCACTATTTGATTTAAAAGCAATTATTACATAAAACAAATCCGCTCCAACTACTCAAATGTGAATATTTGTTGGCTTTGTTTAGTCTTTCATGATATTACTGTTTTGTAAGACAGAAAGTACAGAGAGCAATCTGACCATATCGTCGGCCAATTAATTGATTATCCAAGAAAAACCCCCACACACAACTTGACAATGAATCAATATAGTAAATGATAGTTATTTGCAGCCTGAGGTTTTCCTTTGTCACCACACGTGTTTCCTCACTCTTCCCTTAAAAACTACAGCCATACGCTGTCATTCCAAAAGAAGAATGGCAAAAAAAGAAAAGAAGTGAATCACAATGAATGTAGATTTCAACAGAAATAACCAAAAGGAAACAGGGTCAACGGCTTGTTAGTAAAAAGAGGAAGCAGCAGCAAGTCTGGGAGCGCACTCTGTCTCAGTAATTCCTTGCCTTGTCGCCTTGTCGCTCATACACTCAGTTATTATGGAGACGTGGCTGTCATGTCATATTTAGCTCTGGAAATGTCATTTGGCAGCACACCTGCTGCCTGGCTATGCTAATAAAGCTAGGTTTAACTTTGATTAGAATTCAGAGGGAGAAAGAAAGAGAGGTGGGGGGGAGACGCAGAGAGAGAGAGAGAGAGCGAGAGAAACATCAGAGAGAATTGAACTGGCAAAGCCAATCCAGAAGCGAACCTCATAGCTGTCTCTTTCAACCTGTGACATGTAGCGAGATGACTCATGCCTCAGCCGGATGGATGTGTCTGGATGCATCACATATGAAACATAAGAGGGAGAGCAGCCTCTGACCTTTATTGGAGCACTGGAGCTAAAGGGGGAAGTTGGCCTGGCATGTCAAACTTGGTTAATTTTCCTTTTTGCCCACGTGTGCTTGGGTTCAGATAGTCGGGAATGACAGTAATTCTGTTTCTTCTTGCACGATTTTGAGGATTTACAACCAGAAATGCACAGATGTCACCACCAACAAGGCTGCGACTGGAGGATTTCAGCTGTCAATCATACATATGTGCCAAGCTCTATCTTCTATTCTCCTCTAATTGGGAACATGATTTCCAAATGTAATGCTGTATTGAAGAAAACCTGACACTAGAGCTCGAGAAAATTGTTTACTGACGTTATAAATAAAGTTGGTCTTTTTGACATAGACGTCCATTCAAAGGGAGTTCTTTTTCCTGCCAGGGAAGTCGCCCCTTGGTGGCTATTCAGTACATCCTTATTTCCTGATTGGCCTCGCCGAGCAATGTTGTGGACTTGGAAACGGACGACAAAGGTACTCACCCCTGGTAGTGTCTTCTGCTCATGCAGTGCATTCTGGGCTTTGAGGGCGGACTCGCGTGCACAGTATGTCAGGAAGGCACATCCTGCAAACACAAAATATAAAGGACGAAGGTTAGCAAACATCAGCATGTGTTTTCTATCGTGGAAGTGCACAGAAAGACCCCAGGTGCCCGCTTGCCTTCTGACAAGGTACATTTTAAATGACTGTTTGTCCCATTGCACTCATTCTCACATCAAAGTGTGCAATAAAAAATGGCATTTGTGTTGTAATATGTAAATGAGTCCAGCCACTGTAATGTTCCTATGTTTTTCTATATTATTATTTTTATTATTATTATGTGGAGGTGCCCTTTTCCCTCTTGAGCCCCTGTCCACTGAAATGTCTCTGCACACTACTGATGTTTCAGGTCAGCTTCATATTCCACATACACTGCAAAAAACAACAAAAAAAACAACACAAAATGTTGTTGTGGTTATTCATCATGCCATTGCTTCGATAAGCTCATGTAATGTCACAATATTTATTCCACTCCACATGTGCCTACAGTTTTCACCCAGATCTCGTACTGATGATGGGAGAGAGAGAGAGAGAGAGCGGGACTGCTGTGTTAAGTGTTCTCCGGCACATCCTGAAGATTCTTAATGGAGATAAGTTAAGGCCTGGACACTGTGGTGCACAATGCATGTGTGAAAATGAACCATGCTTTCACAGCTGAATGAATCCTGCATTGTCATCATGGAATATGACTGAAAAAAACATGCTCATTCAGTATATTTAGGTCGTCAGCTGAGCTCGTTTTTTTTTTTTTTTCCTCACATATTGTTGTTAAAACTTAGACCTGAGCAACTGAAACAACCGCAGATCATAATAACACTGCCCCCACAGGCACAAAGAAAAAAATAGTATGTGACTTTTATTTTTGTTTGTTTGTTTTTGGCTGGGCAGCGTATATTCTCAGTGTTGGCACTGTCATGTTATTTTAATTCAAACTCAGTTGAATGTTTGCCCTGAAGCCCTGCAGGCAGAGACATCACTGTGCTGTTATAAATATGATCTGATATACATGCTGTGCTTTGGATTTATTTAACAGTGTCTTTTTCAGACCATGATGGGTCTAATAATGGCCATCATTATCGTATGTCTTTAAATCTACATTTAAAAAGATGACAATGGCCAACTTTATTTTGTTCTCTGGGATTATTAAATCATAATACCTGGAGACAACTCAGACACAGGCAGTCTGAATTACTATTTAATATCATGCTGTTTAGGCAAAATGTATGCAGTTGCACATAATAGAGAAAGGCTTTCATTAACCTTTAGGGCTTCCACAAATCATGAATATGTAAATGTATGCAGAATAGGTGTTGTAGGTGTTAGAGGACTGGTACCACCTGGACCCATACGTCTCCCACATGACTGATGGTTTATGTGGATTTATAAAGGCCTTTTGTTTCCTCTGCTCACATTTGCATTAGAAATGACAGCTAGGGTCATTGTTTAGCGTGGATCACTTTAGCAACTTAACCCCAAACCTGATCACATGTATCATGTAAAAAAACCCACCTATGGACAGATACCTTTCTGGTAATTATTCTTTTCCCAAACGTAGAGTACTAACATAAACACTTATCAACCTGTGACATGTAGCGAGATGACTCAAACACTTATCAATGTATTCTTCCGTGTGATCAAGTTGTTCGATTTTTGTGAGGAAACAATAAAAAGGTCAATAGTATTGTACAGTATGTGCTGCAGGAGTAGACATAAACTGTGCGGACAAATTGTGCAGACTCAATTGTTTCTGGGTTTTTTTTTTTTTTAACAGTGCTCAACACAATTCTTCTGTTTTCACACGTCCATTGTTGTAATGCACAGAGTTAGTCTCTTGTGCACAGAGGAGAAGGTTCAGCGCTGAGCTGGCTCGCGGCAAAAAAAACCAAAACCTTTTCATGTCTATAGTCAGAACACTACACTACAACGATTACTTGAACTGCAGCTTATAAAGTGTGAGAATATAGTGGAAAACATACAACAACACTGCACTTTTATACTACATGTGCTCAAATCTATGAAAGAGCAAAGGAAATTGCCTTTTACAAATACGAGTGTTGGCCCAATTCTGATATTATGTTTGATTTTGACTTTTAAAATGAATAAAATTATGTTGATTCAGCTTGAAAACACTTGTTGTTAACCCACATCATTAGTTTTTTTTCCCTTAAACAAAGTCTGGCTGACCGATTTGTGAAGATATAAACATTTTTATCCTCACAGATATGCTTAAAGAGGCCCCAGAGGTGCTAAATGAAAAAGAGCCTGATAATCACAGGGAAAAATATGTCACAACGTATGACTATAAGTATTGTTGTCACCACTACATTGCCATGAAAGAATTCACACCACATATTTGCCCCAGACTTCGCTCCAGGACTAAATCTGGGTCCTTACCTTTGTGCATCCCTGTATATTTGTCCTTTATCACCGTCAACTCATAGATCTTTCCAAACTGCTCGAAGATGGGCTTCAGGTCCTTCTCCTCCAGATTGCGGGGTATCTGCCCGATGAAGAGCTTGATTGCGTCAGGCTCCTTCATTGAGAAGTCTGGGGAGGAAGAATAACACACACAAACACACAGAGGGAGAGAGAGAGGGAGAGAGAGAGAGAGAGAGGGAGGGAGAGAGCGGAGGCGGTCAGGAGGAGCAGACAGGAGCCTGCAGGCTTAAATTCACACTGCACAGGAGGTGCAAACAGGAGGCTGGAGATGGAGGTGCAGATGGGAACATTCAGTGACACTGGGAAGCTGAAATATTAGTTTCTACTCCCTCAGAGAGACACCAGGCTTAAATCTCTCACAGATCGACGAGTAAAGAACACACGTCACAATATAAAATGGATGTAAGAATCAAAATTAACCATCTGCCATGAATTCACTGCATACTGTGACAGACATGTTTCAGGATGAAGTAAAGCAGTCAGCCATACCATAATAGTTGTTGTTTTTGTACATCTATATATATATATATATATATATATATACATTATAAGACAGTTGTTAAAGGAAACGCATTTAGTGGTTGGTTACTTATCAGTATCACACACGCACTAATTAAGAATTACCTCATTTGTTTTAGTTGAGTTAGGTGAAGTTCAGGATACAAACAAGTGATTGTTTAATGAAGCCTTCAATGTTATATGTAGGAAATAATAATAATAATTATTAAAAGAATATAACAGTGGACATGTTGATGAGCAACTGTGCAAAGCAGTTCTACATGATCAGACAGGACGTTGTGAGGGAGAACTGGGTTTATAAGCACAGCAGTGATTTTTTATGACACTACTTCAAACAGCTCATTTGCATTCAATGCTAAATTAGGGCAGATAAATCTAATAACTTCCATATTCTTGGGCTGAGATTAAATATTCCCATTGAATATTCATGAGTCATACATACACACAGCTAAGTTATGACCTATTCTCTTTGTCAGCGTGGAGAGGTTGAAACAATTCAGGTCACATCATTGTAAATAATAGTACACACCTTCGTAGTGAGTGTGCACACTGGAAAACACACACACACACACACACACACACACACACACTGGCATGATGATGTGTGCGTGTGTGCGTGTGTGTGTGTCAGCACAGCTGGAACCTGCGTGCGCTCTCTTTGTCATCAGCAACAACAATGACCCCGACACGATTTCACAACATTTGAGCAGAAAACCCCTGAAGAAACAAAGAGTCAAACGAACGAATAGTCGAATAAAAGCAGTGCTCAAACCTGTGGTGCTGTTTATGGCAGAGAATCGGTGGAATCAGTGGACGCCTTTCTTCTTCTCCTTCCCTCCTCCTCTTCTTTACTTATGAAACGTGTCTTCCTCAGTTCATCTGGCAGAGAGAGCGTGTGTTTAAATCCCGTCACAAGTTGGGCTCGTTTTCTCCGGTGACAGCACTACTAACATCCAGACACGGTCCTTTATTCGGCATGAGCGTGTTTTTCTTGGTCTGCTTGTTTTTCCCCGTCTCGCTGCTCTTCCCCGAGGTTTCTGGCTTCTTTTTTCCCCCAAAATATACAAATCTGATATTTACACAAAATCATACAAAAAATAAACAGTGGTCTCGGTGGTTGGAGAGAAAGAGTGAGGAGACGGGTTGATATTTCGGCTTCTTTCAGGAGACCGTGGGGAATAATTGTAAGCAGTCTGGTTGGTTGTCCTCTCCCTCTCCTCTCCTGTGTGTGTGTGTGTGTGTGTGTGTGTGACTCTGTACTCCTTTGACGTCGTAAGCCGGTGTCTCCCTCCCTGTCCATCTCAGCTCCATCCCTCCTCCCTCTGGGCTGCACGAGCCCTGATGTCTGCCGCCAGGGACTGTCGCCAAACTACTCGCCCTGTGACAGCCGAACAGGCCCGGAGGAAAAAGGGGAAATTGATGTTTAATAGTTGAATTTCCTTTATTTAATTATTTTTAACATTTTATTTTAAATTATTTTTAACTTGACAAGAAAAAACCAGTCCCCTTTACACAACCTCATAAAACATTACAAGAACATTCACACAAAAATAAATATAAAGTGTAGAAATGCATCACTTTTTAAGAATAAAGCCAGAGCGATATAACCCGTGGGAAGGATGGCCGGGCTACAGGAGGTCCACAGTCCATACAACCAATAAGACATTAAAAAATAACTATAGCATGTGTCACTTTGCGATTTGGCTGCTTGTATTTTGGAAATGTGCAGAAAAGGAGACCCATACCTTGTTGCATTTAGATTTGTTATTTGAAAGAATAGGATGGAGTTTCAAGGAATAGCTGGAGCAACCAAAAATGGCTAGATGGCAATCAGGATCTAATTGTCTAGTATAAAAGACGATATAGAGGTGGAAGATATTGGCCCAGAAAGGTGAGAACTTGGGGCAGAACCACAACATGCGTGCTTTATTTTAAAGCTGGAATTGTGTTGTTATTCTGCCTCAGTTTGGTTTTCTTCAACAGATACGATGGATGTTTCATTATTTGTATGCTGTGTCCTGTCTGATATTATAGAACCATATACACATGATAGTTTCATGCAGACATTAACAAGTCATCAACATGGTTAAAGTCTTAGTTTGTCCCACTAGAAAGTAATAACAGTAAAAGAATATAACATTAATAATGTTGATACCAGTTGCCCAAAACAAATATAAATTGACAGAAAAAAAACGTTTGTCAGGAAGATATATGCTACTGATTAGACACAATATTAAAACAGTGATGCATTTTATTTTATTATTCTTCTTCTTTATATGTTTTTGACACAACTTCAAAAAGCTGATGCCACTAATTTAGCCAAGTTAATTTGCATTAAATGTTAAATACAATTTCTAAAAAAAGTGGTGATCTGGACTTTATTATTATTTATTGTATTGACAGTGTGTGAATCGGATCAGCCTTTGCTCTCTCGGAGCGCTTTCTCTCATTTATGTAGAGCATGTGTTTACCTTTGAACAGTTACATAAAACTAATAAATACACCTTAGAGAAGAGGTTGTGTGTAAACTGGACAGGACAACAGTCTCTTCACATTTTCACGGATCAGGGAGGCATAGGTAATAGTACATTATTGGAAATAACGACTATGAATGTAAAAAAATAAAAAATATATGAAAAAAACACTGTAAACATGAGGCGTTTACTCAGAGATTTTTCGTTTTTGACGTGGCCGTTAAGAAGTCGACGGTCCCTGACATCAAGAGACGTAAATCCGCCTTTTGTTCTCGCCGTGGAGCTGGCCGTGGTCCTGAAATGGATCTCCTGAGCTCGTGACTCATTATCGGGGCAGGAATGTGGAAACAAACGTTATTACCATAAATGTAGGAACCTTATTCTCACACAGTCACGCGCGCGCAAAAGACATAATTTGTGAAATGTGGACAGCATGTAAACAATGAACCCACATGACAACAGGCTGCTGCACACACACACACACACACACACAGCCGACATGCGCACACTTCAAAGCAGTCACGATCTGGCGCTGTTCGACGTAAGCAACGTAATTAACACATCAAACCTGTGGACACACACACACACACACATAAATAGAGGTGTGTGTGTGTGTGTGTGTGTGTGAAATATTAAATCATTTATTCCCAGCAGCAGCGGAGCGTCTCCTCGGCTCGTCTCTAATGTTAAGACTGCCATCTGTCATTTGCCACTAAATCGTGTGTGTGCTCTCCGCCCTTCAGCCACAGTAAAAGCCCACGGGGGCAGACGTGACGCACACACTGTCTTCATCTGCCTGTGATCAGGTGCATATCGATGATTTATGCCGTTTTCAAACTGCGCTCTGAAAACGTGATTTCTGTCATTTTGACAATGGATGACTTTTTTTTCCTCTTCTTGTGCCCAACCACGACATCTGGTGACGCGACACACACACACGGTGTCGTGTCAGCACGAGCGTTTGTGCTTTAATTCATTATTACAAACACACTGGTTAAAAAATGGAGCATTTTAACGTTGGAACCTGTTGATTGATGGGATTATTTCTGCAGGTTAATTGTCCACCATTTTTAAAGAGACATTTCTGTCTTTAAAATAATGAATTTGTTAAAAATTTTGCCAAAAATAATAAAGTATCTCAAGTTATACAACTTGTTTTGCCTTATTTTGTGTGCTGTCTGTTTGCCTTTTTAATTTTATGGTCTGTATTTTAATCACTATCTTATCGTTTACCTTGTTGTGTTTTACAGGTGAAGCACTTTTGTGAATTTTTGTCCTATCCTAAACACATTTTTATTATTATTGTGTCAAAGGAACAAATTACTTATCCTTTAAAATGGGTTATTAAAAATGGAAATATTTATTTAGGAACCACATATGCCTTGTCTCTACTAAGAGGGCAAAGGTCATCGAGAGTAGCGAAATAAAGTTTTTACAGGACAAACAAAAATGACACATTTTGATACAGCATTATATCTTTGTTTCATAGAAAAATAGATACATTTATTGGATTTTGCAGCGTGCAGTTATTGCGTGGATGAGTGAAACACAAACGGAGAGAAGGAGGGAAAAATGTGTCTGTCAATGTTTGTGGTTGTACTTACTTCACAGGAGCCTTTCTGTCCAAACACCTCCCTTCATCTACGGTGCCTCTCTCAAACATCGACTGACACACAGAGAGAAACATGTTCAGCATTTTATTTTCCTCCCTGCCTCTACTGCTTGTTTTCTTTTTTAATTTCCTGCTGGTGGCTCTGTGTTGGTGCTAAACTGGAGGCTTACTCAGCTGCAATCATGTCACACCACAAAGAGACATTAGTGGAAGCAGCAGCAGCAGCAGCGACACACTCTCTCCACCTCCATCTGTGAACTTGCGGGGGAAAAGTTGCCATCACATCAGACACATCAAAGTGTGGCTCTGCTTCCCTGAGGATGAAAACAGGAGGAGGGAGGGAGGGATGGAGGGATGAGGAGAAACAGGAACGTGGTTAAAATTCAAGGGATGTATGATGTGTGCACATGTAACATCTTTTAAAAGAAGTAAACATTCTCTTTCAGGGCAAATTAAGGAGTGAAGAAACCTCCTTGTGTGGTGCACCTCCATGTCATTAATATCAATATCTCTTCACAGACTGTGGAGGTGCATAAATGTGACATAGTGTAGTTTTTTTTAAACGCCTCGTTCAGCAAAGACAGTGAAAGGTGCTGGTGGAAGAACACGTGCACTGACATGTGGTGACTCTCCGGAGCTGATTTGCTCTCTCTCTCTTATGGAAGTCTATTCCAGCAGCCCCAATTTTAGCTTCACTTTCTCTTCTCACTGTTGCACTGTTGCATCTAACAGGTCTGAGGGTGAGAGAAATGTGTCGAATGACGACACCGTGATGAGCTCATTGAAAGAGAAAGTTTCAAATGAAAGGCCCTTTTTTCCTCTTTTTTTTAATGGAGCAGAAGAGTCAGTAAGGTATTCGTCTAAGTCACATGTGTGAAAAATAAAATTAAAAAAATACAGGAATAAGAAAAATTAGTCTAATCACGTAAGATTAATTTAAGTGCCTTCAAAGTGTCTTTAATTAGTGGCTAAATAAATTTTTTTTCCTGTTTAAGCATAGAAGGCAATTTGATATTCTTCTACATATTAATCACTTTACTTGATTTGTAATAATCTAATTGATGTCATTGTCTTAAACCTAACAACTTTAGTGACATAATTAAAAAAACTCTCTCCTCTCTTAATAATGAAGCACATATTTATTTATTCATCTATTTAAGAGGTTTTCAACAGTCTAAAATCTAACATCTGAGACAGACGCGTGTGTTGTCGTGGCCAGGTTGCCAGGGACGACCAGTGTTTAGTTGCAAAGTTAAGTGTGATCTGGCTTCAAGGCCAAATTTAAACAAATAAGAAAAATAAGCAGACTTTAATTCGGTTTCGTTCCATTTGCCGCCGAGAGACCGTGTGAAAACATTTCTAACACAGCTTTGATTTATCGGCCAATTAAACGCGTACACTGGGATTAAAGAACCGCAAGTTTAAAACCCCAGAGCTGATGTTTCTTTATCAGGTGGAACTTTTAAACACATTCAGATAATTAAAAAAAAATAAATCAAATGTTCCTTTAAAAATGCTGCAGTTAATTTGCAACACTACTAACTTAACAGAACAAAATCTAACATTTGACTAGTTAAACTTAAATTGTCCGACTGTTACTTGAACCTTCATATTAAAAAGGAAACACACCATTGGCAGACTGTTTTTAATCCTAAAACTGACATTAAATAGCAAGTTTCTATGAAATACAATGTTTTCACATTAATCATCTTCATTAAGAGACATTAAATATGCTGTTTTCCTGCGGTAATCACCAGGAATAATGCTCTATTTTAGAAACAGCATAATAATAATCTCTATACATCCAGATGAAGGTTAGGGTAGTGGTGCAACAGTCCAAGGATCAGAAAAGAAAAAAGAGACCACACACTTTTATAAACTCAGATTTTTATTAGTCAGTACAAGTAAAACGAAACTGAAGCCGAGAATCTTCATCCCCTCCAAAAATGCATTTCTTCTTCTGTGTCGGCGTTGGAGGGCGGAGAGAAAAAAGGAACTCATACCGTTCCCACCCCTCTCTCTTTCTCCATTTGACTGACTTGTGCCGCTCTCCTTCAAGGAACTCAACGAGACGTGAAACTATCGCCGAAGGGATTTTACGCACTGGTGGAGAGCACTGCTTCACAAATATAACATTTGGAGCTCGGACAGTGAAACAAAATAGCTCCCCACCCCCAAATTTATGTAATTGTAGCATAAACACGATCTCTACTGTGTATATATATACACACACACACTGGTTTTCACCAAACCAAGGGGAAATTTAAATAGTTTTTTCCACATAAGCTACTGTGACTGATTTCAAAGCGAGGCAGTCAAAACTGCTCAGTGAAGAACTAAATAAAAGCAGAATCACTGCACCAACTACATTCTTTTCTAGTTCTCTTTCGTAAAAATAATGATTATCTAACTCAAGTGGAAGAAAAATGACAAATGGCCTTTGACTAGTTGACAGACACTTGACAGCATGCATACACTCATACCATGCGCACACGCACACACACACGCACACACACTCTGACCTTTATCAAAACTGATGCTCAATTACACATTTAATTAAACGCTTAATTACTGGAGTAAATAACACAAAAAGTGAATTATAAATATCCACCTCTTATTCTCTTTCTTCTTCTCCCTTCACTCCTCAGCTCAGCAGCCTTCTCAGAGCCTCTGTTTTCTTTTGTTGGTGTCGATCCTCAACCTCCTAAACGATGCGTTCTTTGACTTTTCCTCCACTTAGCTGCAGAAGTTCTTTCTTCAGTTTCACCGTCCACTCTGGTTCCCACCTCAGCGTCTGCACTTTGACCCAGCGACATTTGCCGTTTCAGGTTATCAGAGTCCTCTTGGCAGGGCGTGGAACTCAAAACTGAGTGACTTTCGAAACTGCCGGACAATGTAAAAAGACCTGCCCCCTGCCTTTGTGACACCTATAGAGATTCAGAGCTCAAATCAACAGCTCCAGTCAGTACCGTGGACGTGGAAAAGGTCTTTTTGGGGGAAACATTGGACCAGGATTTCCCCCTCCCCCTCTTGGACCTGGACGTTTGCCTCTAAGCACTGGGTTGGGGCCATGAAACCGAGGGGGAAAGGGCGTGTGGGGGGGCCCCCTTGGGTGCAGGTGGTGTCCAGGGTGGGGATGCATATGGGGAGGTCGCATAGCAGGGTGATGAGGCTCTAAACGAGGTGGCAGTGGTCTTCTTGGAATGAATTGTGGAGGAGGGGTGCTGTGGTGCTGGTAATCATGGCTATAGTAAGGGTCTTCTGAGGGAGAAAGTGGCGGGGTGATGCCTTGACCTCTTAGGTAGTGGTGTGGAGGACTGCCTGGCCTATAATATGGATCATCTGGGTGTCGGTAAGCGTCCTCCTGAAAGTGCATGGAATCACGACCGTAAAATTTGTCGCGATACTGCAAGTCATTTCTTTGAGGTTGTAACTCCTCGGGGTGAGGAGGGCGAGGTGGGCCGTGTTTGAAGAGTGCGTCGTCGGAATGGTACAAAGACTTGTGCTGATGGTCGTGCACCACCATCCCACCGATCATGCTCTCAGTTCTGGCCCCAGTGACTTCCCCTGCACGGTTAAAGGCCTGTTGGTCT
This sequence comes from Solea solea, assembly GCF_958295425.1. Taxonomy (NCBI): domain Eukaryota; kingdom Metazoa; phylum Chordata; class Actinopteri; order Pleuronectiformes; family Soleidae; genus Solea; species Solea solea. The sequence goes on from NC_081153.1 coordinate 16,430,166, forward strand.
GGGGGAATCATGGGATTGCTGGTAACGGGAGGAGCATCAAAGGCCTGAGGAGGGGGAGGTAAGTTTGGGACAGGTGGGAGGTTGCTGCTGAAGAAACCAGAGGGAATGCTGCTGCCCTGCTGGGAAACTACCTCTGGAGGTTCCCGACTTAGCTCTGTCTGGAACTGATAAAGTCCCGACGACTTACTCTCTGCAGGCCCTGCAGGAATCGTCACATTGTATCCTCTGGGTTGCTGAGAGCTTCCCTCTGGGTAAGTGTCACTATACCAACTCATTTCATTCAACCGCTGAAAACCGTCATCAGTCTGTGCTCTATCTGCAGGCACTCGCCCTCCAGTCAGAGTGGAGAACTGTTGATAATGTGCTAAAGGGGTGGAAATCCCATGCTCTGGCATCTCCTGTTTGCCACGCGGGTGTTGCTGGTAGACCTGCCCGTTCTGAGCTTGCTGTTGGGAACCCACAATGTTCATCTGAGAGCTACTCTGATATCCAACAGCGGCTTTTTCTACCGTTTCCCTGGTATTGGCGTTGGAAGTAAACGGGACCACAGCAGGCTTGTCCATGATCTCATCTTGAGTTGGGGTTCCTCCGCCCTCGTCCCGCACCGGAGTCCCTTCCTGGTTGTCTGTGCCAGTGACCGGGTTGAGATTTTCCGTGCCCACTGGGTTCACAGAAAAACCTAGGTCAAATGCATTAAAGGCAGGGTTCCCTTGCAGGAAACTGTGGATTTTAGACTCTAAACTCGTAGAGGACGAGGACGGATCTGATTCTGTTGCAAGCTCCATGTTTCTATGCAGAGCCTGAACCAAGGTGGACGCTGGGTTGGAAGTCTGAGGGGGGGCTTGGGCGTTTGTGCTCTGCTCTACAGCAGAAATGTGTGGAGAAGGCACTGGTGCAATAGAGGAGAGAGACGGGCTTTGAGGGGGAACTGCTGATGCAGATGTGGACAAAGGAGGAGGAACCTTGCCTGTAGTGGGGGAGGCTGAAGAGACATTTGCAGCTGGTTTGTTGAGCATAGAGCTGATGCCTAAAAGAAGAAAAGAGGAAAAAAGAAATGTTTAGGATATAAAATGAATAGAATAGATTATTTTTTAAACTCAGTAGAGCAGTGATTCCCAAACTTTGGGTCGAAACCTACAGATGGGTCACTAGATTTATTTTGGCTCCCCAAACAAATTTGCAGAATGTTCCCAACATTATGGAGTTATGTTTATAGGTTTTTATTTTTTAAAAAGTTGGTCCTCATATAGAAAGTTTGGAAAAACAACAAAAGAGGACTCTTTTTCTCACCCCCGAAACTGCTTTGGCCCTGGACTTTGGACAGAGCACCGAGGAGCTCTGAAGGACTCACGTCCACCTTGGAGAGGAGGTTTACCAGTGAAGAGTTATCTTGTGAGGCCACAGAGAGAGCAGGTGTGGCAGCAGGAGCAGCCACTGCCGGAGGACTCTCCACTGAAGATCCTGCAAGACAGCGAAAATGTATAAATTGTAGAAAAAGCCCTCATCTGTTCTGTCTCACAGATTTATCTGCAGTAACACCACATTTCACATTTTCTAAATCACTTTCTTTCTTCCTGAGCAGACGCCAATCAATCGTCAGTGCAAACTTCAAGGAACACGACAATAAAACTCCCTCAATTATATCCATACAGCTTTTATTTAATTTGGAAAAAGATAAAAGATATCAGAATAGTTCCGATTTTCATTTACTTTTATTGTGGCATTATAAATCCAGCACGTTTTATGATGGCAGAATAGCCACCAGGACTCACCTGTGTTCTTTATGACTGAGCTTAAACTGTTGAGGATGGAGCCAATTTTACCCAGGTCAACACTTTCCACAGCAGTTGCAGGAGCAGATGCTGCAGGAGCAGATGCTGCAGGAGCAGCCACAGAAGGCGTGACCTGTGCTTTAGGCTGCTCTGTTGCTACTGATGCTTCTGTAGTTCCAGTATTCACTGGAGTGGAAACCTCTGTTTCCATCTGTTGCTCGACTGTAGAGAAAAATATAGCAATAGGTAAAGTAACGTACAACTACAAATCAAGCCTTTATATCTCTGACAAAATAGACACACACTATAAAAAGGTCACTCATCCAAACCATTAAGTTTTGCATGAAGACAATCTGTAGTTATTTAAAATACCGAGGCTATTATAATAATACTAAAGTGGGTAAAAGATATCATGCTTGAGGTGGAAATGATGTAAACAGTACGAGTGCAAGACAAGTGAAGACAAACTGAAGACTAACCCATTACAGAACACTGTTGCAGTTTTATAGCAAACTATAAGTGAAAAGGGAGCCAATAAAATAAAAAAAAACTAGACATAAAGGTGTAAAAAGACACATTTACTCCCAAGTGTAAATGGTAAAATTTGTATTTCCATTACAAGGCTCTAGGACTGCGAAAAAAGATAAGAGAAATTGCCAGGATGTGATAAAAAGTGATTTGATTTACTGCATAATTTAACGGCCCCACTTTCCATTTCCTCCTTCATAATTTCAACATGTTTTAAATAGAATTCTTCCACAGAAAACCAGGAGGATTCATCACGATTATTGTTCAGCATTATACTTAAAAACCTTCATTTGCAGACAGCCATGAAGTTCCCATCACCAGCCGAGTCCCTCACCTATAATGCCAGTACTGTCCATTTCCTCGTCAGAGAGCTCCATGTCTTCCACTTCACGATTGTCATTCTCTCCAACGGCATCGAGTGAGCGAGTCGGCGATCCTCCCACTGAGGACAGAGGGCTCGGGGCCGGAGGCTCCACCTCATCGTCCATAGCAGCGGCGTCAAGATCTGGATCAGGGTTGATAATTTCCATATCATGAAAGGGGGATTCTGACCCTGTTGGAGATGGAGCGTCTGCAGATGGTGAGGGGATGGGCGACTCGTCCAGGTCTGGTAGAGTGGCCTTCAGTGCGTCCAGCTTACGCTTGAGGTGGGACACGCGGTTTGCAAACGTTTGGTAGGCCTTGGGGGGTGAAGAAGAAGAAGAAAAAGGGTCAAACAGTGCATCATCACACACAGATCCCACAATCCTTGAAATGATGTAATGTAATGAAGTAGTAGTGAAGTAATGAATATCAGTGATAGAATGAGGTAAACTGAGCAGCCTTGGTGGAGGTTGGTGCTCTCTGAGTGAGAAAAGAGTCATTTTCTTTCTTTATACATCTTTCAATGGGCACTTTCTAGTCATTTCAAAAGTTTCTTCTTTTGAATTTACCCAACATGATTCATGATTTAAGTTGATATAACAAAAATTAGTCATACTACATAACAAATAATTGCAATTTAATTTTTTGACCCTTATAGTGCAGCTCTGTAAGTGAAAATTCTTACGACTGAGAACAAAATATTAAACATTAAATCACAAATGTGTTACATCGAATCTTTGTTCCTTACGTTTGCGACAATCTTGACCTCCTTGTACTGCATCTCGTAGAAGATATCGGCATTGGTGAGGGCCTCCATGACAGGAGGTCCCACTTTGCTTTCTTTGTCAAGAAACTTGACAAACTCTTGTAGTTGTGCATTTGCCTCCTCAAAGTCCTTGGAGAACCTCTTTCCTCCAGCCTTATCTGGAAAAATTGGTTTAAATAAGTAAGATTTCTGATGAAATGGTGCATCTAAATCCCTGCTGAAACAGTATAGTAGCAGAGAAAGATTTTTTTAGGCACCTTTGAGTTTTTTCAGGGCACCAGAACTGCAGATGTCAACCCTCATAGCTGCCAGCTGTTTTTCTCTCAGGTCTACTTCCTCCAGAGATCGCTTGTACTTGGCCAGTTGGTCTATTAGTGCCTGGGGCTAAAGCACATAGAGTAGTGAGACAAACATAATTTAAAGACTACAAGCAGAGTGAATTTTCTTTTAACTTGGTTCAAGTTAAGGCTTAACTTAAGAAGTTCTTGCTTACCACAAACTCATCAACAACCTTTGACCTGAGTTCTGCTGTAGCTTCAACTGGAGCTTTAAATAAATGAGAAATACAATTCACATTTAACAGCAACATACACAAAATGTGTTCAACAAAGTAAAAAACAATGAAAAACAACCATTAAACATTAAACAATTCGGTTATAAATCGAATGACCTAATACACAAAAAACTAGAGATGTCCCGATCAGCTTTTTTGGAAATAAAAGGTCACTGTCTATAAAATAAATAATATTGCTGACTGATGTTTAGACAGAAGAAGAAGAAGAACAGACTCATCTGTCTGTATTGCTGCAGCATCACTGATAGAGAAAGACGGAGAGAGGGCAGGGTGTCATCAGCGTTAGCTAAACCAGCTGTGTTTGTGTACAACATGTCATTAAACTGGGACCAAAATAGTGAAAAGATGACTTCTCTTCATGCAGCAGTTAGTTAAGTACTGGAGTGTTTATGTTTATATTCTGTTTATATATCAACAACCAGTGATGAGCCACTATTAGACATTTGGTCTAATATTGGCCAAAATAATTGGATTGGATATTTGAAAAATAAAAAAAAAAAGTAAATCAGATCAGGCAAAAAAAAACATTCCTATTCCAATTTGTTAAAAAAGACTGGCTCCGATCTGGTACTTCAGATTGGGATTGGGACATCCCTACAAAATACATACCATAACTTATTGTAAATAAACAATAATACATGAGGAAAAGCATCAGTGATAACATTCAAAGACAGACTTACTTTTTTGCTCCACAGGTGTCTCAGGAGGAGACTCTTCTTTGATTAAGTTCCCCCTAAGCTCAGCAATGAGTGTCCCTGTGTACACACCTCTCTCCTCCCAGATGGTAAGTATCCTTTCCACTGATTTAATAACCTTTGAGTCATGTTCTTGGCTAGAGAGAGGGAAAAGAGACAGACAGAGAGAGAAAGAACAGTAGAGGCCAGATGTTTGTTGTTGTTGCAATGACATTCGGTTTATTTATGTATGACGAATTTCTTAGCAGGAATAAAACACAGACAAGGGCAGATGAGACATTGAAAGCGAGAGGACAAACAGATGAGGCTGATAGGAAGTAGAGGACAAACAGGGCAACAGATTACCACGTCGTCATCCAACACAAACAACTTACTTGACAAGCACGAATGCCTCGGGGAGCACCTCGGCAAATTCGGTGCGATAGACAATGGCGTTTTTCCTTTTACAGTTCTGAATGACATCGTTGGCGAGGTAAATCAGGTTGAGTCTGTGTGGGGCATCAGCTGTTAGAGGACAGACAATATAATCACATTATTTAGAATAGAAGAGCCAGTCTTATTATACTGATTATTTTTATGATTAATTAATCACTTCACTTTCAAATATCTATAAAACAACAACAAATTAGTCTAACCAGCAGCCAAACACGATAAACGAAAGCCAGTCCTAGTTTCTATTAAGCTATAGATGCAATTCTTTTGGACTTTACTTAATAGGCAATAAATTTAATTGATCATTTTGATAAACACAATGGCAGAAAAACCCCTAAGAATGAATAATTAAATTGCTCTAAATCAATACATTTCTTTCATTAGTGATTTAAGATGATCAGGAGTCAGGTAAGATAGCGTGTAATCAATGTCTTTGACACCATTTGTGTTTTTGTACGCATGTAGTTACTGCTAGACTAATGAGTTTTGTTTGAAATCCTTTATTTTAGTTCTGCTTTTCCTAAAAACTACTTCAATTCACCATCAGAAATAAACTATTAAACATAAGGTAATCACCCCATTAAGAATAAGTATAAATGCATACTCGATAAACTCGATAATCTGAACATTTTTTAAACCATGCTTCACATTTAATTTCATAAATACTTACATATAATAAGCAGCCATATTAAAGCAACACGCTGTTAATAGATTATCCTGTAGAAAATATTATCTACAGGTCATCTTGTTTCAAATGTAAACATTTATCAGGACGCAAAGCTTTTATGAAACAACTACAAAACTTCTTAAAAGGCACACACTTCATATAGTTTATAACCACAACAAGCAAACAAACAAAATGCTGGTTCATCCCTCTTTTAAAAGGTAAACAATTTAAGTGCCTCACACTATTTATGTATAAGCACTTGTGTAGCGTGCACCCATACTGTCATTCACTACACAAGTGTTCACCACAACACAATTATTTTAAGTCCAACTATCAATGACGTGTGTGATCTCTGCAGCAGATAAAAATGCAATCCATATAAAAGTGTTCAATGTCAAACTTCAGTGAAACACCCCCCCCCCACACACACACAGAACACAGAGTCAAGGTCATCTCAAAATCTTCACAAACTTTGCTTCTTTTCAACCAACCTTCGACAACCATGATAAAATGTGTCCCTTATCTCAAGGCAAATGCACTGAGATGTTCTCTCAGCATACATTTTATTCAACCTACAAAGATGGTTGCCAGCATTTATCATAATAGAGGCCCATATATAATGTAAGAGAAGACGTAATGACAATAATAATTGGTTCACCAGCCACATGTTTGTTTCACTTCATTCATAATCAATACATTTCTTATGGCCGACACTGGAGAAATGAAGAATTTTTGCACACAAAATAAAAGTAATAATGAAACTGAGCTGCTCCTGCAAACTAGGTTGTGCGGAAAACAGTCGGAGCTAAACACAATCATCAAAAGGTTACTGAACCATATAACTCTTGAAGTTATCTGAACAAACAATTATAGCCATAATCAACTCATCGGTTGCTTGCTTATTCTACTAATTAGTTTATAAATAGTACCAATAAAGAGATCTAATCTGCTGTGTTATTAAAAGTAGCATCATATTTTGAGCAGCAACAAAACTGTTTAAAATTGTGTCGACTGCTCATTAATCAACAACACATTCACTTATAAATAATATTTTAATGAATACACAATCAACACATTCCTGTGCAATTGGTCATCATGTTCAGTTTATTAACTAAATCTAATAAATCCTTTTCTACTCCACTTTTTGTTTTAATACATCTCAGTTTTGATGTTGACAATACCTTTAACATGAACACCAGTGAAGGCAACATGTTTGACTTGAGAGAAACAGCATTCAGAAGTAACACCACACAACAGTAACAGCCTCACAAACATTTGACTAGAAGCCAGTGTTAGTTTATGATCATCACTAAGCAGATGCTCACACTGAGTCTGCAAATCCAAACCTACTAAATAGGAATACTTGATATTGGACTTTTTGTCGATATCCGACATGCCAATTTATCGGATGTGCTTGGGCTGATAACAATGGAAAATAAATAATTACAGTTGGTGAGGGCACAAGCATAGGGAGAAACCAGCCTATTCAGCCTATTGTTTTAGGGGTGTGATTACAGATAATAATATAGACAATAGACAATAATACATGACATTACATTACAATACATAAATCCAACAATGGCCGATATCAATATTGTGCCAATAATATCGTGCATCCCAACACAAGTAGAGAGACACTTAATGCTTCAAGCATATCATTCACACATGGCACAACATTGTTGTTAGTTGTATGCTGATAATCTTACGAAAAATCATGTGTAGATTAATTTTTGTGTTTCCTGCTGATTAGTATTGGAAATGCTAAAAATGCAAACCAGTAAATTCAAAAAGCTAATTTAACTGTTGTAGATTTATTCAATCACATTTTGAAAATGCAATAAATGCAATGCTCTAGTTTACACCCAAGGTATAACATCACCTGTAGACTACATACCGATATATCGGGAGTGCTTTGGCCGGTCACCCATAACAATATCGAAACGCCTTCGCTTTCTCCCAACTGCAGAGGTAATTTAGTCTCTTCTGTCGTGAAATTAACTATTAATAATATTATTAAAAAATAAATTAATATTTTTCATATATATGTCACAGCAGATATGGATGTAAAGTATCTTTACTGTGCAATATAAATAAGCATAAACAAATAATAACTGTATGGGCACTAGCATAGAAGTCAAGGAGGTAGCATCTTTTTCAACATACTATTTAAATCATTAATCATATCGGTGGATCTCGGCGTGTAAGCTGATACCAATATAGTGCTGATAATATCGTGCATCCCTAGTGAGCCACCTTTAAGCCTTGAGTGACAGATTCAACAGACTTCAGTTTAACAGAGACAGCTGTTGAGATTATTTATGTAGATTAGAGGATATCAAGTCTATGAAATGGGTTCCCTTTTTGTATTAACCACTTTTGTCACAACCTCCTATGTAACAACCTGGCTCAACAAAAGCATTTAGGTAACATTTTTTTTTGTCGTTATATGTCGTTACATATAATGATTATGGCCTTTCAACCGAACACGCCTTAAAAAATCAACAAATGTTTAGAATTCCAGGCCTTTTTACTTATTATAAATAATGGAACTGTTTAACTGTGACTAAAACAGGAAAAGATCAAAACCCCTGACCTGAAGTCAAGGTTTGACTGTAAGTAAACTCATTGGTACATTTACTGTCACTATTATCAAAAGATTACAAAAGTCTTCATCAAACATCAACTCAGAACAATACTTAAAAGAAACAGCTTCATGGCCTACACAACCAGTTTGTGTTCCTAGTCCCACCATGTACTGTACAGTGTGTACGTGACAGCGTAACAGCTATGACATACTGTATTTTAAAAACAGACCAAACATAAATCAAAATCAATGACATATATTTTCATTAAGGGCCAAATAGAGCAACAAAATGATGTAACTGTCATAAACCTAGCTGATACATAAAGCAGGGATAATTATAACTGATCAACTTATTGTTTAAAAATTTAAATTGCAACTTGAGACAATGCTACTAGCAAATCAAATTGGCTGTATTTAATTTAATTAACCTGTTCTATGCCAAATAAATTATGTAATAAGTACATGTAAGAACCAATTTATTAACGCCTCATTTTTGTTTTACATTAAAATATAATATATATAACATGTTGTCATGTAGAGATGTTTTGGGTCACCATGGAAGTAAAAAATAGCATTAACATTAAGCACAAACTTGCCCTTATCACAACTTATGTTGTGATGCAATGATTTCTGATCCTAAAAAGTGGGTCCTCATAGAAGAAGTTGGGGAAACACTGTAATAACATCTACAATCTAGTACAGTAAATATAGAACTACAGTTTACCTGCAATAAACTGTATAGCAAATCAAATCAAAATTGAGGAATGTGTCAGGAAAATGTAATTTTTCCACAAAAAACCCTTCAGTGCTAATTTAATATCTCAAACAAATGTATAAGTGACAAAATAACATATGTAACATAAACAAAATGACCACATGGAGCTTTGTTTTGCTTCCAAACCAGCACTGACTAGCACTTTGACACAAAAACATATAGTGTGTCCCTGAGGTGGATTTGGTTTGCCCTGTCTATAAATTATATAGTCTGAGGTTATGCTCAGATTAAAATGATAATAATTTGGTGGGAGTTAATCCTCCTCATCTTTAAATCAACATAGTTCCGCTTTAAATTGTAACAGGCTAAACCAGGAGGAGCGCTAGTTTTAAACACCACGTTTACCCCGAGCTCCAAAATATCCCACGCTGAATCAAATGCAGCAACTGTCATCTCGGATTCAATTAGGCCGCAGCATCCAACACTGAAGTGACATAATGAGGCAACAGTCAGTTAATTCCAGCAAAGCTACTCACATTTCCTCAAACACTTCATCCAGTGTCGCACGATCACGCTGTGGTACTTCTTGTTGTCGATACACCACGTCGACAAGCCTTGGATTGAATCCATAGTGTTTGAGACACTTTGAAACTTCCTGGCTAAAGTGGACTCCAGAGAGCCGCCGCCATGAGCGGCTCCTACTCCCGCTGCCATGACCGAAGGAGCTCGTGCTAATACATTCTACCATTCCAACGTACAACATACATTAGCGCTTAGCATGCTAGCTCAACGTAGCGGCGCCGCGTTAAGAAGCCGCTCGTGCTTTCATTGTTACGGATACACTCCTTTAATGTTCGGTGGGTTTGTTTCGCAGTTTATCCGTCGTGCACGTCTCTGTCACAACTGGTAGTTTAAGAGCTCTGTAACGTTTAACATCTGAGGCTACCGCTTAGCACTACCACATCCTGTAAGTCTGTGTTTACTCGTTGCTGCTGGAGGAGTGTTGACGGTCACTTCCGCAAATACGACGTGATCATAGCGCCACCCCGTGTCACGGAAGATACTATTTTGTTAGCGCCACCTGCTGTGTGCTAATGCTAACAACATACCTTTAAAGTAACTGTAAAGTAAACAAAGAGGAATAGAACGTTCATATTAAGTGGAGTGTATGAATAAAGTAATAGCAATGTCAACTTTTCAGTCAGTATAAAAGACAACTTCTGTTGTGTTTTTAAGTTATACATTTTCACTTTAACTTAAAAGCAATGATTCATTTTGTATTTGAATTGTTTATTATGAAAACATTCTATAATTTAAGTCAAATAAATGAAATCCCATGCACAACAGTAAAAAATAATTAGTCATTTTTGCATTCAAACCATCCTTATTCTAGTGAACACACACAAGCCAGACACAGGAGAAGCGGGCAGAACCCTAACTGTGTCCGGGGAGTAACAGGAGATTCAGTGACTTGCACAGGGGCACCCCAGCCCTTTCCCAGGATTGAACAGTGACAATTCCTTTCCTCTTGGCAATAGGATGCCCCCAGTTATAATGTACTGGCTGTCTGCTGCTAAATTTCATGTTCAAACATTTTAATTTACAGGGAAACAAACCTTTAAAGTACAAGACAATTACATTTATTTAAATAGTTATTCATAGGTCAAAAATCAACACAATACATTCTGATGACCCACATCATATAAAAGCATTTATCAAACACCAGAAATGATGATTTAATCACAAGACACGTATGAATGGCTGAAAGATCATTTAAAAACAAGAAATAATTTAAGACATACAACTGGGTAGTAATATTTTTACTAAGCTTTCAGTTTTCTCCTATTTCACAAATGTTGTTTACACAGATATGTAGTCCAGCACAAAAACACCTGTACTGATAGATGCTACATTTTATATCTATGCAACACTGCACAACACGTTGTTCTCTGCCATACGCTTAACATTTTGATTTCAAATAATTCGATGACAATATGACCAATATTAATTAAACAGCACATATTGAGTGAAAAATATATAATGTTTAAGTAATTGCAGGTAAGTGTACGGTTACCTTTAAGGCTGCATGGTGATAATCAAACAAAGATGAAATGCCATTCAACATGAATGATATCCATTTTAGGACTATGATGAAACAATAACCAAATGCTATCAAAAATACTCTGTGTGTTCAGGAATGGAGTTTTGTTTACGATAACTCAATGTCATTATTTCTTGTTCAATAATCAATAGTAAAGCACTTTGAGTGATACAAATTGTCTAACAGCTCGTCAGTGACACAAATCCTTAAACTGTTGTTTCCCAATCCCATTGTCATCACAAAATAAATGACATAAGTTTCAAATAAAACACTAACTCCTGTAAAGCATTTGTCTTAGGTGTAACACTTAAGTCAGCACATAGACACATTTCCTGAAATACCTTTGTCAAGTTTCACACAGAATAAAACACATTTTGCCCACATTTTATAACAGCTCATGTGTGTAATTTAATACCACATTTTAAGTGCTTCTGATCAAATCAGGTTCACTCATATATCCAAAGGTGCTGCTGACACATTATGATATATCCAACAATATCCAACTATTCTTTGCCCATTTTCTCACCAAGCTCATTCTGTTGTACTTCCTGTGCAGCATTTTAGATTTTTAGCACAAGTGCAACTACTTTAATCTTTATCTACACAGAAACAAAGGATCCGTGTTAAGTATTGAGCGTGAAGCAATGTGTGATCAATTATTATCCTGTCAAACTGGTTTTGTGGCCTTTATTTTTACAATCAACCTTTTTTTTTTATATTTGTGATTATGGTTTAAATATTTGTGTAACTATAACTTACATTAACTACAGATGCTTTGCCAATTCATCATTTCATTGTTTGGTTTTTAAACTGTAAAACAAATACTTGAGTCGTTTTTGTTGAAATTCCCAGGACAGAAAACCAATAACCTCTGGGACATATTTTGGTTTTAAATTTCATCAAGTACACTAATCAAGTTAAACTCACACATTGTTTCAGCTTTAAACTCCACCAACAATGAACCTCTGCTGTTTGTTCATCTCATTAAAAGTGATATGTGCTTTTTCTGTTGTTCACCAATGCTGTGAAAACCTCTCAAGTCACTGTTTCAGCTGCGGTCCATTACATGAAAAGTTATAAAACACAGCAAAGATTGCTTTAACGCATTGGACTTGTAGAATCTTTCCTATATCTTTTAAGTTTGTAAAATTCAATGTATACAAGTGATGTAATGTTTGTCTGCAAAAGCAGACAAACATTACACAATTTCTTGTAATATAGTGCAATAACTCTGGTGTAATTGGAGTCTATCTGCATTTCCCCTCCTCCTCTTCCTCCTCTTCCTCTGGTTTTAAATGACTAGTGGGCATTAGAGACCGACTTTGCACCTGACTGTATGCTTATGTAATCAAGTCCGCCCCCTGCCCTCACTCGGGCTGGCATGCTGTGGCACCTCCATGTGGTAGCAAGGTCAGTGAAGTCCAGCTAAGTCATTTGCAGCAACGTTGCCAGTGGATGACACAGAGTTGTCTTGTGTAGCTATGCTGCCACAATGGAAGGGTGAAGAAAGCTCATGCTGGATCTGATTATTATTCGTTCTATTGCCACTTAAATATGCCGGCCTCCTGGAAGTGCTGTGGCTGTCTGTAAACGTGTGTCCAGCTCTACAGCTACTCTCAGCTGCTTGAGCTCTTTCTTCCGCTGTAATTTCCAGTCTCTCAGCAGACGCAGGTAGATACATGGAAACACTGTTCCAAGGCTTTTTATGTTGATGGTGCTTATGCTTGTTTGGGATTTTGATGGCAGGTTCAAAATCTAAACAGCTCAGTTTTCTTTTCTGGAATAAGAAAGTAAGCATATGATTAATATCAACAGCAAGTACTTTAATATATTCAGTCTATCAAACAGTGAGGATTACATGCCATCAGCTCTCTCATAAACATGTTTTATGTAGTCCCTTTAAATCCTCACTTGTATTTGGGAGGTTTTATATCGTTGTACCTTTATTTTTATAAGTGCATTTACATGGATGCATCGTTGTTACAAAGATAGAGCAATGTAATAAGAAATAAACATGAGTATTTTTGTGTTAATATATCTGGGCCCACTGTCAACAAGTCTAACTCTCACACAATGACAAATCCAGGGTGAAGTGCTGCTTACCTTCACTGGCATATGGAGCTGATTTTGGCACCAATGTGGTGGAAGCTGGGGAGTGATGGTTTGTTTTGGTTTATCGATGGACTGAAAAGCCAAATGAGGGAACCAGACTTTTAGCATTATCTCTATCTGCACCAGATGTTGGAGGTATTTTTCTCTGCAGAAAAAAAGTGATGAGGTACAAGCATTACTTACAGTGCAAGGTCTAACATCCCAACAATTCACTACTGTCATACTATCAGGCTATTTTATCTTTTTTATTTTATTTACCCCATATCAGGCTTCTGTAGAACTCCAAGAATCCTCTGCAATCTATCGATGGCAACGCTCTGCTGGAAACTGGTCAAACCTGCAATAGTTAAAAGTAGATTAATTAGTCACTTAAGGGCTTAACTGAAGGCTGGAATGCACCAAACATTAAAAAGATCTGTCACATTTAATATTGAACAACCACATACCTTTGTCAAATCGCCCTGTCTTTAGTCCCTTCAGAAGTGTATGCAAAGGATGGGCAAACTTGTGCAAATCTGTACACTGAGAAAATAAAAATAAAATCAAGCTTTATAACAATGATCACTGTGCTGTTTGGCTGAAGATATCATGACCCAATGGCCCAGGAATTACAATAATGGTGCTCACCTTCTGAGCGAAGACCAGGTCACCCGGTGTCACTGGTGATGAGCCTAAACTGGCCGCTCCAAGAGATGATACTGAGTGTCCAGTTTCAGGACAGCGTCCCGACTGGTCACTGCTGGACCTTGACTGCAGCTGAATTGAATAAGGTCGTAAATTGACACAATTTCCAGAAAACTCATCAGCGAAGGGAGCTTGTCTTCTTCTGCTGTGGCCCTCTCCCTCTGAGGAGATGTCTGCTTCATCCTCCGTCTGCTCACTTGAGGAGGTGGGTAACGAGTCATTAGAAGGCCATTTGGAAAATGTGCCCAGTGAATTCATCTGTGGATACACAGATCGTAGTACAAATTTTAGCACTTTGCTAAATCCAACATGTAGGGTTATACAGCAGTCAAACTGGAAGGAGGTGCTCATAAAACACACTCATCTGCCACTTTATAGGGTACACTTGTTTAATTCCTATAATCAGCCAAACAAATGGCAGCAACTCATTTTTAATCTCAGCATGTGGACAAGGTCACGATGAACTTCTAAGCTTGTTTAAGCCAAGCATCAGAATGAGGAAGAGAGGCTTTAAATGACTCTGAATGTGATATGGTTGTTCGTGCCAGAAGGACTGGTCTCACTTTTTCAGAAACTGCTGATCATTTGGGATTTTCATTTTCAGAGAGGCAAGAGTAACTTCTAACACTTACTTAAAAAACAAACAAGACAAACCACTAGTTACAACTGGGGTATGCAGAAGACCATCTCTGAGCGCATAACATGGGCTCCTGCAGCCGAAGACCTCACTGAGTGTTTAAATCACGTACAGCACAAAATATTTTGATGTCTTAATCCTTGGTCTGACAAAACGTGTGGTATAACGTGACATTTCTGAGTAAATATGGCAGTAACGCCGCTTCGTCTGTGGGGATTGTCGTTATCTTTTACGACATTGACATTAAAATGGTTGCAGATCATTACAAATATAAGGAATAGAGACATCCATTGTTTTTTAATAACGCTGTACTTGCATTCATCCAAAGTCTGTTCTTCAATAACAGTTATTACATAACGCAAACGTGTAACCTCACCCTTATTACACAGTGGTGGTTACAGACCTGACGTCATTTATATCACAATGTCAATATTCAGCAGACAAAGTCTAACATAAACTAATAATGAGTTAACACGATTCCAGTAAGTACAACATAATCAATGCTGATAGGTTAGTCCGCTCAATAACTACATGGGAGGAAAAAGGAAAAGGCCCACATCTCCAGTGAGTCCTCTGCTGGAGGGAGCACGACTCTTCATCAACATATTATCACACTGGGTGTTCTGTTGTTGGTGGAGAGCATTGTCTGTGCTCAGAGTGTCATTGGCTTGGCACTGTAAATTATTGATATCATGTATCGCACCGCAGTGTGAGTGTGTGTACGCAATGTTTCTGTTGGAAACCCTGTCTTTGTCAGGACTAGTCTTCCCCACAAGGGTAAAAGCCTGGTTCTAATAAGAAGTAAGTTCACTCCGGAGGTAAGACGTGAATTATGGTTAGGTTAAGGTTGGGTATTACAAGGTTATGTTATGGTTTTTACAACAGCGTATAAACAACAGGACATTTTGTGTGTTTGGCTGGGGGCAGGGGTCTCAAATGCATCTAGTCTGTCCAGTTGGGGGGTCCGTCAAGTAAAAAAAAGTATTATTCTTTTATTATTTTTTAAACCATACAGTAGGGGTGAACTACATGATCTTAAAATGATATCACGATATTCCATCATGATATTGAAATAAAAATATTACTACTAAAAGTAGCAAAATACGATGGCTATTTCACATAATTTCAATATGTGGTACAATATATAGTTCACAACAAAAGCTTATTTATGATGCAGAATTCATCAAAAACTGGCAGAAATGACTTGGAGTGATTGGAGTTTGAGACCTCTGGGCTAGAGAATGCATTGTTTCTACCAGTGTCCCAGCTAAGACTATGAGTATGTGTTTGTAATTAAAAATAAAATGTGTTATATGACTCATTCTAATGCTACACTCTGACACAGCTGTGGTTTATAAATATTTGAAGTGACTATAACTCCTGGTTAATGACTTGACAACACTAAAAATATAACACACATAAACATAAACACAGCAGTATAATAATAGAAATACAACACGTGTCGGTTAGACCCTGCATAAAGATTTATATGTTACATGAGTTATTACAGGAAAAGTGGTTAGTCGTGTTTTAAACACTTCCAGTGGAAAAGCAGCAAACATCACACAGAGACAGAAAAAGTGACATAAGAGAAGAGGCTTACCTTCTAAAAAAGAAGAAGAAGAAGAAAAATGAGATTCAGTAAAACGGAACAACTCCTGAAAAGGCAACTTTACGTATTTAGAGAAGGTTGCGACTAATTTAACGAAAGTTGCATAAGCGTGGACTCGTGTCTCCGGTCTGCTGTCTCTTCTCCTGTCTTCCTGCTGTTTATCTCGCCTCTCCTGTTCTGTTTCAGTCACGTCGTCAACATGCAGCACATCAAGTACCCACACACAGAACCACGGAACTCAACAGACGCTACACGTGCGGAATTTGTACTGGGCCGCTATTGGCTGGAGACGCGTTGTTTTTGCGCACGCGGCTCAGAGGCTTGACCAATGAGCGGCGTGCTGGGCGCCGGTTGGCTGCTGACGCAGCCGTACGCTGTGCGGCAGCACGTGTTTGTGATGTGGTCTTCGAGAGGAGAAGATGAGCACGAGGCACAGGGCTGACAATCCACCACGTACATTAAACGCATCTATACTTTACTTAATTACAACATTAAACCGCGTAATCATAAGGTAGACTGTAGGTATGTTAAGAGCTGTTCTATCTCACAGATTATGCCCTCTAAAAAAATACTGTGTTTGTAATATAACAAAGTATAAACACTGTTACTGTACTTAAGTACAAAATTCACACGTCTGTACTTTACTTTGTTATTAGTATTTCAAGCAACTTTTACTTTTACCCCACTACATTTCCTGTAACTGTCCTGTTACTCATTATGACCAAAGGATAGCTGGTTATGGTCTGTATTTCTATAGAGCTTTTCAAGTCTTGATGAGCTGAAACGATAGTTTTGCCATTCAGCCATTCACACGCTTCAACACTTGGTTAAATATCTTGCTCAAGGACACATATACCCTGAATTGAACCCACAACCTTCCAGTTGAAAGACCAGTCTTGTATAAAGTACATAAAAGCGATAGTTGAGTAAAAATGTACTTACGTTTTAGAAGTAAAAGTAAAAAAAGGGGGAGTTCGATTCAAGTGGGAGTGGGGTCGAAGTATTGGTTTTAGTGGCTTTGTGTGTCTGTTTGTGTTTCTGCTCGCCAATATGACCAACAGAGGCCGACAGAGGCTTGTTGCGTGAATGGAGTGAAGTCTGCCATCTCCGATTGCCTTGTTGTTGTTATTCTCTCTGGCCACTTTATTAGGTACAAAGAACACCTAATATAGTGTCTTCCCCTACTGCAGCCCATCTGCTACAAAGTTTAAAGTTCTAAAGTTGATGTTCTTGCATACTTTGGTTGTAACAAGTAAATATGTGAGTAAATGTTCCATTGTTTCAAACTGATCTGTCCGCTCTCCTTTTTGCATCAATAAAGTATTGATATTTCCTCTTTCACAGACAATTCTCTGTTAACTCGGGAGATGGTTGTGCGTGAACATCGCTGGGATACTCGGGTCATCTTCACCACGTTTATGTCGATCTGATTGGACATTTTGAACAGGTGTTCCCTCAAAAACAAAAAACAAAAAGCGATTGTAGATCACAAATCATCTTCTCTGTCTTTGTCATATCAAACAGCTCAGAATGGCCCAGAGACCAGCTTCTCCAACACTGTCTTGGTTTCCAGAGTGATGAAAGGAAGCAACAGCAACAATAGTGTCACCTTTCCGAGCAGCAAAAAAACAAGTGTAGAGCTTTGCTAAGTACACTGGGTGTGGCGTGTTTTATCTGCTACTATAAATGCCACATACACTAACCTAAAAAAAAAAAACTAAGTGCATGAGAAAACACTACAGGGACACAGACTGGGACCATGTCACTATACCAGCGTCTCAATATTTCTGACACCTGCTCAGGCACAGCATTAGAATATGTTGATTTGTGCTATAGTTTGACAGGGTGATCAGTGAGCAATAATTGATCACATGTGTTACTTTTTTGACAAATTGGAAGCACATTTAAGCAAAATAAGATTAAATATGAGCAATAATGGTTTAAACTACAATCTGTATGATCTGTCATGGTTAATTACTTAAGTTTATTTCAGTGCAAATGATTAAGAAATATGCACTTATTCGAATGAAGTAGACTCTAAATATGTGAGCTGCTGCTGTGGGCTGCTGCTTACTTTGTCCAGATGTTTTAAACTCAGACTTTTGTCTTAAATGTAACATGCAAACAAAATGAAATAAACATTTTTGGCTAACGCGAGCATTTCAGTCAAACTGATCAGTCAGTCAGTCATCATCTACCGCTTTATCCTCCACCAGAGGGTCGTGGGGGGTGCTGTGCCAATCTCAGCTACATTGGTGTGGGTACACCCTGGACAGTTCTCCAGTCCATCACAGGGCCACACACAGATAGAGACAAACAACCATTCACTCTCACACTCACTCCTATGGTCAATTTAGAGTGTCCAATTTTACCTAATCCCCACATTGCATGTTTTTGGAATGTGGGAGGAAGTGCACACGGGGAGAACATGCAAACTCCATGCAGAAAGGCCCTTGTTCCAACCGGGGCTCGAACCCGGGTCTTCTTGCTGCAAGGCAAGAGTGCTAACCACTACATCACCGTGTGACCCTCAAACTGATCAATTATGGCAAAAAATCCATCTGTCATCTGTGTATCTTTGTCTGTTTGTAGTTGGGTACGACAATGTTTCTGTTGTTGCTGAAGGTATGGTAGCATGAGAGTAAAAGAGAGCTACTGCGTCACTGGGGCCAAAGATTCTGGCTCTGCCAGTTGATGTATCTTTCAAGACAGGTATGAAAGTGGATTATAGATCAAACAATTCACATTCACAATGTGGCAACATGTCAGCGGGTGAAACACGGAACTGTATGAACTACTGTATATGTGCGACTGATTCACCGCGAAACAAAAGTGCAATTAGCAGTAAAAGTAGCAGGTTGCTCTGTTCTGACTCTACGAGGTGGAAATCTGAGTTGAGGTAAACTCTGACTACAACTGGACCTCACTGGGAGTTTACATAAGAACATTCAGACACAAGTTGACACATTGTTTTCTGTGATATGAGAAATGTGGAGACGCTGGATAATTGGAATCACCCCAGTTATACGAACACACAGGTGATTGTGTCTGAAGTGTTCCACAAGTTAAACTTGAAGGGTGAGTGCATGTTTCTCATGTTATGATTGCCATTAAGAAGGCGCTATTGCGTTTGTGGTGTGGCACGTGGCCAAGTAAATCCTCAGAGTGACAGATGTGTAAGTTTCCCTCTTGCTGAACTTGATACTTGTCACTGACGAGAAGGTGGTGCTATGTTCACGCTGGCAAGTGGCCAACGAAACATTTACACATTTCACAAGCATTTTCATGATGGGAATTGACACAGCAGCAAAACCTGTTACTCGTGCGAGCACAACTAAACCTTACTAAATGTCCCTGATATATATACACATGAAAAAAAGAAATAAAATTCTACATACTGTACACAAACGGCTTCACCTATAGAACAACTAATAACATATCAAGGTTCAGTTGAACATTTACAATGTGGTAGATTTGAAATGTAATGGAGCACAACAACACAACGCCATCAAATGAGTTACTACTTTATATTCTGTTGTGAGGATAAGCATTTAAAGAAATGAATAGTTTCTTTCTGCAGCAAGAAGACCCAGGTTCATGACCCACTCAGAACAATTGCCTTTGTGCATGGAGTTTGCATGTTCTCCCCCGTGTGTGTGTGTGGGTTTCCTGTTCCGGATGTCAGCTGGGACATATTCCCCTCATGTGGGATGGATGAATGAATGAATGAATGAATACATTTGTGTGGTAGTTAAAAATGTAATTGGAGCATCTGCGATTTGAAAATGCTTCATTGTTAAGCCCTGTAACTTTTTCTTAGAGTTATTCTAACTGAACTTAATCAGATATTTTTAAAGACGTGGAAACATTTGTTACACAGCAGGTTTCTTGGGGACTATTTCCAGTGTAACACAACCAAGAACTGTAGATTAACAGCACCATAAATGGGCAAGACACATTTTTAATATAAGTGAAGTGAGACTTTGATGAAGGTATCAGAGAAAACCATCCACCTCCCTCAGTATAAATGACACAACAGATAATCTATTGTACTGCTTCTTCCATCTTGCAATACAACTCAGTGAATGAAGCTACAGGATTTAGGGGACAAATCAAGTGAACCTGCTACAAGTGGTACCGCTTTCTTTGAAAAAAAAAAATTAAACATTTTTAAGTCAATCCGAATTTGTATTTATCCCAATTTTTCCTCCAAAGTCAAAGTTCAAGACACCAGTTATTTAAACTTAAAGTTGAAAAACATTATGGGCAAAAGTTATATTGCTAGAGGAATATAATATTGTGATATTTTTTTTAATCTACTTCCTTTGATTGAATTTCCTCTTCTAAATTAATTCACATTTAACTACATTTTAAAAGCTTTTACGAGGACATTACCTTTACTAATACGTAAGTGTGTGCATATTGCTTAAATAGAAAATTTCCTGTGATTAATTTAACAATCTATTAAGTTTTTTTTAAACATTTTTATTAGCATTTCCATTCACAAGATTGTGTGCTTCAAAAGCAAAATAATATCAACAAAGTGTTTGACAACCAAGAATGAGGACAAAGAATCTTCTCTGGAGTTTGAATCCAAAGTGGAGGCAAAGGGAAAAACAACACCTCGTGTCAACATGGCAAATAAAAGCACATTTAAAAGACACAATCTTTGTTTTCACGTTCAACAGTGTGGCATCCTGAGTGCCATTGTTTTCAGTATTCCTCAGGTTTATTTAGATGCAACAGAGACATTGTGTTGACCTTTGCTTCCTCCATCTCATCTACCGACAGTGTCCCGTTTCATCTCACTGCAGTTGTCTAGCAGCCAAGCCAAGGGTCGTCTCTGTTAGTCCTGGAGATGAAGGCGATTTTCCTCGCCATCTCCGTGTGGTAGATCCGCCGACAGGTCTCAAAGGTCTTCCGCTGTCGCTCCCGGCAGGGCTTCTCAAAGTAGCGCTTACGCTTCACAGAATCAATAATTCCATCCTGCGTGAGGACCCTGGCGTAAGCATAGAAAAAAAAAAACATGGTACTTGCTTTGAATTCAACACGGTAAATAGAACAGTTACTACTGCAATTGCTGGATTATTTAAAGAGTCAATTCTTAGCATTTTCTGTCCTGGAGCTCACTATAGCCACTGACAGCTGAAACAATTAAGCAACAACAGCTGCAGACTAGGTCCGTTGTCAATTTGAGAAAAATCTTCCAGTCTTCAAACTGTTAAAATACACTAGGTTTTCAGTTTTGTATAAAGTCCTCATTATAATTTACATACCCTAATTATATTCTTCTGCCAATTGACATCCACTTTAGCATGCCATTATAACATAAGGACATAGATAGCTGTAAAAGCTGTAAAGAACATTTTGAGCAAACATGTTTTATAGAGTTCTGGAAACATTGCTCCTGACAGTAAAAGTAACATTTGGATCTCCTCTGTCTAGTCCAGCCTACGTAACCTGAGAGTAGTTTTTGATAAAGTCATGTCACTGGACTGCCACGGTAAGCAACTAGTTAAAAACAGCTATTTTTATCTGAGGAACATTACAAAATTAAGGTATGCCGACTTCAGACCTTCGAGACTTTGAACGCAAACTAAGAAAAGGTAAGTACATTATCCCAGTTTTCTCTTCCTGTCCTGGCACACTTTTTTTTAATTAAAATTCGGATTTATGGTTTTATTTTATTGGCTTTGACACTAGTGGATAACAAATATAAACGACATACACATATACATTCAAAAAGTAAAGTGGTCAAATACTTCTGGATAAATACATGTTATATTTATTACATTTCACTTCATCCCAAGAATGAAATGTCAGTGTGAACAGTGTTTTAAATAAGTGTCATAGATAAACACGACCTGGATTCGTTGTTTTATCAGTTTATATTATGTTTACTGTCAGTTGGTGAGCGCCGTATCATCACTGCGCAGCCGCAGTTCCGTGACATTGAGCGGAAGACTCACTTTAACGTAGCTGACATTAGCTTATCATTCTCTGTATATGCACATATCCCACCCTAATGTCCAGTCCTAAATGTGTGACTTTTACCTGTTTAAAGTCTTGTACGCTGCGTCGACGTTGCCGTCTTGAACCATCACTGTTCGCGCAATGAAGCGAAGATGTCTCGCCATGATGAACTCGGTGTTTGCTGTAAAAACGACCGACTGGAAACATCCAACAACTAAGGGTTCCACGTGCTGGAAAATCCTGCTGCATAATAATCAACGCTAGGTGACGCTTCACTATTTTTCCTGCTCTGTCCTGCGAGTGAGTTTTATTTCCAGCAAGTTGTTAAAAAAATATATATCTTTATTAATTATCGATCTTTTTATGTTTCAGTTATTTAGGAGCTACGGAAGAGGATTTGGGGCAAATAAATTTGGAAACTTCTGAGAAAAAAAGTCAGTATTCTGACTTTTGTTCTTCAGAATTCTAGCTCTGAGGAGCTCTAGCTCTTTTATTATTTACATTTTGTTAAAAAAAAAACCCCAGGTATTTCATATTCATCGTTTACATTGATTAGACACCACCCTGCTATTTGTAGAACCTACGTTTACATTTGTGAGTGAACAGAAGTAACTACAGACGCCAAGGTTTTGCAGGGATACACCAGCTGTCTATCACAGATTTAAAAAACTACAGTCATAGCAAAAGGTACGACAGTGTCCCCCCTATCCTTTCATACTCCTCCTCCTCTTCTCATTCCTGTTGTCCTCTGCTTCTCCGTCTGAGGTCAACCCCCGGTGAATGTTGGCCTGGATGGTATATCTAATAATGTGCATTCAAAGGTGGTTTTACATGCTTTTACCTTTGTATACAACACAAAACAAGCTTAATTCCCAAGCTGCTGAAACGCAGCACTGTGTCTGCGTGGTGCCACAGGGAGGAATGCTGAGACAACATGCACAGATAACATCACAGTACATGAATACACTGCATCATGTTTCCAGAGGCATCTCTTCTGCAGATTCGATGAAATATTCTTGGCAGTGAGTGAAAGAGTGTGGGGAAAAAACCCCAACAAAGAATGTGCAATGTGTGCTATGGTTGAATAAATCTCCCTGACAATACATGTAATATTTTAATATTATATTTGATCTACTACTGGATGAATCAAATAAAGTAAAGTAAATGACAAGCTTGTATCTACTCTGTAAATACCATTGTTGTATAATTACTACCTGTTGTGAAAATCTGTGTTTGTTTTAATGACATGATCAGTTTAGTGCTAACCAAGCTTACATTCTACTAACTAACTAAAGTTAATGCATTGATAACAGTAAAGTTACTAGTCTGGGGTAATTTAGTGTGAGTTTATGTAACCTATTCTAATTTTTGTGGACTCTACATGTATGTTTTTCAAATAAATGATTCCATTGTACTTCATACTGATATTACAGCACACTTCAATATACAGTATATGGTCTATACAGGTATAGGTGTAGTTATTGTTTATTGACTTTCTCATTGTTTGATCATTTCTGTTCATTATGTATTCCGCCTTCCTCCTCTGCTTTTTTTTGTTAACTTGGTCTCAAACCGTATATTAAATGTAAAGATCAATGAAACACATTTAAAACGGACGTTTAAATGTGTTTCAAACCCAGAGTGAAGGTTAATACTACATGTCCAACAAATTTGCTGTCTTGTATAAAATACCCTAAAGGCATACTTAACTAAAAAGGTGCAAGTATCTTACCAGAAAAAATATGAGAAGTTAGTCTTTAGGCAAGGTCCTTGGGCAAGACGCTTAACCCAAGTTGTTCCTGAGTGTGAATGGGTATGAAAGATGTGTGATAGAAAATGCATCAAGTCTAAAAATATATATCAATTAAAAAAAAACATGTATAAATACAGACCATTTACCAACTCTTCTTCTTCTGATTTTATTTGGTAGTAACAGAGAATAGTTAGGGGAAACGCTTTGTAGTAAAAAAAATACAGAGTTTATTTAGGGAATGTAGTGGAGTAAAAGTAAAATTTGCTAGAAGTATAAATAAAGTACAGATACAGATACATGCATGTTGTACTTAAGTACAGTAACAAAGTAGTTGCACTTTGTTACATTAAAACACTGCACATTTGTAATAGTATTTTGGACACTGTGATGTAAAATATATTGAATTTACTGCTCATATTAGTGGATAGAGTGTGTCTACAAGTGTTTAAAGTGTTCTCTTATTTGTGTTTAACCTGCAGACACAGAGCAGTCGATGTAAAACGAGCAGTGATTCCGAGCGTCAGGGTGAAGAGGGAAACAGTGTCGTATGTCTGATTGTTTCCAAACATCACATGTCGCCTTAAGGTAAAGTGTAACCCGCCACTGTCCGATTCAAATAAAAGCAGGTAACGTGAGTCAGTGTGGCCTAATGTAACTAATGTGTTGTTTGATCATAATGATTAAACTCTAAAAACTGTCTTGAAGCGGAGGACACTCTCCTGGATGGATGCCCCCCCCTCTGGAGCTGAACATCCTGATTTCACATTCCACATTTATGAATCTTGTCAAAATCTTGTCGCACCAGCCTATTAAATAATTAACACCTTCCCTTATTATTTGAGTTAGATCACCATCAAAGCACTTACTGGAAGTGCACTTTTTCTTCCAGCTCTTATCCAAATCTTTCACCATGCTGACAGAGGTGGAGGGGAGAGAGCAGACAGAACCAGGGGGAAAGTCCCTCCCTGCCATCAGCCTCTGTATTGGCTGTATATGCTGGATCAGCATCAGATCCAGGGGAGCTGTCAGCCAATGAATGGAGAGGCAGATGCAGCAGGGAGAGGAGAAGGTTCCACAGAGCGGGTCCAGGAGCAGTCATCTACCAGACTGCAGCCAGAGTCAGCCTCTCATTTTTCTTTCTGCACTAATCATTTCTGCGACTGCTTGCACTGACATGGAGGATAAAGTCACAGACTTCTCAGGAAAATGGAAAATGAAGTCTTCGGAACATTTTGAGGATCTTTTGAGAGCACTGGGTGAGTGAGAGTTTGCACAGCGGGACATTTTATTTTGTAATTAAATACAGTGAAGTTTGCTTGCTGGAAATATTGCACAAAACAGTTTTGCCTCTTTAAAAAAAGCTTTTCAAACGTTGATGCCACTTAATAGTCTGGTTGCATGTGAGTATTTTATAGTTATATTTCTTTACCTTATTTTCTTTTCTTTTTCTGCCATGTAGCTTAAACTGTATTTGAGTATTGCTGTATAAAAATTAAATTAGGAATCGATGGTGTAAAAACTTTATAACAATATAAACAGCCAGTATGACATGTAAAGTTCTAAGTGCAAGAGTTGAAGAAACTAATTAATTATGCTTTTAAATTTCTTTATGGATAAAAATGATTAACACTTTTCAACTAAAGAAGCATTTTGCACATTTGTTTGCACAGAGCATTAACATTATATCAATCCATTTTTGTTAAATGGATACTGAAGAACAATTTGATGACAGTATATATGGTTGATTGCGCAGGACCTCAAAGACCTGTCAGTCATGTTATGGCATTATCAGCTGGAAATCCACTTGGCTTAAAGGTCAACTGGTGTAAACCAATGTGGTCTAAAGTCGGGGACTCTGTGGTTAAATTGATTTGCTTCACTCTTGTAACCTCATGCGTCTTGTTCAGGTACATAGGGATGAGCAGGCTCCCGTCAAGTTGTGTCTTTGAGGAGAAGAGGATAAAAAGGTCAGATGAGGGCCAGTCAGTGGCATCCATTAAAAATCTGAAGACAAATAGCCTGTGGTGGAATGTTAGATTAGACTCATCTGAAGCAGGGTCCTCATGCGGTTGTAATTAGAGCCAGTGTAAACGGAACTAAGCCTTAACATGGGCCCCAGCAGCCAGCGGGCTCTGAGAATGACTTTCCTTCACTTCCCTGGGCCTCTCTGACCCAGTCTAGTGCTGTCTACTGTATAAGTGTGAATGAGCGTGTGTTGTAGCACTGCGCCACGATCAAATATGGTTTAAAGTGGGTCAGATTTGTCGGGTCGTCCCGCTTTAATCTGAAGGCCAGTCCAGCGCACATAAATACGGACAGAAAAGTGCAAGGCAGTTAACATTTGTCATCTCCAATGACCCAGGACATCGATGTTGATTTAAACTGTAAGTTTCATCCTTATTGTACTTTGCACATCAGTGACTCCACTAATTATGTAACATGTTATAACTGGTTACTCTCTGCATGAGTCTGTGGATGAATGGGCCCCCCACAGACTCATTAAAAGACTCAAATTTAATGAGAGTTAAGTGACAAGAAAGTACAAAAAATGTCCATGATGAGAAATAAGAGAAAACTACAGCATGGTAATGAAGAAATTAAAAAAGCATAAACTAGGCACAACCAAACAACCTAAACTGCCATTACTTTGCATCTCTTTCAGTCTTCGTATTCACTATCAATCCTATTTTAAGAAGAAGAAAAAAATAAAGAATAAAGATGAACCTCCTGAACTTCATAGTCCAGGTCAGAGCTCAGATTATGAAAACGAGCTTTCAGCTTCAGGTGAGGTTTTGCTGGTGCCATGTTGAGGGGATAATCACAGACATTTGTTCAACTCTGGCGCTTCTGTCTTTTTTTTTTTTTCAAACGAACCATACCTTCAAGGTTTTTCATGTTGTGACCCATCCATCCATTAGCTTTACGTAGGTAGGTATGAGGGCAGCTGGAGCCAATCCTGGCTGACATTAAACGATCGAGCGCAGATCACATATGCTTCACATTACTGGCAACAGTTTCGCCCAGCCATACCATAAATTCTAACCAAGGAATGAATCACAACTAACAATGTATTGCCTCATGTTTTATGGTTAAATAAAGTGCTGCCACAACAAGAAAAACACATTGTTTTCATACATAACTTTTTGTCTTATAAAAAACAAATTGAGAGGATAAACAATAGGAGCACCATAAAAAACACGAGCATTATTAAAAGGAAACACAATTACACTGTGTGTATGTGCATGTAATGTATAAATAGATGTGTGTTTCATGCATGAATGCGTATGAGTACTTTTGCTCCAGAATAGTTGCACAGATGAGTGAAAAAGTCGACATAATACATTTTATGGTTAATTTAATTCTGATGTTGTATTTTCAAAAGTAATTCAAGGAGTGGGCGGTGCAATTCTAGTTTATATAGTTTGAATTGTTCCGTTTATTTATCTTTTTCATAGATGGGTCATTGTACACTAATGAATATGCCAGTTTATAGCCAACATGGCTAATTTGCATCGAGGTCCCTAGGCAGGCTGATGGAAATAAAAATGCAAAAGTACATACCCGAGAAATAATAAATCAATAATAAAAAGATGTCAACAACAATAGTAACAAATAAGGAGAAACATAAGCTCTAATCCAGTTAACAAAGACTGAAAATACTGTGATGCAAACAAGGAAATATGGACCATACTTTTTTTTTTTTTTAAATAGATTTTTTAAAGAGTTTGAGATCAAATATAATAAATTAATAATAAACATGAATACATCTGGTTCTTACATGACAGCTGCTGTGTGGCCTGTGACTCTCACATCACGTCAAATAACATTGTTTTAGAGAACAAGCAAAGAAATAAACCTCCCAGAGATCATGTAACATGTGTCACAAATCTGAAAAGTGCTGAGAGATCCACTGTGTCTCATTAGTAACAAACATCACATGTCTGCTCATACATACTCTATAACATTCCAGACCATTCTTTCCACTCATCACAAACCAGCCCAGGCGATGTTTTGACCACAGCTGCCAATTTACCATCTCGTCTGTCTGTGTGTAATCAGGTGTGAATGTCTTCCTGAGGAAGATTGCAGTGGCAGCGGCCTCCAGCCCAGCGGTGGAAATCTCCCAGCAGGGAGAGAGCCTGACCATCCAGACGTCCACGAGTGTACGCACCACCAACGTGTCCTTCACTGTGGGTCAGTCCTTTAACGAGACCACAGTGGATGGACGTCCTTGCACGGTACGAACCCCCTTCCCTTTAGGCATTCCTGTATAATGCCAATGAATGTGTATGAGCGTTTGGCACAGAACAGCACGACTCTCCGTGGTTCTGCGCGCACACAAACCATGTGGAAATGATTTCAGTGCAACCCCAGAGCCTTTCCCGGTGATGGGACACGGATCTGTTCTTCATTTCTTTGTGCTGGTGAAGCTTACGGTTCCTGACAAACCGTAGAAATGCTCCATCATGCAGGGACTGGCACACTGAGCTCCAGATAATGATGTTTCTCGAACTCCAGTGTCCACAGCGCTGACATGATGTTATTCATTCATATTCTCCATGTAGAGTGTTCCAAAGTGGGAAACAGACAGGAAGATCAGCTGCGAACAGACTTTACAGAAAGGCGATGGGCCCAAGACGTCGTGGACCCGAGAGCTGACCAATGACGGAGAACTCATACTGGTAAGTACAGCAGCAGGTCTGGTCGGCCTAGTCTGACATTTTTAAAAAATATGTAACACAATAACACACTAGCTACTAAAAGGTATGTGTGAGTAGTCATCCTGGAACAACGTGGAACTACGTAGAAGTCAAACTGGTTTTCTCTTTTCCCCACATTTCCTAACCCTAACCCGTATAACGTACATCATACATGTTCAAAGAGGTCTGTCCAATTGTGTTTATTTAAAGATGAATAAAGCATATTGTACTGATCATCATTAATGAAATGTTATAATTTACATTTTCCTATCCTGTTGTTTCCTTTCAGACAATGAGCGCTGGAGAAGTTGTCTGCACCAGAGTTTACGAGAGGGAATGAGGACGTTCTCAAAAGTGTCATACAATACTTCTGTTTGTGCATGGTTTGTGTTTACTAGCCATAGTTGTCCTCTTGTCGTCCTCCCCTAAAGCAGTTGTTGGTCATACTGTGTTGAAATGACTTCAGTTTACATGAATGTATGTTGGTAAAATCGTCTTTTTTAACAGCAAAGCTGAATGGTGGTGTCTAAACCTTTTTTCAAGATGTTAAACTGTCTGATGATTCCTTTTTTTTTTTTTTTTCCAAACACTCATTCTTTAGGCTGCCTCCTCCCTGCACCTCCCATTCCCTTGTTGTCCATCTACAGAGTTTACATCACTCTCTGGCATTCATTTCCTCAACGTACAAGTTATTCCACACTCGTTCCGTCCTCCGTCAGTCCCCTGTCCTCTGTGTGCCCCCTGTCATCACCACAATATGTATTCAAGAGTCTAAAAAGTCCCCAAAACAATTCATATTTCATAAACTTTACTTTAAGAGATGCTTTGGCAACGGTGAGCAAGGAAACAGGGAGTGGAAGGGAAAATTATTGAGGCAAACAGAGAAGGCAGCCATGAGAAAGTCATTTCATAACTTCAGAAGAAGTTCTACTTCTTATTCTTGTCTTTCCAGCTGTACCTATTTGCAAAATGAAGTCAGTAAAAATCC
Source organism: Solea solea (assembly GCF_958295425.1). Lineage (NCBI taxonomy): Eukaryota > Metazoa > Chordata > Actinopteri > Pleuronectiformes > Soleidae > Solea > Solea solea. The sequence goes on from NC_081153.1 coordinate 16,459,822, forward strand.
CCCCCACCCTTCTTTCTGGCTTTGCATGCAGGTATAAATGTCAGACGGCTTCCTCATAGATTTCCAGCCGCTCTCTCTCTCTCTCTCTAAAAAAGCCCCACTTTTCATCTCAGGGGATGCAAAGAAAACATTGCAAACACACGCTGAAATGTGAGGCGAGTGCCAAACCTGACGGATTTGTCCGTATTCAGTCCCCAAAGTCTGTCCTTCACTCAACAACAGCCCAGTGCGAGTCAGACTTCACCTTGATCTTACACATGGTCATGCGGGGTCACTCAGACACTCTCTGAGCCGGTGAGAGCCACAGTTTTGGTTTACGGAAAGTGATGGTTTTTACAGGTTCTTTCAAGCCGCGTGGAGGCAAGCGCCGCAGTGAAGGATTTCCTGGTTTATACATACAGAGCTAAGTGAGCAGCAGGAGAGCTGGGCCTCCTCCAGCAGGAACCGTCTCAATAAACTCAATAGGTCAGCGTATATATTGTATATATACGTGTGTGTGTGTAAAATATAGGAATTGGACAAAGCAGAAACATTTCCACCACTGGTCTGCAGTTTGTTTCTGCATGACAGAATGAAAGAGAGAGAAGTTATTATGTGGGACTATGTACACATGGCTCACACAAGTACATCATGCACATGCGATTAAGTCTCACAGGCAGAAAAGTGCATTCATGGTCTCAGTGAAACCAAGTTTATTGTGTTAGAGTTCATCCGAACACACAGGAGCGTTAACTGCGCTCTGGAGGACGTGGAGAGTTCACACACACACACACACACACACACCACTTACCCTGAGCTTAACCCTCACAACTAAGTGCCTAGCCTTAACCCTTACCCTTACCTTAACCATCACAACTAAGTGCCTAACCCTATAACCAGGTCTTAACCCCGAAAAAGCGCTTTAAACTTGTGAGGCCCAGACAAAATGTCCCAACAAAGATAGGTTTGTATGTTTTTCGGACCTCTCAAAGATATAAATACAAGTTCACACACACACACACACACACAAAGACTAATGGTGAGTACTGGTTGTTTGCCTCATAGGAAAAGTCTAAACCTGCAGTCCCTCCTTGTTAACCGGGTCACTTTCCACATGCAACTGTTATGCCAATTCATTCCTCAGGCAGTGATGTCATGGAGCCTCGCATTGCTCGATTGGCTCAGGAATGCTGTGGTTTCAGGACCAGGAGGCTCCCAACTCCAGCGTTTGAATCGGGGCCATGTGGACCAATCGTGACAGGGTCGATTAATGGACCTGATGAGTCACAGGCGTCGGCTGACAAACAGACGCGGTTTGATGAGGGTAAAAAAAACTAAGATTAAGGGAAACGTGTGAGCAGGTCCTGGCAAAGGCAGTGATTGGAAACAGAGCTGTGCCTCCAAAAAAAACCTTGAAAGTTCTATATTTTTGACCTTTCATTAGCACGGGCCAGTGTGAGAAACACCAAGTCAACGGGTTCAGAACTATAAAAAAGGCACGGGAAATAAATCTTAAGGCGTGATCCTGCCTCAGCCCCAATTAAGAAACACTCATATATAAAGCCACTCATCTGAGTTTAATGGAATAACTTATAATTGTGCTATTTGTCGCACATTTTCACCCTGGATACTTTAAATGTAGGTATATACTGTATGTCCTACAATGTCCTGTGATACATGCATCTGGATATTACTACATAATAAAGAGTTTTTTTCTTTTAAATACTGAAATTAAATGTAACATAAACATGCTGTTCTCCCATTTTCATTTTCCAAGTCATCATCCTCCACTCCACAGCCCCTTGTTGAGAGACAGAACAAGCCAACTGCATTAAATCAAACCCACAAGACTTCAATTCAAATTCTAGAGGAGAGCCAAACCTTTCCAGATAAACCAAGTATGTCAGGTTACATTTTGGATATAAGTATATTTAAAATTCCATTCACATTTGATGAAAAGGTTCACATGAAGGGAGCCCAGGATTTGAAATTCCTACTTTCAATGAAATTCAAGGATACAGGATATTACAACCTCAGACTTTCTGTGACCGCTGAAGGGTTTCTGACTCCCACTGACATTCATACCTGCTGCATAAATATACACACGTGGGGAATCAAATCTCAGCAATCTTACAAAATGAGTATGAAGAGTTTTTTCTCTCATATATGTGTGTGTGTGTGTCTGACAAATAGTCCAGCCTATAAATAAATTCATATGACTGCTCTCTCCCATGTGACTTGTAGGAGAATGTAAGGAGACATTAGACCATGAAACGTGTATACATTAGAGGAGCTCATACGTGACAATAACAAAGAAAAATAATATCATGTGAACCTGTATTGCGTCTTGCACACGTGCAAAAGCTGTGGCTGTGCCACATTATCAACTCACCTCACATCTGAAGACTCTGCGTGTACAAGGCAATGAGAGGTAATGTGACATGGACATGTGAGGCCACAGAGGTGGTCAAATGTACTCCTTAAAGACACAAGAGTGACATCTACTGGAGAAGGAGGGAATAATAAAAGGACACTGATGTGTTTTTAATGGAAACAAAATACTGTACATTAGGTGTTTTCTTGTGGCCTTTGATCTCAGTTATTTAAATCATCATCGGATTCACAGAAGAAGGTACAAACCGAAATTGAGAAGATACAAAGTATGTTTAAAAAACAGAGCATGGTGTCAAATTTAAGCTGACCAGAGTCTGTGCTCAGTTTGTGTCACTTCCACTTTTCCAGGGAAATGTTAGACATGTCAGCTGAGGTCTGAGAGAAGTTGAAAATGAAAAGTGCACTTTTTGTTTCATTGTCCACTGTAGAACTAGACTTTAAGCACATGCTTTTCTGTCAAATGAATGTAGAAATGCTTGCCTCTAAAAACTATACCTTTATCACAGATATTCCTTTAATCAGTCCAGATAACAAAATGTGATTTTATAACAAACTTCTCCTGAACTGTTCTGTAAAACATCTGTAAGGTCAAACTGCACTTTTATTGCTTTTAATCATCTCCATGCTTTATGTCTCATATTTCTTACACCTAACCATAACATGTTCTATTGTTTTTCTTCAGTACAAAATTCACATTTACCTGAGTCATGTTTAGTGTACTACTATTAAGCCCAGTGTGTCCCAATATAAGTCTTGATATTATCCTTTCATATCTCCTGTTTCCTCCAGTCCACCTCACTTCTCATATTATTCAGCCAAATATTATACATTATACAAATCACACGCGCGCACACACACACACACACACACACACACACATTATTCTTGGAACGCTGCATTGACTTCCATTCATTTGAACAGCTTAAACAAAGACTTATCCCTAACCTTCCTACCAACCTACCAGTTCCCCAGAAATGAGGTTCTGCTTCACTGGGACCAGGCGGTCTCCATGGTCAGTGTTTATGTAAGAAACGGTGGCACTTTACGTCAAAAAGATTGGATTGAATTTTGAAAAGTTCACGTTTGGTGGCCACGCCCCCGCCAGCTCCCACGTGGTCCTCTGCCGCAGCAGCAGTCACATGACATGACCAGAGCTGGTTACTTCCTGTCTGATCCGTGGATGTTTTCCTGCAGGAGAGAAAGGAGAAGAAAAACAACACGTTTTCATCTCATGCGACACATTTTCACGTCTAGACCCTGAGAGTCGGGACTGAAGAGGAGAACCTCCATTAACGTGTCTGCGTCACTCAGTCGCTCCCAGCTGTTTATTATTTTCGAAGCTGCGAAGACATGTTACAGCGGAGGGGCGGGTAGCTAGCAGTTGAGAGTAGAAAGAGCCAAACACCGCCCGTCCGGGTGGCCCGTTCGTTTTGGAAAAATAAACAAACGACGCGTATTGATAGTTTGTGTGTGCGTGAGACCATCTTCTGACATTAGCAGCTAATGCTGGCTACGTCACATTAGCTTCATTTCTTCATAAACACTCGTCATGTCAAAATACACAAGCTTCTCGGAGCCCATGGAGGACCAAAACCCCTTCCAGGTGAGTGTAATGACATTACAGCTGCTGTGACTGTCATTGTGTGTTTAAATGGATACAAGTCATTCATGTTGCTTTAGTGTAACAGCAGGCGAGTTGTTGCTCATGTGACAGTGGGGGTGTTTTTGGGGCCTGACTGTCGTCACTGATCCTGTTGACAACGAACAAACGTTCAGCTTTGACTTCTGTGTTGACGTATTATATGTATATGCTGAGACTTCAGACTAAAACAAATAAAAGACTCCTCGGGAATACACATACATGAATATATTCTAAGGCTATGAAAACCAGACGTATACAAACACATCTATGTGTAGTATTTAAGTTCTGCCAGTAAGCCCTCCTTAATGTTACACACTGGAGCTTTAATGTGCTAATTACACTAATGTGTCTCTGTTTCTGCTATAGGATCCTGCAGTGACTCAACACAGCAGCAACGCAGGATATGCCACACTGGACCTTTACAACCCATTTGACAACACGACTGGGGTGAGAATAGTTATGTATGATACGCTGACACAGTGATTCCTAATGCGTGCGTCAAAAAGCCTTTTCATTTTTATTCTTCATTCTTTGTTATGGACTCATGGTCCAACAGAAGAAAAATTAAAATAAGCAATCAATAAAAGAACCATAAATGTTTGCAGTCTATTTCCATTCGTAGTAAAAGCGATGGGGTTTAACTCACCTGTAATTCATCTTTTATCTGATTACCTTATGTGTCAACAGAATTGTTGACCCATCACAATCACTCTCGTATTGCTGGGGGATCATGTGATTAAAGGTTTTGTTTTCAGATTTGAACTTAAGCTCCTGCATTCTTAAGTTTGGGAATGGCTGTGTTGGATTATAACCGGGTAATTCAATTAAATTTGATTGTTCTGTCCGTGTGGGTTATGTTTATTAGCCTAATTTCTGTACTCTTCTGTCAACTATATATACAAATATAAATAAAAGGAAATATTGGAAAAAAAGTAAGATTTACTTCCACACAAATGAGAAAGATAATTACAGAATCCTTATCTTGTTAATTTATCGGTCCTAAACCTAAAGATCTACCATTAATCTTGTATATCTAACAAAAGCCTCACATTCTCGAATTTTTGAGGCTAAAACCTGCATTTTTTTTTACTCTTGATTAATTAATCCTTTCATTTCAGCTCTTAACACAACAGTGTTTTTCAGCTTTGCTTTATTGATGGCAGGTCGCAAGGGGATGTTTGCTCTGAAAGTAATTTTGGATTTTATATTGGGAAAATAGATTGTGAATTGAAACTCATTCACAGTGGGTAATATGATGATATAATTGCTATTAATACACAAAATGACTACAAAGCTTCACTTTTCTATTTCAGACAAAAAATACTACAAACATGAAAGAACTCCTACAAACCCCCTCAAAATAGTCACTAAACACAGAAACAGAAACAAAAAGAAGAGGGGCGAGGGGACACATGCAAAAAAAAATGACTCCAAAAAGTTTCTGTATGACATAAGGACACGTTAGTGTGCATCTGTGTGTGTTGTACACATCAGTTATGTTATAGAGTTAAATGATTATGTTGCTTGGGAAAAAAGCTTTCATCTAAATTGTGGACTGAATCATCTTAGTTTTGTCACTTAGAGTCAGTTTGGATCTGTGTGTACTTCCTGTTAGTCGTTGGTATTAGCAATACTGAAACACAGGGAACTGAAGTTAAGCCTGTCATGACATTAATGCTCTGCTCTCAGATGAACACTGGGTTTGAACACAGTTGTAATACATGAAGCCAAATGAGTTTTTGACGCCCGTCTTTTAACAAAAAATATTTTCCAGCCTCCACCACCATATGATGCCACTTCGCCCACTGCTCCACCTGTGCCTGCACAGACCCCGCCCAGCAGAACAACGCCAACTGAACCTCGCAATTATGGCTCCTATAACTCCCAGGTATGTGAAGACTCACCATGTGTTGAGTTTGTTTGTCGTGAATATTCTGATGAATCAACCCACACTTTCGTGCATGAGCGTGGAATCATCAAAAAGAAATGCTCCAAATCATTAGCTGTGCTGCAATCAATTTTAGTCTTCTAGTAATTCGTTTTGCAGACCTCACCACTGTTACTGTCAGTGCTTTGTGAACAAATTACTCCAAACAAAAACTCTAAATCTAATTTCTCTGTGAGTCTGACTGAAACCAGACTTTTAAAATACATGCAAACATGTTAGTCAAATTCCTCATAGTTGGGTCTAACACCTAGATAATGCAGTTAGGAGTCGAACTACTACCGCATGTATACCTTCAATGGGACAAGGAACAGACTCAAGCTGTTCTGGACGTGAAGCAACAGTTTCCACCCCTGGTTGATACCTGGAAATTTTAGAAGAAGCTAGTACACAGAAGAATAACAACATAGACAAAACATGGTGACATTCAGGCCGGTCCATTTTTTTTGGACTGACGAGGAGACCGATTGTCTGCTCTGTCTGCATCAAGAGTTGGATATTTTTAAGTTGATATTAGGATGACATGGAATGGCACTTGATATGCTAATAACTAGCCGCATGCTAAACCAGATACTGCCTAATACTAACACACTAAAAGGGGATGTATATCCACCTGGAGGTGGAGGCAGACACACTAATATTTGTATACTGGGACTGGGGCAGTAGTCCAACTGAACGGCATAGTTGAGCTACAACCATAGCATGACTGGTTGCGTAGAAACATACCGATTGTACCTGTGCTCAGTCGTGTAACTACAGTGAATATAAAACACTTGACATTTGTTCACTTAGCAGAGTGTCTCTCCTGGGAGGTGCCCTTCCATGAGATACAAGAGCTTTACAAAATCCTTTTCATTATTTATAACACAAACACAACCTCTCCCGGTGAAATTTGACATTCTGTTCTGATGCATTTTTTTCCCTCGTGTCTTGCCGTGTCAGCCTGTGGTGAATGCAACTACAGCAGAGCTCCTGAAGAAGCAGGAAGAGCTGGAGAAAAAAGCCCAGGAGCTGGAGAGGAGAGAGAGGGAGCTGGAGTCACACGGCCTGGGACCCGGAGCCTGTAAGTGGGGGATGATGTGAAGGTTTTTTGGGGGCAGGTTGGATTCAGATGCCTAATCCCTCTTGTCAAAATGTATCTCAGATGCACTGTAACCTATAGTATAGTTTATGGATGATGAATACTTCATTATCCCAAACAGTTTAATAACCTGAAGATATTAAAGTCACAGCCATCTTATTTTCACATTTCAACCCAAGCTCAAAGATATTGAAAAGAAATGGTTACACTTAAAATGAAAAGCTCTCTATTTGTCATTTGTCTCATTTGTAAGCATATAATTAAAAAATTATAAATGGTTTATAACACACAGTGTAAGGGCATTTTAAATGTACAGTATTAGCTAACAACTGCAGTGTCATCTGCAGAGACGTAGTTTCCTTTTTCAACAGTTGTGCTTTTGCTGCATTGTCATTCATTATGTTTTTGGCCTTCAGCCCGTCAGAATAACTGGCCCCCGCTGCCGTCATTCTGCCCTGTGGGCCCCTGCTTTTACCAGGACATCAATGTGGAGATCAGCCAGCGTTTCCAGCGCACAGTCACTATCATGTACTACTTCTGGATGTGTGAGTTCCTTTTATTCCTTAATCTGCTAATAATAAGGACAATTAAAACCCTTTAGTGTTTTGAATGATGTGGTGTTGATTTACCCCAGTAAACATTATTAGTGTATTCTTTAGCAATTTTAAGAAGATTTATCAGTTTAAGCTGATAAGAACTAAAAGATTATCTTGTGAAATTGAAAGTAGATTCATTTGAGCCTGAATGTTTGCACAAAGACTCTGATGCTTACGGTACCTGCAAGACTGAGGACTGTGGCATGAAGCAAATCAAACACAGAATGCACAGTGTTTCACTCTGGTTCATTCACTTCCCTCATTTCTTTCTTCCTTTTTTTTTTTAATCCATGTCCAGTTGGAACCTGCACACTGCTCCTCAACTTGATCTCCTCCCTGGCCGTTTTTTGTGTGGACACCACAGGCAGTGGTGTGGGCCTGGGTCTCGCCATCTTGTGGGGGATCCTCTTCACACCCTGCTCTTTCGTATGTTGGTACCGACCTATGTACAAAGCCTTCAGGTGTGTTGCACCATCTTGATTTTTTCCCACATGAAAAAAGCCACTTGCTTGTTATCTGTAACTCTGTAGTTGATGTTCTTCAACGTTTACCTCAGTCCTGCCCGGGTAGGACCGTTAGAAATAGTACAAGGGACTCTCAGTATGTTATTGACTTGATAAAAGGCTGACAGGAGGTATCAAGTCTTTGCTATGTTGTAATAGGAGCGTAGTCTGAGAGCGAAAGCAGTGGAAGTGAAACTAGACACCAGCAAATGAACCCTGTAAAGAAAAGCAAACTGACAGAGAGCAAACACAATTGCTAAATTATTTCACACTCTTGCATTTTGCTTTGCTGTCTCTACATTTCATTTCTATATTATCCAGTTAAAGATTTTGGTATTTAATGCCCGTATGGACATTTGCTTCAATTTCCTGTTAGTATTTAATCATACATTTTATTTATAGATACCTTTCAACAACATTGGGATATAGCATTGAAATTAATGTTACCAACTGTAAAGGGACCTGGGGAGCAGCGGCAGCTTATCACACCACCGTTCACTCAACTGAAACCGGTGACAGCTTACACCGTGAATGTCTGTTTCAAAAATGCTCTGCCTAAATTTAGCCCGAGCAGAGGTCCGATCAGTCAGAACAAGAACAAAGACTGGTGTTTAAAGCCATCACTTATGTTTGCATTACCTGTTCACAGTAGTGATTGAGAGCTGTTCAATAATGATGGGATAATTTTCCTTTCCTTTAGGAGTGACAGCTCCTTCAACTTCTTCGCCTTCTTCTTCGTTTTCTTTGCCCAAGTGGTCGTCTACATCATCATGACCATCGGCATCCCTGGATGGGGTTTCAGGTGGGACTGATGTCACAAGTCTATTTGGATTAGAATTCAAATTTAGAATTAGAATCATTTGTTTTTGCGGACACACCAATTGGTGATGGTGAATTTGAGCTCTGCATTTAACACACAAGATGGGTGTAGGAGCAGTGGGCAGCACTTAACTGCTACTAGGGAGCTTTGTGGGTGCCTTGTTCAGGGGCACCCCAGGCTTTGAACCTGTCACAAACCCAATTCCTTTCCTCTTGGCCATGGGCTGCCCCTTTTTTCTCAGACTATATGTGGAGGTGCAAAATACTTGCTTTCGTAAAGGTTCAATGTTCGGTTTCTTTCGTTTGGCAGTTTATATTGTTATGTCAAATTAACCTATTGAAATTAAACTCAGACATACATTTAGATTTCCTTAGTTGCATCTCAGTCTGAATGCTCTGGCTGCTCAAATCTGATTTAAAATAGTTTTTACATCACTTCTTCTTCCTCCTCCTGTCTTTTATTTCTCTGTCTCACTGTCCCTTTCCCTTAGTGGGTGGATCGTGAGCCTGGCTGCTATGAAGTTAAGCGTTGCCGTTGGTGCGATCATGATGATGAACGCCATCCTCTTTACTGCCCAAGCAGCCATGGGGGTTATCATGCTGAAGAAGGTGAGTACATGTGTTAAGCCGGAGGGGAAAATCACAGGTTGTGACACAAATTGAGTCTGCAGTTTTGACAGGGTGTCAGTCACACTATCCTTGCATGGACTAATTAGCAGGATATTTAGAGTAGCGTCCAAAAAACAGAAATTCCTTCGCGCATGAGCACAAGTAAACGGGACAAAGCATGGGCCTTGTATAAGGTATCTGAGTATTAACATGAATGTTATTTCCCTGGTTTCAAGTTTTTGTGCAGCTGAAACACGTGACACCTGTTTAGTTACACGTATGACCCTGTAAACTTTATCATACTTGAGTTCACAACATGCTGGATAATGTGTTTATAAATGTTCCCAAAGTATCAAGCTGCCCGGGTTTCTCAAACCAGGATATTTTTGATTGAACCTCAAAAGTGGAACGTCTGTCGGCCCCCTGAGGAAAACACCAAAACATTGCCAGCGTCTCTACGTGACCTACCATTGCTTTCATTAGATTTTAGTTTCAACGGTCTGCTTTCTGTTGTATATCGGTCTTTTAATTTAATGTTACTCATCCAGGAAAATTGAAGCTGCATGGTACAGGAACAACAGCAGCTGTGATCGGCACATAGGTGTCGGCACATAGTCAGGCAATTGTTCAGGGAGTGCTTGCTTTGCTTTTTAATCTATTGGACTTTATAGCCCAAATTTAGGATTATGATGAAAATAGGACTGGCTTCATGACGTTTTCAGCCATAGTCCAACTGTATGCAGCCACCTTACTTTACTATCGCTATTTAGCTGTTGTGCTTCCGCCTTGTCTCCCATCAGTCGTGACACGTCACTTCCTGTGTGCAGTGTGGTAACGTAGCCGGCAATTCAAGCACACAACACGGCTATACTGAGAAACACGAAGAGAGTCGCGTAGAGCTGACGAGCTTAATCAGCATTTTGTGAACTCATGTGACAGTGGTTTGACTCTGACAGATATTTGTTTATATTTAAAACTTGCACACAATCATAAATCAATAAACCACAAAAATACTGTAAATGTCAGACAATAGAAAATCGCGTGAAGTTTTGTAGTCAGTCACAGTGTCTGAAAGGATGAGGGTGAAAGGAAAATTGTCAAGTTTTACCTGCTCCATATAAACACTTGCACCTGTTTGGCCCAGGTGGGCAATGACCATCGAGCGGTCTTTAGACAACAATCTAAAGAATAGCCTCCATATCAGGTTCCGCGTATCATTTTCACCCTCACATTGTGTGTTATGATGATGAATTGTTACATGGATCTGGTTTCAGCGGCATCTGTTCTTCCCCGCTCCAGGTCCACGGTCTGTACAGACAGACCGATGCCAGCTTCCAAAAGGCCCAGGCTGAGTTTGCAACCGGAGTCATGTCCAATCAGGCTGTACGCCAGGCCACCGTCAGCGCAGCCCAGGGGGCCTTCACCGCACCTCGATAGAGAAAGTGATGTACAAGAAGAGTTGGGAGGGTAAGAAGTGCAGGCCTCGATCGATAGAGCAATTTCCCCCCAAAGGTTATTTGAGTTTGATTGGGAGGGGGTTGCGTCATTATATTTACCCCAGCACTGAAACTATAGGGCACTTGCATGAGACAGAGGTGTGGTTGTCTAATTTCAAATTGTGTACATGAGAAGTTAACTACATTGCCAAAACAAGAGTGGCAAGATGGAAGAAACAGGAAAAAATGCGATGAGGTGAAACGCAAAAAAAACAAAAAACACTGAAGATGCTGTATGAAGTTTGTCACAGTTGTACAAGTGTCACTGAAGGCTTTTTACTTGTGTGTGTATATATTAGAAGATGAGCTGTGTGCCAAGTGGGATAGTATTCACATGATTATGGTATGTGCGTTATGTTTACCCGGAGCCATGTTTGTGTGAATTTTAAGTCTGAACTGAACACTGATTTGTTGCCATTCTAACATGTCATCCACATGTGAGTGGAGGAGCTTTAGTCAATACTCGTAACATGTTTTTTTTTCTTCTGTTGTTGTTGCTGCTTGAGTGTAAAACTAATGTGTTGTTTTTGTTGTTATTCCAAAAACGAGAATGCCTACTTACTGTACTGCCAAAAGCTCTCATATTGTCAATATTATGATCCTGTGTTGTTGTTGTTTCGGTTACAATTTACCTGTCACTGCTCTGTGAGTGCAGCCTGTGGTTCTTATGATTATTACAGTTCACTGTTTGTGTTGAATAAATAATAAATTGTCTCGCTCATACAGACACCTGTGCTGACGGTTGTTGTTTGTTACGGATTTATCTTTCTTAGCCCCATTGACATGGAAACCGTTTCCATGACAACTTTGAAACTTATCTGAGTCAAAGGCAATTGACTTCTTTTTAATTCTGTGTTTATGTTCTCATGGGTTTACCCTGTCTCTCTTTGGGCACTGGTATTAAATGACGTTTAGTACATGTGTTTAGTGGAGTTGTGTTGCTAGGATGCAGATTTGGTTGACTTCCTGCTCTGTGAAAGAAACAGACATTCTCCTAAAACATTTATACACTCATACACTCTCGGGCGACACCCAACACTTCTCAAAGAAACTGCAGTCCTTATGTCATCCTGACAACTTGTTGCTTTTTAAAACTCCAGGCTGCAATTTCATGTTTGCAGCCTTAAGAAATTTAGTTTGATTATTTTGTTTTCTTTATTTAAAACTTGAAAATAGGTCAATTGCTAGTATTTCTCTAGAAATACTTTAATGGTGACATGTCCCGGGCACCAGACCATGCTGAGCAGCTTTACTCAGCTCTGCTCTGATCTGCTCCACTGGCCTCAGACTATTATGGGCTTTTTCACACACGGACGTCACCGTGAAGATGGCGGAGGCTGCAGAGGCAACGCAACACCGGTTTTTCTGTCACTGCTGTAAACGTGAAACAAACCCTAAGCTCCCGGTGAGTCTGTTTGGAGAGTGTTGTTATTTCCACACGTGTTGGCCTGGATTCATCCATGCGCTGGAATGAGATTTGTTTGACTTTGTCTTTTGAAAAGCGCAAATATTTAGTATTAAATCATATCTGCTACGATAATAAGCTTTAATATCACTCTCAGCGCTCATTGAGGCGTAATGGTGTTTGTTTTGTTTAATACGCGCTGAGTGCGCACCATGATTTTACATAAGGGAGAGAAAGAAGGGAAGGGAGTCCGTTCTGGCGATTCACGTTGCCATATTTAGAAGCGCCGCCACTGTTGGAGACCTTATGTCCAGTTGTCTTCTGTCAGCTGTGTGTGAAGGGCTGGTCGGGTGTCACCACAGGCTTCTCACAGCGTCACATGGTGCGTTTTAATGTCTGAACAGTCACGTAAGTTATTAGGCTCAGTTTGAGTGTTATTGATTGTGCCTGAGCTGCAGCAGCAGGGAGAGGGAGCGAGCGCACCGTGACGCTATTTATGGCACAGTTACGCACTGACAGTGTTACGACAGACCAATACACACACACACACATGCGCCTCCCAGTCTAACATCTGGACATCTTCTCACACTCTTATCTGAGTACAACATTCATGTATCTGTTCTTTACTATTTATATTTCTAGCAACTTTTACTTTTACTCCACTACATTCACTCTAACCATCTTTGTTAGTACCAAATAAAATCAGAAGAATAATTGCTAAGTGGGACACCACAGTTTTGCCTTTCACACACTTCAACATGGGGTTAAGTGTCTTGCTCAAGGACACATATAGACTGAACCCACAACCTTCCAGTTGAAAGACAACTCACCCTACCACTGAGCCACCATGGCTCAATCCTTGCTTCTCACTTTTTGAATACTTTTACTTCTGAGACATAAGTATCATTTATATCAGAACGTGACTTTTGATACAGTAAATGTCATATACTTTAAGACTTTTACTTAAGTAATATTATAAAAAAAAGTGACTTCAACTTCTACCAAAGTAATTTTCGGAGAAGATACTTGTACTTTTACTCAAGTATCCCTTTAAGGTACTTTATACAAGATGGGATCTGACTCATGAAACAATACCAAGTATACTTCCTCCCTTTGAGTATTTTAGAAATATGACCTTAACCCCATCCAACTTCTGCTTGCAACTGTTTAAATGTAATGTCTTTTACATTTTTAGGTTTTAATACACAGCACATTATGGTTCATTCAGCTCTACCAAGGTTTTCTTTTTAAATAACTGACTTTATTTGAATGTCTTTTAATGCCTTTAATGTCATGCTGTTATTTATTTAACTCCCCATTTGTCTTTCTGTGCTTTTATCATTACCAAATGAGGGTTACACATATATCAATTATACATAAAGGCTTCTATGAAGTTAAAAGTAGGATAAATGATACAAATATGTGATGAAATCGTTAAATATTCCTTAATCATTTACTCAACAGCTTAATATTTCTTAACTTCTTAACATGCTGCACATGCACTAGTAAACCAGTTCAGTGCTTTCTGTGAGTGCAGCACCCCCCGTACCCGTTCTCCTGCATTTCTTATCCAAACATCATCAAAGTCGGCACTGCACATACAGACAGACAGACAGACAGACAGACAGATGTTCGTTACATGTACAGACAGATAACACAACACTTTATTGTAGTAACTAATAATAAGTACAATTTTTAATCAGGAGGTTAGAAAAAGAAAAAGGACATGCAACCCGTGACATTCTACAGTCTGGGGCAGTATTTCCAAAAACAAAGAAAAGATCATAAATACGGTAAATCCTATTGTTACAGTCACATACAATAATAAAATAGTCAAGAAAACAATAATGTGCTGCTATTTTAGTGGCTCTACATATGTCAATGTGATTTAATGGTTAGGGTAAGTGTGGTGTAGTGGTTGGGATGCAAAACTCTTAACTGTGTGTCTGGTTTGATTCTTTCCAGACTGTTTCTGCACTGTCATTCAGAAGAAAGATTAGTTTCAGAACGTCACTGTCCTGCACCTGCACTGATCTCACCGCTCACTCAGCCTCATCCAACACTGGGACACTGTTGTTTTACAGGCTGAATCTTTTCTAGTTCAGGGAATGCACATACTATATCTGTAGCCAATAACCAAGAATGGAGATGGTTACATCCTCATATAAAGGCCTGTAAAGAAATGAGAACTGTATCCAAATAGTTTTGGATAGATTTGAATTGAATATCTATACTGTGTATACTGTATCTTTGCTCTCCTGAAGGACCTGGTTTGCCCCAGATGTGACTCTGGCTTCATTGAGGAGGTGACAGAAGAGTCCAGGTACACCTGAGTTTTGGTGTTTTAATGTACTTTTTTACAAAAAATTAATAAACATACTGTACATCTGTGGTTTATAATGACTGTCATTTTGTGCTCCAGTCTCCTGCAGGACAGCACGTCATCTGCCAGCGAAGACTCAGACTCATTGTTCTCAGAAGTATGTCCTCGTGAATGGCATTTTAATAAGAACACCCCCTTCCTCTGTGGCTTTGTTTGACACATTGCTTCTCTGGTCTCTCTTGAAGTTATGGCAGCTACTGTTTATGGAGCGCTCTGCTCTGCTGTCCCATCCGCCTTCCTCAGGGTCCCGTCCAGATGACAGCCAGCAGGTGTCTGCAGGTCAGACCGGCTCTTTTCCGCTGTCACAGGCTGCTGCTGAGGCCACAGAACCAGAGTCTTCACCCCGGCCTGAGCCGGAGAGGCCGTCCAGGCCTGAGCAAAGGCCTGCAGTGGAAGGGTGTGTTTACATGGTACACAGAGACATCACCAACATCTGCTTTAGAATGCTGTTGATCTGATTTATAAAAAAAGAAAAAAAGTGATTTAGTGTTGTACAAAAGTCGCCACCAATAATGTGATCACTGGCATTTGGATTGGAATGATGTGTAGTAGAAGGGAGAAGAGAGTTGAGGTTAATAGGAGTGTGATAACATTATGGTTGTTTATTATACTTCAAAAATCCCATTAGTCAATTCTATGGCTCAAAAATGTAGCAGTTTAACAGGATAAATGCTTTCTGCTCCCTGCACTACTGCTGTATACACACAACCACTCCCTCAGTCCAGTCTGAGTCCAGTTTTGCTTTTCTGTTCAACAACAAAAATCAACAAAAGTTCATATGCACCACAGCTTTCAATTCTCTGATATTTGACACTGAATACACATTCAATATTTATGAGATAATGTCTATTACTGAATAATTTAAAAAAAGACAAGTGGGTGAAATTGAGATAATGTCATTTCAAATGAGTTGAAAATTTCTCAAGTACATTATTATTGTTGCTGTGGAACATATACTAGTGCGGGGAAAAAGACAATTTTATCTTTGATCTCGTGCACTTTTAATAAGCGGGGGTAACAACTGTTATCTATCAGCACAATTAGGTTTCAATAAATTGAATAATAGATCATCAAATCATAAGCTTCTTTTTACATGAGAACGCTTCCACACGCTCATTTCCCTGCAATTTTGAGTCATTTCCCTCTGGGATTAATGAAGTATTTCTGATTCAGTTTTCATGATCTGATATTTATAAGGTGAAACAGTTCCGCGTTGCATTCATCGATCTCTGTAATCATTCGGCATCTTTTATTCAACCTGCATAAAAGTGCAGTCATAGAAGCCTTCCTCACTTTCCTCATCTGCTTAACGCCCCCTTAACCCTTACTTAGTCGATGAAGGTGCATGAATTGAGACAGCTAAAGTGTGAAGTTTGTGTGTGTGAGGACGCACTACAGCAGACTTGTTTGCTCTCTGTGTTTGCCCTTTCAAGGATTGTACAGCAGGTCTTAGCTGACATCTTCGCCAACAACGGAAACCCTGGTGCTGCACCAGCTGCACTGTAAACGCTCTTTGGTTTTCGATTCACATTATTTACTTTAGATTTCATGTAGCTCTGTTTGACCTCATTTCTCTCTCTCTCTCTCTCACTACTACATTGTTGTTTGCCAGATCCAGCATGTTACAGTTATACGCAAACCCAGCAGACTATGCGTGGGGTCAGGGAGGTCTGGATGCTGTCATCACAGAGGTCAGTGATGTTGGGGAACTGTGGCTACATTAATGTTAGCGTCTTGCTTCATCTACAGCCTAAGATATGTTTATTATGAAGTTATAATTAGATAAAATGTGTTTTTTTTGTCCTCTGCATCCCTGCACCTGTACATCTCTACATTTTATTCTTCTCCCACTCACCAGTTGTTAGGACAGTTGGAGGGTTCAGGTCCACCTCCTGCAGAAAAGGACATGATCTCATCCCTGCCATCAGTTTGCATCTCTAAGGAACAAAAAGGTGGGCTGGCATACACACTGGATCATATTACTAGTCTTAACCCTTTTTCTCTACTTAATTAAACTCTAATTACTAACCCTACTGGCTGGTTTGAAAACGTTGGCCTTTAACCCTTAGAACACAGAGCATTTAGACTGCTTGTTATATTAAAATGTATAGACAGAGGCTATATGAATGTGCAATATAGTGTCTCATATCCTTTTTTTCCAGCACAACCTATAGGCAATCCGGTGAAATTATATATTTATTTCATTTTCACCAACACCTGAGTAAGAAGTAATCAAAATTTTCTAAAATCAGATTGAATTTGTGAAATTTGCGAATACGCTACAGTTTAAAGTTTACTTGGTTGGTTTTTATGAACAAAAACTGTCTATTTTGTGAATTCTGCACAATTATTACTACTCCTGTTTTGTTTTGTTTTTAAATATGAAGACCAAGAAGACACAAAACGCATTTTTGGAGACCTATAAACACACACCCCAGGATGAGTTCTGTATTTTATAGGGCTGAAACAATTACTCGATTCATCGATTATTAATCGAGTGTTTATAGGGAATTAAAGCAATGTCTGAGAAACACTGATCAACATTTTCTGACATTTTATGGACCAAACGATTACTTGATTAATCGAGAATATAATTGACAGATTAATGGATTATGAAAATAATCGTTAGTTGCAGCCCTAGTATTTTATTCCCAATTAAAGGGTGCACCTGTGGCATGGATCCGTGCCATGTGAGCACTAAGGGTAAAATTGTATTTGTAAATGTTTATTCAAATGTAATTTACAGTTTGTTACCAGTCTTCCTTCCTTCCTGTCTTTCATTCTATTCTCATGTCTTTCCATTGCTCCCATTTTTATTTTTTTTTCAGAAGCTGCTAAATCTCCACTTTCACATCTGATTAAACCGGGTCAATATGAAATGACATTGCATTAGTAACACTGTTTTACACTTTACTGGCTTATAATAAGGATTTTGTGCATTTATGGTGTCATGAATCTTAATTTCTGTTCACGGTTGTCTTATTTTGCCTTTCCAGACTGCAGACTGGAGTGTCCAGTTTGTAGGGAGGAGTATTCATTTGGGGAATCTGTCAGGAAACTACCTTGTCTCCATTACTTCCACAGTCACTGTATAGTGCCCTGGCTGGAGCTGGTAAGGACAGTTAATGGCTTGTGGAAAGTCGGATCAGAAGGTCTATTTGATTTGTGACAGTGTGTTGCATGGCTGACTCTTTGCCTGTGGATGATCAAGTTTTTCTCTCCTCTGTCCAAAGCATGACACCTGCCCAGTGTGCCGCAAAAGCCTTGACGGCGTCGATAACAGCCTCCCATCCACAGCACAACCTGCAGGAGATCGTGCTATCAGGGCAGAGCAACAGGAGAGGCAGGCGATCTGAAAAACAAAGTGAACTACTCTACCTCCTTTACTGTTTTCAATAGACATGCTGCTCTCCTCCAAGACAGACTTAAAAAATTGCAGCTTCAGCTTTCATTTGTATCATACATCTCTACCAAGGACTATGGGTTTTTTTTTTTACACAAACATTGTCACTATACAGCACATAAATAAAGGATGTGGCAGTTTTGTTTAAAGTTGGTTTACTCAATGACAACTTCATGCACTAACTAATCACCATCTGTTTTTTTTTTTAAAAAACTCAGTTTAATAGGGAATATATTTCTATACAAAAGTCTGTTATTAAAGCTTAACCTTGTGACCCTCATCCTCTGCTCCTCACTTCATCTTTACTATTATGAGCCATTCAGAGGCAGACGCTGTATATTGACCTTTATGTACCAACCAAATAGGCTATTTTTGTTTCACTGATGTGACAGCATATCATTGGCTAATGTTGTGGTCAGAACTGTCAAGCTTTATTAGATCACAGTGACAGTATACATGGAGATAACACATCGGTTGGGGCTTAATCAAATGAAACAAAGATTTGAGATTTGGTATTACAGAATTTAACTGCTAAATGTTATACTGAATGGTTTGCATTCCGGGAGGAAGTGCACCACTGTCTCAGAGACCACGTTTTCTTTTGTTTGCCATGGTTTATTGTGTCTTCCTCATTTTCTCTGGTTTATATCTGTTGGCTAAATTCTGCTTAAACTTTTGACTTTCGTCAAACAGCAAGGATAGATAAATATGTTAGGTTCACAACAATTGTATCTGTTTATTACTATTAGTGTTATTAACACTTATTACATATCTGTTAGATAATAATATAAATTTAACACTGCTAAAACTTGACTCAGGCCTAGATGACTTTTCTTTTCTTTTTTTCGAATGGGGATTCGAGAACACTCGACTCAGACTCGACCACTGCTGTAACAGAAGAGAAAAACAACGTCATTATGGAGCACAATGATTTATTTATGGGTTAAAGGGCTTCTTCCGTTGCCCTTTCCCTCCGGTACACTGTTTATGTAGTGTAACGTTATGCTGACAGCCTGTGTGGTCGCCACTTTGACAGTTGACTGTTGCATACCAGCAAAACACACCCTCCACCACGTCAAATCACAGCTAACCGCGGAAACCGAAAATAGAGAAATATCGAAACACGCACACACTTTCAAATCAACGACCAGGGAACCGCGTACAACCGACATTTGCACTCCTCTCGTCCTCCCTCCGCCTCCTCCTCACTCCCTCCCTCCCTGGGACCGATAATGCCCGTGTTGTACTGACACTGTACTAGCGATACGGGCTGAGCAGACATGGAGGCCCGACTAACGAGAGAGGCCCATGCTGACACATCCAAGCCCAGCTAACGGCAAGTCGGAGTGGATTTCGGAGCGTCACGGGAGGTTTTACGGATACTAATTGCTGTAAGGAAAGGGGATTTTAACACCGAGGAAGAACGGAGGGAGATCCATTTCGGGTCTCTGTTGATTCAACGCAGCCGCCATTTTGTTGACAGTTAGTGTTTTTTTAATATCTTATACGGCGCTGCATCTGTCATTTTATACAATTGGGATATCATTCACGGTGATTTTGTTCGCGCGTGTTATTGTGCGTTCGTCCTTGAATCAACGCGGTGGGAATTTTTTTTCTTCTCGTTTTAGCTGACTTGCTAGTGCATCGTTAGCCGCCGTAGCTGAGATGTAGTAACACGAGTGCCTGCGAGAATGTGACGGAGATGTAAGATTATGTGCATCACTTGTCCCGGGTTGTGTCATATTCACTCGGTTTTCACAAATTGTGTGGAAGCTGTGGGCGTTTGCTGCTCATTTGTTGTCTCCAACCTGTACATTTTAACTCTGTGTGCACTAAAATGTGCTTAAACCGTCCTCAAAACAGGCTGGTTGATGTATGGCTAGTTAGCTGCTGCCAGTGCCATTGACACAAAACGAAGCACAGGGTGTCTATTATAGTACGGATAGTCGCTACTAGGTTGTTGCAAAAATAAACACAGCACACAGCAACAATGGTTGTCTCGAGAGCCATGTTATTATACATCATTACTTGTTATCATCTAGCTTAATGTGAAAATCCATCATTTGGGATGTCGATGCTTGCACAGCATCGCAACTTTGTGTTTTGGAAGTGGCAAGGTTAATCAGATTGTGTGCGTGTGCATTGATCTCTGATTGAGATTTGTGGCTGCATTCAATATATAATGACCTCGTTATTACATGGCCATCTTGGCCCACGTGAAAACATTTGTAGCTTGAATACACTAACTAGTTTCAGGCTGAGCCTCCTCCAGCTCGTGTTGAGACGTGGACGTGTATCTTAAAAGCAGTTATGGATTGAAAAGCAAGCATCTGATCTTTTTTTTTATCCCCTTTTTTGACAATTCAGCACTTGGAAGATGAGAGAATATGAGGCCACAAGGGAGGACACGGAGTTAAATAATGTGAACACCGTTTCTGGACAATTACAGAGGTGAGTCACTGAATGCAATATGAAAATTAGCTCTATCACTCTATTTGAGGACATTTACTGATATGGTAGATGATTGCCAACGGTTATCGTTTTTCCTATCTCCTGAGCAGGTTTTTAATCGTTAAATGCGAAATTATTTCTCGACCACATGTAGTGTTAATCTGTGCTGTGCTGTGCTGTCAAAATTTTGAAAGAGCATGTCTCTGGGGCAGGATTTGTTCCCCGTAATTATAAGTCTGAGTACATAGCGGTGGATCTGCTGAGTTAATATTAGTAGTTGCATTGGAAATGTGAGGTGATTAGTTCGCTAGAGTATGTTATCTATTCCCTTGAGGTGCAGTGTTGACTGCATCGAAAACCCGAAAGCAGATCATGATATTTGGTTTGTTCATTCACCCACGATTTTTATATAACACGAGGAAAATGCACAATACCATTTAGAATAATATCGTCTTGTAGTTTTGACAGCACAGCACTGGCGTTCATTGGCCTGTTTTATGCTGACGATGTTTGCATGGTACTTGTCAGAGTGACACCTGTCATTCTCGTCTGATTTAATTAAGTCCTAGCTGCAGCCCTTAAATATTTAAGGTTTAAACCCTGTAGCCAGCCCTTTTATGTCAGTGTCATAGCGTTTCTGCGGTACAACAAAACAGAGAATAATCGTAGTAGTAAAGGAATTTGGCTGCTTTCCCCCTGAGCATGGCTCTGTATTAATACCAATAGTGTAAAAGCAGTGGAAATGACACCTAGCTCTGAGGGCAGACGCCAGTCCTCATGTGAATGATGTGGGGGTGGGTGGGTTGGATACTATTGCTATGGCCAAAGGGAAATCAGCAGTTATGAACAACGTGTGCAAAAGTGAAGAGGGAGGGAATAAGGGGAGGAAAGAAATGGGAGGGGGCGCGGGAAGTTGTTTACTACGTTCCTGCCTGCTCTGCCATTTTTTTTAAAGGTTCTTGACCTAATGTAGTTTTTTGATTTTTTTGATGACATTGACATTTGATCCCGTTTTTCTTGTCTCATTCTTTTTTCTGTAAGTTATTGTTCAGGAAGTAATAACAAAAGCAAATGACAGGCATAACTTTTAACAGTATGTGTTTTTATTCTGTTACTTCTGTTTTATTCTGCTGAAATGACTACAGTGAAACCTTAACTGCTTAGTAAATAAATAAGCACTGTGATGCTAAATGTGAAAATTATGTTTTAGTGTTGCGTTTTATGAATCACAAATAAGAAAGTGATTCACCCTATTTTAAGTGTCAGTAAATGACTAGATTAAGAGGTGTTAGGTTAGAGGAATGTTTTGACTCTTCAGGAGGCTTTTCTTTAGACTTATGTTTGGTGCTACAGTGGCTTATTTTTGGCGTAGCTGCTGTCAGGCAGCGGAAGCAGCTAGCATCAGTGTTACGTATGAAAGAATGGGGAGAACATTTGTCACACTGCTTATAAAGGACTCAGAGACCAGAGTCAGGGGGGATGGTGGGTGAAATGTGTTTTTGATTAAAGTAGGAAAACAGTGACAGTTTGTGTGCTGTTACTACTGATTTCCAAGTTTGTTAAATAGAGGAAGTGTATGGAAACACTTTGAGAAATCAGTGAAAGAACACAGAGATTGATGGAGTGTTACAGAAAGGAGGGAGGTGTGATTTGAGTGTGGTATGTGTAGTGAGGGGGAGTCTGCAGTTTTGAGGCGAAATGGAGTGAGTAATTGAAGTAAACACAGAAAGAGGGTGTGGGGGAAGTACAGGCCAGACTCCAAAAATTGGGCTGCATTTACAGTTTCTTCTACTGTTTTCTACATTCATAACCAGAAAACAAATGTGGTGTTCTTAATACTCTGTGTAGGGTAGATTCCCTTTTTTCTTTTTCTATTGTGGTTTAATCATGGCAACTTGTACGACTATGTTGAGGCTCCATTAAGTGGCTTCTTTAGTGCTCATCGCTAATGTAGGGCATGGAGAGACTGCCAAGACATTGATGCTCTATCACTCACTCTCATTTGCTGCTGGCAAAAGGGTGGGAAAGGCGGCCATGTTCGCTGTCTATTCCCAGAGGGCCCAATGTGCTGAAGTCACAGTTCTGAATTGCCTCCAAATGACTCCACACAGAGAAAGCACCTGCTTGGGGGTGAATCCACATTAAATCACTCAGTGGCCATGGGGAGATGTAGACAACTTCATTGAATTGGGCTATGCTCTAAGGTTCACAATTAAGACACATGCAGCACTCTGTTGCCGCTCTGCTAACAGTGCATGAGCAGAATACCTCTATCTCGTGTTTTCCTTGCAACTAATGAGGGAGGTTAAATGATTTCTGAGTTGAATGATGGGACTGTGGTATTAACTATTGACTCTGTATATGCTGGGTTTTGCATTTCTGAGATTATCTCCTCGAGTCCTTAGACCTATGGTTACATTTCTCAGGTAGATGAGTCTTGGCTGTGTAAATAGGTCACAGATTGTTAAAGGCTGTGAGGACAAACACACCATAAAAATTCACCCAGACAGGACAGCCTCTAACTGAATAGATGATAAAAATTGTTGCCCTCCATCTGCTTTGCACCATCACTCATTTGAAGACGTTTCATACCTCTTAGTTGTAGGGCACTTTTTAAAACTGTCAGTGTTTGGTTGATGTTGGGTGTTGCAGTGACTAATGTGGACTTTTTTGTCTGCTCCTCCATTCTTTCCCTCTCTCTCCCCTGCTTTACCTGCTCTTCCTCCTACAGTTGAAGGACGGAGAAAGAGGGCTGGACAGCCAAGGGAGAGAAGCCACCTCAAATCAAGAGCTTCATCCTCACAGTTACCCCCTCTCCCCCCTTTCCCCTCTCCCCTCTCCCCCCATCCCATTCCCTGAGAAGATCTCTACCTGGTATCCCCAACCTTCCCTCCCGTGCAAACTTGTACACTCCCTAAAGTTGTGATGGATCAGAAGATGCAAGGGGGAACTGCAACTCCTCCCCCTCTTATCTCAGGTGCACCAACTGGAGAACGAGAAAAGGAGGGAGGAGGTGGAAGAAAAGAGGATGAGGATGAAAAGAAGAGAGATAGAGAGAAGGATGGAGCTGCCACTGTCTCAGCTGGTACTGGAGGGGCAGGCACAGGTGGTCCAGGAGGTGCTGGTGGCGACCAGTCACATTTCTCCATCAAAGAAAGCAGCCTGTCTGAAGGCAATGTCAAACTTAAGATTGGTCTTCAAGCAAAGCGCATGAAGAAGCCACCTAAAATCCTGGAGAATTATGTGTGCCGGCCAGCTTTCAGGGCCACTGTGCGGCACACAGGGCGTGGTGGAGGCGGGGCTCGTGGAAACCGTGCAGCAACAACAAGTGATGGGCCAGGCAATCAAAGTCAGAGTCCTTCAAATGGCAGGGAAAAAGAGAGGGAAAAGAGTCCCAGTGTCAACAGACCACCCCCATCATCATCCTCAACCCCCTCTGCGAAAGCTCCTACACCACCTCCTACTGCTCCTCCTCTTGCCAGCACTACCACCATGTCATCCTCCCAAGTAAATGGGAGTGCTCCATCAAAAAGGGTGAGGAGGGAGAACATAGTAAATTAATGTACTTTTATTCAACAATAGATCACTTATTATTGACAGTCAGCATGTTAACCAATGCATTATTAATGTTTTTTTACATTACTTTCTTTGAATGTTCTTAGTCCATTATTGGTAACATAGTGGCCCACAACTAGGTTACCCAAGTAATCACCATGTTATTGCACAGATAAAGAGCAGAACATAAATTGTTCTCTAGTATTCTTTGTGTCGTCTGTTGGCCTGTCTCTATTCATCAAGCACTGCCCCCCTGGTCTCCTTCCGTCTGTGGCATCTATCCACTGTCTCTGCATGCCCATGCCCCCCCCCCCCCCCATTTGACCCTTCTATCCAGCTTACCCTCTCTGTCCCCAGTCTGACCCCGATTAAATGTTAGTTGAGCGTAACAGCCCCTCCCCCAGTTTGCCCTGAAAGTAGCATTGCACATAAAATGTCAACAATAAGTAGAATTTTGTATAGGGTTAAAGAAACCTATTTTGCGTGCTACTATAATATGCAATGTTTATCTGATCTCACAGATTAAGTGTGACTGTATTATCTAGTGTTTAGAGACTGCAAGTGCATCTGTGTAATTGTATTTCATAAATGTAATTCTTCATCAGTTACCACCTAAATGTTTTCATTAATCACTGGCCATCTTGTGTTGTTTTTTTATATATATATATGTGTGTATTTTGCAGGGTCCATCAAAGATAGACTGCAAGTCTGACACAAAGCCAGACACAAAAGCAGCAGCCGCCACATCTGAGAGACCTCTTAACCTTCACCGCCCTCCACCAGACAGTAAAACGCATTCCTCTGGGAAGAAAGCAGCAACTCCACAACTCAATCCCCGGACATCCTCACCTTCTCCACCACTACCTGCATCAAAAGAACCCAGCTTTGACAGTGTTAAAACACCTCAATACACCTACAGCACTGAAAGTCAAAGAGACAAGGACAAGGCTGTGCAAAACTGGGGAGCACCCACAGTCACTGAGAAGTTAGCGCAACTTATAGCGACATGTCCACCATCAAAGACCCCAAAGCCAGCAAAACCCACAAAGATTGACCCCACTCCACCTCTCCCAAGCTCAGGCTTTATGGCCCCCACAGCTAAGCAGCGAGACAGGGCTATGGCCAATAGAAACACATACTCAAGAATGGTCCACCTTTCTCCGCCACCTCCTGTATCACGACCACCTGGTCGGCCTTATGGTTCTAGGAATAAAGACAGTGTTATGGAAAATTTACCCGGCTTGACACCACTGAGGAAGGAGGACACAGATGGGGCTGGGAAAGCAAGTAGCAGCATCAATATGAATAGCAGTAACAGCAGTAGTCGCAGCAGCAGCCCAGCACTCACTTATGGCAGTAACCACCTGTCACCCATGTCGAAGGATAGCAACAACGAAAACAACATCAGCAGCATTTCTAAGCCACAGTCGCGTCCTTCTCACTGCCAATCTCAAACCACGTCCTTGCCATCTTGTCCAATAACATCCTCCAACATCAGCTCAGCTGAGCAGAGGACAGTGAGTGCAGTGAGTCACCTGGGTTCCCCTGTTCCCTCACAAGGACACCATGCACGTGAGAGTCCCACCCTGGCAGAAGAAAGCAGTGCAAGTGATAGGGAGCAGGACAGGGACAGTCCCAGAGACTTAACAAAAGGCCCTCCACTAACAGGAACAGGAAACCCTGAAGGGAAAGACAAGGGGACTAATACTAAGTCATTGCGAGTTGAGAGGGGAAAGAGCTCTAGTCCAAACAAGCGCAGTCCAAACTGGGAGAGTAACAGATATGTTAGGACTATCAGTCCCCCTGAGTCTTTTAGACAAAGGGTACCTTCCCCACCAGAGCCAGATGGTGAAGAAAGTGGCTCACAGACGCCCCTCAGAGATGACTCTCCAGATTCATCCCTAGACTCTCCCTCAGAGCAGGACAGCAAACCCCTTAAAAAACGCAGGGGGAGGAAACCCCACTGGACACGTTTTTTGAACAAAACACAGAGTCAAAGAACATGCCAGGATAGTCCTTTTGACCAGGTCACAACAACTATGTCTTTATCTTCAAGCTCTGAAACACAGTTGCCACCAGTTAAAAGACCAGTGGGACGGCCTCCCAACCCAAATAAGGTCAAACCAAATCCTGTGCCACAAACTCCAGTGTCACAGCTTTTCCCATCACAACCTAAGAAAAGGGGAAGGCCAAAGTCCAAAATGCCAAGGCTTGATGCTCCAGGCCATGGGCACCCTCCTAACAAGCTGGCCCCTTCCAAGGTCTTTTCATCATTACTAAAGTCTAAAGAAGAGCAGGACCCACCTGTTCTTCACCCAGAGGTAGATTTCAACCCTCCTAAACCTATGCCTAGAAAACGTGGACGTCCCAAGCGCCTTCCCCCTACCTTACCCCAGGAGGGTCAACCTCCTACATTGGCTCCAGAGGCTGGAGACATGGGAGACAAACGTTTCCACAATAAGGGAAATGGGCAGCTTATTATGAAAACTATCATAGGTAAGATCAATAAGATGAAAAGTATGAAACGGAAACGCATTCTCAGTCAAATCCTTTTAGGCCCACGACCAGAGGACACCCCCAAACTTGCTACCAGTGGGGTGGCTGGCCCTGTGGAATCAAGCACTCCATCGTTGTCCTCCCTGGCGGCTTCTTTTGGGGGGAAGCTTGGGCCACAAATAAATGTTAGTAAAAAGGGCACAATATATATGGGTAAAAGGAGAGGCCGTAAACCAAAAGCAATGGGTAATTCCATGGCGTCAACACCACCACCAGAACCCTTTCTTTCCCCCAACACCACTTCCCCTCTTCATCACCATCAACAGTCCCAGCAACAGCACCATCTCTCCTCTTCAGAAGTCTTTCCCTCGCCCTCCCTTTCTCAGTCTAGTGGAGGCCACAGCCCCATCAGTGATGCCAGCTTTGTTGAGCCTGGCTCAGTGCACTTTGCAAATCATACTCACTATTCTAACTCCCATAATAGCCACAACACATTCTCTTTCCCTCCCCCAACTTTTTCAGCTCCTAATTCTCGCAATACAGGACTGGGCTCGTCATCATCTATGGTTACAGCAGCTTCCCAGAAAAAGTCTTCTTGTCGTGGATACCATCATCACCACCAACATTACAGGCAGCACTACCATTATCATAAGCTTTCCCCTCCCCGGCCACTTCATCCCACCTCCCCTGCCCCCCTCAGTGAGCTCAAAGAAGCCACTCCGTCACCAGTCAGTGAGTCACACAGTGAGGAGACAGTGCCCAGTGACAGTGGTATAGGAACAGATAATAACAGCACTTCTGACCGTGGTGAGAAAGCTGGAGGGGCGGGTGGCCTGGGTGGAATTGGGATGCCACCTGGGATGGGCAGTGGATTATTAATGTCTGGTGTCATTGGTTCAGCAATGGGTCCAGGGGTAGGCCTTAATTCTAGAGGCAGGCGGCGACACTCTGCTGTGCTTATGGAACATCCCTCTCCTTCGCCATCACCTCATGGGACAAGGTCACCACCTGATCCCCGGAGACCTCATCCGGCAGCCCCTGCCTCCTCCTTAATGGGACACAAGGAGAAACATAAGCACAAGTGTAAACGCCGCAGTCATGGATGTCCTGGCTATGATAAGCTAAAGAGACAGAAAAGGAAACGCAAGAAGAAGTACCTGCAACTGCGCTCCCGCCGGCATGACCCAGACTTTCTTGTTGAGCTGGATGACATTGTTTTGAGATTGAGTGAAATACGGATAGCACACCGTACTACAGGGCATCGGCTCAGTAGTGGAATAGGCATAGGTGCTGGAACGAGTAGAGTCCCAGGGGTAGGGAACAGGGCCAATGCTGGCATAGGAGGCACAGGTGGCCCTCCTCCACATCATTATGTCCACAGGGACCTCCTGCCTACAATCTTTAGAGTTAACTTTGGCAGCTACTACTCCCATCCTGCATACTCCTGTGACCCATTGCACTATGTTCGTAAACCAGACATGAAGAAGAAACGGGGACGGCCTCCAAAACTGAGAGAGTCCATGTCTGAGGTTCCCTTTGTACCTGGACTTGGTTTCCCACTGTCCAGTGGAGGATTTTACCATCCCTCATACACTGTTCCTTATTCCTCCGGTCCCCTTGGTTTAGGTTATTATAGAGGCTATCCTACAGCCAGTGCCCTCTATCCCCACCCACACCACCAGTCACAGCACACAGCCCCATCACACCATGCTCACCACTCACCGTCTTTCCCCCCTCCTCCTCCCACATCTTACATGCATCATCACCACCCTTCACATCTTTTGCTGAACCCCTCGAAATTTCACAAGAAGAAACATAAGCTACTTAGGCAGGATTTCCTTGGGGGAGGAAGGTCCCCCGTTCTGTACCCACCCATGTCCTCTGAGCTATCCTTCAACTGGCATCATAAACACAAACACAGACACAAACACAGGGAGCGCTGTGCTGAGGAGGACAGGGAGGAAGGAGCAAGAAGTGGATCAGGGAGCCGGTCTAATGCAGGGATATCCGACAACGGAGCTTCAGGAAAAGGAGAGAGGGTTAGCAGTTTGGGAATGGCTGAGTCTTTACAGAGATGCCGCTATGGACGAGACCCCCCCAGCACCAGTGCCAGCAAGCAAACTGGTGCCACGTCTGCTAACTCCCCTTCTTCCTCCTCAACCTCATCTGCAGAGAGGTACAAGCGGAAAGAGAGCTCACTGTCCTGTCTAGGACCCTCCAGGCTTACAGTGGGTAGCAGCTCAAAAGGCCACCACCCAGTAGAGTCCTGGTTCAGGATGGGCAACTCTGAGGCAGACTACTCTCAGCTTTCACGGGGTCATGTAATGCCTGGCCAGGGTCCCTTCTCAGATGGACGGGCTGAAGACCCAGCTGACTGCTCAGACAGTGAGGAGGAGGATGAGCCTCTCACACCCACAGAGGATGCACAACCTGGAGCCCATGATTCTCCAAACCTTACAAATCTCTTTGCCTCTGCTCTCACCCGCGCTACGCTGAAGGGGGGAAAGAACAGAAAGACTGACCTAGTACCAGAGAGCTCCAGCTTTTCCCGTGGGGACCGACCCATTGGTAAAGACCACTCAACATCAGCAGAGAGGAGAGAGTTGGGTAAGTCCCATTTTGTTTAGTTTATTAAAACAGTTATTTGTATAAATAAGTTTTAACAGTGAGCAGTCATCGATAAACCAATGCATTGTTAACAGCATTTGCAGAGCTGTTTTAAAATTATGAAAACCTTCATCAACCAATGTAAAGAACAGCAGTATGGAATTATTTGCATTTATTTTTTATTATTTTATACAACAAATTGATAATTGTATCATTAATGCTGCTTTAAAAGCATCTGAACTTGAGTTATTCAGTGGCGGAAACTCCATTGACCCAAATTAAATCTCACATTGTGAATGTCAGTTTTGCATTAAAGTAATTTTAAAGTAGTTCAGATGTATTTGTATCAAGAATTATGTGGTTGTACATGACTGGTTGATGTCTGATGAGCTTTATGGCACTATTGAATTAAAATATTATTGCTGTCAAAACAAAACAATGAATTTACAAATGCACCGATAATATGGCTTATTCGGTTTCCTTATTTTATTTTTTGCTCACAGGTCAAGGCATGTACAGCTGCATATATAATGTATACTGGGTAGTTTCTATTAGTTAGATGACTGGCACTGCATGGAGTCAACAAGAGAGGTGTATCCACTTAGGACAGTCTTGTTCTGAACATTGATTTGGCATGCACTTGTTTACACTCGTGAAACAAAACTTGTTTTCTATTCTTTGTGAAAATAGTATGTTTTTGGCCTCTTGCTGGTATGAGCAGTTGTCATGGTCATTGTTGCTGCCCATCTCACAACAACACCACTCACTCATCAAGCTAAACTAATTGACAAATCGTCATTTGGTATTAGAAGGGGTGGGACACCTCTGAGTTTGTTTGTTTTATTGAAACCTTTGGTGAACTAAATGAACAGGGACTGGGAGCTAATGTTAGCTTGTGAGCAATGCCCCCCGACTTAAATCCACCACTGATTTGAGGAATATGCATTAGAGCAATAACTCTTGCCCATCAGATGGCAGAACAAGAGGACTATCAAATCTTGCTTGATACTGTTGCAGTGAATCTTAATGTCATCAGAAAATCCTTCACAGTGTTGAGAAATAGAGTAGAGGTAACCACTGAAACCATCCATACCTCAGTTGTGGTTCGAACAACACTGGAAAATTATCAGATCTGGCTATGTAGCCATAGTGGCTTTTCACCATTTGAACATAGAAAGTAGTAAGCGGTATTGTGAAAAAAAAAGTCTCTTTGAACAACACTGTGACATCCCCTGTGCATACACTATTTGACATTTGGTAGCTCTTACTAGTGGTTACAGGCCTTGCAAAAAAAGAAAAGAAAGACAAACATACATAGTGACTAAGGAAGGCCACAGTAGGCCACAGCTGATATAGCATTTCTGCCAGAGCTCATCTTACTGCAGGGGTGGAGTGTTTTGTTAACATGCTATATTTAGTAGACATTTACCTAAAAGGTCCACAATGTGAGGGCTCGCTCTACCCTTAAGTATAACCAGCACCTAGGTTGAGCTGGTGTCGCTGTACCGCAATGGTTTTGCCATCAGCTGCACATATGCACTAAAACGTATATGTTTGTGTGTCTGTATGTATGAGCATTGTACAGGCTTTCAAGAGTGTCACTTTATGTTTATGTGCATGCCATTAAGAGAGATGGGAAGCAGTAAGATGCCAAATGAGGCAGTTTAAAGGAAGACAGTGTAATCCTGGATTAGAGCTCAGAACCTGTGGTCACCCAGCAGTCACATGCATAAAAATGTAGTCGGCTAAATGTGGGATGGGATACAGGGCATGTTGGAGGTAAATGGGTGCATATGGAAGGAGAGGAAGAACAGGGACTATCAGGGAGGTCATGGATAAGATTTAGCATAAAGAGATGGTTTAAATAGGTAATTTCTAAGTCAACGAAAGAAAAAACTACGTACATACAATACAACAACATACATAAATACAACAAAGAATGGTTTTCTAAGGCCAGTCGGGGGAGGAAGTAGGACGAAGGTCAGGATGATCAGGCGCAGGAGAACAATTTTAATGATGGAAAGATTGAGAGCAAGGACAACCATAATAGATAGAAAATGGAAAGGGAACAATGGAAGACAATGATGAATTATTAGTTTCAGAATAATGTAAATGAAGGAAAAATAGAAATCTGAGATGTTTGAGAATTAAATGGTATGAAGGAACAGCTTAGACAAGTTAAATAGATGCTCCAAGTATGGATATAATGGTATTTTGTTGTTTGTGATGAAAAATATATCTTACTGTTGACCCTAGGCAGCTTGGTTGAGACATAGTCATGGAACAGAATTACAGTTTTCTGAGTGTTTATGGTCTCAGCAGTTGCTATGTAGTTATGTATTAATTTGTTGTGTCTCTGTCCAGGGTCATCAAGTATTAAGTCAAGAGGTGTTGCCCTCCCGACCCCTGAAGCATCGGAGGGATCCCTGCACCACCGGCAGCAGCACCATCACCAGCCTTCTCTCTTTCACTCCCATGGCTCTGCCTCCTCATCCTGCCTCTCTCCCTCTCAGGACTGTTGCCTGGATGCCTCCCTGCCCCACCACTCCCATCGGGCACAGCCATCCAAACACAGCCTGCACCACGTCAACAAAATCTTACGTGCCAAGAAACTGCAGAGACAGGCCCGTACAGGAAACAATGTGGTGAAGAAGAGGGGCCCCGGGCGTCCCAGGAAACACCCCTTACCCTCTCCACCGCCATCACCACCCCCTGTTGTTGAGTTGAATCCGACCTGGCACAAGGACAGAGGGGTGGAGCGGCCTGCAGGGGTCATGGGGTGGGAGGGGGATACTGTGACAGATGCTATCGAGTCAGTTGTCCAGGGACAGCATAGAAAAGGCCAGAAGAGGAAGCACTGGGAGAGAGATGGCGATGAGGAAGAGGAGGAAGAAGAAGTAGGAGAAGAGGACAGGGATGTAGAGGAGCCTGTGGAGCAACTGCCAGAAAGAGAGGAGAACCTGGGCAACCTGGTGGCAAGGTCCAGAACTGGCACAGGGAGAAGCTGGCTTACTCAGGAGGAGCTCCAGCACTTTCGCGGGTAAGCAAATTATCACTGTTGCATGATAACCTTTATAGCCCACAAGTCTCAGCTGTGGGATACAAGCAATGATTCACAGTAAGAGCTAATGTTAGGATTCAGTGCTGTATACATAGGAACTTTTATTAAATTCAAACATCACTAGAAACCAAGACATGTTTCTATTTTTAGCTCAATGGAAAGCAAGCCAGATGGCCACTGCTCCCCAGAACGCCCAAGCACTGTCTCCAGGGAACAAGCTCCACCCATTCCCATAACCAGCCAACGGGAGAAACGAGCAGCCAGGCCCCCAAAAAAGAAGTTCCAGAAGGCGGGGCTATACTCTGATGTGTACAAGACTGAAGAGTGAGTGCCAAAAATATCTGAAAACGGCAATCTGTGATTCTTGTTTTGATTTAGATACAAACACATCATACACATTTTGTCTCGAAAGCTCACGTTTTACTCTTTCTTCTCACCATGTAGTCCCAGGAGTCAGCTTCTGCAGCTAAAGAAAGAGAAGCTAGAATACATACCAGGGGAACACGATTATGGATTGTTTCCAGCTCCTATACATGTTGGTGAGTGTCATACTGTGTAAACATTATTTGCACTACATGTAATGACTATCATTTATACACCAGTCTTTTTTTCAGTCAGCTGAATACATTTTTGAGTGAGTAAAACCAGGAAATATCTTTTTACTAGTTGATTAGATTTGATTAGATTAGACTTTATTGATGTTGCTGCCGTTTAAGGACAGAGAATAAAATAGAACACAATAGAATAGAAAGAACACAGTAGAATAGATAGAACACAATAGAATGAATTAAAACAAATTTGTAGTGTAAAGTATTAAATAAGATGTACAAAAGTAAAAAGACACGAATAATCAACCAATAAACATTTATTTATTTTATTGGTTTGCTTTATTTTCAGCCATGATAAGTTGACAACATTTTTGTCATAAGGCTAAACGTCTAACTGACATACACACTGAATATAACTGTGGAGTCAACAAAAAAAAAAAAAAAAAATGTCTTTGTTTTACAGGGAAGTACCTGAGAATGAAGCGCATTGATTTCCAGTTGCCTTATGACATCTTATGGCTTTGGAAACATGATCAGGTGAGTAATTGCAATGAGCAATACATGGTTTGAGGATTTTCCCATACAGTCGCATACAGGAAGTTTAAATAGTTAATTTTTTTCTGTCATCAAGCCATTTTGTATTCACTCATCTGTTATTGTGTTTCAGCTTCACAAGAGGCCCGATGTCCCCCTTTATAAAAAGATCAGATCAAGTGAGTATCTGGCTTTGATCTAATAATCTTGCCAATACTGTATATGTAACTGGTAGTCTGATTATTTAAGTTAGCAAAAAAAGTGAGTATGTTAATATATGAGACACAGGGATGTTTGCTTCACTGGTTGCCATGGTTGCTTTTACTGTTATTCATGTAATTAGTTACTAGGGCTGTCACTTTTGATTCAAAATTCAATATTACTTGAAACCTGGGGTCTAAGGTTCACGTTTGAGCTGTAAAGACCTGTTTGAAATTCATACTGCGATATTGTCGGTCATTTGAAGTAGTACCCTTTAGGATCCAGCAGAGGGCTCTCCTAAAGGTTTCCGATCATAAGACAGTGTCTGTGCACAAGAGGTACCTGTTCAAACCGAGTGACTCTGGCAAAGGCAGCTTCAGCAGCGACAGCAAGCCTACAGGAAGGAGATTTCTCTCTCTGCAGACAGCAAGCTGAGTCTGGGGTGCAGCAAGTAACCACAGCTTTCTGTAAGCTGGCTCATACATATCTGTGTGTGCCAGGGGACATCTGTGCACTCTGGGCGCATGTTCTCCTCCATGGATAACATTGTAAATACAAAGAGAGCCACACTCAAACCTGATCAGGTTGACAGACTTGTGTTTTAAGCAAATAATATCAGAAATTGAGTCAGGCCATGACTATTGATTCTATGTTTTAACATAAAACCAATGTTACGTTTTTTTGTAAAAGAAAAGAAAAAAAGGTGTTGGCACTTCCTGCCGTTGTCAGTGATTTCATGTTCAGGTAGTGTTTATTCCATCCTACTCTGTCACTGGTTCTTAAAATGTGACACAACTATCCCCTGTTTGTATTGCAGATGTCTATGTGGATGTGAAGCCTCTCTCTGGTTATGAAACAACGACATGCAGCTGCAGACCTTCTGACTGCTCACCTGAAAAGGGCTGTCTCGATGAATGCCTGAACAGGTAAGGACGCATTATTGCCCATTGTTTCAGAAAACCACCACTCCGATTCAGTCTTATTTATTTTGATATAATGCTGCTGGAAAGTTGTTTGGTCATCAAAAAAGCACATGGATTTGGAGGGGTTTAAAATTGTGTCACAAAAAAGTGAAATGTATTTAACTGGCTTTTTTTCCAGGATGAGCTATGCTGAGTGCTCTCCCAGTACCTGTCCATGTGCTGATAAGTGTGACAACCAACATATCCAGAGACATGAGTGGGTGCAGTGTCTGGAGCGATTCCGTACTGAGGGTAAAGGCTGGGGAATCCGCACCAAGGAAACTCTCCGCTCTGGACAGTTTATCATCGAATACCTGGGAGAGGTTGTAAGCGAGCAGGAGTTCAGGTGAGATATGTCAGAAAGATTCCTGTTGAATGGTAGACGAGGATGTCAACATATCATCACACACAAACCTGTTTATTAATCTTCCACTACTTTCTTCCTACTTCGATTTAGGAGCCGTATGATGGAGCAGTACTTCGCCCACAGTGGCCAGTATTGTCTGAACTTGGATAGTGGCATGGTGATTGACAGCTATCGAATGGGCAATGAAGCACGCTTCATAAACCACAGCTGTGAACCCAACTGTGAAATGCAGAAGTGGTGGGTATCATATCAGCAAGTGTGCTTGTTATATGTTGTTACTAATTGATAATTGTCTAACTTTGATTTCAAATGAAAACATAATGCATTCACTTACAATATGTACTGTAAATACAAAATAGTAATTTCCATTAAAAGTTCTCTAAGAATAGGTTTTAACATTTAAGGTATGATAGGTAGATCAGTGCTCAGAGTAAGTTAAAGACACAGAAAGCTGAGATTCTTGCTGGATTGTTGTGCGATGAGAGAGGGAGAAGCTTGACTGGAGAAAGATCCAGCTTGATCATTCTCTATTTTGTTTTTTTAAAGCTTCTGTCGCTTAAGATTAACGGAGTGGAAAATAAACTAGCCCATTATGCAAATAGTTTCACTTAATTGCTTTCCGTTTGTGCTTGATGATTTGGATGAGATGGGTAATTTCTTACTCTATGTGTATGAGGTAAACAGAGTTGAATGTATCACAACAGACCGGAAGGATATTCACTATTGGAATAATATTTTTGCTGGGGAATGGTCCATATTGAACCCAAATAGGCCATCCACGATTTTTTAATCGTAGCAGAAATAATGTTAAGAAGATTTTTGCTAAACCACTGCATCCTTGGATACAGTTAAGTAGTCACAGTGGATGCTAGGAAATATCTTGTCCAAGTTGTGGTGTCTGACACACACACAATAAGGGACACATGCAGCAGGTGCACTTAATTGTAAATGAAAAAGCATTGCCAGGAAACCCTAACTTTATTAATAAGGTTTTGTGGTGGTAATCTGATGAGATTACCTAAATCACAATGCCCGTGCTCAGAAACCTAAATGGTCTTGCACATGCCAATTCACTGGTTTCCTGGTGGATTGCTCTCACAGCATGGCTAAATCCATGGCAATCAGAGACTTCCTTCCCTGTGCCTGAATTTACGATGTGAAAACTGCCTGGTTTCTCATGTGTATGGGGGGGTCTGCACCTTGTTTCCCTGCAGGGGATTTGATTATGGACTGCTAAAGACCAACCATCAAACTGTATCCTCTGCCCTCTAGCATAGACCAGCTCATAATCTAGGGCACTAGTCTGTGCATGTGTATGGGTGTTTAAAATGTATAGTGGCTGGGCTGAAAAACTCCACAAGGACGGAGGAGATTTTCAGCACAAAGCCTGACGAGTCATCCATCTTGTCACAGAAGAGAGATTACATGCAGCCGGGCCTTAGATACAGCTGTAGTGCCTGAAGACAATGCGCTGAACCAGCTTTTTATCCCTATAGAAAGAATTGGCTGCCAGAGAGTAGTGCACTTTATTCTTAGAAGAATAGAGAAAAACCCAGAGTACTACTTTGTTTAGAAAGGAGAAAAAGAGATTACAACATGTTGATTGCCGATTCGAGCAAACTAAATCAGGACAGTCCATTCCTCCTTAAGTTAAATTGTCTTTTAACAGCAATATTGCAAACATGAAGTTTTACTTAATGAAATGTATGTAATTAACATGTGCTCCTTTTCATGCAAGGCTCTTCAGTCTCTTTTAAGATACAGGCACTGGCAGTGAATCACTTCTTATCCCAAGCTCGGTGAACAGTTGAAATGTAATCTTCACAGAGCTTTTGAGCTCTCAGTTGATCATTGTCAACATCTTTCACTGTTGACCTGTAACGGACACACTTGGCTGAGCTAGAATGCATGAACTGAACCTGTGAGGTGTAGTGATTCCATGTTGACTGGAAACATTTCCTGTTAGTATACATAAAAAAAATCCATGTTACTCTTACTCTGGCTTTAACCAAAGCATATTTCTGAGTGACATCAGTATCCCCATAAAATATGGGCAATGAATTCCTAGAAATTATGATAGAGCACTTCTGGACAGATCAAATTACACACTGGTCCAGAAGAGGGATTACATCAAAATGTCTTTCTAAATATTTTGCTTTCTTTTAATCACTGTGTCACGTAAGCTAGCTTTCACTCATCCTGTTTTTTTTTTTTACTCCTCTTAGGTCGGTTAATGGGGTGTACAGAATTGGCCTCTTTGCTCTCAAGGACATCAACAGCGGCATTGAGCTCACCTATGACTACAACTTCCATTCCTTCAACACAGAGGAGCAGGTGATGCATGTCATTTTATGTCTTTGTTGAAAAACAGTTTGTTCAGAGCTGCTTCTGCTTTAGCAAAGCCATTTTCTCGCTACATGCAACTCATCGCTTTCCATTGTACTTTTTTTCCTGCCTTTTAGCAAGTGTGCAATTGTGGCTCAGAGAGTTGCCGGGGCATCATCGGAGGTAAAAGCCAGCGTATTAACGGCCTGCCTGCAAAGACTGGAGGGACTCGGCGACTGGGTCGACTTAAGGAGAAGAGGAAGTCCAAACACCAGCTCAAAAAAAGAGTGCGTAAAGAATGTTAATATTAAACTGAGAACCTGTGTTTTGTAATTAAGATTGTGTAGACTGTGTAAAGGAAAACAATCCCTCTGGAGAAAATACACTTGAGAAAAAGAGAGGTTAATGGTTTGATGTAAAAGTGTTTAGATAGTGTTACATAAAAAAAATACAACATAGCCTGGCAATCAGGTGCAGTGTCTATGTAGGCCATGAATAAGTCTGTGTCTCAGAGGTACTTCAGTGGGCCCATGGCACCTAAAATTGTAACTCAGACACCTCGGGGTTTACTTTTGAAATAGGGCTGAATTCCATGACCTAAAATGTACTTCATGGTCTATTTTAAATACAGGCACGCAATAAAACACATGGTGGAGTAGGAAGGAAGTTGTAAAAGAAAACAGGAGTAACATATTTTTATATTTATAAGCGAAGATTGTTTCAGTAAAAAACATTTTTTATTTTCAGGAGGAAGAGTCGAGTGACAGCAACAAGTTTTACCCTCATCTCATGAAGCCCATGTCCAACAGAGAAAGGTAAACACACACAAACTGACACAAAAGAGAAATAAATATTCGGATCATGTTACATCTGTGTTATATGTGTATTACTTAGTGGAATTGTGCCGATTGTGATTATGATTATAATATTATGACGGTAATAAGATTTCATGGCTTTCTTTAAAGAATTTGATCTTGTTAAGGAAAATCAAGTGACAAACATCTTGTCACACAATTAAAAAAAAAAAAAACACTTTTCAATGAAAGTTTGATTTCATATCTTTTAATTTCTAATCAGAAAATATACTTTGACTTGTTGGTGATATATTTTGGTTTAAAACTGCAATTGATTAAATATCTAAAACTATAGTTGGTACCACTTAATTATATGAATGGAGCTTTTGCTTTTGATGTCAGTATTTCCTTCAATATAATGGTTGTATGTAGCAAGCACCCTAAAGCAAGCTGTATTTGCTAAATTAAGCAGGAAACGTGAACAGATGTTGACACACTTTTACTCACTTTTACTCTTTCAATCGCCAGGAACTTTGTGCTGAAGCACCGAGTGTTTCTCCTGAGGAACTGGGAGAAGATGAGGGAAAAACAGGAGCTCCTGAAGAGAGAGGGCGAGCGAGAGAGGGACACAAGTAACCTGTCTATATACACACGCTGGGGAGGAGTCATCCGTGACGATGGCAACATTAAGTCAGGTGAGTGTCCGAGTTCAAAGGTGTGAGCCGTATGTGACAGGGATTTGAGAAAGCAAGGAAACATGACAGCATGTGAAAAAAAACAAAAAACGTTTTAGTGGCTGACTAAAAAAAAAAAATGAGAGGAGACAAAAAAGAACAGCTGCACATGTTTTTATTGTTGTTTCATTGTGGCCATTCAAGCTAATCATCTTCGAGGCATTACACTGATGCTGCTCTCAGGGCGGGTCGGTCTTGCCAACACTGGAACCGTGCGACTGCAAGGCATGTGTAGCTAACTTCAATACAAAGCCAAGCCTTGCAAAAAGATTTTAGAAAGTTTTATTGAACAGATTGAAAGCACTGGAATTACATAAGAACAAACTGATAAGACAAAAACTGTTCAAAATTACCCTCCTCTTTTAAAATGCTATGGGTCTTGAGTATTTAAATAGTGTAGATTAAAGTCCTCTTACTTCTTACTTCTGTACTTCTTTTTTACATGAAAACTTTTGGGAAGCAACTGGACAGCAGAAAAATGGGCCTCTCTTAAAGTGTGGTTTGGTGCATAGATGACCGGGGAATATAATTTGACCTGAAACAAAATGTCTTGTTTTGTTTTTTTGCTTTAATCCCTGATAATATCTGAAAGGACTTACATTTATGTAGAAAGCTGATGTGCAAAGCTCATCCCTGTTTCCCAGATGTGTTCCAGACGCAGTTCTCGGCCCTGCAGACGTCACGGTCAGTGCGTACACGGAGACTTGCCGCCGCAGAGGAAAACACAGAGGTCACACGTACTGCTCGCCTTGCACACATCTTCAAAGAGATCTGCGACATGATCACAAGTTACAAGGGTTAGTTTCTTTATGGTGAAATGTACATTGTCGACATACTATACACTGCATTTAATGATTGTAAAACTGACGACATGTATGTTATTCATTTGCCTTACCTCAGATTCAGCCGGTCAGACTCTTGCTGCTCCACTGGTGAACCTTCCCTCTCGGAAGAGGTAAGAAAGCAAACCAGCATGACGATAGTTCATTCATAATGTTTATCTCTTTTCCAGACCACAGTGTTATCAGGTATATCAGTGTACGGCACCCACATAGTGTAACAGTTTATCAGTTTTGAGCCATGAGAGTCTGTGCTTTGATTCTTCTCCAGTGTTGATGTAATCACTCCTGTGTCAAAACAGTAACACACTCACCGTTGGAAAATAGATTTTTTTTGTCACTGGGCTGCTGTTATCATAAGTAGAAATGATTGCAAGTTTTTCTATTGTTTTTTTCGTGTGCCATCAGGAACAGCCAGTACTATGAGAAGGTGTCCGACCCTCTGGACCTGAGCACCATTGAGAAGCAAATCCTCACAGGCCACTACAAGACCGTTGAAGCGTTTGACACTGACATGCTCAAGGTTTTCCGCAATGCTGAGGTAGGCAGATGGTTTTACCATTACCAGTCCCATGCACATACAAAAAGCATTTGCTTACATAGTTTAATAGCATTTTAATAGTAATTTTATTTCTTCTACTTAGTTGTCTCATTTGCTGTTCTCTTTCTGCATCTTTGTGACCTCATTATGATTACACACTGCGTATGATTACACACACAGTAAATGGACTCAAGTTGGATTTGCTGCAGCGTCTGTTTGACCGGTGATATTAAGCATTGCAAGCATCATTTTGATTGTTTGTAAGTATCACAGTAGAACAACACAGTTTCGGAGACGGGACACACGGTTGGTGTAGTGGTTAGCAATCTTGCCTTTGCAGCGAGAAGACCTGGGTTCAAACCCCGGTTGGAACAAGGGCCTTTCTGCATGGAGTTTGCATGTTCTCCCTGTGTGACCGTGAGAGTGAATAGTTGTTTGTCTCTCTGTGTGTCCCTGCGATGTCTGATGAACTGTCCAGGTGTGTACCTATGTCAGCTGAGATTGGCATAAAAACGGTAGAAGATGGATGAAGGTTCAGAGACCAGATCTTCTATCACACATTAAAACCTCCCTCCCTAATAGGCTATAACCACACAACTCCTAATCTGCTGTGGAAGCATTGTAGATCGTTTTGATTTGCGTCTGTATAGCATAGCACTTGAAACAAGTGCCACTTGAAACCTCTCAGGGGTGCTTACTTTTCCAGTCAGGGAAGTTTGAAGTGCATGTCTGAATTAGATTGACCCCCTGGTCCCAAGGCCCTTTTTTGTCAGGCTGAAAAAACATATGAGTGGAATGTAGTTTATTGTTGGATTGAGAGCTGTGGGGTGTTGCCTTGTCGGTGAAATTTTGGCAGCTGCAGCAAGGTAATGCATCATTTTGAGTCAACGACCTTTGTGCTGCAGCAAATTGTCCGTAGCTTTGCAGACGGATCACCCTAAAGTCTTGTTTGAGTGGTTGAATAATGAGGGTAAAATACTGGGGTCAAATGTGCATTCGTCTGCCTCCTTATATGATTTATGTCATGTCTTTATGCTGTCCTGTTGTCCTTGTGCCATGCGTCAGAACACGCTGTCAGTAACAAATCTACAAAGACGATTTCCTGAAAATGTATTGTATTCTGCAAACAGCGGAATGCAGCTGCATTTATGACCGTCTTGTTTTCCCACCAGAAATATTACGGCAGGAAGTCCTCAGTAGGCAGGGACGTGTGTCGGTTACGGAAAGCTTACTACAGCGCTCGTCATGAAGCCGCCGTCCAGATTGATGAGATTGTGGGTGAGACTGCCAGCGAGGCCGACAGTTCGGATTCGCTGGAGCGGGATAATGGCCACCACGGAGGAGGGCTGGGGTCTCACGACAAGGACGATGACATCATACGTTGCATCTGTGGAATGTACAAGGACGAAGGCCTCATGATCCAGTGCGAGAAGTGCATGGTAAGGCTGGGTGTCCAGAGAAATCGGTGAAAAATCGATATTTCACTTGAATTTACCATCATAGAATTTGTGAGAGGTTCCACCTGTTTTAATGAATGTGCTACTCTTGAGACCCAACTACTTTGTACTTTGTCAAGGAGATTTTCTGCAGGAGTGTGCAGTCAGTCCATGGTTACAATTAGTGTATATATTCAAATGTGTTTGTCCTATCTGTCCTGTTTTACAGGATTTGTGACGGTTGCCATTCTGTTCTGTTATACAGGTTATACAAGATAGATAGGTATAGGATATCTACCCTGTTATAAAGGATAGATACAGATGTTTACACTTTTACGAATGATAATAACAGTTGGGGAGTCATCGAGCCGACCACATGTTTTATAACATAATCCATTTTTGTCGCT
The DNA here is from genome assembly GCF_958295425.1 of Solea solea. Taxonomy (NCBI): domain Eukaryota; kingdom Metazoa; phylum Chordata; class Actinopteri; order Pleuronectiformes; family Soleidae; genus Solea; species Solea solea. The sequence continues at coordinate 16,501,935 of NC_081153.1, forward strand.
GTAGGTTTGGCAACACTTTGACTGTATGCGGTTGGAGTCCGAGGTGGAGCACTACCTGTGCGAGCAGTGTGAACCTCGGCCGATAGACAGAGTACGTTTATCCTGTCAAAAGCAGCTGTGAGGCTGAAATGTATCTTTTCCATTTCTGGATTTGTCAAAAACTAATCTCACTCAAATGTTACTATAGGAAGTTCCCATGGTACCCCAGCCCAGCTATGCCCAGGCTGGCTCTATCTACTACATCTGCCTCCTGAGAGACGACCTGCTGCTCCATCAAGGTACAGAGGAAACAGAAACCAGTGGTCATGAGCTTACTAATGTTAAGAAAAACTTGCTCTCCACTTATATAGCTGTTATAAAGTCATTAAAACCGTGCATTTGACTCCCAGTGGTTTTAAAATATCATCACATCTTGCCAAAACCTGTGACCAACAGAGATGGTGAATGTGTTCAATGTTGAAAAAGACTTGAAACCCTAAGCCAGAGACAGAATTCTACCCTGTTTTCTTTTTCATGAAAAAGCAATCATTGTGAAATATTATACTCCATCTCTCAAGTGACTTTGGTATAGAGCAGTCAGTTTCATGTGAATTTTATTGTTGTAGACATTCCGCAAATCAGTGTGTGTGTGTGTTGTTTGCAGGTGATTGTGTGTACTTGATGAGAGACAGCAGACGCTCACCTGAGGGCCAGCCCGTCAGACAGTCGTACCGTCTCCTGTCCCATGTAAACCGAGACAAACTTGACATCTTCCGAATAGAGAAACTCTGGAAAAATGAAAAGTAAGTAATTATATACTGAACATAAGTAAAGTTTATTGCTGCAACCTGATTTTTTTGGTCTATAAAATATCAATCATTGGTATCATTGGTCTTTCCCCAAACCTTGAAATGATGATGTTCTCCACAAACAAAAAATTATTTAGTGTTAATGATTTTTTTTGTTATATGGAGGGGAAAAAAAGGGCTATAAATCGATTAACCATTGCAGCTCCTATTCTAGTTGCAATTAGTTGTTGTAATTGTTGTGTCACAGTGTGTAATACGCTGCTCCTGTCTACTCTTACTCTAAAGGGGTGAGAGGTTTGCCTTTGGCCACCACTACTTCCGTCCTCACGAGACGCATCATTCTCCATCACGCCGTTTCTACCAGAACGAGTTGTTCCGCATGCCGCTCTATGAGATCATCCCACTGGAGGCAGTGGTGGGAACCTGCTGTGTCCTTGATCTCTACACTTACTGCAAGGGTGAGGAAAAACACACATACCCACATGTGACGCTTCTCCATGATACAGTTCCAGCACTACTTAGCTCTATTCTACTCGACTCTACTTTGGTTTGGTGTCAGGCACGTCACATTCCATTACTTTATAGTACGTGGGCGGGGTCATCGTAGCACGGCTATGCGAAACTGCCACGACGGTGAACTGAATCTTTAGAATCAGTAAATTTTAAAGATTGGATCAGTACTTCCTGCATGACCGGAGTGCAGACTCCGTCTGACGGTCGCTGAACTGAAATACAGCCGAAAGGGTTATGATGCGGCTGATGACCACCAGATTTCAGCAGTGCTATCACTAAACACACCAGACTCCTCTGTTAAATATTGAGATTTCCCTGCTAATTGTTAGAGATTAACGCATGTTTTGGGATTTTTAAGTCTCTTTAACTGATCTATAGTTCAGCATTGTTAGATTTGACCCATGTGTCGGACGTTGCGCCCATGACTCTTCCAGTGACAACGCTCTCTGACCAATCAGTGGCCGGCAGTTTGTCGACGTCACATTTTAGTATCGTCTCAGCTCGCTAGGAACCTTGTCAGAGCAGGTACCAAAAAAAGCACCAGGTACCAGGTACTATCACTAATGGCAAAAGCAAAAAAAAACTGGGTTGAGCCAAGTCGAGCTGCGTAGTGCTGGAACTTTACATTAGGTTAGATTGAATCACATCTTGGATTTATTTTTTCCGCCCTTTCAATTGAGTAATTCTTTCATTGACTGCTCCTGAGGTTTCCACGATGCTTGATTAAAGCTTGTTACTGGCTTACTGTGAGACTGTGTAATAATTAATAACAAACTGTGCTGATAAATGAAGATTAACAACCCCCTAATGGTTTAGCTGTCAGCCTCAACTGGCTTTAAATCACACCGGCGTGTGCTCTCTATTTTTTGACAATATAAACTGTTGTAGTTCTTGGCTAATACAAAATGTTCGTCTTCATACAGGGCGGCCAAAGGGTGTTAAAGAACAGGACGTGTACATCTGTGATTACCGCTTGGACAAGTCGGCTCACCTTTTCTACAAGATCCATCGTAACCGCTACCCAGTCTGCACCAAGCCATATGCCTTTAACCATTTCCCCAAGCGGCTCACACCCAAAAGAGACTTCTCGGTGAGAGTAATGGGGGGTCCTGACGGGGTTGGAGCTGCTGTGTTGTCACCTGCTGCTGATTTTCTAAACATTGAGAAATATTTGAAGTGTAACGGGAACATATAACAGCACCTTATCTTGCTCACAGTCGGTATGGTGTGAGAACAATTTTATTTATTGTTGTAGTCCCACTAAAACTGCACTTTTAAAATACATACATGTACATGTAGATAGTTAGTTAAGTTAGTTAGTTACACTGAGATAAGGCTGTTGTGAGCCTAACTGCATACTTTTAATTGGACCCAAACAAGAAGCTGGTACACAGAAGAAGACGAGAGTAAGAAAAGCTAATCCAGACTGGTGCATTTGTGGACTGAGGAGGTGTCCACCTAGTACTGACAAGCTGAAAGCAGGCACATCCCCACTTACTGTAGAGAAGTCAGTCACACTTCATTCAATGAATCCATTCCCTGCCAAAGCTTGTACACTGGGATATGGACAAAAGGCCATTTAAATGGCATAGTCCAAGTAACTGCATGAAAATATACTGAGTGTTGAAGCTGCCTGCAGCAAAATCATAGGTGAAGAAAGGGTTAAAACACATTGACGCATTGATTTATTTCTTCTTTCTCAAACCGCATCTCAAATCTGAAACCCAATTTAGTTCTCCAAAACCAAGAAAAGTAATATAACCCAGATATGATTTTGACACTTTTGCAGCCTCATTACGTTCCTGACAATTACAAGAGGAACGGAGGCCGCTCGGCCTGGAAGAGCGAACGACCAAAGGGAGCCGGGGGCTGCGAGGACGACGGCTCTTCCTGCGACAGAGGTGACGACTTCCCACCCGAGGCGGAAGAAGGCAGAGGAGTTGAGGACGACATGGACGTGGCTCCACAGGATCCTGAACTTCTTTCAGTGAAGCCCAAAACAGCGGAGCAGGAAGGGAACAGAGACGAGGATGAAGATGACGAGGAGGAGGAGGAAGGGCAAGAGGCCGAGGAACGCAAGGAGCTGGAAGACATTTCCAATGAGAGGATCGGGGAGATGCTTGAACTCCCGTCATCCTCGGCGTCCTCGCCGTCACACCACCCAGTGCTGGGCAGGAGGGAGGCCCAGAGGGAACGTCTTAACAAAATCCTGCTCGATCTGCTGCACAGAACTCCCAACAAGAATGGTGAGGGACCGGGAACAAAGCAGGGGGGTAGGTCAACAAATAAATGAGGGTTTAAGTTTCAGTTTCCTGTGACACATCATATTTTATTTTACATTTTGTACTGATTTTCTGAAAGGGTACAATTGATGTCGGTGTAGGAAACACAATCTACAGCTTAGATGTGACCCTGTTGTTTGCTGTGATGCATTTTTTTTAGTCTGTGTTCATCTGTATCATCCAAAAACCTTTCATCATCATCTCTGATCTCAGTGTTGACAGAAAAAGTCCAGTATTGCGCTGTTTTAAATCTAGAAGTCGTCAATGAATTGATCTCACTAAGGCGCCGAGGACTGTTTTCCCTCATAAGAACAGGGTCTCTTTTTCAAGGTATCATATCAGTAGTAATTAGTTTGGTGTCTTGACAGCAGTGCCTGTGTGCATGAAGCAGCCACAGTGTTTTCTGGCATTTTTGTTATTTTGGAAAGTTGAAAGAGGAAGAAAAAAACCCCCATAAAACTTGGAAGCTCATGTCTTACGAAAGGAAAGACGAGAATTTGTTGATCAGCCTGCGCAGAATGACACCTCAGCAATTCTGGTTAAAGTTAGAAAGGTGGTTTTAGAGAGTTAAAACATTCTTGGAGACACTTGTCTTGGCTTCATGTTAGGAAGTTACTGTTGCTGACATTTTTTAAGCTCTTTAAAGCCTTAAGCATACGTAGCAGTAGAGACACCTTTACCTTTGCTGTTGCTTTGATATAATATTCTGTGTCAGCTGTTCTTACTCGATCCCTAATTCCCTCTCTCTCTCCCTCCCTCTCTCTCTCTTTCTCTGTTGTTCCAACAGCCATAGATGCCACTTATCTCCTGGAGGAGGGCGCAGGGCGGCGGCTACGGCGACGGACTCTCGGTTTCGGTGATTTTGTGGGGAGGAAATAACATTGCTTAACATGTGCCTGTCAAGCACACTGTTTTTCACTTTGTGAGCAAGTGTGGAAAAAGGAGAGGGGGAAAAAGAGCACTGTTGGTGATCTGACCATTAAGGACCACAGTGCGTCCCCGAGGGCCTCTTCCCATTTACCTCTTCCAAGACTGTCCTCTCAACTCTGAGACGGTGGAGGGGGTTAGGAACCGCTGACTCTGAGGCAATTTCAGCTTTCCAAAAGTTCTCAAGGAGCACGAAGAGAGAGGGGACCCAGACTTATTGCTTATTTAAGTAGTTTGATGCAAAACCTGTTTTTTTTTTGTTTTTGTTTTTTTTCATAATAATAGGAGAAATAACCCATGCACTTAAATCCATTGAACATGACAAACATGGGTAGATGAATTCCACTAGCGAGCATCAGAAATGACACAAGTGGTACTGAACAGGAGTGGATAGAGCGAAGGATGGGTTAGTCCTTTACTTCAGTGAGGGTGTGCATGCTGGATACTGAGGTCTCCTTGTGGGATCTTGCTGCAATGACAAAAAAAGTAAGAGACGAGAGAAGATCAGTATCAGGACTGTTGGGGGGAGGGGGGGCATAGTAGAAATGTAAGTTGAGCAGTGTGCTCAGATGCTGCTCATGAGAAAGAGAACAAGGGTGGCGAACTGCACTTTTGGTACCATGCATATTGTGAAGCTCCGTGTAATGTATCTATAATGAAAACACACTAACACTCACAGTATTGGATGATGCAGTCTGGAAAAAAAGCGAGTTAAAAAGTCTATTATCTTTACCCTGTTATACTGTAATTACTCATTTAGGAACAGAAGAGGCTGGGGGTGCATTTATTAACGGGCGGGGGAGGTAAGGTTGAGTGTGCGCTTTAGTCGGTCAAAGTGTCTTGTTGAGGTTTAGATTTTTTTATTTTCTCGTGAGGCAGTCAGCTTCGCCCCCGTTTTTTTTTTCTTTTTTTTTTTTTGAAGTAACATGATTCACCAGCTCAACTAAAAAAGGCGCGAGCGGGGGGACACTGGCTTTAACAGTAACGCCTTACACAGCTGTGCTCCCTGCCCGCCTTGTGTGCAAAAGTGTGCGTGCACACTTATCGTGTGTCTGTACTCTGCCAGATTTCTTGGAAATATACCTTTTTAAGAAAAAAGTAAAAAAAAAAAAATGGAAAAAAAAATTTAAGGGCTCGATGGCAATTAACAGTTTTAAGAAAACTATGGAAAACAATACTTAACATGAAATGTATCGTGATGGTCATATTTTCTTATATCCTGTGAGATGGGTGGGGCAGTGTATACTGGATATTGGGAGGGGACGGGATGGGAATAAGGATCCTTTTTTGTCTTTAAACTATGTTCCTGGTTGCCATGGAGAATGTTTAAAAGGAAATTGTGATATTTGATGAGATTTCTTCTTCTTCTTCTTCCCCCCCAAAATGCCTCTGCTAAAAAGGGACAGCCTGCGATATCCCTGTGTGGTAAACTGACAGAGACGTGACAAGACTGAGACACTGACAGGGAGGGAGAGAGGGGAACGGGAAGCTGTACAGTGCCAAGTTATGTAAATATATACACTTTACATTGAGGAGTGTCTCCAAAAGCAATATCTTGACAAAGGATTTTGTTTATTATTGTACTGTACAGGACTCAGCCCTAAATGTATTAGGATTATTATAATAATGATAATATTATAATTTCTTCCGTTTGTATTACTATAATGAAGACACTTAAGCTTGGAGGAAAATTATTATTATTTTTTTTTTTTTTTAAATGTCCAGAAAATCTCACAGTAACTGTCCTGACGACATGAAAACTAAAACAGTTTTAGTTGCCTATAAATTAAATTCATCTATGTACTGCATGAGCGAGAAGAATGTCAAACGGACACAGAAGAAGGCATTGGGACATGACAGTGACTCAGCGATGACACTTTTGTCATTGAATATTGTTAATAATATTACTTTTGAGGAGAAATGTACTCCTTGTTTTTTGCTGCAAAGTGTTGAACACTAAAAAAACAAATCAACATAAAAATGTTAATGATATTTTTAAAAGTGACGGACACAAGAGTACAGCTGTCGGCTCAATATCATATTGTTTTTTTGTTTTTCTCCTTTCAAATAGGAAACGGTTCCGTTTTGTGATAGCAGTCATTGTATGATGCTTGTACTTGTATTTGTGTGTTTTGTGTGATTTGTTTAGTCCTTTTTAGACAATCACAAAATAAGATGCAAGCATTGTAAATGGCAGACTGGCGGACATTTTGTGATGTGTACAGTTTGTCAAAAAAAAATTCTTCCACTCGTTAAAAGTTTGTAATTATGATTCTTAAGTCATGAACAATGCTGTTGGTTTTTACTTTTTGTTTTATATTTGTTTTTGTTTTTTTTGTTTTGTTTGTTTTTTAATAAAAAGCACTACATTATTGTGAATACACTCGATGTTGTTGTGCTTTGGATACTTGGGTCTCACATAGGAAATGAATGGAGATTGCAGTTGAACAACAATGGCCTTACTTTACAGAAATGCTGAGGTACTTTGAGACTTAACTCCACAGACAATCCGGATTATCCCTTTGGGATGGTTGTGTGCATTTTATGCTCCGTGTTCATGCGTATATCATGGATTTTGGCAAGATTATGTAATTTTATTTGATCTTGTTATTTCCAGCTCAGCTCAAGTGTTATACTCATAAAAGAGCAAAAAATTGGCCATTCAAACCCATTCAAACTCCAATTTTTGATCTGACTTCCATTAAAGCGTAATATATCGATGTTAATATATTCAATTCAGTTCAATTTAATTTTATCTGTATAGAGCCAAATCACAACAGACATTATCTTAAGCACTGTTCATAGTCAGGCAAAACCTTACAATATTATAGAGAGAAGAGAAACCCAACAAGTCACACAATGAGTGAACACTAGGCATCAGTGGGCGAGGAAAAAAACGGACAGAACCAGACTCAAAGACATCTGACTTGATCATTTGGGGTGAAAGGAAAAACTGGGGGACAGAGGACAGGTCGTGGACAGAAAGGACAAGAGGAAGGTGAGAGGTAGAGATGGAAGAGAGAGACCAGGAGCAGATATATAACAGTTATATCGAGTTATCAGTTTAAACAAAACAGTTCTTAATCAGTAATTATGTGTTTATGGAACTACAGCAGCAGCAGGAATTGTTGATTAAGAATTATACTCATATCAACTTTAATTATTATAATAATAATGGTGATGATATGATATGAATGATGATAATAATAATAGCCTCGAAACTGGATCTGGATCCTGCAACCTGCGAGATAGCGAGAGAGAGAGAAATAGAGAGGACAGGAAGGAAAGACTAGAGAGAAAGAAGGATGTATATATCTGGAGGATAAAGCGGTAGAAGATGGATGGATGCTATTTCCACTAGATGGCACTGTCACAATCACCCCTACCTCTCATTGACATACCAGGCTGTAATAATTAGCACAAACGTTTACGTTGCAGGTAGTATACTAAAAAATAAGTCATATTTACATCTGAAAACACTGTGGCATTATGACAAAAACCCTTTAAATGGGTTAAAATCGTTCAAAAAGGAATTAGTATTTTATATCAATAATTAGCTCAGATGTAGGTGAAAAGAAATGAGTTCAAGGAAAGTATAGCTTGCGTTTAAAAAGTTATTTTGCTCAATGGTAAGTGTTTTATTTTGCCATCATAGAAATTCTCGCAACTATTTCATATATTAACTTGTTTTTGTTGCTATTTTCCACCTAAATTGAGCGGTCAGATCAAAGGCAATGGCATGCATCTGAGACCTTTGACATTTTTAAGAACAACGACTGAGAGGAAACGTGACTGTTCCAAGTCTCGCGTTGAACTCTGGGGCTCTTCGTTGCCATGGAGACGCCACAACGACGCTCACAGCGGTTCGATCCACTCAGCGCTCGACACCGGGGCGGACTCACCTGACGAGCAACACCGAAGTCGCAGCGATGTCGAGAAAGAGACAAGCGAAGGAGAAAGCGGAGGAAGAAAAACACGCAGGTTAGACTCACTGGAGCTGTGCTAGCGACACGCTAATGAGGGAAGCTCGTTTGAGGTTGGGTATGTCCTGTGTCGTTGAAGTCCCGTTTGAATGAAAACAAGAGAACATTGTTTTTAACCCACTGCTAACTCGTATTACTAACCCAGAAAGTATCATTCAGAAACTTATCATTTCAATAGCTTCCATGTCAGAGTCACAGAGACTGTGAGCGGAACCACAGCGAGGTCACATGAGGTCACATGTTAGAACTCCCTTTTAACAGAAGATTCTGGTTCTCTGACAGAACCAGACTCAAAGATGTGAAGCATCTGCCTCGACCGGTTGGGGGGAAAGGAAAAATGGGGGGCAGAGGAGAGGCGGGGGACAGAACGGACAAGAGGGAGGTCAGGTAGAGACAGAAGTGAGAGACCAGGAGCAGAAATACAACAATTGTATCAAGTCATAAGTTTAGACAGGACAGTTCTGAGTCAGTGATGACATTTATAGAACTACAACGTCATTTATACAAGCAGCAGCAGCAGGGATTGTTGATCAAATTAAACTGCATAATTATTAATTATTATATAGCGTAATACTAATGGTGATGATGTGATATAAATATTTATGTTTAAGTGCCGTGACTTTGTCTTACTCCTTATATTTGTATTTCTTCATTTAAATTTAAACCTGACAAGTTAAAAACATTTATTTGCAGTAGCGTTATGGGGGCCCACACTTTGGGGAATTCACTGCTAAAGAGAGTGTGTCCTGTTTGCCCTTCTTCCATATCGAGTCTGTGATTTAATTTAGAGGAAGCTGTTTGAATATTAAAATTCTGTCAAATATTCAGGTAACTTTCCTGAGGTTATGTCAGTGTAGGAGTTTAGTCTAAAACAGTTTTAATATTGATTCAATTTCATCCTCTCACATTTGTTCCTTGCGGGATGAATTATCAACAGCTACTGTATATAAATGTGAGCTTTTGTGTGTTTTTCAGAAGAGTCTCCGATTGAAAAGGTCGAGACTTTAGGTAAGTAACATAATCACGCTGTCTTTGATGATGCTGAGCTGTAGCTTACTGCTTTAAACCCATCGTCCCACAGATGGATATCACTGTTACAGACAAGGTGGAGATAGACTTTCCTGGACTTTGTGCTCTTCTAGACATAAAGCACATCCAACGGTTTATGCACCAGGCAACCGACGTTAGAAAACCAGGATTGTGTGAACATGTAATTCATGAGTTGTAGCATGAAGATGATTTTATCAGAGACGAACGTACAATAATGATATTCCGAGTCATCATATCGTAATTGTACCTGCAGAAGACAAACAGTTGCGGCACATTGCCGTGTCTTTCTTGTCCATGCGGTGGCTCAAAGTGGAGCTGGAGAACGACGACCTCCTCAGTGTCAAGAGCATAAAGATATCTGGTGAGAAGCAAACGCCAGAGAATTTCCACAACCCCAGTTCACATTGTTTTTTATAACGTATTTTTCAAACATGCACAGGTCGGAAGGTAGACGAGCAGGTGGTCGGTGTGCTGCAGAAGACCCTTCCCTTGTTCAGACAGCTACAGAGGCTGCAGTGAGTGTCCTTATATCACACTGTCTTGTTTACACTCTTATTCTTGTTTATTTGTGTAATCACTGTGTTGCAGGTTTTGGCAAGCAGGACTAACGGACGGAATGGTCATCTCCCTCACGAACACAATGTCACTGAGCAGCAGCCTCAGGTGTGTGGGACACGCTGTGAGTCTTTGTGTTTGTGGCTCGCTGCGTCACAGTGGGTATAAATGGATCTGGACTCAAGAATTTAAAACAAAGCAGTATTGAACATGGGCGGCACAGTGGTCCAGCGGTTGGCACTGGTGCTTCGCGGCAAGAAGGTTTTCGGTTTTAATCCCACTGCGACCGAGGCCTATTTGTGTGGAGAAAATATTGAGTTCTCAACATTATCACCAACGTTAAAATACTTAAATAGACCGAGCAAAGTCAGCTACAGACTTTTCGCAGGAGGCCAATTTATTCCCAATAAGATAATTTACTCTCTCATCATCCTCCTCTTCCTCACATATACTTCACACACTGGTATAATGAAATTAGATTAAGATGGAGCCAGAGATAAGGTGACTCTACTTATTATTATTATTTTTATTTAATTATTAGGGTCCTATTGCTAATCCTTCAGATTATTATTATATCCATGGTTTTGCAGTCATTTTTAAGGGGGTTAACGTGCATAAAAACTCTTGAAACGTGGAGTTCAGGTCTGGCGAAAATGCGATATTGGCATAGTTCATGGACCTGTGCGTTGCTCAAGGGCTCTATAGCGCCCCCTAAGGTGAGAACAGAGGCAACATTGAGTTCCACAGAATTTCCCAAAACTTTGTGGGAAGATGTTATAGACCAAGACCAACAAAAAAGTTGACCATAACCATGGCCTCGACTCAACAGGAAGTTGGCCATTTTGAATTTTGGCCGAGTAGCCAGGGTGCCCATGGGTCTTTGAAATCCTTGAAGGTTTGTGAATTTCGCCCTAAATAGACAAGGATCATTGAAAGTGCTTACTTTGTGCAAGAAAGAAATTAAGTTAATATTTTGTTAATTTCTGTTTCATGCCCTGCAATCTGATGTCAATCCAGGTGGTCGTCTTTTAAATCAACAAAGAGTTTTTGTAAAGATCATACACGTTGGCAATAAATGTTGAACCACGTCAGGACAGAATCGATTGTGGTTATCTTTGTCATTGTTTCCAAACCAAATCTCAATTTTGTATTAAGTGTATATGTGAATATTACTCTCAACTTTTAAAATTGTAGCTGTGTGATTGTGAGCATGGATTACTGTCAATCTGGGCCCTGGAAAGAACCGAACGAACAGGCTCCTGTTCTCCTGACAGCCCTCCAGGATAAATTGTATAGATAATGATGGATGTACTGAGCATTATCATTTAGATACTGAGCTTTACTGATCCATCTCCTTCTTTATTGGTCTCTACCAGGGTTGTTATATTAGAGGGTAACCCTCTTCCACAACAGAGCTTCCACTGTCTTCTGTCTGAAGGCAGCACGTGAGTCACCATGTCTCACATACAGTAGTAGTAGTAGAGACCTTGTTTTTGCACCAAATTCACGAGCGTGTGTTTCTCTGTTCAAGCCTCACTCACTTGTCCCTGCGAAACAACCGGATAGGAGATGACTGCGCTCGTCTGATTGGGTCTGCTCTCTCAACAACCAGATCTTCCAACAAGAACCTCATGTCACTCTGCCTGGCATTCAACCGTATTGGTGATGCAGGCGCTGCTCATATTGCACAGGTATAACCTCAAAGAAAAACTGGCTCCATATTCCACCTGTTCTCATCATGATCACTCATCGTGTTCTTCTCATCTCGTTTTCCCTCTCAGGGCCTCCGGTTTAATCACACTTTGCTTTTTCTCTCACTGGCCAACAATTGGATTGAAGAGTCAGGAGCTGCTAATCTGGCTAAGGTATTATTTACATTTAACCCTTAGATTAAGTTACGTACACCTAGTGCATCAAAATGTGCTAAAGGTCAAGCAATAAAAATTGATTTTTTTTTAGTCCTCGTGAAATATGAATTACATTTCATTTTTAGCCCTTAAATTGCCAAGTTTTTATCTCAATAAGCATATTTTTGTGCGTAGGTGTGGTAGTGTGAGTATTTTAGTTCACTTTTATTTTAGTTAATTTTTTTTAGAACACTCAAATTATATTCTGCTTTTTGTATAAATAAAATGCATCTCAATTTTCCCATTTCAGATTCTTGGCAACTTTGCTCTAAAGCATGAAGAAGTTGTGGAGAGGAGGAAGCTGCTTCTGGAGAGAATAGAGTCTGGAAGTTTGGTAACGTTTCACATTCATGGCAAATTCACGCACAAATGAATCCTTCGTGGCAAAAATGTCCTCATGTCGACAGTCTCAAACGTCTTCTTACAAGTTGTCTCAAAGTGAACTGTTACGCATGAAGTCTGTAGTTTAAACCAAAACACTTGTAAATCCCTTTACCTCCTGTGTACAGTGCTAGGAGACACTTCAAAGACCTTTGTTTGTGGGTTAAATGCTAAGAATGGGTGAGAAATGTTGCTGTTTTTTGTATTTTCTCCAGATCATTTGCATTTCTCTTTAATGCTTCCTATTTGCAGAGCTCTCTCGGAACTGATTCTGCCCTACCAAATGCGGATGAACTTCTCAAAACACCCAGCAGCACCTCACTGAATGCCAGCAAAGGGGAGAAAAAAAGCTCCAAAAAAAGGGTAACGTGCTAATAACACTGGTTTGATTCCAACCTGTTTGGTACGCTATGCTCTGAATGTCATGCACTATGGATTCGTGTGGACTCTTAAACTACAGGCATCAAGAAAAGAGGAAAAATCTGCAAACAAAGAGAAGCTGAGGTCGAGCAGGAAAGGTAATCACTTCTGTCACAGGTAAATATTCTCTGACAGCGGAGAGTGTTTTATCTGTTCATGGCCGTCTCTTTGAATCTCTCTCCCAGCCTCGGGTGTAAAGGCACTTCAGAGTAAAAGTCGGAAGACAGGGGACAAAGAAAAGCTACAATCGGAGGTATTAGACATGGGCTTTCATGTGCATGTCATACAAATATAAACATGCTCAGTGCATTAAACAGCTTTTTATAATTCCACTTATTTACTGCAGGTTCAATCGTGTGCTTCCCTGACTGAGGTTTGTCTGATGAAATCCTGTTTTGAACTCCAAATTTGTCTGATTTGAATTTACTTACAATATGTTGTCATTGACTCCTTTCCTCCACCATCACCACCAGGTAGATTCAGTGGAGTCAGGGAACCCTCTGCTGGATCCGGCACTACAGCACAGGTGTGGACAGCTCTTTCTGCCCGGAAACAAGACTCTGGTCTCTCTCAACCTGGCAGGTAAGTAATTGACCATGATGAGTAACTCAACTCGGCTTCAGAGAGGAAAATAAAAGCCTGGAATGTTTCAAACCAAGTCAATAGTCAGCGCAGTTACATGGAAGTTTAATCATAGGAATATTTTCATCTGGGATAATTACTGAATGTGGATTTTGCAGTGAATTCCTCACAATCAAGTTGAAATAGTTTCCTATTTCTTTACCTATTTCTGCAGAAAATACATAATAATGAAAATTCACACAGGCCTTTTTATGACTGAAACAAAATAATGTTTTGTGTTTGTGTAGGAAACAGAATCACAGAGAAGGCACTGCCACTGTTCAAGACTGCACTGGAGATGCAAAAGGAGGGCGGACTTCTGCGTCTCTGTCTGCAGGTGTGTTTTAACCTGACTCACATTAACACCCTGTAACTTTCCTTACATTAACAGTGTTACCTTTAAAGTGTTCATTTATGCCGGGATTTGATTTCAGAAAATGTCATCAGTAGTTGTCCAATGTGCTTCTATCATAATTAATCAGTGATTTATCATGCAGTCTACACAGATGTTAGCTGTGGAGAAGTATAAATAAAAGTTGGTCATGATTTCTCTTTCTCTCTTAGAGGAACTGCTTCTCCGAAAATTGCGAGGCCCACGTGAAGATACAGAACCTGTTGGCAAAGAGACTTGAGAGAAGAAAACATGCTTTCAAGACACAAACAGAGGGAGGGGTTGCGAATTGACACCGCTGTCACTGTATATCTTCATTTTTTTATATTAACACGCATTGTCTGGAAAACACAGTGAGGTTTTAACTGAAACAGTCTAGTGACACATAAAGGGGCAGTCGATGTGGCTCATTAAGATCCAGATGCCTGTGTACAGATCTGTTTTACTGCTTTGTTTTGCTCACAGTCCTGATTTATACCAAGGACAAAGACTGACAACAGCAAAATGCCAAGTGCTGGAAATAAGCCAACAATAAAGACTTCCTGAGTCTGTATTTGTTTGTTGTTTAGTTTTGAGAATAAACTTGCGACAGCTTTTCAGTGATGTATACATATTATGTCTATATATTATATCGTTATCACTATTCTCTGATGACACAATGTGACTGAAAGTGTATTTCCTGTTGCCAGTAGGTGGCACAATGACTGGCTTGGCAGGTTATTCGTGTGGACAGACTGACCCTAAAAATATGATGAAAAAGAATATAGACGGGCCAGAAGCCTGCTGCGTGCTATTCCTGCAAACATACTTTTGGTTGCCGTGGTCACCACAGCGGATCGTCTGCCTCCCATCTTGTCCTCTCCCTTGTGTCCTCTTCTGTCACACCAACTGTCCTCATCACAACATCCATGAACATCCCTGTGGTCTTCCTCTTTTCCTCTTGTCCGGTAGCTCCATCTTCAACATTCTGTGTCCAATATCATCACTATCTCTCCTCTGCACGTGCCCACACCATCTCAACCTTGCCTCTCTTACTTTATTTCAAAAGCAATCAACCTGAGCTGTCCCTGGAATACGGTCAATGTGAAAATGTGATTTTAGTTATAACTTGTGCAGTACCTGCATCTTGGGCTTTAACTAACTCAGCATATACCGCAATAGACACACAAGAGTGGTCTTAGTAAGTCACATGCCAAGTTTGAAGCCTCTCCGTTCACCTGTTGTTGAACAGTTATGTGATTAACAGACAGACAGACGTTCCTTGAATTACTAGATGGACGACATCACACAGCCCTCAAATTTGCAAAAGTGAATGATTAGAAAAAAGATGAGAGCAGATACAATAGGGCCTTTGCACCAGTCAGTGCTTAGGCTCTAACGAGGAAACAAATGAGTCAAATATAAATGTACTTATAGCTCAAATATAAGCAGTGACGGCATTAAAAGTAGATTTTAAAACTACTGATACCACACAGACGGTCTGTAACCATGTGCTGCTGTCTCATCCAACTTTATGAACTGTGAGTACAAACGCTCTTGCTGTGATTCCCATGCTGAGACTGTCACTCACCTGTAAACTGTGGCAAGACATTTGTAGATTTAGTCTGGATAATATCATCTGTGACTCTTGTTTGAAAATGTAATGTTTTTTGTTTCCTAAAGACCAGAGGTGGAAAGTAATGAATGACATTTACACGTGTTACTGTAATTGATTAGGTTTTTTGTGTAGCTACTTGCACTTTTTAGTATTTTTAAAATGTGTACTTTCACTTAAGTATGTTTTTTTTTGTGTTTCCTAAAGACAGTATCTTCAGTTGAAAACCAGGCTGTAATGACTGTAGATTTGTTTATTACAATATTTAAAAAAACAAATAAACAAAAAAAATAATTTTGTCCCAATTATGTTTCTGTTGTTGTATTGTTGTTAATGTGTCAATCTTTTAAAAATAAAAAATAAAGAAAACTTGACCTCACAAATATGGCAGCCGTGACTTGTAACAGTCGTCACATCCGGCCTGTGCTCAAAGGAACAAACCGATATGAAGCCCTCGCTTCCGGTTAAGCCTCCTTTTCGGCAACGGCTCTTTCCTCGCCAACATGCCAGTGAGTATTCTCAGGCTGCTGAACCATACACATTTTACCGTTTAATTGTATGTTGCGAGGCTACCGCGCGGCTTATCGTTCACGTAAAACATTAGCGACCATTTCAGAGTAATTTTCAGCGGCTTTGGTTAAGTTTTAGTCATAGTTTTTAGAGAATTCTCGTCCACATTGTGACCGCATTGTGACACAAGATGGCCGCGCGCACATCGCAAACATGGAGCCAGTCTAACGGAGGACGGTGTGGTAAACTTCACGTCAACAGTTATTAACAGTAAGGTTAATGTTGTGAGGTTAGGTCCCGATTATTTTACTTAATATATATATTTAATCTTCATAATTGAAGAATAAACTGCTTTATGTGAAAATGCGCGGCCTGCGTTATCTAACCCAAGGAGTGTAGGCCAGACGAGGAGCCTTCACGTTTCGCATTACAAGACGGTGTTCTTAAAACACTTTACTTGCCTGTTTTACATCTACTATATACAGTTAAACTACCACGATTCAGTATTTTATTTATAATTTCGTAAAACAAATCTAATATGTGATTTCTGACCAGAGAAGCCCAGTCTGTTTGGATTCATACACGTTTCACTTAATTTCCTCCTTGTCTTGTTTAGCTCGCAAAAGACTTGTTGCATCCATCCCCTGAGGAGGAGAAGAGGAGGCACAAGAAGAAGCGTCTTGTACAGAGTCCTAACTCTTACTTTATGGATGTGAAATGTCCAGGTATAATAATTCCCCCTCTTCTCAAAATCCGAAATTAAATTATTTTCTTCTATGGAAGATGCAAACCACCTTTTTTTCCCCTCTTTACAGGATGCTACAAGATCACGACGGTGTTCAGTCACGCTCAGACAGTTGTGCTGTGTGTTGGTTGTTCCACAGTCCTGTGTCAGCCCACTGGAGGCAAAGCACGTCTCACAGAGGGTCAGTACTGTTCTACAGTTATACATGTTTCCACAACCTCATAATAATGGACAGGAGTTGTTGTGAGGGGCTACTTGTGTACTTAAGTTCATTTTCTCTATTCTACCAGTCACACAAATGTTTGTGATTCTCATTCAGTTTATCAATCTGTGTGATGTCTGCTTTTGAGCATGTTATCTTAAATCACCACATAGCCTTAAATTGTTCTCACAAAATCCAACCAATTAGTAACTCATGTCTTAGAATCTTTAGTCAGTCACTCAGTTTGACTCCTGCTTTTGCTAATTGCAGGGCAGGATAGAAAATCCCTAGTGTAGGAACTTTGTTGGTTTGGGAAAACATGATTTTTCCAGAGCCTCACACTTTAGTTGCTTTATTTCTCAACTGTGGAGGACAAAGTAATAGAAGATAGATGGATATTCAATCCAACATACTGTCAAATAAGTGAGGGGAAATGTTGGGTATTAAATCCAGACACTGTAACCTGGTGAATGAAAGCCACTGGATGACATTTTATTTATTTTTTGCTTGTTTGACAGAAAAATTTCAAACAGTTGGTGTGTATGTTGAGTCATTGGCCGCACTGATAAGTGACTGGACTTCCTCTGCTGTGGTCTTCCAATCTCATTCCAGTGCCAGATTAACCTCAGTTTGCAGAAGGGTTGAGCTACATAATGGCTTCCCCCTTTCGAAGGCTGAGAACATTTTCTGTCTCATAAAGGCTAAATGACTTCAGAAAAATATTTAATTGTGATTTATTTTTCTGCTAGATATTTCCATATGATTGGTGATATAATTTCACTGTAGTAGTAGATTTAAAAGTTTAAGCATTACTACGTTACATGTCCGAACAGTGACTACTACTGGTATTTTATTGCAAGGACAAGAACACCAATACAAATGCACATTCCTTTTATTTGCACAGAACAATTGAAAACTAAAAATCAAAATGCAGCCTTTGCAATTTACTTATTGCATTATTTCAAATTATGATTTTGATTTAAAAAATAATTCATTATTCAGCCATAGGTTTAATGCTGCTGGAGAAATGAGCAGCAACACTTTTAATCTCAATTAGTCAGTGGTGTTGCATTAGCAACTCTTACCACGCTCAGTAACCATGAAGTTAGTCAGGCATAGGAAGTGATGTTTACTTTCTGTTTGGCTCAGCATTGTGCGACACAATAGCACTGAGTGCACAGTGTGCAGTGTTCCTGTACTGTACAGCTGCTCTTTTGTTGGCAGCTGACTGACTTTCCCGTCACTGTCTCCTCTTGTAGGGTGCTCATTCAGGAGGAAGCAACACTAGCTGTTCTCCCCGGAGCTTTGAAGGGGAGAGGAGGGGATGGACCGGTTGATATCAGCTTCTGGACCTAGCGGTCTGCTCACAGACAGAGACCTGAAGGCAGCAGATGAATTTTCACTGTTCACTGACACAGATCAGTTGATGCTGTAACTCCACCCTCCAACCCTGTCTCTCTTTAATAAAAATTGTTTTGGCTAAATGTGAAGCTTGTGTGTGTGCTTACTGAACTTTTTACTTGGCAAGAGCCTGATTGACACAATAGTTATAACAATAATAAAAAATCTGTCTTAACTCAAACACAGAATCTGTTAACATTCTCTTCAAAATAATTCAAAGCTTTATGTAGATTTGCATATTTTGAAACCAGAACAAGTGCTGTGTTAAGATGGAGCTACTTGAGAGTGAAGTCATCAAGTTTGCTCTCAGTTGGGCTGCAACGAAGTTAAAATATATAATTTCTATGAGCACCTGGGAACATAATGGGGTTATGGAAGCTTAAGGGAGGTTCTCAGTTGAAGATCCTATTTGATTTACAAAGGTGAGATATTTTTTTTTATTATGTTACCAAGGGACATAAGTAAATTAAAAAAAAATTTCTTCTGAACCTCACAATTTTTTTTAGCTATTAAAAATGTATTCTATACTGGTTTCATCTGTTCACTTCTGATGAATCTTCCAGACAAGACGAGCCTCAAGACAAGTTTGCACGAGGTGTCAGACATGTCCCCATCGTCTCTACCTGTCACTTCCACTCATACCGGCTGTCTCTGCCTTCCCCTCCCTCTCCCTGAGAAGGTGTCGTATGGAGGAGTTCTGAGTGGACAGAGTGTTGGACAGAAGTGGCATCAGGCTCCTGAAGCCCTCCCTCAGCTCCTCCACATGCTTCTCCAGGCTGTGGATGTGTGAGTCCAGCTCCCCTCTGCAGCCTTGCACCTCGGACAACACGTCGTACATCAGGCTCTGTATCTGCGATGGGGTTCACGTCCACGGTGGTGTGTGAAAAGAAGAGGATGAAAAGGCATCAGGGAATGTTAGATCTGACTTTGTGGAGTTTTTCCACAGGAAGAGAAATGTGACGATGCATTCACTTGCCTCTCTCACCTTGGAGAGGTCAACTAATGTGTTCCCCTGGTCTGCTAGTATCCTCTTCTCCATCTTTACACGACGCAGCCTGAAGGTCCCAGAGCAGATAAATGTCACATTAATCGTAGGAAACTGAAGACAAAAGCAGTTTAAAGAGTCGATTCAACCATTTTGGGAAAGGGATCCATAACATTCCAACTATTTAAAGAACTACTAAAAGTAGAACATCTTCATATGTGGTATGTAGATTAACATGCAACATTATTTCTTCTGTCCACATTGTCTCCTTGTGTGTGTGTGTGTGTAACTAATAAATGACAATAGCCTAGTAACTGAATGGCTATATAACAATATGTGCCCAGACTTCACAAACATTAGCCACCATTAGACTAGGTAAAGTTCTTTAAAGCAGGTGACGCAAACGTACATATTCTCACTTTCAATTTTAAAACTAATGATTCTGTGATTTGAGTAAACTGACCCTTTAAGGAGGCTGGTCACTAAATGACTTCATTTTGAAAACAATTAAAATAGGTAGTCACTTTAAAATGTCCTTTATTTGAAATATTTTTCTTAAGAATGTTAAGCTATAAAGGTACAGTGTGTAGAATTGAACAACATTTACTGGTGAAGTTGCATGTTGAGAATCAGTGTAGCCCTGTGTTGGCAGCAAAACTCAAAAGATGTTTAGTTTGTCCTTTGTGGGCTACTGTAAAAACATGTTGTTTGACTCAGCTACTGATATGGATATTGAAAAGACAACGATTCACGCAATCAGGTGATTAAAAAAAGTAAAATCATTATTTTATCTTCAATTTCTGTCAAATTAAAATACATTTTACTCACTGGACGATTAATTGAGAAGCAGGTTGATATGAAGGATAAGTGTCTTACTGATGGATGGTCAGCAGCAGCTTCCGCTGGTGCATGCAGACTCTGGTGTCATCTCTTTTTCCCGACAGCTTTGTGTATTTGTAGACGAGCCAAGTCTCCCTCAGCACATTTGCTGCGGCAATTTTTATCTGAGTGAAATGATGGAAAGAATAAAAACACTCTGGAGAATTATTTTAATGTCTTAAAGGCTGTTGTTTTACTGTGCTCAGTCATTTACACCTCATACGCAGCTTTGTAACCTGCTCATAAATTGAGATAATTCAGCAGTTTTTCCAACAGTGTTGTGTCAGGATCTATCAACACAGTACACTGATGATCATAAACAAGAGGCACATTTGTTTCACTCCACTTCTTAGATTTGTCTTAACAGATGAGATTATGATTAAGACTATGGTTATAGTGTGTGCACAATCTCACTGAGAATACACAGATTATGGAGGGAGACATTAATCTTTACCCTCTTAGAGATGTGGGAGTCCATCATGAAGTTGTGGACATGCCTCTCTGCTCTGGTCAGCTCCAACTTCCTTGCTACGACCGCCACCACCAGGACAGTGCAGCCTGCTCCCTGTGAGAGTCAGGATCACACACACGTTTAATGTCATGAGAGTCTGAGCTCACGTCTCCGTCCACTCACCATTATTCCAGTGAGGAGGCAGATGCTGCGTCCACAGTAGGTGTGAGGCACCACGTCTCCATAACCAATGGACAGGAACGTGACGGAGATCATCCACAAGGCTTCCATGTAGTTGCTGCTGAGGTCTTTGTAGTTGTGGTGTCTGCGGGAGTAAATAAACAGACATTATGTTTTTATAGATGGTCAATCTTGACACTAAAACGCACAGAATGGGATTTTGGTTCATAAAAATATTGTTTTGGTCTGACAGTAAAAATCCAGTCTGTAAAGTATAGGGATCAACAATATTCATTATTATGTTTTAAATGAAGTATTATCACCTGGAAATATCACCTGTCCAGTAGCCCAGGAAGGACAAAGAATGGTTTAATACTCTCTAAAGCCATGGTTCTCAAACTGTGGTACATGTACCACCAATGCAGAGGTGGGAAGAGTTCTGATATATTGTACTCAAGTAAAAGTACCAGTATTTTTGATAAGATTTTACTTAAGTACAAGTTAAAGTACTGGGCTAAAAATGTACTTAAGTTAAAGTAACTTCTTGTGTCGTGCAAAAAGGACATTTAAATTAAAGTGCTGACAAAATGAAAACACACAAATGCTTCAACTTGTGCATTGCATCGTGGGTAACTTCATACCTCTCACACACATGTAAGCCCCACGCTGCCACAATCCACAGAGAAACACTGAAGATCATGAGCACGGTGCCGGGGTAAGTCGTCATCAGTGTTTTCCCCACAAACCTGGTGTTGAAGTGAATCTGAAGATCACAAAGAGGACCCATTACACTACATCATACTCTGAGGTAGATTATTCAACATGGCACCTGTCAGATTATGATTACATAATACAGAGGAGATATGGGCTTGATACATGAAATGTGGGTTTGGAATTGCTAAAGCTCATTTTCGTCACTGTTAAATAGAATTTTTAGGGAAAGGATTATGTCGGCTGGATTATGATCAGATGTGGGAAAAAAGTGCAGACGAGCGGAGGAGAGTTAAAGTGAGAGACATGTTCAGAATGTGGAGACATGTGACGGGAATCAAGAGATACTAAATAGATACATATATAATAATAATTGTGCATATTTAAGTCTTAACGCTAAGTTGTTTTGTATGTGGAGTTGAATAACAACATTTGATTACAGTTTTTTTTCTTCTTGTTTGATTATTTAGCTCACTTTGTTCAAAATTTCAAATTTTCCTGGGATGTGAGACAAAAATGGACCTTCACCTCAGTGTTAACCCTTAGTGCTAATGCAGCACAGGTGCACCCATGGTAAATTACCGTGGGAATAATACACAACTCCTTATATGGACATCCTGGGGGTGTGTGTTTGTCACATATTCAGGCTTATTCAGGCTTCTTATGTGTTGTTGAGTCAAAGTTGTGATTCATTTTATATCACATTTTTAGTCGTGATATGAAGTTGCAATAATTGTGCAGAAGTCACAAAATTAGTACTTTAAACTGTGACTTATTTCCAAATTTCACAAATTCAATTTGATTTTAAACATGTGTTTATATAGTTGGTGAAAATGAAATAAATAAATCTAAATCTTATACTTTATTAATCCCTTTAGGAAAATTGTTATTTCTCTGCATTTGACCCATCCTAGAATTAGGAGCAATGGGGGTTGGGTACCTTGCTCAGGGGTACCCCAGCCCTTTTGACCTGGCTGGGACCTTAACCGGCGACCCTCCAGTTACAAGCCCAGTTCCCTTTCCACTTGGCCACAGGCTGCCACAAAATATATTTATATATATATTTAATCAGATTGCCTTATAGCCTCTGTATATACTGTACACTTCAACATAGTAATGGAAACAAGTAGCCGAAACACTCTGTGTTCAATATAAATTCATTCATTTATCTTCTACCACTTTATCCTCCACATGAAGGTCATGAGGGTTCTGGCCGCAGTCCCAGCTGACATAGGGCGAAGGGCTCTATGGTCAATTTAGAGTGTCCAATTTACCTAATCCCCAAATCTGCATGTTTTTGGACTGTGAGCGTAAAGCGTTTGTTGCAAAGACTTAAATATAAACGTTACATCTAAATCTAAATGTTAAATCTAACTATAATTGAGATTAGATTGAATAACTATATTTAGAATTCAGCTAACTATGTGCATTGATAACAGTCATTAATTTCTCTCTCAGATTACAGGAAAATAAGGTGAATGTGAACAAAGTGAGCTTAATAGTAAAAAAGTGGTTAAACTGTCACCACATTTTTTATTTGGCACAATTTATTCGCTCTCTCTTGCGACAGACAGATTTAATTAAGAGAGACACTTTAATCCCTAATCCTGTTTCTTTGTTACGCACCAAAACACCACAGCAAATTCCTTGTGTGTTCAAATCTACTTGGCAGTGCACAACAGTTTTGACAGTTCCCTCTTCTCTGTGCTATGTTCCTATCATAGCTGGCTGCTTTCTGAGACCACGTGACCCCTGACCTTGTTGAGGGCCCCGATGCTGCGGGATGCCGTGTCAGTGAAGAGGCGGCTGTGCAGCATCATGACTCGCCACAGCAGGTAGAGTCTGAGCAACATGGGCAGAGTCAGCGCGATCTCCAGCTCTGTCTCTGACGACGACAAGCGAGCCGCCGAGCTCTGCTGAAAGTACGCCAGCAGACCCACGGGGTACGGGTGAATGGCCGCGACTAGCAGCTCCAGGGCCATCAGAGCCAAGCGGTCTGTTGTCATGGCGATCCGCCAATCCTCTGCACCAAGGTCATTGACATAAAGCTACCACAGGGAGACAGAGAGTGTTATAGTGAGGCTGAGCACGACAGAGGGCTGTGTGCATCAGTCTGTGAGGTCAGAGGATGATTTAAGCCCAGAACTCATGTCTGCGCTAAAGCCACGCACTGTGATGAGAAAGTCACAAATAGACTTAAATCCACAGGACAAAAAGATTTGACATAGGTTCACAGAACTTCCGAGGTCCAGATTTGCACATTGCCAAAACAAGAGAATGAATAAATACATAAATAAATAAATAAATTGAATTAAATTCATTTAAACATTGAAGCAAACAGATTACTTTCAAATCAAGATCATTTGTCCCAATTACCAACGACTAACCATCATTTCAATGATGATTAAAATAATTGTGATTATGTGTTTGGTCATTTATAAATAAACACACATCATTAAAACCTGAAAAACAAAGTGAGACAGTAGCCATAGCAACAGTGTAGTAGTCATCTTATCATAGGAAAGTAATATGCTCATAGCATCTCAATTCTAATAGGGCTAATATCAGTGGTAATTGTTTTGTAATAATACTTAACCATCAACAAAAAAAACATGTACCATATTATACTGATATTAAAGCTATTTTTTATTTATATTAATAGAAAAAAAGATGATATTACCATTATATTACTACAGTGTTACAGAATTATTACCATGTTGTTACTGCACTGCATTTTTTATGGTCCAGTTTTGGGCCCAACTGCAATACCACCAAAGCCCAGCAGAGGACCCCAGCCCATACTTTGGGAAGCACTGCTTACAGAAAAGAAAACTGACCTTTTCAAACAACAAGGCCATTTTAAGTATGTTAAATTAGTAACTCCAGCCAACAGAAGCGTGATTTTTAAAAGGTCATTCTTCCAGTTCTCTCATCACGGCCATAACTTGTTCATAAAGTGACACATTTTCACCTTCATTTTTACTGCATTTGGCTTAAAAACACAGATCAGATACCTGCACTTCACAGCAGTGATAGGCTATGATGAGGCCGAGCAGGACGAGCGTCGACAAACTGATGACGGACTTGAGCGCGAGGGAGTAGATGGAGCTCTGTGGGAGTCACACACACACACACACACACACACACACACACACACACACACACATGTTAATATGCACATGACATCACTGATCGCTGTTTGTAAAGCTCAAACGACAAAATGGCATCAGTGATCCCGTGTAATCTCCTAATCTTACATACTGTACATCAAGATAATCCACATGTTTCTCATAATGAACATTACCGTGCATTTTACTGCAGTTTTATCAGTTTATCCCTTACTGACGTGACACATTTTGCCAAACAGCATAAAAATCCCGATTAAATCTTCTTCTCACTGATGTGTAATGAAGGATGTAATGATGTTATTTTCTCTGTCAGGACGACTTTGCGGGAATAAATGTGACGGGCTCTTCTCAGAGAAGAGAATAACGAAAAACCTTTTACATCCCAGCACAACATTCACAGATCCCATTGGGGTTCTTTGGGGTCAACATTCCCTCTCTGACCTTGCTGTAGACGCTCCATGACAGTTCTGTCTCCATCACCATCAGCACCACGCCGAACATCCCCACAGCCAGAGTGCAGTCGCTCAGCCGCTGCCTCCTCAGAAACAGAGTCCTCCTGCGGACGAGCCGCCAGCCGATACCGTGGGTCTTCCAGTAGTGGTCGTCCTTGTCCTCTGCCTTGTGCTTTGGACTGCTATGAGGACTGGGACTGGGGCTTGGACTGGGACACTCGGCTCCTGGCAGCAGGCCTTTGCTCTTCCTCGGGTCCTGGTGATACTGGGATGTCTTGTTCTGATGCTGGCGGTCGTCATCTTTGCTGGTGATGACGATCTCTGGGAGACGGCCGTGCATCTCCAGAGAGGCCTTGTCTGTCTTGCAGCCTCCCCTGCTCTCAACGTCCTTGGTGTCTACATGTGACCTGCTCGGGCTCTTACCCGGTGAGTCACGGGGAGACATGGGGATGTCGGTGAAAGAGGTGACTCTCTCCTGGAGTCTGTGGATTGTTGCATTTTTGCCTCTGCACTGGTGATTTTGCTCCTTGTGTCCCGGGTTTGCTCTGATGCCCCCTGACCTCTTCTCACACTTCTTCTCCTTGCCTTTCACTTTGTCTGCCCTCTTTTTAGAGCGAGGAGAAGGCGCGACATAAAGATGGCCGTTGTATAAAAGCGTGGTGGTCACGGCTTGGCTGCGGTCCAGCCACACGGTGTGGTCGGCCGATGTTTGGACTGTGTGGTGTATCCCACACTGTGGAGAGCACACCTGAGGTAGGGGAACTATCCTTGTTGGGAGGAGAGGTCGCTGGTCCTCCACCTCATCTCCATCCACCACAGTCAAGTTCATAGAGGCAGAGTGTTCCATTGTGTGAAGATTGAAAGGGTAAGAATCCACTGTAGCTTTTACTTTAAAGGTTTTATGGGACGGTGAGAGATTGTCCTCCTGTTGTTAAAATATTGTAAACACTTACCTTTTCAGTCAGATCCCCTGGGAAATATATAATCTGTGATCTGTGAGGATGAACACTTTTACAGTTTTATCGGGAAATTCCTCCAAATATCTGCATCTTCTCTTCCATCACAAGAAGTTTCTCTTCTCCAAGCAAAGTCCAAAATGGTTCAAACTCATGTCTCTCATTAAGGATGGCTTCCAAACTATCACACACATAGAACCCGTCAAGATGCGCCAAAGAACTGCACTGGGATCACAACCAAATATTCCATCGCATGTATGAACCTGACAGCATTCCATTAGCAGCCTCAGCACCGCCAAGCTCCTCCCAGTGACTCAAGCAGAGGTTATGAACCCGCATATGACAACATATGAGCCAAATACCCGAGGATATCCATGACATTTTTTCCTAGTTCATCTATTCCCTTTGTTTTATGACCGGTCCACCATCAGGACCTCTTCCTTAAAGCTGCGGCGGCTTAATGACAGCAGCGACTCTGAGTTGCAGATGTTGCAAAGGAAAAGAGGGAGTCATCTGTGTGTGTGTGTGTGTGTGTGTGTGTACATGTTTGTAGCAAAGGACACATTTTGACCTTTGACCATTTTGGCTGGTCCTTACAACTTTAAAGTTTTTTTTTTAAGGGTTAAGGGTTAGTGTGTGTGTGTGTGTGTGTGTGTGTGTGTGTGTGTGTGTGTGTGTTGGGCATGCACAGGTGCATGGGTGGCAATAATTAGCCTGAATGTCTGATAAGAAATTATAATATAATCACTTTTCATTCATAGTTTTCACTGCTGATGCCGTTACTGTTCGAGAATTTACAATGGGTTATACAAAAGAATCTAATCTTCCAAAGAGAATAATGGCAGTCACTATCAATTCACCGGATTAGGAGCCGGGATTAATCAAGTGAGACAGAGAGCTGATACTCGTGAGCTTATGAAATATCAAATATGTCACTTCTTAACTGAACAATATGCAGAGATCGCAGAAGGGTATTAAGCATTAAAGACACAACAAATCCCAGCGACAGATGGGCGCGCGGATAATATCCATCTAAATGGAAAGATCCAAGGAGCAGAGAGTGGGTGGAGAGCGTCCACACAGTGGCAGGATAAAGAAGGGCAGCATTTAATCTGAAGACAGCATGTATTTAAAGACAGAGAGACAGAGAGAAGAGTGATCGTGATAGTGATAGTGACGGTGACTCAGCACAGGTGGGAGAGTAAAAACATGGCTGCAGTCTGATCAAACCGTGAGATTGCAACCCTCCAGATGTAGAATACATTAATGATGCTAAATCCACTCTGAGACTGAGCCAGATGCTGTTGTCTGGAGTTGTTTTGTTTTGATATTCTGCAGCCAAGACGCTCTCAACTGTCTACGCATCAGAGCGTGTCTGACAAAACCAAAGCCTTGTGGAGCTGCTAAACACACACACACACACACACACAGAGGAGTGGATTCTATAATATTATATATTCCGATATATTATAAAACCAATGCAAAAACAGACTGCAGATGTCCTTGTTATGTTGTCCTTGTAACAAGAAGTTGCTGGAAGGATATATATGTGCATCAGGAAGACGCTGAAATTAATTCATGCTTCTGGCCAAGCGCTTGTAAATCCAGGCTGTTTTAGCTGGTAGCTAAGTATGTCAATTCTTCTGGCCCGTGTGGCCGTGGGCCAGTACATCTTCAATTAGTCTCCTCCATAGCAAATCATCCTATAGCCGCTCGGAGAGTAAGATTAAATATTTGCAGTCCACTAATTGCTGTTAGTGCTAAATGGCACAGCTGCTTCCTGAATCCTAAATTAGGTTCAGTTAATCCTCTGGTCAGGGAATTAATTCCTTTAGTCTAATCCGGAGGAAAGTGTTGGCCAAAAGATAAAGTTCTGGTATGATACAAATAAATATATCTCTGTAAATATTAGAAAGATGATTCAGATATATTGATACGATTGATAGATTATTCATCGGTGTTCTCCTCTACAATGAGACAAAGGCACAATTAGAACGTTATTAGATTTGAAAACAAGACTAAATAATACTTTTAAAAAGACATATTTAATATAAGAAATATGTTTATTCTTCTAAGTTTCATTTGGGGCCAAATCCTGATATGCATGATCTGAATGCATTTAACATAATATACTGTATCTGTATAACTGTCCATCCAGAGTAAATGAGAGCTACAAAGGTACTGATGCTAAATTGCTGGTGCACACCTTTAACAATTCACACCATAACGTTTTATTGGAGTGTCCACTAGTGGAGAACTCCATCTGCTAAATTCAATTCAAGACCAAAAAAAGAAAAGAGAAGAAAAAAGAAAAGAAGGGCCACTCTGACAAATCAGACGTCACAGGCAGAGTGGATGTATGTGCTGGTTCTGTCGATAACAGCCAATTAGGCGGAGGGGACACGTCAGCGCAGGAGAGGGCCCAATCTAATCAGCAGAGTAATTAAAAACACACAGCACAGCAGACCTGATGGCTGCATTGTCAGGGGCGGCGTTCAGCGTTTAGCACAGACAGGGATGACAGAGCGATGGCCCTCACTGCTGCTGCTGCTGCCGCTGCTGCTGCTGCTGTGTCATTAGACTCCAGGAAAAACACAACAAATTTCACAGAATAGTGTGTTAGCACATTAGTTAGTGAGCCAATGATTGTCCACTTATCATCATCAATGATGTAACTTAAACTTAAACTTCTCTGTGTTTTCATTAATTCACCCAAATTGTTTTCCAATAAATCTTCTTCATGGCACTGGCTCGACTCACTGATCCTTGTTTCTCTCTTTTTAATTAACACATCACCTCAATCCACCTCTAAAATTAAAAAGAAAAAAAAGTGATGCTGAGCGCTTAAAAGCAGCATATGCAGTTAAAAAAACAAACCAGCAGATGTCACCCACACCTCAGTCGTTCTAATCTGCCTTTTTTAATGAAGTGTAATGAATTCTGCCTCTGGCACTGGCTGTGTGATGCATAACAACACAAGGAGCTTTTTATGTGTAAAGTCATTTTTTTTTTTTTGCATATGTAAGTGGCATTAATGCAGCGCTGCAGCAGCGGCAGCAACGAGACGCTTCACCTCTGATGATGCATTACTGGCTCTCATACTGTGTCTCCACGCTCCATATTGTGTCCTCGTCCCAGCCATCCTTCTTCTCCCCTCTGAGGGCCACTTCCCATCCCCTGTGTGCAGCCGAGCATGAATGTGTGGCTCAGGAGCACCGTGGATGTGTGACAGGCCGCCTGCGAGGGGGGGTAATTCCAAAGTGCAGTAGAAGTAATAGGGTAATCTATTATACAGTCCAACTCTTTCTTCCTCCCTCTTCCTCAGTCTTTCTGTCTCTTGCTGCCTCTGTCCTTGCATCAGCATTTCATGAGGACAAATGAGAAGAAGAGTTTAACTGTGCATGTTCTCGTTGCCCTCCTGCAGAGTCCAGCACTTTCTCAATTAAACTGGGGTCCATCTGCCCTGCTGATTCAAAGCTCACCCCACCAACCCCCCTGCTCATAGTGTGTGTGTGTGTGCGTGTGCGTGTGTGTGTGTGCAGACACATACAGGTTCCAGTCCAACAGTCCGTGACCATAACCCCAGTAGTATGTTATCATATGAGTAACCAGCAGCCATATATTTTTGACACATGTCGTGCTCAGCCAGCCATAACACACACTCACACACACACACTCACACAGACACACACACGCACACACACATGCAGACACACACACACACACACACTCATGCAGACACACACACACACACTCACTCACAGACATACACACTCTCACAGACACACATTCACAGACACACACTCTATCACAGACACACACATTCACAGACACACACTCTATCACAGACACACACTCTCTCACAGACACACACACTCTCACAGAAAGACACACACACACACACACACACACACACTCACACACAGACACACACTTTAGAAGAAGGAATGAAATACAGGGATAAGTGAGAAATGTGATTCAGCTCTGAATGTCCATCCTTACACAGAGATTATATCCACACAGGTGAATCATTTTTATTTGACTGTAGAAAATGAGCTTTAACTTGCAGATTAAGTCCACATTTACAGATTAAACACTCAACACTTCCCCTTATTCCAGTGTTTAATTGTTATAGATGGATTCTTGCCACCATTTCCACACTTTACCCTTTTCAATCAATTCTCCCTCAGAGCGAAGCTCCTTTATAAACTGTGTACATCGTCTTCTCTTCTGTGTAAATAAGGTGAAAAAAACCAGGGCAATTAAACCTCCCCGTTTCCTGCCTCCTGCTCAATCTTCAACCCCTTCACCCTCATCACTGACATCTTTCCCTTTTGTGCGCTCCATTTTTAGTCACACCTCCCACAGAGACGTGGAAGCAGAGAGGCAGAGAGAGAGAGGCAGAGAGAGAGAGAGAGAGAGAGCATCTCCTCCTTCTCCTCCTCCTCCTCTTGCGCTGCCTCTGTTCCAGCACACGCTCTCACTTCTTCCCTGTGATGCCAACTGGCTGCAGACCGAGGGATTTCCAGCAGTTTCCTGAGTGTGTCCTCCCTCTCCTCTCCTCCCAACCCTTCCTCCTCCTCCTCTTCCTCCTCCTCCCCCAGCAGCCTGAGCGTCTCTCCCTCCTCTGTCTTCTCTTTGCCTCTGCTCCTCAGCACCAGGATGTGGCTCTCGGTGGCTCTGCTCCTCTCTGGATTCTCAGCTTTGATCCACGGTGAGCCTGCCTCTCTCTTTCACTCTGCTCTCAGGAATCAGATTGCAGCAGCAGCAGCAGCAGCAGCAGCGGCGGCAGCACTTTAAAATCTCAAAAATGTTAGAGGAATGAATTGATGGGTGTCTGTCTGTCATCTTGACGTTTGATGTGTGAAGTAGACGATGGGATAAGACGGTAAAGTAGGAGCAGAAACGACTCCAGCAAAAAAGAAAAGTGAGAATCTGAGTCACCTGTTTGCTTATTTGTTTACAGTTTTGTCACAAGTGTGCTTTATTTTTCTGGGACACAGATGCTTGTGTTGACCTGAGGGTTGGATGCCTTTGCATGAGATGTTTTAGCAGAGAGAAAGATGAGGAAGCAACAATCTTACCATTACACCGCTCATCTTATTTCTACCTGGCTTTAAGTCTGTGAGTCTGTAAACACATCAGAGAGATCTGCGAAAAAAACACACCAAACAGATCAGGTCACAGATCAATTGAGTTGTGATTTAAACCGTCTCCTCCGTCTCACCTCCCCGTCGTGACGTGGACGTGTCTCTGCAGCCCAAACTAGAGACGAGGCCCTGAGCAGCACAAGTCATCTCTGAATGAAAAAGCTGGCGGAGGACGTCAAAGCTGAGGGGAGAATCTCTGAACTTTGCCTCCAGGCAGAAGCAGCAGCACGGATTTACTTGATAGTTTGTTTGTTTGTGTTGCTATCTAGTGAGGAAAGCAGTGTGGACAAAAGATAAGAGATCACGGAGGGCAACACTTTCTTTTAGATAAATATTTCTGCAGACTGACTTTCAAAGAAGAAAAGAGATGTGCTGTTATCACTTTTTGGCTGCTTCGACTGAAAACACCTCACAAAGACGGGAAAAGTACTTCAGCAATATTCAACAAGCATTCTTCGTCTGCTTTTGTGACACCAATCCTTTATTGTGGGTAATGTTGCTCCCACAGTACTTATTTTCAGATTGAATGCATATATTAACCTGTATAATATGCATAAATAAGGTTTTGGAAATACTATAGTCTTCAGGATAAGATGCACCCCAGAGTCTCATAGACTGTTATCTGTTTGTCTCCAGTGTTTTAAAGTCAAACTCTGCTGGAAGCTTCTTTGTCTGTTTCCATGTGAGGAATCCTCTCTGTAAACAGATCTGCGCTGTAATAAATTCATTTATTCAGGTGAGGACAAGTGAGGCCCATCGGGCTAATTCTTTACCCCGTGAGTCACAAGAGAAACGCTTTATCGCCGCGTTCTTTATCGCTTCAGATTGAAATAGAAAACAGAATTATAGTTATTATATTGTTTTACGAGTTTGAATAAAACTTGTTGTAAGGCAGTAAAAAAAAAAAAAAAAAAAAAAGTAGCTATGCTGTGTCCTTTACAGCCTTGTTTTTTTGGTGATTCACAGCACAGTTGACACTTCAGTTCATTATTTGTCTGGGGACTGTGTCAACATCTTTGTGCGTTACCTAAGAGCTTTGTTAGCCAGCATTAATTAAGGCTCTGATAATGTTTATCGCCATTATTAAATAGATCCTGCTCACTCTACACTGTAAGCACACTACATATCATTTGTTTCGTTTTCAACACAAGTTATTTTTAGTTTATTTCTGCTGATTTCATCATTAAATGATCAGTGCAGAATTAAGAAGTGTTCCTCTTTCCTGTTTTTTATTTTTTTAGATAAGCACGTCGAGCTCCTGAGGGATGCGTTTTCTGATTTTCTGATTTGATCAGCAACATAAATTTTCATTTATATAATATCCATCCTTTCTACGGAGGTTTCATTTGAGGTCTTGAGACTTTACAGATTTGTTATGATGTGTGCCTCACTTTCTCAGCTTAAGACTTTGTCAGATTTGATTTAATACTCTCTCATGTGTCTGTCTTAATCTCAAGTGTCGGTGCAGGGTCCTCACCAGAGGACGTTGCTGAAGAATCTGCTGAAAGACTACAACCGGATGGAGCGGCCGGTGGGAAACGACTCCCACTCTCTCACTGTTTACTTCTCCCTCAGTTTGATACAGATCATGGACGTGGTAAGAGGGAATACATGTTATATACATATATATATATATAGCCATAATTGTTATAGAGATTAGCATGAAAAAAGAAATGTGCTGAAGTGATCTAATGTCTTGTAGGACGAGAAGAACCAAGTCTTGACCACAAATATATGGCTACAGATGGTAAGAAATCCTGAGAGACTAAGAAAATAATGGATTTGCTGCTGTTATGGCTGTAGGTGATTTCCCTGTAATTACATAATCATGTTTTTAAAGCGTGAATGGATTTGGTCATGATTTAAAGCTTTAAAAATGTGATTAAAGTATTATTCCTTATCTATAGCTTTTATTTATTTATATAGGCTCTCGAATAAAACAAAGTAGGGGCTGGTAAAAGGATAGATTTCCCCTGAAGTGAAAGATAACACAGTATCTGTGTTTTTGTGCTTTATAGAATTGGTTCGACCACTACCTCCAGTGGAACGAGAGCGAACATCCCGGGGTTAAAAACCTCCGCTTCACCACAGATCAGGTGTGGACGCCGGACATCCTGCTCTACAACAGGTAAAACATGTGCATGTGACTGAAAACGCTCACATCTCACACACACACACACACACACACACACACACACACACACACACACACACACAGACCCACACGTGTCACTCCCTCTCCTTGTCCTTCCTCAGTGCAGATGATGACTTTGACTCCACCTTTAAGACCAACGTTCTGGTGAACTCCAGTGGTTATGCTAAATATCTGCCTCCAGGTGAGTTTCCTCTCATTATCCTCATTCATGCTGTCATCAGTTTTCATCACATCGTGTGTTTGTGGCGGCGCATCAGCAGCATCTCACTCTCTGCCTCGCTGGTTTATGCACTTATTAATATTTTACTAGTTTAAATAGCATCACTGGTTATCTATTGGTTACAGGTTCCCAGCATTGTAAGACACAGCTCAGTCTTTCCTCCGTCTCTCTACAACAGGCTGACATTAAATGTGGATATGGCTCAGAAATCCTGTTCAGTCATCCATGTTTATTAATAGGCTGCTGCTGAATGTAAATACAGCTCCCTAAAGCTGTATTTGTGGATGAAAGCCAATTAGTGGATGAATAGAAAAGCTTGTGCCCTGGTTTTGGTACAAGAGGGGAAGTTTAACCACGAAAGTGAGGAGAGTGACGGCAGGGGATGGAGTCAATTGGAAAGGGGAAAATAATTAGCAGTGAAAGTGCCTTTTTGTGACTTCTGTGGCTTCTGAGCTGTGGTCTTTTTGGGCTCATTAGGAGGACCACATCCAGTGTTCTCCTAGAGATGGTCCCAAGGCTGGATAAATGTGGGTTGAGTAAAGTAATGTGGACAAATGCTCTGCTGTGGTGACCCCAAAAAGAGAGGAGGAAGAAGAGGAAGACATTCTTTTAACTAAAAGGCATCAAGTTTGTGGGTGGCAGACACAGTTTCATGTAAATTAAGACATTTTAAAGGTGAAATCTCTCAGGTGTCGATAGCATACCAATATGTGACAAAAAAGTCATAGTTTAGTATGTCCTCCAAAATGTGACATAAAAAAAGGCATAATATATCGTCCAAAATGTGACAAAAAAACAACATGTGCCAAAAGACAATGAGTCCCAGTGGCCTAATGGATAAGACACTGGCCTCCTAAGCCAGGGATTGTGGACTTCCTTTTTTGTGATAAAACGTCTTAGTATATAATATGACGTCCAAAATCGCTTAAAAAAAGTCACATTATAGTATGTTGCCAAAATGTGACAAAAAAGTCATAGTATAGTATGTCGTCCAAAATGTGACAAAAAAGTCATAGTTTAGTATGTCGTCCAAAATGTGACAAAAAAGTCATAGTTTAGTATGTCGTCCAAAATCACCCAAAAATGTCATAGTGTAGTATGTCGTCCAAAATCAACCAAAAATGTCATAGTATAGTATGTTGTTCAAAATGTGACAAAAAAGTCATAGTTTAGTATGTCGTTCAAAATGTGACAAAAAAGTCATAGTATAGTATGTCGTCCAAAATCACCCAAAAAAGTCATAGTATAGTATGTCGTCCAAAATCACCCAAAAGTGTCATAGTATAGTATGTCGTCCAAAATCACCCAAAAATGTCATAGTTTAGTATGTCGTGCAAAATCACCCAAAAATATCATAGTATAGTATGTCGTCCAAAATGTGACAAAAAAGTCATAGTATAGTATGTCGTCCAAAATCACCCAAAAATGTCATAGTATAGTATGTTGTCCAAAATCTCGCAAAAATGTCATAGTATAGTATGTTGTTCAAAATGTGACAAAAAAGTCATAGTATAGTATGTCGTCCAAAATCACCCAAAAATGTCATAGTATAGTATGTCGTCCAAAATCACCAAGAAAAATGTCATAGTATAGTATGTCGTCCAAAATGTGACAAAAAAGTGATGGTATAGAATGTCGTCCAAAATCACCCAAAAATGTCATAGTATAGTATGCGTCCAAAATCACCCAAAAATGTCATAGTATAGTATGTCGTCCAAAATCACCCAAAAATGTCATAGTATAGTATGTCGTCCAAAATCACCCAAAAATGTCATAGTATAGTATGTCGTCCAAAATCACCAAGAAAAATATCATAGTATAGTATGTCGTCCAAAATGTGACAAAAATGTCATAGTATAGTATGTCGTCCAAAATGTGACAAAAAAGTCATAGTATAGTATGTCGTCCAAAATCACCCAAAAATGTCATAGTATAGTATGTCGTCCAAAATCACCAAGAAAAATGTCATAGTATAGTATGTCGTCCAAAATCGCCCAAAAATGTCATGGTATAGTATGTCGTTCAAAATGTGACAAAAAAGTCATAGTATAGTATGTCGTCCAAAATCACCCAAAAATGTCATAGTATAGTATGTCGTCCAAAATCACCCAAAAATGTCATAGTATAGTATGTCGTCCAAAATCACCCAAAAATGTCATAGTATAGTATGTCGTCCAAAATCACCAAGAAAAATGTCATAGTATAGTATGTCGTCCAAAATGTGACAAAAAAGTCATATTATAGTATGTTGTTCAAAATGTGACAAAAAAGTCATAGTATAGTATGTCGTCAAAAATCACCCAAAAATGTCATAGTATAGTATGTCGTCCAAAATCACCCAAAAATGTCATAGTATAGTATGTCGTCCAAAATCACCAAGAAAAATGTCATAGTATAGTATGTCGTCCAAAATGTGACAAAAAAGTCATATTATAGTATGTTGTTCAAAATGTGACAAAAAAGTCATAGTATAGTATGTCGTCCAAAATCACCCAAAAATGTCATAGTATAGTATGTCGTCCAAAATCACCCAAAAATGTCATAGTATAGTATGTCGTTCAAAATCACCCAAAAATGTCATAGTATAGTATGTCGTCCAAAATCACCCAAAAATGTCATAGTATCGTATGTCGTCCAAAATCACCTAAAAAATCATAGTATAGTATGTCGTCCAAAATCACCCAAAAATGTCATAGTATAGTATGTCGTCCAAAATCACCTAAAAAAGTCATAGGATAGTATGTTGTCCAAAATCAGTCAAAAAACTAATTGTTTAGCATGTCGTCCAAAATCACCCAAAAATGTCATATTATAGTATGTCGTCCAAAATGTGACAAAAAAGTCATGGTATATAGTATGTCGTCCAAAATCACCTAAAAAAGTCATAGTATAGTATGTCGTCCAAAATCACCCAAAAATGTCATAGTATAGTATGTCGTCCAAAATCACCTAAAAAAGTCATAGTATAGTATGTCGTCCAAAATCACCTAAAAAAGTCATAGGATAGTATGTTGTCCAAAATCAGTCAAAAAAATAATTGTTTAGCATGTCGTCCAAAATCACCCAAAAAAGTCATGGTATAGTATGTCGTCCAAAATCACCTAAAAAAGTCATGGTATAGTATGTCGTCCAAAATCACCTAAAAAAGTCATAGTATAGTATGTCGTCCAAAATCACCCAAAAATGTCATAGTATAGTATGTCGTCCAAAATCACCTAAAAAAGTCATAGTATAGTATGTCGTCCAAAATCACCCAAAAATGTCATAGTATAGTATGTCGTCCAAAATCACCCAAAAATGTCATAGTATAGTATGTCGTCCAAAATCACCTAAAAAAAGTCATAGTATAGTATGTCGTCCAAAATCACCTAAAAATGTCATAGTATAGTATGTCGTTCAAAATCACCCAAAAATGTCATAGTATAGTATGTCGTCCAAAATCACCTAAAAAAAGTCATAGTATAGTATGTCCTCCAAAATCACCTAAAAAAGTCATAGTATAGTATGTCCTCCAAAATCACCTAAAAATGTCATAGTATAGTATGTCGTCCAAAATCACCCAAAAATGTCATAGTATAGTATGTCGTCCAAAATCACCAAGAAAAATGTCATAGTATAGTATGTCGTCCAAAATGTGACAAAAAAGTCATATTATAGTATGTTGTTCAAAATGTGACAAAAAAGTCATAGTATAGTATGTCGTCCAAAATCACCCAAAAATGTCATAGTATAGTATGTCATCCAAAATCACCCAAAAATGTCATAGTATAGTATGTCGTCCAAAATCACCCAAAAATGTCATAGTATAGTATGTCGTCCAAAATCACCCAAAAATGTCATAGTATAGTATGTCGTCCAAAATCACCAAGAAAAATATCATAGTATAGTATGTCGTCCAAAATGTGACAAAAATGTCATAGTATAGTATGTCGTCCAAAATGTGACAAAAAAGTCATAGTATAGTATGTCGTCCAAAATCACCCAAAAATGTCATAGTATAGTATGTCGTCCAAAATCACCCAAAAATGTCATAGTATAGTATGTCGTCCAAAATCACCCAAAAATGTCATAGTATAGTATGTCGTCCAAAATCACCAAGAAAAATGTCATAGTATAGTATGTCGTCCAAAATCGCCCAAAAATGTCATGGTATAGTATGTCGTTCAAAATGTGACAAAAAAGTCATAGTATAGTATGTCGTCCAAAATCACCCAAAAATGTCATAGTATAGTATGTCGTCCAAAATCACCCAAAAATGTCATAGTATAGTATGTCGTCCAAAATCGCCCAAAAATGTCATGGTATAGTATGTCGTTCAAAATCACCCAAAAATGTCATAGTATAGTATGTCGTCCAAAATCACCAAAAATGTCATAGTATAGTATGTTGTCCAAAATCACCTAAAAAAGTCATAGTATAGTATGTTGTCCAAAATCACCCAAAAATGTCATAGTATAGTATGTCGTCCAAAATCACCTAAAAAAGTCATAGGATAGTATGTCGTCCAAAATCACCAAAAAAAGTCATAGTATAGTATGTCGTCCAAAATCACCCAAAAATGTCATAGTATAGTATGTTGTTCAAAATGTGACAAAAAAGTCATAGTATAGTATGTCGTTCAAAATGTGACAAAAAAGTCTTAGTATAGTATGTCGTTCAAAATCACCCAAAAATGTCATAGTAATGTATGTCGTTCAAAATCACCCAAAAATGTCATAGTATAGTATGTCGTCCAAAATCACCCAAAAATGTCATAGTATAGTATGTCGTCCAAAATCACCTAAAAAAGTCATAGTATAGTATGTCGTTCAAAATCACACAAAAATGTCATAGTATAGTATGTCGTCCAAAATCACCCAAAAATGTCATAGTATAGTATGTCGTCCAAAATCACCTAAAAAAGTCATAGTACAGTATGTCGTCCAAAATCCCCCAAAAATGTCATAGTATAGTATGTCGTCCAAAATCACCTAAAAAAGTCATAGTATAGTATGTCGTCCAAAATCCCCCAAAAATGTCATAGTATAGTATGTCGTCCAAAATCACCCAAAAATGTCATAGTATAGTATGTCGTCCAAAATCACCCAAAAATGTCATAGTATAGTATGTCGTCCAAAATCACCAAGAAAAATGTCATAGTATAGTATGTCGTCCAAAATGTGACAAAAAAGTCATATTATAGTATGTTGTTCAAAATGTGACAAAAAAGTCATAGTATAGTATGTCGTCCAAAATCACCCAAAAATGTCATAGTATAGTATGTCGTCCAAAATGTGACAAAAAAGTCATATTATAGTATGTTGTTCAAAATGTGACAAAAAAGTCATAGTATAGTATGTCGTCCAAAATCACCCAAAAATGTCATAGTATAGTATGTCGTCCAAAATCACCCAAAAATGTCATAGTATAGTATGTCGTCCAAAATCACCCAAAAATGTCATAGTATAGTATGTCGTTCAAAATCACCCAAAAATGTCATAGTATAGTATGTCGTCCAAAATCACCCAAAAATGTCATAGTATAGTATGTCGTCCAAAATCACCTAAAAAATCATAGTATAGTATGTCGTCCTAAATCACCCAAAAATGTCATAGTATAGTATGTCGTCCAAAATCACCCAAAAATGTCATAGTATAGTATGTCGTCCAAAATCACCTAAAAAAGTCATAGTATAGTATGTCGTCCAAAATCACCCAAAAATGTCATATTATAGTATGTCGTCCAAAATGTGACAAAAAAGTCATGGTATATAGTATGTCGTCCAAAATCACCTAAAAAAGTCATAGTATAGTATGTCGTCCAAAATCACCCAAAAATGTCATAGTATAGTATGTCGTCCAAAATCACCTAAAAAAGTCATAGTATAGTATGTCGTCCAAAATCACCTAAAAAAGTCATAGGATAGTATGTTGTCCAAAATCAGTCAAAAAACTAATTGTTTAGCATGTCGTCCAAAATCACCCAAAAAAGTCATGGTATAGTATGTCGTCCAAAATCACCTAAAAAAGTCATGGTATAGTATGACGTCCAAAATCACCTAAAAAAGTCATAGTATAGTATGTCGTCCAAAATCACCCAAAAATGTCATAGTATAGTATGTCGTCCAAAATCACCTAAAAAATCATAGTATAGTATGTCGTCCAAAATCACCCAAAAATGTCATAGTATAGTATGTCGTCCAAAATCACCTAAAAAAGTCATAGGATAGTTTGTTGTCCAAAATCAGTCAAAAAACGAATTGTTTAGCATGTCGTCCAAAATCACCCAAAAATGTCATATTATAGTATGTCGTCCAAAATGTGACAAAAAAGTCATGGTATATAGTATGTCGTCCAAAATCACCTAAAAAAGTCATAGTATAGTATGTCGTCCAAAATCACCTAAAAAAGTCATAGGATAGTATGTTGTCCAAAATCAGTCAAAAAACTAATTGTTTAGCATGTCGTCCAAAATCACCCAAAAAAGTCATGGTATAGTATGTCGTCCAAAATCACCTAAAAAAGTCATGGTATAGTATGACGTCCAAAATCACCTAAAAAAGTCATAGTATAGTATGTCGTCCAAAATCACCTAAAAAAGTCATAGTATAGTATGTCGTCCAAAATCACCCAAAAATGTCATAGTATAGTATGTCGTCCAAAATCACCTAAAAAATCATAGTATAGTATGTCGTCCAAAATCACCCAAAAATGTCATAGTATAGTATGTCGTCCAAAATCACCTAAAAAAGTCATAGGATAGTATGTTGTCCAAAATCAGTCAAAAAACGAATTGTTTAGCATGTCGTCCAAAATCACCCAAAAATGTCATATTATAGTATGTCGTCCAAAATGTGACAAAAAAGTCATGGTATATAGTATGTCGTCCAAAATCACCTAAAAAAGTCATAGTATAGTATGTCGTCCAAAATCACCCAAAAATGTCATAGTATAGTATGTCGTCCAAAATCACCTAAAAAAGTCATAGTATAGTATGTTGTCCAAAATCACCTAAAAAAGTCATAGGATAGTATGTTGTCCAAAATCAGTCAAAAAACTAATTGTTTAGCATGTCGTCCAAAATCACCCAAAAAAGTCATGGTATAGTATGTCGTCCAAAATCACCTAAAAAAGTCATGGTATAGTATGTCGTCCAAAATCACCTAAAAAAGTCATAGTATAGTATGTCGTCCAAAATCACCCAAAAATGTCATAGTATAGTATGTCGTCCAAAATCACCTAAAAAAGTCATAGTATAGTATGTCGTCCAAAATCACCCAAAAATGTCATAGTATAGTATGTCGTTCAAAATGTGACAAAAAAGTCATAGTATAGTATGTCGTCCAAAATCACCCAAAAATGTCATAGTATAGTTTGTCGTCAAAAATCACCTAAAAAAAGTCATAGTATAGTATGTCCTCCAAAATCACCTAAAAAAGTCATAGTATAGTATGTCGTCCAAAATCACCCAAAAATGTCATAGTATAGTATGTCGTCCAAAATCACCCAAAAATGTCATAATATAGTATGTCGTTCAAAATGTGACAAAAAAGTCATAGTATAGTATGTCGTCCAAAATGTGACAAAAAAGTCATAGTATAGTATGTCGTCCAAAATCACCCAAAAATGTCATAGTATAGTATGTCGTCCAAAATCACCTAAAAAAGTCATAGTATAATATGTCGTCCAAAATCACCAAAAAAATGTCATAGTATAGTATGTCGTCCAAAATCACCTAAAAAAGTCATAGTATAGTATGTCGTCAAAAATAACTTAAAAATGTCATAGTATAGTATGTCGTTCAAAATGTGACAAAAAAATCATAGTATAGTATGTCGTTCAAAATGTGACAAAAAAGTCATAGTATAGTATGGCGTCCAAAATGTGACAAAAAAGTCATAGTATAGTATGTCGTCCAAAATCACCTAAAAAAGTCATAGTATAGTATGTCGTCCAAAATCACCCAAAAATGTCATAGTATAGTATGTCGTCCAAAATCACCTAAAAAAGTCATAGTATAGTATGTCGTCCAAAATCACCCAAAAATGTCATAGTATAGTATGTCGTCCAAAATCACCTGAAAAAGTCATAGTATAGTATGTCGTCTAAAATGTGACAAAAAAGTCATAGTATAGTATGTCGTTCAAAATGTGACAAAAAAGTCATACCTTAGTGTGTGGTCCAAAATCACCCAAAAAAGTCATAGTATAGTATGTTGTCCGAAATCACCCAAAAATGTCATAGTATGTTGTCTAAAATCCTCGAAGAGAAGTGGCATTTGATGTCTGGGGTGGGATATGAACCAATACCCCTCGGGGAGGCTGTGTTTTCAAAGCTAGCGTCACAGACCACTCGGCCAAATTGAAATTCTTAACTCTACATAAACACTACCTAATCAACACCATTGCGTAACTGAAAAGTCTTAGTATAGTATTTCATCTGAAATCACCCAAAAATGTCAAAGTATAGTATGTCGTCCAAAATCACCAAAAATGTCATAGTATAGTATGTCGTTCAAAATGTGACAAAAAAGTCATAGTATAGTATGTAGTCCAAAATCACCCAAAAATGTCATAGTATAGTATGTCGTCCAAAATCACCAACAAAAATGACATAGTATAGTATGTCGTCCAAAATGTGACAAAAAAGTCATAGTATAGTATGTCGTCCAAAATGTGA
Organism: Solea solea; assembly: GCF_958295425.1. Lineage (NCBI taxonomy): Eukaryota > Metazoa > Chordata > Actinopteri > Pleuronectiformes > Soleidae > Solea > Solea solea. The sequence goes on from NC_081153.1 coordinate 16,544,129, forward strand.
CAAAAAAGTCATAGTATAGTATGTCGTCCAAAATCACCCAAAAATGTCATAGTATAGTATGTCGTCCAAAATCACCTAAAAAAGTCATAGTATAGTATGTCGTCCAAAATCACCAAAAAAATGTCATAGTATAGTATGTCGTCCAAAATCACCTAAAAAAGTCATAGTATAGTATGTCGTCAAAAATAACTTAAAAATGTCATAGTATAGTATGTCGTTCAAAATGTGACAAAAAAATCATAGTATAGTATGTCGTTCAAAATGTGACAAAAAAGTCATAGTATAGTATGTCGTCCAAAATGTGACAAAAAAGTCATAGTATAGTATGTCGTCCAAAATCACCTAAAAAAGTCATAGTATAGTATGTCGTCCAAAATCACCCAAAAATGTCATAGTATAGTATGTCGTCCAAAATCACCTAAAAAGGTCATAGTATAGTATGTCGTCCAAAATCACCAAAAAAAATGTCATAGTATAGTATGTCGTCCAATATCACCTAAAAAAGTCATAGTATAGTATGTCGTCCAAAATGTGACAAAAAAGTCATAGTATAGTATGTCGTCCAAAATGTGACAAAAAAGTCATAGTATAGTATGTCGTCCAAAATGTGACAAAAAAGTCATAGTATAGTATGTCGTCCAAAATCACCAACAAAAATGTCATAGTATAGTATGTCGTCCAAAATGTGACAAAAAAGTCATAGTATAGTATGTCGTCCAAAATGTGACAAAAAAGTCATAGTATAGTATGTCGTCCAAAATCACCTAAAAAAGTCATAGTATAGTATGGCGTCCAAAATCACCCAAAAATGTCACAGTATAGTATGTCGTCCAAAATCACCCAAAAATGTCATAGTATAGTATGTCGTCCAAAATGTGACAAAAAAGTCATAGTATAGTATGTCATTCAAAATGGGACAAAAAAGTCATAGTTTAGTGTGTGGTCCAAAATCACCCAAAAATGTCATAGTATAGTATGTTGTCCGAAATCACCCAAAATGTCATAGTATGTTGTCTAAATTCCTCGAAGAGAAGTGGCATTTGATGTCTGGGGTGGGATTTGAACCAATACCCCTCGGGGAGGCTGTGTCTTCAAAGCTAGCGTCACAGACCACTCGGCCAAAACGAAATTGTTAACTTTACATACACACTACCTAATCAACACCATTGCGTAACTGAAAAGTCTGAGTATAGTATTTATCTGAAATCACACAAAAAAGTCATAGTATAGTATGTCGTCCAAAATCACCAACAAAAATGTCATAGTATAGTATGTCGTCCAAAATGTGACAAAAAAGTCATAGTATAGTATGTCATTCAAAATGGGACAAAAAAGTCATAGTTTAGTGTGTGGTCCAAAATCACCCAAAAATGTCATAGTATAGTATGTTGTCCGAAATCACCCAAAATGTCATAGTATGTTGTCTAAATTCCTCGAAGAGAAGTGGCATTTGATGTCTGGGGTGGGATTTGAACCAATACCCCTCGGGGAGGCTGTGTCTTCAAAGCTAGCGTCACAGACCACTCGGCCAAAACGAAATTGTTAACTTTACATACACACTACCTAATCAACACCATTGCGTAACTGAAAAGTCTGAGTATAGTATTTATCTGAAATCACACAAAAAAGTCATAGTATAGTATGTCGTCCAAAATCAGTCAAAAAAGTAGTTGTTTAGCATGTCGTCCAAAATCACCCAAAAATGTCATATTATAGTATGTCGTTCAAAATGTGACAAAAAAGTCATAGTATAGTATGTCGTCCAAAATCACCTAAAAAAGTCATAGTATAGTATGTCGTCCAAAATCACCCAAAAATGTCATAGTATAGTATGTCGTCCAAAATCACCTAAAAAAGTCATAGTATAGTATGTCGTCCAAAATCACCCAAAAATGTCATAGTATAGTATGTCGTCCAAAATCACTTAAAAATGTCATAGTATAGTATGTCGTTCAAAATGTGACAAAAAAGTCATAGTATAGTATGTCGTCCAAAATGTGACAAAAAAGTCATAGTATAGTATGTCGTCCAAAATCACCTAAAAAAGTCATAGTATAGTATGTCGTCCAAAATCACCCAAAAATGTCATAGTATAGTATGTCGTCCAAAATCACCTAAAAAAGTCATAGTATAGTATGTCGTCCAAAATCACCCAAAAATGTCATAGTATAGTATGTCGTCCAAAATCACCTAAAAAAGTCATAGTATAGTATGTCGTCCAAAATCACCAAAAAAAATGTCATAGTATAGTATGTCTTCCAAAATCACCTAAAAAAGTCATAGTATAGTATGTCGTCCAAAATGTGACAAAAAAGTCATAGTATAGTATGTCGTCCAAAATGTGACAAAAAAGTCATAGTATAGTATGTCGTCCAAAATCACCAACAAAAATGTCATAGTATAGTATGTCGTTCAAAATGTGACAAAAAAGTCATAGTATAGTATGTCGTCCAAAATGTGACAAAAAAGTCATAGTATAGTATGTCGTCCAAAATGTGACAAAAAAGTCATAGTATAGTATGTCGTCCAAAATCACCTAAAAAAGTCATAGTATAGTATGTCGTCCAAAATCACCCAAAAATGTCATAGTATAGTATGTCGTCCAAAATCACCCAAAAATGTCATAGTATAGTATGTCGTCCAAAATCACCCAAAAATGTCATAGTATAGTATGTCGTCCAAAATCACCAACAAAAATGTCATAGTATAGTATGTCGTCCAAAATGTGACAAAAAAGTCATAGTATAGTATGTCGTCCAAAATGTGACAAAAAAGTCATAGTATATAGTATGTCGTCCAAAATCACCTAAAAAAGTCATAGTATAGTATGTCGTCCAAAATCACCCAAAAATGTAATAGTATAGTATGTCGTCCAAAATCGCCTAAAAAAGTCATAGTAAAGTATGTCATCCAAAATCACCAAAAAAAAATGTCATAGTATAGTATGTCGTCCAAAATCACCTAAAAAAGTCATAGTATAGTATGTCGTCCAAAATCACCCAAAAATGTCATAGTATAGTATGTCGTCCAAAATCAGCCAAAAATGTCATAGTATATAGTATGTCGTCCAAAATCACCCAAATATGTCATAGTATAGTATGTCGTCCAAAATCACCAACAAAAATGTCATAGAATAGTATGTCGTCCAAAATGTGACAAAAATGTCATAGTATAGTATGTCGTCCAAAATCACCTAAAAAAGTCATAGTATAGCATGTCGTCCAAAATCACCCAAAAATGTCATAGTATAGTATGTCGCCCAAAATCATCCAAAAATGTCATAGTATAGTATGTTGTCCAAAATCACCCAAAAATGTCATAGTATAGTATGTTGTTCAAAATGTGACAAAAAAGTCATAGTATAGTATGTCGTTCAAAATGTGACAAAAAAGTCATAGTATAGTATGTCGTCCAAAATCACCCAAAAATGTCATAGTATAGTATGTCGTTCAAAATGTGACAAAAAAGTCATAGTATAGTATGTCGTCCAAAATCACCCAAAAATGTCAACGTATAGTATGTCGTCCAAAATCACCAAGAAAAATGTCATAGTATAGTATGTCGTCCAAAATGTGACAAAAATGTCATAGTATAGTATGTCGTTCAAAATCACCCAAAAATGTCATAGTATAGTATGTCGTCCAAAATCACCCAAAAATGTCATAGTAAAGTATGTCGTCCAAAATCACTTAAAAAAGTCATAGTATAGTATGTCGTCCAAAATCCCCCAAAAATGTCATAGTATAGTTTGTCGTCCAAAATCACCTAAAAAAGTCATAGTATAGTATGTCGTCCAAAATCACCCAAAAATGTCATAGTATAGTATGTCGTCCAAAATCACCCAAAAATGTCATAGTATAGTATGTCGTCCAAAATCACAAACAAAAATGTCATAGTATAGTATGTAGTCCAAAATCACCCAAAAATGTCATAGTATAGTATGTCGTCCAAAATCACCAACAAAAATGTCATAGTATAGTATGTCGTCCAAAATGTGACAAAAAAGTCATAGTATAGTATGTCGTCCAAAATGTGACAAAAAAGTCATAGTATAGTATGTCGTCCAAAATCACCCAAAAATGTCATAGTATAGTATGTCGTCCAAAATCACCTAAAAAAGTCATAGTATAGTATGTCGTCCAAAATCACCAAAAAAATGTCATAGTATAGTATGTCGTCCAAAATCACCTAAAAAAGTCATAGTATAGTATGTCGTCCAAAATCACCCAAAAATGTCATAGTATAGTATGTCGTCCAAAATGTGACAAAAAAGTCATAGTATAGTATGTCGTCCAAAATGTGACAAAAAAGTCATAGTATAGTATGTCATTCAAAATGGGACAAAAAAGTCATAGTTTAGTGTGTGGTCCAAAATCACCCAAAAATGTCATAGTATAGTATGTTGTCCGAAATCACCCAAAAATGTCATAGTATGTTGTCTAAAGTCCTCGAAGAGAAGTGGCATTTGATGTCTGGGGTGGGATTTGAACCAATACCCCTCGGGGAGGCTGTGTCTTCAAAGCTAGCGTCACAGACCACTCGGCCAAAACGAAATTGTTAACTTTACATACACACTACCTAATCAACACCATTGCGTAACTGAAAAGTCTGAGTATAGTATTTCATCTGAAATCACACAAAAAAGTCATAGTATAGTATGTCGTCCAAAATCAGTCAAAAAAGTAGTTGTTTAGCATGTCGTCCAAAATCACCCAAAAATGTCATATTATAGTATGTCGTTCAAAATGTGACAAAAAAGTCATAGTATAGTATGTCGTCCAAAATCACCTAAAAAAGTCATAGTATAGTATGTCGTCCAAAATCACTTAAAAATGTCATAGTATAGTATGTCGTTCAAATGTGACAAAAAAGTCATAGTATAGTATGTCGTCCAAAATGTGACAAAAAAGTCATAGTATAGTATGTCGTCCAAAAACACCAACAAAAATGTCATAGTATAGTATGTCGTCCAAAATGTGACCAAAAAGTCATAGTATAGTATGTCGTCCAAAATCACCCAAAAATGTCACAGTATAGTATGTCGTCCAAAATCACCCAAAAATGTCATAGTATAGTATGTCGTCCAAAATCACCCAAAAATGTCATAGTATAGTATGTCGTCCAAAATCACCAACAAAAATGTCATAGTATAGTATGTCGTCCAAAATGTGACAAAAAAGTCATAGTATAGTATGTCATTCAAAATGGGACAAAAAAGTCATAGTTTAGTGTGTGGTCCAAAATCACCCAAAAATGTCATAGTATAGTATGTTGTCCGAAATCACCCAAAATGTCATAGTATGTTGTCTAAATTCCTCGAAGAGAAGTGGCATTTGATGTCTGGGGTGGGATTTGAACCAATACCCCTCGGGGAGGCTGTGTCTTCAAAGCTAGCGTCACAGACCACTCGGCCAAAACGAAATTGTTAACTTTACATACACACTACCTAATCAACACCATTGCGTAACTGAAAAGTCTGAGTATAGTATTTATCTGAAATCACACAAAAAAGTCATAGTATAGTATGTCGTCCAAAATCAGTCAAAAAAGTAGTTGTTTAGCATGTCGTCCAAAATCACCCAAAAATGTCATATTATAGTATGTCGTTCAAAATGTGACAAAAAAGTCATAGTATAGTATGTCGTCCAAAATCACCTAAAAAAGTCATAGTATAGTATGTCGTCCAAAATCACCCAAAAATGTCATAGTATAGTATGTCGTCCAAAATCACCTAAAAAAGTCATAGTATAGTATGTCGTCCAAAATCACCCAAAAATGTCATAGTATAGTATGTCGTCCAAAATCACTTAAAAATGTCATAGTATAGTATGTCGTTCAAAATGTGACAAAAAAGTCATAGTATAGTATGTCGTCCAAAATGTGACAAAAAAGTCATAGTATAGTATGTCGTCCAAAATCACCTAAAAAAGTCATAGTATAGTATGTCGTCCAAAATCACCCAAAAATGTCATAGTATAGTATGTCGTCCAAAATCACCTAAAAAAGTCATAGTATAGTATGTCGTCCAAAATCACCCAAAAATGTCATAGTATAGTATGTCGTCCAAAATCACCTAAAAAAGTCATAGTATAGTATGTCGTCCAAAATCACCAAAAAAAATGTCATAGTATAGTATGTCTTCCAAAATCACCTAAAAAAGTCATAGTATAGTATGTCGTCCAAAATGTGACAAAAAAGTCATAGTATAGTATGTCGTCCAAAATGTGACAAAAAAGTCATAGTATAGTATGTCGTCCAAAATCACCAACAAAAATGTCATAGTATAGTATGTCGTCCAAAATGTGACAAAAAAGTCATAGTATAGTATGTCGTCCAAAATGTGACAAAAAAGTCATAGTATAGTATGTCGTCCAAAATGTGACAAAAAAGTCATAGTATAGTATGTCGTCCAAAATCACCTAAAAAAGTCATAGTATAGTATGTCGTCCAAAATCACCCAAAAATGTCATAGTATAGTATGTCGTCCAAAATCACCCAAAAATGTCATAGTATAGTATGTCGTCCAAAATCACCAACAAAAATGTCATAGTATAGTATGTCGTCCAAAATGTGACAAAAAAGTCATAGTATAGTATGTCGTCCAAAATGTGACAAAAAAGTCATAGTATATAGTATGTCGTCCAAAATCACCTAAAAAAGTCATAGTATAGTATGTCGTCCAAAATCACCCAAAAATGTAATAGTATAGTATGTCGTCCAAAATCGCCTAAAAAAGTCATAGTAAAGTATGTCATCCAAAATCACCAAAAAAAAATGTCATAGTATAGTATGTCGTCCAAAATCACCTAAAAAAGTCATAGTATAGTATGTCGTCCAAAATCACCCAAAAATGTCATAGTATAGTATGTCGTCCAAAATCACCCAAAAATGTCATAGTATATAGTATGTCGTCCAAAATCACCCAAATATGTCATAGTATAGTATGTCGTCCAAAATCACCAACAAAAATGTCATAGTATAGTATGTCGTCCAAAATGTGACAAAAATGTCATAGTATAGTATGTCGTCCAAAATCACCTAAAAAAGTCATAGTATAGCATGTCGTCCAAAATCACCCAAAAATGTCATAGTATAGTATGTCGCCCAAAATCATCCAAAAATGTCATAGTATAGTATGTTGTCCAAAATCACCCAAAAATGTCATAGTATAGTATGTTGTTCAAAATGTGACAAAAAAGTCATAGTATAGTATGTCGTTCAAAATGTGACAAAAAAGTCATAGTATAGTATGTCGTCCAAAATCACCCAAAAATGTCATAGTATAGTATGTCGTTCAAAATGTGACAAAAAAGTCATAGTATAGTATGTCGTCCAAAATCACCCAAAAATGTCAACGTATAGTATGTCGTCCAAAATCACCAAGAAAAATGTCATAGTATAGTATGTCGTCCAAAATGTGACAAAAATGTCATAGTATAGTATGTCGTTCAAAATCACCCAAAAATGTCATAGTATAGTATGTCGTCCAAAATCACCCAAAAATGTCATAGTAAAGTATGTCGTCCAAAATCACTTAAAAAAGTCATAGTATAGTATGTCGTCCAAAATCCCCCAAAAATGTCATAGTATAGTTTGTCGTCCAAAATCACCTAAAAAAGTCATAGTATAGTATGTCGTCCAAAATCACCCAAAAATGTCATAGTATAGTATGTCGTCCAAAATCACCCAAAAATGTCATAGTATAGTATGTCGTCCAAAATCACAAACAAAAATGTCATAGTATAGTATGTAGTCCAAAATCACCCAAAAATGTCATAGTATAGTATGTCGTCCAAAATCACCAACAAAAATGTCATAGTATAGTATGTCGTCCAAAATGTGACAAAAAAGTCATAGTATAGTATGTCGTCCAAAATGTGACAAAAAAGTCATAGTATAGTATGTCGTCCAAAATCACCCAAAAATGTCATAGTATAGTATGTCGTCCAAAATCACCTAAAAAAGTCATAGTATAGTATGTCGTCCAAAATCACCAAAAAAATGTCATAGTATAGTATGTCGTCCAAAATCACCTAAAAAAGTCATAGTATAGTATGTCGTCCAAAATCACCCAAAAATGTCATAGTATAGTATGTCGTCCAAAATGTGACAAAAAAGTCATAGTATAGTATGTCGTCCAAAATGTGACAAAAAAGTCATAGTATAGTATGTCATTCAAAATGGGACAAAAAAGTCATAGTTTAGTGTGTGGTCCAAAATCACCCAAAAATGTCATAGTATAGTATGTTGTCCGAAATCACCCAAAAATGTCATAGTATGTTGTCTAAAGTCCTCGAAGAGAAGTGGCATTTGATGTCTGGGGTGGGATTTGAACCAATACCCCTCGGGGAGGCTGTGTCTTCAAAGCTAGCGTCACAGACCACTCGGCCAAAACGAAATTGTTAACTTTACATACACACTACCTAATCAACACCATTGCGTAACTGAAAAGTCTGAGTATAGTATTTCATCTGAAATCACACAAAAAAGTCATAGTATAGTATGTCGTCCAAAATCAGTCAAAAAAGTAGTTGTTTGGCATGTCGTCCAAAATCACCCAAAAATGTCATATTATAGTATGTCGTTCAAAATGTGACAAAAAAGTCATAGTATAGTATGTCGTCCAAAATCACCTAAAAAAGTCATAGTATAGTATGTCGTCCAAAATCACTTAAAAATGTCATAGTATAGTATGTCGTTCAAATGTGACAAAAAAGTCATAGTATAGTATGTCGTCCAAAATGTGACAAAAAAGTCATAGTATAGTATGTCGTCCAAAAACACCAACAAAAATGTCATAGTATAGTATGTCGTCCAAAATCACCTAAAAAAGTCATAGTATATAGTATGGCGTCCAAAATCACCCAAAAATGTCACAGTATAGTATGTTGTCCAAAATCACCCAAAAATGTCATAGTATAGTATGTCGTCCAAAATCACCCAAAAATGTCATAGTATAGTATGTCGTCCAAAATCACCATCAAAAATGTCATAGTATAGTATGTCGTCCAAAATGTGACAAAAAAGTCATAGTATAGTATGTCATTCAAAATGGGACAAAAAAGTCATAGTTTAGTGTGTGGTCCAAAATCACCTAAAAAAGTCATAGTATAGTATGTCGTCCAAAATCACCTAAAAAAGTCATAGTATAGTATGTCGTCCAAAATCACCAAAAAAAATGTCATAGTATAGTATGTCGTCCAAAATCACCTAAAAAAGTCATAGTATAGTATGTCGTCCAAAATGTGACAAAAAAGTCATAGTATAGTATGTCGTCCAAAATGTGACAAAAAAGTCATAGTATAGTATGTCGTCCAAAATCACCTAAAAAAGTCATAGTATAGTATGTCGTCCAAAATCACTTAAAAATGTCATAGTATAGTATGTCGTCCAAAATGTGACAAAAAAGTCATAGTATAGTATGTCGTCCAAAATGTGACAAAAAAGTCATAGTATAGTATGTCGTCCAAAATGTGACAAAAAAGTCATAGTATAGTATGTCGTCCAAAATCACCTAAAAAAGTCATAGTATAGTATGGCGTCCAAAATCACCCAAAAATGTCACAGTATAGTATGTCGTCCAAAATCACCCAAAAATGTCATAGTATAGTATGTCGTCCAAAATCACCCAAAAATGTCATAGTATAGTATGTCGTCCAAAATCACCAACAAAAATGTCATAGTATAGTATGTCGTCCAAAATGTGACCAAAAAGTCATAGTATAGTATGTCGTCCAAAATGTGACAAAAAAGTCATAGTATAGTATGTCGTCCAAAATCACCTAAAAAAGTCATAGTATAGTATGTCGTCCAAAATCACCCAAAAATGTCATAGTATAGTATGTCGTCCAAAATCACCTAAAAAGGTCACAGTATAGTATGTTGTCCAAAATCACCCAAAAATGTCATAGTATAGTATGTCGTCCAAAATCACCCAAAAATGTCATAGTATAGTATGTCGTCCAAAATCACCAACAAAAATGTCATAGTATAGTATGTCGTCCAAAATGTGACAAAAAAGTCATAGTATAGTATGTCATTCAAAATGGGACAAAAAAGTCATAGTTTAGTGTGTGGTCCAAAATCACCTAAAAAAGTCATAGTATAGTATGTCGTCCAAAATCACCTAAAAAAGTCATAGTATAGTATGTCGTCCAAAATCACCAAAAAAAATGTCATAGTATAGTATGTCGTCCAAAATCACCTAAAAAAGTCATAGTATAGTATGTCGTCCAAAATGTGACAAAAAAGTCATAGTATAGTATGTCGTCCAAAATGTGACAAAAAGTCATAGTATAGTATGTCGTCCAAAATCACCTAAAAAAGTCATAGTATAGTATGTCGTCCAAAATCACTTAAAAATGTCATAGTATAGTATGTCGTCCAAAATGTGACAAAAAAGTCATAGTATAGTATGTCGTCCAAAATGTGACAAAAAAGTCATAGTTTAGTGTGTGGTCCAAAATCACCCAAAAATGTCATAGTATAGTATGTTGTCCGAAATCACCCAAAAATGTCATAGTATGTTGTCTAAAGTCCTCGAAGAGAAGTGGCATTTGATGTCTGGGGTGGGATTTGAACCAATACCCCTCGGGGAGGCTGTGTCTTCAAAGCTAGCGTCACAGACCACTCGGCCAAAATGAAATTGTTAACTTCACATACACACTACCTAATCAACACCATTGCGTAACTGAAAAGTCTGAGTATAGTATTTCATCTGAAATCACACAAAAAAGTCATAGTATAGTATGTCGTCCAAAATCAGTCAAAAAAGTAGTTGTTTAGCATGTCGTCCAAAATCACCCAAAAATGTCATATTATAGTATGTCGTTCAAAATGTGACAAAAAAGTCATAGTATAGTATGTCGTCCAAAATCACCTAAAAAAGTCATAGTATAGTATGTCGTCCAAAATCACTTAAAAATGTCATAGTATAGTATGTCGTCCAAAATCACCTAAAAAAGTCATAGTATAGTATGTCGTCCAAAATCACCCAAAAATGTCATAGTATAGTATGTCGTCCAAAATCACTTAAAAATGTCATAGTATAGTATGTCGTTCAAAATGTGACAAAAAAGTCATAGTATAGTATGTCGTCCAAAATGTGACAAAAAAGTCATAGTATAGTATGTCGTCCAAAATCACCAACAAAAATGTCATAGTATAGTATGTCGTCCAAAATGTGACCAAAAAGTCATAGTATAGTATGTTGTCCAAAATGTGACAAAAAAGTCATAGTATAGTATGTCGTCCAAAATGTGACAAAAAAGTCATAGTATAGTATGTCGTCCAAAATCACCTAAAAAAGTCATAGTATAGTATGTCGTCCAAAATCACCCAAAAATGTCATACTATAGTATGTCGTCCAAAATCACCTAAAAAAGTCATAGTATAGTATGTCGTCCAAAATCACCCAAAAATGTCATAGTATAGTATGTCGTCCAAAATCACCTAAAAAAGTCATAGTATAGTATGTCGTCCAAAATCACCAAAAAAAATGTCATAGTATAGTATGTCGTCCAAAATCACCTAAAAAAGTCATAGTATAGTATGTCCTCCAAAATGTGACAAAAAAGTCATAGTATAGTATGTCGTCCAAAATGTGACAAAAAAGTCATAGTATAGTATGTCGTCCAAAATCACCAACAAAAATGTCATAGTATAGTATGTCATCCAAAATGTGACAAAAAAGTCATAGTATAGTATGTCGTCCAAAATGTGACAAAAAAGTCATAGTATAGTAAGTCGTCCAAAATCACCTAAAAAAGTCATAGTATAGTATGTCGTCCAAAATCACCCAAAAATGTCATAGTATAGTATGTCGTCCAAAATCACCCAAAAATGTCATAGTATAGTATGTCGTCCAAAATCACCCAAAAATGTCATAGTATAGTATGTCGTCCAAAATGTGACAAAAAAGTCATAGTATAGTATGTCGTCCAAAATGTGACAAAAAAGTCATAGTATAGTATGTCGTCCAAAATGTGACAAAAAAGTCATAGTATATAGTATGTCGTCCAAAATCACCTAAAAAAGTCATAGTATAGTATGTCGTCCAAAATCACCCAAAAATGTAATAGTATAGTATGTCGTCCAAAATTTGACAAAAAAGTCATAGTATATAGTATGTCGTCCAAAATCACCTAAAAAAGTCATAGTATAGTATGTCGTCCAAAATCACCCAAAAATGTAATAGTATAGTATGTCGTCCAAAATCACCTAAAAAAGTCATAGTATAGTATGTCATCCAAAATCACCAAAAAAAAATGTCATAGTATAGTATGTCGTCCAAAATCACCTAAAAAAGTCATAGTATAGTATGTCGTCCAAAATCACCAACAAAAATGTCATAGTATAGTATGTTGTCCAAAATCAGCAACAAAAATGTCATAGTATAGTATGTCGTCCAAAATCACCCAAAAATGTCATAGTATAGTATGTCGTCCAAAATCACCCAAATATGTCATAGTATAGTATGTCGTCCAAAATCACCAAAAAAAATGTCATAGTATAGTATGTCGTCCAAAATGTGACAAAAAAGTCATAGTATAGTATGTCGTCCAAAATCACCTAAAAAAGTCATAGTATAGCATGTCGTCCAAAATCACCCAAAAATGTCATAGTATAGTATGTCGTCCAAAATCACCCAAAAATGTCATAGTATAGTATGTCGTCCAAAATCACCCAAAAATGTCATAGTATAGTATGTCGTCCAAAATCACCCAAAAATGTCATAGTATAGTATGTTGTCCAAAATCACCCAAAAATGTCATAGTATAGTATGTCGTCCATAATGGGTCAAAAAAGTCATAGTATAGTATGTCGTTCAAAATCACCCAAAAATGTCATAGTATAGTATGTCGTCCAAAATCACCCAAAAATGTCATAGTATAGTATGTCGTCCAAAATCACCTAAAAAAGTCATAGTATAGTATGTCGTCCAAAATCACCCAAAAATGTCATAGTATAGTATGTCGTCCAAAATCACTTAAAAATGTCATAGTATAGTATGTCGTCCAAAATCACCCAAATATGTCATAGTATAGTATGTCATCCAAAATCACCAACAAAAATGTCATAGTATAGTATGTCGTCCAAAATCACCCAAATATGTCATAGTATAGTATGTCGTCCAAAATCACCAACAAAAATGTCATAGTATAGTATGTTGTCCAAAATCAGCAACAAAAATGTCATAGTATAGTATGTCGTCCAAAATCACCCAAAAATGTCATAGTATAGTATGTCGTCCAAAATCACCCAAATATGTCATAGTATAGTATGTCGTCCAAAATCACCAAAAAAAATGTCATAGTATAGTATGTCGTCCAAAATGTGACAAAAAAGTCATAGTATAGTATGTCGTCCAAAATCACCTAAAAAAGTCATAGTATAGCATGTCGTCCAAAATCACCCAAAAATGTCATAGTATAGTATGTCGTCCAAAATCACCCAAAAATGTCATAGTATAGTATGTCGTCCAAAATCACCCAAAAATGTCATAGTATAGTATGTCGTCCAAAATCACCCAAAAATGTCATAGTATAGTATGTTGTCCAAAATCACCCAAAAATGTCATGGTATAGTATGTCGTCCATAATGGGTCAAAAAAGTCATAGTATAGTATGTCGTTCAAAATCACCCAAAAATGTCATAGTATAGTATGTCGTCCAAAATCACCCAAAAATGTCATAGTATAGTATGTCGTCCAAAATCACCTAAAAAAGTCATAGTATAGTATGTCGTCCAAAATCACCCAAAAATGTCATAGTATAGTATGTCGTCCAAAATCACTTAAAAATGTCATAGTATAGTATGTCGTCCAAAATCACCCAAATATGTCATAGTATAGTATGTCATCCAAAATCACCAACAAAAATGTCATAGTATAGTATGTCGTCCAAAATGTGACAAAAAAGTCATAGTAACTCTCGTCGCTGCTGCAGAGGTTCTGGTCTGCTTTTTAGGTTTTGATTTTATGGTTCTAAACAGTTCTAAGCCTTAAACACCAGCCTATCCGTCTCTTAACACTGCCCACCTGTCTCTGAAAGTTGAAAAGTTGCACGTCAGAGCCAGTATGTGGTTATTACGGTAATTTCACTTGCCAGAGAATCAGCGTCTTTGTCACCAGAGAGGAGAGAGTTGGAAAAAGAGACAAAAACTCAAACAAATGTTACTTTAAATGAGTGTTATACTGTTCAAATTTCAAATTTAACATGGAAAATCTGGTGTTTATGTGCAACTACAGTTTTAAATTGTTAAAACATGCAAAGAACTTACTCACAGGACAATTTCGACCCTTTAATGGTTAAAACAAGTCTGTAATTTCACAAGGACATTTGGAGGCCCGTCGTTAAAAGGTTAACCCACATCTGTGTCAGGTGACACGTTCCTTTGTCTGGAGGCCTTGCGACTTCTGTTTTCAATGCGACATATGAAAGTACGGTGGCCTGGAGGTGCAAACCATTACCACACAATGTGAAACACTTTTACAAAATGCTGAAACAAATGAACAAAATCCACGAGAGAACGTTCCAAGACCCAATTCTTACGGAAGGAAATGTACCAAGTAAATTTGTCAATTTGTCAAAAGTATTTTTTTTCGAGAGTTAAATCAAATCAAATTTCGAGGTCACTGTCTCAGGAGCTCATGATACTTGAGCTGCTACATAATTTGGTGTCATGTTGTGATCAACCTTTGTTTTTAAACCCCCTAGTCATCCTTTCATGCTGCTAACCTCCTTCTTCATCTCCAATCTCTGCTTCCGTTCCAGTCTGGAGTCTGATTTGCATGTTTGGCAGCCGCGTAATGAATGCATTTGAGATATGTAGTGTAAGGATACACTGGAAACGTGCCTGTTTGCATGCCTCTGAACGTCGAAACAAGCCTGATCCACTTATTTCTGTAATTACTTTAAGAGCTGGGGTTTGCCAGCAGCGAGGATCCTTGTGATGCTGCACACTGGCATGCAAGTGATTATTTTACTATATATACTTCTGTGTGTGCGTAATAAACGTAATAATCTGATTAGGGCGCTGTGCACAATCTGGTTTGTTAGTGTCACCGTCGGTTGATGTTTCTGTCTAAGAGGCTTAGCTAACAGCTGTGTGTGCAGGCCGAGCACGGAGGCATGAGAGGAAACCTCAGACCCATCAGTGACAACGCTGTTGCCAATCTTTTTTTTTTAAAGGTATTACTTTGATGGGAGGAGTTTCTAATCTCATTTTTCACTTTCACTCCTCCAGCCTCTAAATGAGATTTGCTTACAGTAAATTCTCCTGCACAATGTTAATAAAAACTCCTGCTTGTGATGCAGCATTTTCCCCTCACTGTCTCTACACAAACATGTGAGGTAGCTGAGAAGTGGGTCGGGCTGATTATGAAGTGAATGAACAGATCTTTCAGATGATAAAGAAAAATTGATATTCAGAACACAAGCGATTTTCCAACACATCTTTCCCTCGCCGCCGCCTCTGAAGAGGAAACTGCAGGGGGGTCAATATTGTCATTTTGACAACTGAGTGATGAGCTCTGCCTTCAGTGCTTTTGTGTTTCATCCCTCTCTAAGGAATGTTTATGAGCACGTGCAGCGTGGACGTTCGTTGGTTTCCTTTCGACATCCAGAAATGTGAGATGAAGTTCGGCTCGTGGACGTACGACGGTTGGCTGCTGAACCTTCAAATGATCGATGCGGATATTTCGAGCTTCATGCCCAATGGAGAGTGGGACCTCATTGGTTAGTAGGGTGAAGTGGATCTATGTACTCAAGGAGAACAGCAGCAGAGGAGCCAACATCTGTCTGTTTGTCCCCGTTTGTCCAGGTGTCCCGGGCACCAGAAACGAGGCCTTCTATGACTGCTGTAAAGAGCCTTACCCAGATGTGACGTTTGTTATTACAATACGACGCCGGACACTCTACTACGCCCTGAACCTGCTCATTCCATGTGTGCTGCTTTCTTCTATGACTCTGCTCATCTTCGTGCTGCCCGCTGACTCTGGGGAGAAGATCTCACTGGGTGAGTAGATCGAGCGCAGCTATTGGCTGTCATTAGGGCAAAAGTGCAGCAGGAGAAGGAAAGGATTATTTCCTAATTTCCTGAAATACCATATTTAGTTTTAACCCTTAGAACACAGAGCATTTTGGCTGCTTTATTCCATTACTATGTTAAAATATACAGTATATACCGAGGCTATAAGAGTGTGCAATATAGAGTGACTTATATCTGTTTCAGTACAACCTATAGGCAATCTGATGGGAAAAAAAAAAAAAATTCACCAATTATATAAACACACCTGAGCACAAAATACTCAAAATGTTTAAGATCGAATTGAATTTGTGAAATTTGTAAATACGTCGCAGTTCAAAGTTCACTTGGCTCGTTGTTATGAACAAAAAGAAAAGATCTAATTTTGTAACTTCTGCACAATTATTGCTACTTTATATCACTACTGAAAATGTGATATAAAGTGAAACATAACTTTGACTCAACAACACATAAGAAGATTAAAAAAAAACATGCATATTTTAAAGCCTGAACATGTGACCTACAAACACACACCTCCAGAATGTCCATATAAGGCGTTGTGTATTATTCCCACGGCAATGTAGATCCAGTGTGAAAGACTTGACTTAATGTGGGCGTAGTCAGCCACTGCTTCAAAGTGTGAAATGTACATTTATTCAGGCTCCTGTAGAAACATGTCAGCTCTCTGTAAAACAAGACTCTTGCTTAAAACGCTTATTTCTACCAAAACTGAACATTTTTGGTTACTGTATGTACTGTATGTTTAAAAAAAAAGCCTCAACAAGTATCATGGATACAGAGCGTGAGCACATGCACACACCTCCAGTTTGAATAAACACTGGAGGGGCTGACCAGAACTTAGAAAACGACAAGCAGCAAAAAAAAAAGAAAAAGAAAAAAAACAACCTCTTTATTGCTGACGAGGTGGTGTTTTGGGCCCTAGACGGTCAGCAGCAACTGGTGTCATCATCATTTACACTGTGTATTTAGGGTTTATCCTCACACATTTATGTACCCAAAGCTTTTGAGAACAAAGGCAGAAGTGATGATGTGGAGGCATAAAAGAAGCGACGAGGGAGGGAAGGTGTGGAGCTTAAGGAAAGAGGGATTACAGGATAAAACAGACAGATTTAGACGTTTTAGGAGGAAGAAGAGGAACAGAGATGTGAGAGGGTAACAGAAAGAGAAAACAGAACGGAGGAACAGTTCAAAGCGCTATGAGAGAAGACGAAGAAGAAAATAGAGGCTTCTGAAGAATGGAGAACAGAAGCGATTTTGTTTTCTGACAATTTGTGGCCAGAAATGACTTCATTCATTAAGAAAATGTCCAGTAAATGAATTGTTAATGAAGCTAATGAGTTTTTGTTCTGAAATGATATTAACTTTGCGCCAGTCTGCTCATTCACCAAGTAAAAATGATCCTCTTTTGTTAATATGATCTGACTCATGTCTGAAAGAGGCAGTGGATGCATTATCAAATTATCCTTAACGTCAATACAAATGCATTACACAGCATTTCGCCACTTACAAAAAATGCCAACCCTTTCACACACAGCCAGTTAACCTATTGATGTAATTAAGGCCAGTGAATTGATTAGAGGGAGAGAGAGCTTACACATCGCCTTCCAGGAAAACACTCTGTCACTCTGCTTGATAGAAGAGACACTGAGATTCAGGGGACTGTGACTTTAAGGTGAAAGGAGCAGGCTTTAAGGGGAACAAGTGTTGTTTTCTGTGAAGAAGGTGCATCCATGTGGCATTTTTAATCTTCTTAACATCTTTAAAGGTCATTCATATTTTATCTCTTGGCCTAAGAGTTTAATTGAGTTATTGTGAATGGGGACAGTTTTGCCAGCAAAGCACTCCTTAAATTTTGTCTGTTGGTGAAGTGAGACAGATCATTTAGAGGTGGATTAATGAAGATAGAGATGGGCTTCAGTGTGTGTGTGTGTTCAGATTTTAAAGGTTATTTGCAGCGATGGAAGAGCTTTTATCTGTACAGGGAGTCAAAAAATAATTTACTGTGTGAGTATTAGCTGGTCATTTCCATAAATCGAACCTGACCTCCAGAGCTGAGTGTGATATCAAAACAACTGATTTAGATTCTCATCAGAAAAGACTCTCACTCTGGGAAGAACAGTAAATCAAACCACTGTATTCTTGACACCTACCTACCTACCTACTTACCTACCTACCATCCATCCATCGACCGACCGACCGACCGACCGACCGACCTACCTACCTACCTACCATCCATCCATCGACCGACCGACCGACCTACCTACCTACCTACCTACCTACCTACCATCCATCCATCGACCGACCGACCGACCTACCTACCTACCTACCATCCATCCATCGACCTACCTACCTACCTATCATCCATCCATCCATCGACTGACCTACCTACCTACCTACCTACCTACCATCCATCCATCCATCCATCGACCTACCTACCTACCTACCTACCATCCATCCATCGACTGACCTACCTACCTACCTAACTACCTCCCTCCGTCCGTCTGTCTATCTATCTATGCAGGTATCACCGTGTTGCTGTCTCTCACTGTGTTCATGTTGCTGGTGGCAGAGATCATGCCGGCCACATCGGACTCCGTCCCTCTCATAGGTATGTGATGAAAAACGTCGGGAGCCTTTTCACGAGTGACCTGATCGCTCAACTGTGTTACTGAGACCCAATTAAAACAGACCGATACACACAACACAGATGTAACGATCGTCTCTGTGGATTAAAGACGTTTCACTCATTAAGAACTCAGCATGAAGTCTCCGTCTGACAGTGAAGATCAATGTGAGGTCTCTCGTGTTTGTGACAGCAGGAGAAACAAACTTCCAACTGGGCCTAATTGGGGGGAAAAAAAAGAGTCTTGACTCAATCGAGTTGTGCTTTAATGAACTGACGCCTTGAGCTAAATGCTAATATGAGTGTTCCGCATCATGATCTATATTTAACATATTAGAAGGATCCATTTATTCATCTTCTACCGTTTAATCATAGATTTTCTTACTCTGTTTTTCACACTCCCCCGTGTGCATGGGTTTCCTACAGGTTCTCTGGTTCCAGATTTGGGGATTAGGTAAATTGGACACTTTAAATTGACCATAGGTGTGACAGTGAAAGGTTGTTTGTTTCTATATGTGTCCCTGTCCAGGGTGTACCCCGCCTTTCACCCTACATTCCCGTTATAACAGTATCTTTAAATCTACTTAAAATGGGCGTGTCTGTAATCCAATTGGGCACATGACATGTAACATCCATAAGTACCAACTGAAGTGAACTGGTAGATTTATTGTAGATCTTGAACGTCTGTAATTTACAGGGTTTAAGGGATGAGAGGTTAAACATCTTCCTGAACTCTACATGTCCAATTGCAAATGGTTTAATGACCTTTGGAGAAATAAGACCTGGATGAATGAGAATCTACACAGACATAGTGAAAGCAACAGTTACCGTATCTCCAAAAGAACCAATAAGAGTAAAATTCAATAAGCAGCAGTAGTAGTATCATTAAAAACATAATATCATTATCCCTAATCTCCAATCTAAATGAGAATTTACTGAAGGTCTCTGAGTAAAAAAAAAGCCTGTGATCCATCATGAAAAGTGTGTGTCTAAATGTACACCACGGTCTCTGGAGACCACAGATGTTTTCATGACAGTCCAGTGGACCGAGTGACGTTTAAACAACAACACCGTGACACTATAGTGACAGAGCCACAGAGCAACAACAGTGATCACACCCAGTATTCTCTGAATATCACTTCATGTGGTTTAATTACAAAATACTAATTGTGACAGGCTACAAAGAGGTTGCGCTGAAAGAATGAATGAATGAATGAATGAATGAATGAATGAATGTCCCCACCTTACACCTTATTTCAGCTGGGATTGGCACCACCTCCCCTGTGACCCTCATGTGGTAGATAAAGTGGTAGAAGATGGATGATAAATAAGATAAATTAGATAAAAACATCCTCCCAAATCCAAACAACAAAATTTATTTAAGCAATCTGTTCTCTTTCCGCTTTAATTGGCTGAATTGATTGTGGGCACATTAGTGGGAAATGATATTAAGTGAGCTAAGATGATAGCCAGAGACTGATGCAAGGCCACATCTGCCCAAAGACACAAATCCTGCCCATTAAAAACATATTCAGCATATTTGCTTTTATAAAGAATAACTATGCTGCAGCACAGTCAGGGTCTGTTTGATGATTTCGCTAAGACAATGTGACAACAAGCAGACAGCAGCGCTGGCCGCAGGTCTCAGGTCTGCAGATATTTACAGTATGTGTTGCATGAAACAGACTGAGAGGAATCAAACAAACTCTTCAGACTCCTCCTGTGAATTATCTGACGGGTCTCACCGACCTTGACGCGCATGACACACAAGTGAAGGACAATATCAAGCACCTCTGAAAGAGACTGTGTGGGTTTCAATAAGCATGTGGGAAGTGACAGTGTCTGTTCTCTCCTTCTCCCCAGGTCAGTACTTTGCCAGTATAATGATCATTGTTGGGATGTCAGTTATCGCTACAGTGGTGGTTCTGCAGTATCATCACCACGACCCAAATGGAGGAAACATGCCGAAATGGGTGAGCGGATATTCTTCATGATCAGTTAAACACATCCCGCTATGCAGCTCCATCACTCTCGTGAATGGCTCCTCTCCCCGTTCCACACATGATACATTCCTGCGGTCGATCTCTCCGTGGCATTCGTTCTCCATCCTCAGCTCCATTTCCAATAACATTCCAGTCATCTGTTAGTGCTGCTCTGCCCCTCTGCCTGTGTCTGTTCAGTTTTTTATTCACCGACTTCCTGAGCTGTGACTCATCCAGCAACATCAGTCTGCCGGAATGTGTTCATCAAATGCCTCGCTGCAGACTTCGGCAGCACGGAGTGTGTTTCAAAGCACTCTAGATATGTGGGTGGATTCAATTTAACTCCATTTTCTTCCTTTTCTTGCCTTGTGTTTAATGCTATAACTCCATCAAAAGTTTTGCCTCCCCCTCCCCCCCCAAAAAAGTTTAGTTTTAATGGGTTGAAAAAAGGCCTGAAATAGAGAATTGCAGTAAAAGAGTCACTGACTTTTGTGAAATAGGACCAATCATATGTGTGTTTGAGTGTGTAACTGCTTGTTTACTCTTTGTTGCCTTTTACATATACTGTACTGAGTTTTAGGGCCATGACGAGATTAAACTTCGAGTTTAGTCGGCATGTTGAGATTTGAGATTTGAGATGTAAATCAACAGGCTAAGATTAAACTTGAATTTTTGAGAATAAAGTTATAATATCCTGTTGAGGTTTGAGTCGACATATTGAGATTGAGAGTTTTTTCACCATGACAACATTAATCTTGGGTTAGGGTTATCTTGGCTTAATCTCAACATGTCGAGTTTAGCCAACATGTGAGTCGACACGTCAAGATTCAATTTGAAATGTCGAGATTAAAATGGAAAGCTCGACATGTTCACCAGAGAGAACGACACTGACAGTCACTAATGAGAGAGAGACTTTATGTTTGTTGATATTTTACCACTTCCAGTCAAGAAAAGCGTTTCAGAAAGGTCACGTTCACATTCCAACCACGTCCGAGACTGACTGAGCTTCTGTGGAGCAGTCGCTCGCTCTGATGGACGTCCAGATGATTAAGACTACATGCTGATTTAAATCTCAACAGGATATTCCAACTTAATTCTCGCAATTTCAAGTTTAATCTCAACATGTCGTCATTTAAGTTGTCTTCATGTGTGGCCCTAAGACTAACATAGTTTCTTGACAAAAGTGGGAAAGGGAGGGGGTCCTGGGAAAGGAGTCCTTTTACAATCGACAGCCTCAACATTAGACGTCACTAATTCTTTACCCACTAGACAAATGCAACATAAGCTTAGTTGTGTATTGACACATTATATGGACGTTCTGATGATGAATGGCTCATTCAAACAGTCCAAGGGCCAATTAACAAGCAACCTGATGTGGTTCAGATGAGAGCATTGAACCAGCACAGGTCATAATTAAAGCCCACAGAAAAACAGCATCAACAGCGGGGACTGTTACCTCGTTTGAAAACGCACTTGGTGGAGACTAATTGAGCAGTCATCTGGACATTATCTCCTCATTAGATGCCAGACATCCATCTGGATGCTGTAGGGACAATTTGCTGTTTCAGGGGACATGCGAGTTTGTGTCCAAGCGAGTTTGTGTTCAAGGAAGGAGAAGGAGAGGTGACAAGGAGAGGTAGAGTGGAGAGGGGGCGGAAAAAGGACAGGAGGAGGGAAGAGGAAACAAAGATGGGAGAAGAAAGGGGACAAATAGAGGGACGGAGGAAAGGACAGAGTAGAGGGCAAAAAGAAAAGCAAATCCAGGTACAAAAGGAGGGAAGAGGAAATGAGTAATGAGAGGGAAAAGGAGAGGAGAGAGGAGAGGAGGGACAAAAGCAGGAGAAAAAAATCAACAGCAGTGAAAGAGTTGAGGGGAATCAAGGGTCAAATTTGCACCAACGTTTGAACACGCAATCCTTTTCAGTCTGATGTTGAGAATTTAAAGCCATCTTTGGAAGAACTGAGTCTGAAAGGAATCCAGTTAAAACAAAAGCATCTTCTTTGCCACAGGCTCTTTCACGGAGTGTCACTGTGGAGAATCTCTGCTGCTTAAAAAAAGTGCAGCTGCATTTAGAAAGAAAACATCAACATCGTTCTCCATCAAATGAAGCCATTCACTTATCGTAATTACTTTCATGTTATTAGGTCAATAAACCAAGGTTTTTTTAGTGTGTTAAAGCTTTTTCTTTTACACGTCTCTTCCCCTCCAGGTGCAGCTTGTTTTGCTGCAGTGGGTCGCGTGGTTCTTGCGTATGAAGCGGCCAGGAGAGAATAACGACCCGCAGCGGCCCCCGTGTGCACCCCATCTGCGGCGTTGCTCCTCCGGCTCCCAGAGTGGCAGCATCCCCAACCCTCTAGACCCCACCCTTCATCCGCTTCACCCACAGAACCTGGGTCCTCTTCAGGCAGGGCCCCTGCACGCAGGACACCCTCACCTCCAGGTGCAGTCCAGTACTAACAACAATGGGAACCTTCTCTACATGGGCTTCCAGAGCATGGAGGAGCCTTCAGTGCTCTCAGAGCCTGTCCAGAGGAATAACATCTCAGTGGGGCCTCCTCGCGGAGCAGGGAGTCCTCCTCCACACCTGCCATCTCAGTTCTGCAGCTCTCCACCACCTCCTACCCCTAATATGGACACTGTAGGCTGCCCCAGCACTGTCTCCAGTGGCGGGGGCTTTGGAGGTGGTCCAGGAGGACTGGGAGGGTGTTCGACTGCAGGGATAGGAGACCTGCAGCTACAGGCTATTCTGGAAGATGTGCGTTACATGGCAGACCGCTTCCGAGAGCAGGATGAGGCCGAGCGCGTGGCCGACCAGTGGAAATTTGCAGGAGCTGTAATCGATCGCCTTTGTCTGGTAGCATTCAGCGTTTTCAACATCATCTGCACCATTTCCATCCTCATGTCTGCCCCGAATTTTGTCGAAGCTGTTTCAAAGGACTTTGTTTGATGGCAAAGAGGAAAAGGAAGAAAAAAAAAGAAGAGGAGAAGTGAGCAGAAGTGGATGAGGGGTATTAGAGATAAGATGATGGATGAAGTGGGCTTGGAAACACGATTTCCAGCAAACTGTGGGCTTCGTGATTTGTGATAGCGAGATACCGGGAAATAGAAAAACAAAAACAGGAGGTTTTTTTTGCAATGTTTGCTGTTTGGTAAGAGGAATATTAGAGGGAAGCAGATGAGGAAGGGGGGATACAGAGCGACGTTAAAATGAGTTTTGGGTGAGCAGGTTGCTTTATCATATTCTTGTCAAGGTGAGATGGATTATGGTGAATTCAAAGACTGTCCCCTAAAAATTAGAGGAAAGATTAGTCCGAGAGGGGAAAGGGAGCGAAGAAATCAGTCCGGTGCAATCTCACGTAAGGCAGCTCTTAAAGCAAGGCTAGGATTGCAAGAGACAGAGAAGAGAAGCGGGCAAGTAGATAGGGGCAGATAAATAAGACAGTCATTTGGCTGTTTCATTTTCTCAATGAGGGAAGCCAACCTTTCACTCCCACATGATGAGAGAGGACTGCATCGTTTAAAATGATGCGAGGAGGAGAGCGTGTCGGGGGGGAGAGAGAGAAAGAGGCATTTACAAGGACAGACAACAAAGAGTGGTCCATGAAGGAATGAGACTTCATCCCTCGTGTCGTTTGGGCAGAGTAAGCAGTTTGATGCACGGATATACAAAAGTGGACCAAGGATCGAGATCAGAAACAAACGGAAGAGGATCTCATCTATTATTCAATCACATCCATCTAATGACCACGGATAATCCTTAAGACTAAAAAAATGCTTTTGATGTCTCCTCTCCCTTCACGACTGCTTTAAATTGCCAAGGCCTTATCTCTTACGAGGCGACTGCCAATCTGCCCACAATCAGTAGAGATGAAAAGCTCCTCGGCCACAGTTTGCGGTGCTTATTGTGACTGGGAAACTGAATTCACTGGTTGTCAACAATGCAGGGGCGAGTGACTGCACCGGAGTGAACGGATAATTACACTTATTGTGGCTGACGTGATCTTCACAGATCTCATTGTGTTTCA
The DNA here is from genome assembly GCF_958295425.1 of Solea solea. NCBI lineage: Eukaryota > Metazoa > Chordata > Actinopteri > Pleuronectiformes > Soleidae > Solea > Solea solea. Next base: position 16,568,807 of record NC_081153.1, read on the forward strand.
TATGAGAGGTTTGAAAGCTCAGGGTTTGGAGCGTCAGGTGTTTAAAAGACGACGAGAGGCACAAATGAGTGACGATCTTTCAAAAATAGTAAAATAAATGTGGTGAGATAACAGATTACTGTCTTTTACGGCTCCAATACATCGCCACACTGTGTGCCCATGGCCATTAGTATATGAGGAAAAAAAAGGATGCAATTAGATACATAGATAGAACAGGAACAAATGATGATGATGAGTTTACACAGGACTGTTTTAAGCTGTGTGTTAATTAACTTAACAGCCTAATCTTTAATGTTTGGACCTATGTTTACTACACTCCTGACTCACAGACTGTCTGTGGTGGCTAAACTGTGTACACTCATTCTGTCACTGTGAACTTTTGAATCAAGGCTCGCAGCAGGTGCAACGCAAACTTCCTGTCACGGGCTGTTTTGCAGAGGGATGTTCTCCTCTCCTCCCGGCACCCAAACACTCACTGTACAGAACATTTCTCATCTTGAAAATAAAGGATACTCCCTTTTTTTTTTCTACCACCTTTTGGTCTGCTCTGTGCCCCATCTCTCTCTCTCTGTTGACAGAGGCTGGCACCACACCCAAGGAAGAGGAGAAAAATGACAGAGCGAGGGCATAGGAGGAGGAGAGAAAGTGCTGATGCACAGTGAGAGCTGGACAGGGCCTTAATTGATCACTCGTTCAGGAAGAAGAGAAGGGGGAAGGGGGGGTGCGATGGGAGGAAGAAGAGGGGAGGGTTAATGGGGGAAAGGGGGCATACTGGGTAATTCATCGGATTTATGAGGGACAAAGGCAGGGGAGATGGGCGCTCAGACAAGCATAACTCAGTCACAGACATCAAATGAAAGGCCACTGTCATATATCACATCACAAGAGAATATCTACCAGAGAAATAAACAGAATTAGAGAAATATTTTCATGCATAAAGTGTGTGTGTGTGTGTGTGTGTGTGTGTGTTTGTGATGGCGTGTGGCCTTCACTGTGTCACTCAGTCTGTGTGCCAGAGGGACTAAAGCGTCAGGAGTGTATTTATAGCAGTGAGCCGGTCCTTATTCAAACCCGGCAAGACGTCCTGTTTGATGAGCTAACCCTCTGTCTGTCTGTCCGAGGTGGAAAAATGTGCAGAGCTAGCAATCTAGCGGCGCTCAGATTTACTGTGTTCACTCACATGGAATAAAAGAACGTGTGTAAAGACTGTAGTTAGTGTGTGTGTGTGTGTGTGTGTGTGTGTGTGCATGGGTACGATCAGCTTCAGGGTTCGCGTATGTATAGAATCAATCAGTGGGTGTTGTTGTTTTTCTCTTCCCGTTCTATTCTCATTCAATAATAAAGCCTCTTTCATTTGACCAGATGGGTTATTATACAGAAACTCACTGGAGGCCCATTAGGCTCACACACCCACACCCACACACACACACACACACACAGCTCCATGACTGAGTAAATGGGTTGTTGATATGTGAAGCTACAAAGGCTTCAGTCACTGTGAAGCATACCAATGAAGCACAGCGGAAAACTACAGCCCCAATAATGACGTTTGTTACATACATGTATGATGGTAAATACCTTTAGATGCACCTCTGTGTGAGTGTGTGTGTGTGTGGACACCTGCTCTTTCTCGCTGGGTCCCACTGTGCTGTGCTGCATGATCAAATCCCAACATCTTGCGGTTGAGGCCGATCAATGCCTTTTAATTACCAAGGGCCCAGAGCACTGGTCGATACAGCTGACGAGAAGCAGGGAGGGAGGGGGGGGGAGAGAGAGAGAGAGAGAGAGAGCGGGAGAATGGGGAAAAGGGAGAGAGAGAAGGGGACAGAGATGCTCCAGACGGTGATTGATGCCCACTCCTCCCAGTGAGCCCTCCTACAGATGCGTTGTTAGGCTTGATTAATCCTGCCGAGCCACATTCGCTCACTTTACACAGCGCCGTTTAACCAGCCCAGGCCGCCGCGGTCACAAGGTTAAGTGGACACGAGGTATCAGCTCTGAGGACCACAGGCCTCTTATCCAATGAGTCAAGGATGAAGGGTTAGTCTCTATAGAACCGAGTTATTTTCAGATTCTAAGCTGTATTTTTTTTTTCCTTGACTGGAGGGGAATATTAAAATGAAATGCGTTCAACAGTGCGAGTTAATCTACATACACAGTAGCTCCAGTGATAACTTTCCCTTCAACAATTGCTCGGCATAAAGTCATAAATGGATTTAATAAGGAATTTTACTCAATATAACAGCAAAGGAGATTGATTCAGTTTTATGAATGCCACTTGCGCCATGAATCATGAGCGACGACTCATCTGTTCCCTCATTTTTGTTTTATTAAACATTGCCAGGAGAGCGATGGTGGAAGCAGAGGGAATTCAAAAGGCTCGTCAGTAGAGCTCTTATGAGCTTCAATGTCACTAATCAATCTAAACGATAAGATGCAGCGAGGGTGGAGTCATGATGCAGCCGGTTCAGGCAGATTCCTGCTCTTGTCCCCACTTTATACAAATGAACATCTGTGTGCAAGATGTTTAGAACATTACGGGTACATTTGTTTTGTATTTGAATTTTTCCTTGTACTCACTCACTCATCTTCTACTGCTTTATCCTCCACATGAGGGTCACTGGTGCCAATCCCAGCTGGACAGGTTGCTGCCAGTCTCTCACAGGGTCACATAGAGACAAACAGCCATCCACCATACAGTGTCCACTTTGCCTAATCCTCAAATCTGCATGTTTTTGGACTTGGAAACCAGAGAAGCCAGAGAAAACACCCACACACACACATGTAAACCCCATGCAGAACAACCCTTGTTCCAACAGGGTATTTTATCCTATAGGTCTTCTTGCTGCAATGGCAAAGGAGTGCTGCTAACTATACACCAACCACGATGCCGAATATTAAATACATTTAATTTAAATATCATGAAACACGCAACGTATTACTAACTCAGCCGCTCCTCTCTGGAGAATGTTGCAACACGGTGCAACTCAGCGTGTTCATTAAATGATGTCGACAAACAAACAGGGATCGACATCATTAGCAGGACTATACATCAGAAATATGATAAAAGAACAAGCAATAAAATGATTTTGGTCACACTCTGTCCTTCGTACGCCTCAAAGTGTCATCTCAGGGGCATCAAATCTAAAAGGTGCACACTATAAGCATTAGTTTCTCTAAATGACCCACAGACATCCCACAGTGCCTTTAACAGAATACAAAAAAAACTAGAAAACCCAAAACTATCAATGCTCTCAAACCTGTCAGGCTACTGTAGGAAAGTATGTAGCAATCTTTGAGCGACAGTGAAAACATGTTTCTCTATTTTTTTCTCAGTATTTCTGGTGGAACCACAGGCTAACGGGCGATCCACTAACAAGTTGGTTAAGGGCCGCGTGTGGCCCTTGGACGGCCATTTGAATAGACTGGCTCTAGAGTGTTATTAATGCATAAAGGCTGTTAGGAGGAGTCTTGATTTAAACGTGTTAGGCCTTATGAGTATACATTACATACGTATGCAGATTTGATGTTAGCGGAGATGTCAAACCCATCCATCTATTCTGAGAAGCAATCAAGAACAGGCACAAAAAAACACACACACACACGCGCAATTTTCACATTAGTTTCAACACAAGGTCATTTTTCTCTCAGGTGTGACCATAGGTTGAGAAACTAATTTGAGTCCGGGGACATTAATTCCACCCGACAGTTGTAATCAGTCCAGTGCTCAGATGACAAGAGGTTCCCTGTCCTCCCTACATGTCATGCAATGAGCAGCTTTAGATCAAAACCTCCCATAAAAGCAACATTTTCAATTAAAGCTAGTCTTTTTTTTTTTTTTTACTTAGATTAGAGATTACAGAGTGGCATTGAAATGTTCTAGCAGGCTTGAGAAGAACCCATTTGACCTCATTTGCACGGTGGATAATATCCAACGATGCATCACAAATAATAATAATAATAATAAATCATCATCTTATATATTTACATTATTTAGATCTAGATTAAAGACTTCTTTTAGGAGTTAGATGAGGCAGTGCTGTGGTTATGTTGACGGCAAGAAAGATTCAACTCTCACTGTAGAAACAGTTAAAAAACACTTGTGTGCGTAAACAATATGCAGTTTTCTTTGTCTAGGAGTGAAAGGAAGTGTCACACGGCCAGAATTCTGCTACCAGCTCACGGTTGGAGGCCTTAAATACAACATAAACCACTGCTTTGCGCTCTCAAGAATCAAGACAAGATACGTTAGTGTATCAATAATCCCTTACACCCTTAGTACATACCATACAGCAGTACATTTATCAGGTTTAAGAGGTGCAGTATAACTCACTTGGCAGAGCAGGTGGCCAGCAGGCCAAGGAGCCTCCAGCGACCAAGGTTGAGTCTTTGCCAGGTCCTTCACTCTCTGCCTTCTCCTACTCAATAACAAAGGCTTAAAAAACACCGAAAATAATAATAGGGAGCAATAATACAACTAAAACTGTGAGTATTAACACATCATGTCAGGCTTCTATCAGGACAGTAGAGCACATGTGATGCAGCTCAAGGAAAACATCAGCAGAGCCGGGGCTTGATTCGCCTACAGTAGGTTGCATCATTTGAATAACGCCTCACACCTTTGTCTCACTGCTTCTCCTGCAGCAGCAGCAGACTCTGTTCATCGCGGCAAACGACATAAAAAAGAATGGACATTTGCAGCATGTGACCATCAAAATGTCACTGTGCCCGTGGACCTTTTATTTACCACTGTGCTCCCCGCTGAGGAACAGGTGCAGCTTTATACTGCGTTTCCTAAAGACCTGAGACCGTTTACAGGCAGAAAATGTGAAATTGCAGCAAGTGGATATTGGATAATAAAGTATGGGGGACCAATCTTCATAAATTACATTTCCACTTATCACCCTGAAAGCAATCTTGGGCTTCAAGTAAGTTGTGACTGTACTTTTCTATTCATCGTAAATGTCTTTAAGCTGTTGAAATGGAGCGAGTGAAACGTTTCTGGGCAGCAAAACTGGCAAATTGTGGGTTTAGAAAAAAAAAACAAAACAAAAAAAAAAACGTGTGAAACATTTTTGCTCTTAAAGATCCAGCAGCAGTAACTCAGCGTAAAATGCATTTCCATTCATGTCTCCCACACATGCACAAATAACAGCCATCTCTCCAAAAGGGAGAGCGGTTAACGTGCTGTAAACCTTGTGAATGGAGACGGGAGTTTGAATGAGACGCCGTGGCAAGTTCACAAAAGAGATGCTTCATTGAAGAAAAGGCAACAGCCGTGATATTTGGACCAGTTCACATTTAAGGACATTAAAGCCTTATTAGTAGTTCTTGTCTGGTTTTTTTTTTTCCTCACAAGTGAATTGGTCCCAGATGAGCACGGCTGTGACTCCATCACTGTTAGGTCTTTACAGTCTTGATGTTGGCCCGGTCTCACTGGAGGAGGAAGGAAATCCATACATTGACAAACGCGGCGTAAATAAATAACAGAAAAACCAAAACAGCATTTTCCCCAATATATAACTTTATTTAAAATATTGTTACAATTTATTACTCTACACATTTTCAAATCTTTTTGTCCTTTTTTTCTCTTATTATATTGGTTAGTAAACCTTTGTGTGTTTTTAAAGATATAAAACTCTCCGTTTTGTAGCCTATAAGCATCAGGTGTTACGTGATGTCTTAGTAAATGCAACACTGCTTCTCTTTTAAACAGCTCGTTGAATCGCGCGTGTGTGTGTGTGTTAACGAATCCTGTTAACACAAAAATCAAATGATTGACAGTGGCTCTCGCATTGTACACACTATAATTTCCCCCATTGTTTATAATTTCTGTTTAAATAAATAAAAATTTAGAGTTGGAGAAACAGGAGTGCATTTCAAGATATTATCTTTTTTCTTTTTAAAACAGCTATTTACATGTTTAAAAGACAGACAAATGCGCCGTAGCTTTTTTTTTTTTTTTTAAATTCATGTCACTGCCTACTTGACGTGGGAAAACCCTGTGTTTCAAAGCAATGGACAAAAAAGGTTAACACTTTTCAAACAGCAGTCTCTCATCCACCCTTCACGTTAGTCACAGGGAGGACACATAGGTTGAAATGAAAAAGCAGTCCATGGCATCCCAAACGTCAGATCCACACCAACGCGCGCCGATGGTGAGATCGACGCCGTGGGGTCAGACTGAACCAACAGAGTGAAAACAGAGTGAATACAGAGTGAATACACAGCCTCATAAACACCTCAGACACAAACATAAGAGCCCTGTGAAATGCTGCAGAACTTTAACAATCGGAAAATACGTCATTCGCTGAATGTTGTTGACTTGACACACAAGACTCAGGAAACTGATGTGTTTCTATAGCAACAGCAGATGATGGGAATTTTCTTGAAGCCAACGCAAACTTTTTTTTTTTTTTGAATTTCACGTGCAATTCACACACGGAGAAATTACTCAATTCTTCTGCCGCCAATATTTCAACTATCATACATTCTTGTCATCTGTAAAGTTCTCGGTGAAATTCAAACCTCTTCTCATAAAAATCACTCTCTTACTCGGCCCGGCCTGCTCTGCGCGTCACACGCAAACACAGAACAGTGCACACCAAACACAGGCTAACCATACAAAGACGTGCTTCTTGACATTCCTGTCTCCTCTTCTGCTTCCATCAAACCATAGTTACTATGACTACTATTACTATTTATCTCACTGATGGCTGACAGCACGCACGCACGCACGCACGCACGCACGCCTGCCAGGGACTGACAACCCGCGTAAGATGGCACCTACAGCAGACGAGAATAACCGAAAACACAAATATATTTTTAAGAGACGAAAGGGGAAAAACAAAACAAACAAATAAACACATCAGCCCTCTAAAAGCTTATTCACAGCAGCACGAGCCACAGGGACACACAACAAATATCAAAAGGTAAAAAACACTGTTTTGAATACATTATTGTGAGGAGGGAGTCTGTCGGTTGACAGGAATGAAAGGAAAATAAGCGTGTTGAGCCAATGTGGTGCTGCCACGGCAACCGCATCTCCCCGTGAAGATGGGAGAACAACCTGAAGAGAGTAGGAGCAGAGGACAGGACAGGCCAACACACACACACACATACACACACACACACAACCTCCTCTGCCTCTACAGCTTGTAGGGAAAAAAACAACATGGTTGAACAGCTTTAATTCTTGCCATCCATCTTTAAATTGGTTATTACTTTGGCTGTCAAAATGACCATCCAGCCATTTGCACATTGCAGGCTCTTATCTAAGACCATCTATGTGTGGTGTGTGAGTGAAACATACATCATGACACTTCAGTGTGCCATGTACTGCTGTAGACTGTCAGGAAACTGGGAATCAAAAATAGCATGCAATGCTCTGCTAAATAATGTTGTCAAACTGAAACAGAGTGGCAGGGAGATGAGGATGTGTGTGTGTGTGTGTGTGTGTGTGTGTGTGAGAACGTCAGGCAGACAATAGAAAATGCCTCGTATTTGTCTCCATCTGTCTGGCATCTCCACTGTCATATAGACACAAATCCCCATCTTCATTTACTGGCCCACACAATGACAACTCATCAATCACGTCCAATCAGAGTTTGAAAAGCTTATCGGCAATGTCACTGATAGACACAGAGGACACACACACACACACACACACACACACACACGGGAGTCTGCTGCGAGACAACCACAATCTAATTATGACTAAACCTGGGTATGAAACACATATATCTTACAGAGCAGACAGCTGAACGCCACTGCACAACAAATTAAAAACACTCAAACGTGTCAAACTGCTCTACAATTCGGAGTGGATTAAAAAAAAATAAAAAGAAATCCCTCTCCGTTTCAGGTTTTCTGGTTTGCAGTCAGAAGGTGAGTGAAAGACAAGACTGAGTCAGTAATGTTTTGGCCAAGATAAACTACACGCCCTTGATGGATAAACAGAGTTCTCTCATTCATGTGTAATCATTTATGCTCAAAGGAGAGGCAACAAAGAAAAGCACAACTGCATCTTAACTTTGTGAGGAAATGGAATAAATGCTTTAAAAAAAACAAACAACTAAATTCTAATTCATATTTTCATGTCATGTACATATACACACAGCTAATACTGAATCACTTTCTAAGACGCGGACAGCTGTCTGCACTGCTCTTTCCACTGATGACAGTGAAGGCAGTCACACAACTTCATGCACCATCTGAACTTACACACACACACACACGCACACACACACACACCATCTGTCCTCCTGATATGGTTAATGGACAAACTGCAGAGGAGGAATATTTCCAGGTGAGTTACAGAGCCCAAGGGTGCACTCTTTAGGAAGATTTCAATTTCTTCAAAACCCACGACGACATCTGTCTTACACTCTGCTGCCCCCTGCTGTCAGTTCACAAAACAGCAGCTCAACACACACGCACACACTCAGAGCCACTCCTGTCCTGTCCTTGTATTCAAAGCCTGTGGGTCAGATTCCTTGTGTAGAACAAGTGTCATGTTTAAATGGTCAAAGGCTTTGGACCATCAACTCTGAGAAGAAGAAAGCCTGACCATACTGACCGTCAACAGACATCTCTCTCCAGTAGCATAGCTTTGACCACAAGACATGGTAAATGGAGATTAGTAGGAGCAGCTAGGACGTAAGTCAATTAGTGTTTCACTGTGTTAGATGGACAAACCAATTATCATTGGCCATAAATGTATCTATTTGATCAGAAGAGCGTTAAACGCACATATAATTAGAAGTCCCCTCACGTCAGTTTTCAGTTAGTTACATTTGCAGACAAAGACAAAAAAAAGTTTAACCTCACAGATAGAAAACATTATTTTTGTGTTAGAATCCAGCATCAGTGTAAAGCATTATTTTGCCTTCTTCTTCTTCTTCTTCTTTTTCGTCACTAACCGACAGGAGTTTGTTTTTCTGTCCCGTTGTGTTCCATCGCCAGAGCTCGGTTCTGCAGATGAAAGCTCTGGTTCTGGCCTCGGCTTGGGTCGATCGCGTTGCGTCGGGGATCCCACCCCAGACGTCAGCTCCCTCGTCAAGTTCCTTAGAGCAAATGCTGCTGCCTTGCTGTGGTCACGCTGACCGGTCACGTGCTGCAGATATGCGTTACATCTCAACCAGTGATGCGGGAATTGGCTCGTGTCCAGCCACATCACAGGGTAATTGTATGGAGGAGAACAGACACACTATGGAGATCAAGTGAATGAAATGAAAGCTGGCTTTTGTTTATCTTCCTTCATTGCTCTTCTTGTTGTGTGTGTATCCCTGGGTTTGGTTAAGTGTCACTTTTCCAATTTCCCAAATTTGGTCATTTCCAGTTTTCGGGGCATGGACTGTGTCAGTTCTGTCGCTCGGTTCTTTGTTTGTTGATGGGCGCTCTCTGGGGTGGCTGTAATGATGCGAGTGGACCAGTTGTAGTTTCGAGTGGTGACCCGTGGTTTTAAGACGTTGCAATCTCCCCCCCTAGGTGGCGCCATCCTTTTTGCTGTGTCTCCAATGGAGGCAGAAACTCTGGAACAGAGAGTGATTTCAGGGAAACAAGGCTCAATGATCATGTGACTTATCATCGGATTCCCTACAACTGTCCCTCTGTAGGGACAGTTGTAGGGAATCCTCATACGTCGTTTATCCTCAAACCTGCTTTGTTCTTCTTGTTCCGTCTCTCATGAGGCAAATAGTTTAAACTCTTTCCCCAGTGACACTGACTGTGAGTCATATGTCTCAATGTGCATTTCATATGAATATTTATTTTTCACCCAGCAGGATGGGTCTCCTCTCAGCAACTCAATACCACTGTGCGAGACTTTACTCTATCAAGTTAAGTACTCTGTGAAGCTGCAGTTAAATGTCTATAAAATGTTTCTCCTCTTTGTTCAGTTCCCATTACGGTTCCAGTTCCGATTTAATAGTGGTGACAGAAGAGCACGTCTCTGCTGTAATTCAGTGTCAATGAATGGAAGTTACCAACTACTATATTGTGGCCTTTAACAAAAGAATCAAGGGAGTTAGGATATCGTCTCTGAAATCCTCTTCTTGCCCTTTCAATTTTTGCCAGTCAGGAAATGTGTACATAATTAATAAAGCTTTATCGGTGCCGTCATTTGAAATGCTCTTTATGATCACATCTGAATACATATTTCTTCATGGTTTTTCCTACATAAAAGCCACAGACCCTTAAGGTTTGGTGCTTCTAGTTTGTACTGGCGTTAAAAAAAAACAAACAAACAAAAAATGTCTCACTTACCATTGTTACTGCAGTTTTTGTTGTCTTTGTCAGATGCCTCTTCCTCAACCTAATCACAAAAACAGGTCATTGGCTTACAGTATCTAAAGAAAAATGTCACCAGGGGATAAAGTGTACAGTTTCAAACTTGGCATGGAATCATGGGCTTCCCAGAATGACAGAGGAAAGGAGTGGTCCTTACCTGTTTCCTCCACTTCAGCTCACAAAAGACCCGCTCAAAACACTCGTGCATGTAGTTAAACTGGGAGGGAAAAAAAAGCAGAATTGTTATTCAGTCATACAATACACATGACATCCATTTATAGGCTCTTTTAAAGATTACAGGATCAGATAAACTAAATTGTAAACTAAAAGTATTCCTCAAACCCACTATTTCTCCATCCCCATTGTTAATTATATTTTTGTCTCGTTTCTGTCATGTGGATTTAAATAAATATGAAATAACAATCACATCACATGACAATGCATGTAGACTCACATATGGAGTAAAGATTTTGACCCAGCGAGGTTTCTTCTCTCCTCTAGCGTACTCGAAGCAGAAAGCCATGCCCTCCTCGTCGGTGTCCCAGCGCTGCATCTCTCCCCACTCAAAAGCGATCACCTGATTCTAAGGCAGAGACAGAGATGACAGTGGGGTGAGCTCCATGCGCACACGACACACTGGAAATGTTTAAGTTTGAGTCACAGTTCATCTATTTAGGATTTTGTTTTTGTTTTGCAAGAAACAGTAAAGACACTGAAGCTCCAGTTCTGCCTCTGTTTGGTCTTTGTGAACAGGAACAATGTTACTGTACTTGTTTGCTGTGTCCTTCATCTAAATACAGGTGCTGTCAAGCAATACTATCAGACCTGGCTGAAGAAGCATTTATGAATAAACACCAGAGAAAGAAGCATATATCCCATCCAACTATTAAAGATTTTTGAGCAGTATAATCCACTTTTCTTGGGCATGTCTTTATCTTTTTGTTATTTTACTGTTGACATTGGCTCCGTCTGCCTCGTCATAAAATGACTCCCTTCCTGTATACAGCAAGGGGGTGTCAGTGGGTAACACAAGAGCTAAACACTGCTATAACGCTAGAGTTATAGCAGTTGCCTCAAACTAACGTGGACAAACCTCCAGTGTGCCGTCCTCCGTGCAAGCATGTAGCTTGAAGTGATTGATGCTGATGGCTGTGATGACATGTCCCTTCCTTCTGGAGTCACAGGAGCAGTGAGGAAACACCACCTCATTGTAGCCTTCACATGTCCGCAACAGGCTCAGGTACTAAAAGACAAGTATTACAGAGCACAAATTAGACAACTGAACTGTGAGCAGCAGAAGATTAAGGTCCAATTACTATAAACCCAGGTACTGTATATGCCTCACCAGAGTTGTCACCTACCTCACTAACTATACCGTTGTGCTAATTATAGCAGATTTATCGAGGCCCCTAAAGACAAGGCAAATAACTAGAGAAAAAGCACAAACATTAAGAGTAATGTGCTTCAAATCCTAATTGGCAGTTGCTGTCATAAAATGCAGTGGTTATCTGTGATGCAAATTTAAGAACATTTTATTTAATTTATTTTGGTCACACTGCCTTTGAACATTTTAATGTGTATACAGTATATATGTACATAATATAACAACCAAGTCCACGGGGCAGCAATAATGTTGAAAAAACATTGTACATGCATTTCCTTAAGATTAGTGGGAGCAACTATTATATTTCAACACTGAGATAAAAAGGAACCGAATATTTCACAACCACTACTTAAGAAACTGTGCAGTCCCACCTGATGTGTGAGAAATATAGTATGTAATTCAAAAACTTCTAAAATGTCAGAAAACCTCCAAATGGCAACATCTGTGTAAAGTCACCACATGTTCAAAATCACAAAAGGATGACTGTCAAGATGTCAAAACTGGATTAGCATTGTATCATAGAGCACAAAAAGGAAAACAATATTGCTTTGTATTGTGACTGTGTTTTAAAAAAAAAAAAAAAAAATAATAATAATTAATTGGATACCAGATGCAAAGCATTGAATGGTAATATTTCTTTTTATCCCAATGGATTCATTGTGTTGCTGTGTTTATTTCATGCAAATTTAGATTTTGTTGACAGTCAGCTCACTGAAACACATGTACAGGAGTTCAGTTCAAGTTCTACAAAAAAAATATATAAACCCACAGCTTCACTTTTGTCAATAACATCCAGACACGTATTGTGAAAGGATATCCGACCTTTCTGTCTATGTGTATTTGGTTATGTTTTGGTGATGGCACCGGTCAGTGAGTCATCCCAATCCCCCTCCCAAACAAAGACTGGTTTGTGGGACTGACCGTGGCCATCTTGCGTTGCTCTGCCAGTTTCTGCAGCTGGTAGGATTTGTCCTCTGTTTTTATGAATCCCTTCTTCACATCATCCAGTGCCTAGACAAACAGGGGGTGAGGTAGAAGGGCAGGTGAGCATGGCATCAAGAGACACAACACTATTTAACAGATATTTGTGGAGCTGAGTTCAACTATTTATAGCTACACTCTCTTGTGTGCATTTCACAGAAGCTCTAACTGGTATTCTCATTACGAAACATTTCAAATGACTATGAAAACAATGTGACCCGTATTTACCAGTAATTGCCTGGACCAGACTTTGTGACAGTTTCATAATGAACCTACAATAATCACATTAAGTGTGTCTAACGACATGTTTTACACCCAACTAATTAGTTGTCTGGTCCACAACATAGCAGCTGAAGCCAGATATTGATAGTGTGACCAAAGCCACAGTTTTTTTTATTGCAGATTTTAGTATTCTGGACAGGTTTGTTCTCATGTTTGGCAGGAATATTAGTGCAGACAGGTGTTGACGGTACCAACAAAAATTGCTTTAATGCATCACCTCTGAACCTTACGTGCATAAAAGGCTTAAGGTAGTGACCTTCATTGGACGGCTTGCAGCCTGTAGGCTGCTGTCCGTGCTACAGCTATTTTTAGTGCATTTGCATAAGAAGATTCTATTCCTCTTTTTTACTCCATTTATACTTTAAGATTGGAACATTTCCACTGGCTTGTTGAATATCAAGTTTCCTTGGTTTCCTGATTTAGTACACTAGTGATGGGCTTTCAAACAAAAGACCATTTGCTTCACATTCACCATGTAATTTGCTTCATGTTTTGTTTAGGATACGACTTATATAAGCAGATACGAGGGTTTCAGTTGACTTAGTAGTATCAGTTGCAGATACACACAGACGGCTGTGTCTATAACCATCATAAAAACAGATAGATAACAGTTATTTGCCAGCAGTCCCAGCAGGCAAGAATTAATATACCTCTGAGCTTTGTAATGACAAAATATGTTGGAAAATTAGACTTACTAAAGAATATATCTGAAATGATTACATGTGGTCTAATTCAATTTGGAGACAATGCTAATAATAATGATGGCCACAGAAGCAGTTGCTCTTATTCTTAAATAATGACATTGTACTGTACAGTGATACAAAATGTTTCTATTCTATTCAAGGCCACTGTAACTAGACAGAGATCTGCAAGACTGTGCGACTGACCAGCATGAGTCATTAACTGTACACACAATATACAGTTCATTTTCTTGATTACTGATCCATGCTAAAATGTGCAACACTATGTTTGAACTCAGTACTACACAAACTTCTGGAGAGAAAACCCCCAGAAGATGAGATTCCCTTGAGTGCATGTAAGACAGGATTCGATTATTGTTATTACCTGGTGAAAGCAGTAATGCAGCGCCAGCGGATTGTCTCTGAGTAACTCCTCCTCCTGGAAGCTAAACAACCATTTGCGGAGCGCCAAGCAAGTCCCCGGCACTGCTGACGTGTAGTTCTGCACATAAAGCTTGTGGGGAAACTCATTAGGCGCCAGCTTTCGTACTGCAACAAAAAACAGAATAACAGTGTACAAAGAGTGCAGAGGTGGTATTTTATCATTAACAGAAGTTTCATAATAACCTGTACAAAAATACCCTTGCTGTCCAAAACTGCATACAAACCCCAAGGCACATTTGGTTAAACAAATGGGAGTATATACACAGTAGGTCTTTATTTAGATCATCTCTATCATCTCATCTTTATTTACTGGTCACATGAAAAAGTCAGTTCAGAGAGGGATTTTAAATTTAACACATGACCATGGTTCTATTTCAGTCTCAAGCTTTCATAAACATGAAATATACACAATTCTTACCAAAGGAATGGTTGATGACTTCAAAAAGTGCAAAGTAGCTCGCCATAATACTGTCCATTCCAACCTTCATCACTAATGCCTAAAGAAAAAATAATACAAAGTTAGTTATCTAAGGAAAAAGCCTCTTTGGAAATTTAGTTTATACATCATAACAAAGTAAATCTACCAATGTTGCATGAAATATTTTTCCTACATGTAGGTACACTTGTTGTACAGCAAGATGAGAGAACATTCATTAATTTAAGTGTCACACTTATGGCTAATTGAATGTAAAGCCCAATTCACATGCCCAAATAAATGGGCAATAACCTGTAAGATACACTGCAGCTGTGTGACAGCACCATTCCAGCAGATGTCACATGGTCTTACCTGATACACCTGGTCTGTGGTGCTATTCTTGCGGACTCTGACAGAGATGGTGGTCTTATCGGGCAGGGCTATTCGCAGCTCTACGTCCGTCACTCCATTGTAATTCTGCAAAGCAAACCAAAAATATTACAAGAAGAGCTCTAGAGCAACACAAGCTGCAACAGTTAATTAACGACACCTGTTAAACTGAAATAGATGAGTAAATCTAGAGACGTACATCTGAGAACAGTTAAAAAAAAACAAAAAAAAGGAACTTACTTCATCTGATTCAGAGAGAAACTCCTGCATGATGTCACTCTCCCCAATTACCCGCACAGAGCAAACTAGAGACAAACAAGGATGGAGAAAAAGGAGACGGGGGGTGGGGTGGTCAAAATAAATTAAATGAACAATGGATGGCTAAATGTCACTTTGCCTGTGTTTTGTGTTGAGATTTGCTGTATTTTCTATGCAAAGTGAAAAAGTGACCAGAGACAATTCCCTGCTTTTTTTCTATTCTAACAAAATGCATGCATACACTTCATTATTCTGTCTTTATTATGGTATGACTACTCTAGATTTTGGTGGGTCTTAACTCTTTTTTGTACTTGAACCTCACCCTTTGACGATGAAGTTGTAATTCTTCTTTACTGATATATGGATTGGTGACAGAAAGGCATTTTGCATTGGTCCTAGCTGAAGATCAACACAGGCAGTTTTTTTGACATTCAGCCTACCTCTCTCAAGATATTCCTCCAGGCCTCTACGACGAGCATCCAGTTGCTGTTCAGAGAGGGAGAAGGGCCATTTCCCAGGAAGCTTTGGAAAATTGAAGTTGGAAAACTCCCTCTTTAGGTTCTGGTTCAGGATGGCAAACTCTCTGTAGCGCTTAGAGCAAAGCTGTCTACCCGACATGTACACATTGTACACCTACATGCATTGACGCAAAACAGAAAGGCATTAGAAACTACAGAAAGGGTGAAAGGTTTCCATCATATTACAGTTGCATTTTTACACTAACACAAGAAAAAACAGGCTTTATTAACTGTGTATAAACAACAAATATTTCCTACATATATGGGAGAAACTTCCAGGTTAGCCAGAAGTGGCTATTTCAAAAATGAAAATATTAGAAGTAACAAATGAGCACTCACCACAAACCTCTCCGAGTGCTGTTCTACATGTTTGTATGTGGGAACTGAAATGGGCACGGCCTGCTTGTCACTGTAGTCATAGTTGGGTTGGACATCCTCTCCTCCTTCCAATCCATCAGCCTCCTGAGCTGGGACTGAAAGCACAGCCAGGACGAGCTCCTTTTCTCCAGCACGGATCAGGTCTACAACCTGCTTATGGGTGGCACCTTCCACACTCACCCCATTACTAAAAGAAAGTGAGAGCAAGAGAAATATGCAATAGAAGTGACTTCTTTTTCACATGATCAGTTTAAGTATCGGCATGCACATTCCTGAAATACCAAGCAAAACAGATCAAGTAGAGCTTGACTGGACATAAATCGTGCTAGCATGGTATGAAGTGTATGAAGCATACATACTTAATACTTTCCTTTTAAATCTTAGGGTATTTTTCCCCTCATTTAAATACAGAGCACATTCACTTTTATGCAAGGTAACCTGAGGTCAAACTGTGTCACAGATTGTTGACCTGTTGTGGAGGAATTAACTAGTGATAGCAGAAACACTGGATTTTTTGTGACTGATTGCGAAATTGCATTTAGGTCACAATGGTAATGTCACAGTCAATAAGGAATTCACTAGATTTGGTAAATATTTGGCAGTGATGGAAACTTGTGCATCTCCAGACTCTTTAGTCACTTACAAGACTATAAAATACTGTATTAATGTCACAAATTACATCAACTTGTTATTTGTCTTATCAAAATGATGTAATGTTTTATAATGTATCTTGCATTGATATACACAATGTCAGGAGGAATGCTACATATTGGTCAGCTCTAATGTCTCCCTTTCCTTTAGTGCTGAGCGAGACACCTCTCTTCTTGGCATTGCTGTGGCCAGATGGCACCAACATCAGGTGTCTCAGTTAATCTTCAAATGAGAAACTGCGGGAGGGACACAAATGGAACCAGGGAGCAAGCAAGAGCACAAGCATAGATCTAGTGTCCACTATATGCCACCCTTTCATTACTGTTGATGAACGTGTCTGTGTAGTGTGAAAGATAATCAAATAGGTAGAGTGTCCAGTGAAAAAACTAAATAAACAGGATATGAGAGCAGAGCAGAGCATTGTGAGAAAGGAGATCAATGTGACAGCATTGATCTCTAAAGAAGCATAATCAAAGGTGGGAGATGAAGATAAGAGGAATGATTTTGGCCTCAACACCACTATGATACAATCATCATACTAAGCAGAAACATGGCTATACAGAAACCGAAAGGTGTCTCGGTTACTGATAAGCAACAAAGAGGAATTGGTGAATTAGGCCAAATAAAAATAAAGCAACAACTTTATTTTTCAGTATCAATTACTAGTGAGTGTTGTGAGGACCAAGCACAGCAAGACCGTTCAATTTTATTTTTATTTTACTGGGAATTTGCGTATTTCCATCCAAATTATACTCAGGGATTGGCGAGGCAGTCAAGGAATAATACAAAACTAAGTCACAAGTCAACTGTTTGTTAACTGCCCCTGTTCATAAAACTAAAATGCTGACATCACATACTTCACCAGATGATTGCTTTGTGTTTTAGGGAAACTGTCAAGCTGGTTAATAAGTTGCATGACAAGACAATGTCCTGTCATATGACCAGAGAGCACTTAAGAGAGTTAAAACTGAGAATACACAGGCTGAGAAACTTAAAGTTGGGTTATTGTTCCTTGTTTTACGTTTCACTTCTCCACTGTTTTTTTTTTATCTTACATCTGGTCAAGGTTTCACTGATCAAATCAGCACGTACTTTAGCCAGAAATTCAAATGGATCTCAGAAACACTGAGACCTCCCTGCAGTATTGGCTACAAAGGCTGTATCAGTAATAGTTTTTCTTATTCATGCAGTATTCAACGTTTAGATGTACAATATGAACGTATGGAGGCTCAACTGGGACATTATTTCTCTTTACTCTATTACATATTTCAATGGATAGAAAGCAACCTTGAGATGAAGTTATTTTCATCTAAAACTCTGACAGGCTAACAGATGTGACTGGAAGGGTTTGGCGAGTCAAAATTAATTCAATACAATGCGATACCAGTCAATGACAGGTAGTGATAATAATAGACAACAATGGTCAGCACTCAGAACTGTCCCATGTAAACAGTGAGGCCATTCAGACTAGCCTGTCAAGCACTCGCGCCATACGATGCTAAATTTGAAGGACAACACTGTGTTCAAGCAGGGTCGAAATAAACAGCTGAGTACATACCAATATAAAGTTTTTGGTATTTAACTTCGCCCTCACAACTACGCTGAAGCAGTGCGTTACGCAAAAGGCTGACTGAACACGGCGTTAGCAACCTGTGTGATAGCTAGCTAAAGCTAATCAACATGCACAGCCTGATGTCTTACTTATGTAAGCTAGTTAGCCTTCTAAGTAAACCACTAGCATTAGCTTTGTAAAGTTACACCTCCATACAGGTCGGGTAAACGTTCTGACACGGCACGTATCACTAGTTAGCTATGTGAACGGCAAAGGTTTGTTGGAAACTGAGGAAAGCTACCGTTAATAGATGCTTCCATCTAGATCCACAGGGGCTATAGCTAGCCTACGTGCTACCCCCTCGGCTTTATTGTAGGAATAGAAATAAACTTACACTTCGAGAATTCGGTCACCCTTTGCAATTCCAGCTCGGTCCGCGGCACCTCCGGGCAACACAGCGCTGACATGCTGAAGAGGAGCGTACAGTTCCCCGTTTATGCTCCGTAGCTGTCCACCTTCACTCACTTGACCGCGAACATTGAACCCGTATCCAGACTCCGACTTAACGATCCTCACCATCCGTGGACCTGACGCGACTATAGCTGCGTTCTGGCCCGCGATGCCTGTCGACGAGCCGACGGCCGGACCATTACGGGATGTCGAAGGGACAGCCGGCCGAGTTTCATCGTCTCCTACATCCGCCATCTTATCCACAGACCCTGACCCCCCTCCTGCAGTCGGTGTCTCCTGGCGAATTCAAAACAACACTCACAGGCTCTGTCCCTCAATAACGTTAGCTCCACAGACCGACTCTGTTGTTGATAACCCGCCCACAAAAAGTGTCACGAGACGCGTCCACACAACGTGACTTCCCGGAGGCGTCACCCAGAGCCGTCATATTAAAGGGCTCTGGCGTCATCAACAACTGTTTGTTTGTTTGTTTGTTATGTTTGTGTTTTTTTTATTTATTTATTATTATTTAGTTTTCCTTTACACTAGCAAACCTATTCACGACTTTATACATTTTTCATTTTATCTGTCTATGTCATGGAATGTTGTAGGAACATCTAAGTGACATCTAAAACAGTGGTTCTCAAACTTTTTATACAGTACCACCTGTGAAAATATTGGAATAACATCATTATCACCAATGTTGAAATACAGTGGTGTATACAGGCCTAGCAAAGTCAGCTACAGACTTTTTACACAAGGCAGATTTATTCCCAATAATGTAATTTGCATCCTCCTGTTCCTCTCATATACTTCGCACACTGGTATAGATACGATAAGGTGACTACTATTATTATTATTTAATTTATTTTTTATTTTTTTATTTTCTACACACTCCGCTCCATTCACATACCCTACAGTAGAACAGTATTCCTGATTTTCCTCCAATTACCACCAGAGGAAGCCCACGTACCACTGGTGGTACACGTACCACAGTTTGAGAACCACGGTTGTCGTAAAGATTTGCCCTATATTCCATTTACATTTGCTTGGCCTCCCTCTGTCTCTGTCGCCCTCTGTCAGACTCATTTGCCCTGTGACATATGATTTTGATCGTATTATGTCACGAAACCCATTCAAGCAGGAATGAACAATCATGCAAAAGAGGTGCAGATTAATACTATAATTTAGAGAGTAGGGATGTAATTGTAATTGCTTGCATGCGATCTGTCCTTTGAGACTTAGGAATACTCCTTTTTGCCTAAATGCATTATTGTCAAATTATATTGATGGTAAAGCTATAAAGTTGTCAACACACCACAGACACAAAAGCAGGTAGTAGAAGCAGCAGTGTATACAAAGAAAAGTAATATTCAAGCTACTAATATTCAAGAAGGGGGGGCACAGAGCTTTGACTGCTCTGAGTTTGTAAGGGTTAATATAATTATATTTGTGCATCCCAATCAGACACTCTACTTAATAATCAGAAGTCAGTATCATCCAAATAAAAACTATCATTTGTTTGGTCCACCTTTTAATTTATTAACCTATTTGTCCTGATCACGTTCCTGTTGAGTGAGAAACGTAAAAGTACCAAAGACTTACCGGGATCAAAAAAAGAAAACAAGGCAATACCTTGGTTTTGATTCAACGGAAGCACAGGAGTTTTTATCTATACACACTGTGAGAATAGGAACAAAAACCTAAAGTTTTTACTTTATTCTTTTTTGTGTCCACGCCCTGGACATGGGTGCGTCTGGGGGGGGGGGGGGGGGTGGGGTTGGTTTGTCCTGGACACAAGCAAGGGGGGCTTCAAGGAAAAAAGGTAAGGGATCATGGTGTGCAATTGTACAATAACAACAATGTTTCAAACAAGAAAGACAGCGTTTATTTGATTTTGCAATATACTACATGTATTTTAGTGCATTCAAGCAGTAGTAGATATGTATGCCTTTATCAGAACAGCTGAAAAGAGAGAAACTGTTGCGCTTGTTCCTCTGTGTGATGACCACTGGATGGCGCTTGGATCACTTTTTCTTCACAAAGTAGTCGTGGCACATTTGAGTGAGGCAGCACACCAAGGTGACAAATTCGCCGAAGTCCACACTGTTGTCCTTGTTTCTGTCCAGCTCACCGAAGATGCGGTCTAGTGCTGCCTTGTCATTGGCTTTCTGCAGATATAAGAAACATTTTGTTTTGCAAACCTGTGGCCCGACTGGCATGAAGAACATTTCAGCGTCACCATTAAACTGTCACTTGATTTGTGCACAACCAGATGCATAAACCACACTGTAATATGAATGCATTCACCACTTAAACATGTAAACCAGTGTGTTGATGTCTTATTTTGAGTGTGCAGGGCTGAGATAGTGAGAGGCCAGAAAGCACTCACCCCCAGCAAGGATCCAAGTTCATTCTCAAGCAGCTCCTTCAGCTCTGCCTTATTCAGAGTGTTAGTGTCCCCTTCCTTTCTTGAATATTTGTCAAAGGATTTTATGAGAAGAGCCATGGCCTCCTGGATGTCAGACATGTTGGTAGCTGGTGTAGGAAGACAGAAAAAGAAGAAGAGAGTTAAACGATGACTCTTTGTCATTTCCCCTAGCATCCCTGTCTTGTTTGTGCTGACATCAGAATGTTGATTAAGGAGAATTCAAGTTTAAATCAAGCTTACACTCTATATTTTCTAAACTGAGATGAATTAAGTGAGTACGTTGCTACAGAATGATGCCCTCGTTTAAAGCTGCAGTGGCTCCATATCTTTTATACAGAGGCAAAATATCTTTTATACATGCAGCTTAATGGGTGATTGGTAAAATTAAATACATTCATTAATTGTATTTAGTGAATAATGTTTTAGTTTTTTTCAAATCTGGTAACTGGTTATTTATCTGTTCATAAAACACTGGAATTGTTTTTTCTCTCTCTTGTTTAAATGGCTACATTAGCTAATTAATATTGTGTAATTATAAAAACAGAATATGGGTCGAGGAACACATATTAATGAATCCCTTTCTTGCAAGCATCAAGGAGTAGCTGACATCATTGCCTTTGTCCCTGTCCGTGTTTTTCCTCTGAGATTTCCATGAGGCTGGTTAAAAATAAACGCTGGCTTTCCACCGGGGCGCAACCATTAACATTTCCCCATGTCACTGGTCTCTAACACTGCAGCGCCTTTACAAAGTGACATAGAATATTGCTATGGCAACATGTGACTCTCTTCCAGGTAACTAAGCTGAACCAGGTAAAGAAGCAGGTTGAGGCTTGAGTTAAGTCCCAGTAGTGATGTCAGATATCTGTTTTGTTAATGCCATATGTCTGAAAAGTGTTTGTTTCCACATGAACCCAAGAGAGTTGTGGTTGCCTTTTGACTCACACGATGCTGCTCTTTCCCTGCGGTGCAGTAAGCTGAGGATCTTGTGGCCTCAGAGGGTTTTTAAGGGAAAATCGTAAAGGATAAGCGCACAAAGGGAAAAGCCCTTTCACTGATACTGATACTGTTATGTTGTTGTAAAGTAAGAAAAAGGTTGGTGCCCACTTTTAAATGTGCACTGGACCAGTTAAAGTCCTGTTAACTTCACTGCCATGGTTGTGTAATGTCCAGTGACTGTTTCCACTTTGCACAGTTTGCAATGAAAATATCAGCCTTAAAATATTTACAGAGCTGGTAGTTAATGAAAATGTGAACCGAGTCGTTGAATTCCACACAGTTAACCAACAAAACAACAGCATTGTTTGCATTTTTTACTCACCACCGACGAGATTTAAGCAGATCAGCGAGTGAAAGTCAGTCTTGGAGGAGATGGAGTGACGAGGAAATGGATGCAGAGGATGCTTTATATGTCACCACTCCCATTCTTCCTCCGCCTTTAGTCTTTGATCTTAATCCATGCCTGCCCAGATTTTAGATCTCCTGTTAGTTGCTGTTGTTTTTTCCTCCACAAAACAGACTGTTTGCAGTAATTAAAATAGTCAAAAGTTATTTTATTTCAGGAAAGGGGCATTATACTTTTTCATTTGTTACCTCCAGTTAGATTCATTCAAATAATACACTTTGTTTAAGTTGACATTTTCTCAGAATGTCAGTGGAAGTTGATAAGATGAGATAAAAGCTCAAGCTTCCACTTTTGGGATGCAGTGCACTTCCAGACAGACCGGAAAATAATGTTCTTACAGTACGTATGCCTTACATTTAAGTTTTGTTAGTCCATGCATGTATCTCTGCAAATATTTAAGTGATTAATGTATGTTTTTGCTTTTGTGTGTGTCTTTTGTTACTTGTTTGTGAAGCTCATGATTCTAAAAAAGAAAATGCCAGGCACAGAGACACAGCAAGGGTCTCGTTGTTATGGTCATGAACGAGTCTTCTCCTCGTTGCAATTTTCACTGTGTGACTCATAGTCATGTCCCTGAAGCACATGAGTCACACTGCAGACCCAAAAAAAAAAACACAGACAAAAAAAACCCAAAAAACGGCATTGGTGGCAAACTCTTCGTGTATGCTCATCTCTACGTGTGTGTGGTCTGTTGAGTGACTTTGAGTTAGTTATTAAATGTCTCCTCTTCATGCCCAGGGGTACAATTACTTTGGTCTCTAATTAACAACTTTAATTAGAGTAAAATTACATACAGGTTATACGTGGATAAGAATTTAAGTCACTCTCACCATCACTGTCTTCTGCAGAGCATTGTGTGTGTGTGTGTGTGTGTGTGTGTGTTTTTCTGTCATTGGTGGAACACTTGAGTCAAACCTCTTACTTCTCCATCTTAGTCACTCAAGTTAGGGAGGCAACATCCATGGCAACCATATTCCATTCCATTACATTTCTAACTGTGATTCATATGCAGCTATTTGTGGAACAGCTGGATCCAATTGATTAACTTATCAAACTTTAGTTGCAGGAAAATTAGGATTGCAGTTACACTCACATGCCATCTAGTGGTGCAGCAGGCTCACACACAGCGTTATTATAATATGATTAATGCTTTGTCTTTAGTGCTTTTAATTCTTGGTTGTAATATTTGTTGTAATATGACCTGGATGACTTCACATAAGAGACGAAAGTGATTGAAAATGAAGGGAGTACATAATAACAAGGCATAAAGTTGTTCAACTAAAGAGAACAACGCCATTTCATCTTTTATTTAGGCATATTTTGCAGATCCTTACAGCTGTAAATAGTTTCCATTGGCAACAGCTACTTCCCAAACATAATAAAAATCCTTTTATTATACAACAGTTATAATATAACTGTTATATAATAATTAAAGTTGTCCAGTGAGTGGTGCTGTTTTTGACGGTGCACGTCTCCACAAATAATGTATATATACTGTATATATAAAAAAAGAGTAAGACTATTTAACCAGCTGATAAGGTTGCTTCAAAGGTCACAATCTCAGTGTTAGTAAGTCTCCTCGTTTCTCTCATGGAGTAAGATTTCATTGACACCACCAATCAATGTTGCTGTGGCTTCATGCTTTAAGACAGTGATTTTATCAAATAATGACTGCATTGTTTGAGGCTACATGATAAAAATAGAGCGAGTATATATACTGTATATATATATACTGTATATATAGCTACTGTATGTGCACCGTGTTACTGACCGCAGTGATGTCTCTGTACGGCTACAAATTTAGGGATATTGAGAGAAAACAAGTCCGTAAAGTAAGAATTCCTGACTCTAAGCACAAGAACCATGCACCACGCCCATGTCATCCAGAGCAGTTTTGGGTCACATGGGCGTAGGGCTTGTGTAAACTGAAGGACTGACTGTAAACTTGCACACAAACACATGCACACACACACACACCCATGCACAGATTTGCACTATTCTTTTTAGGACACTGCATTGAATTCCATTCATTTGGACAGACTAAACAAAGCGGTGCACCTAAACTTAACCAATAACGAATTAACCCAACAACCATTCAGATCTTAGCCCTAAACCTCATCAGGTCATTAGGATCAAGTTTGAAGTTTTTTATCTTGATGAAGACCGTGGTCCTAAAAAGGTTAGTATTTATGCAAGAAAAGGTCCTAAAGAGGTAGGTTTTGCATTCTTTGTCCCTCATAGACATAAAGCATTACTTAGCCTCTTACCATGACCTTAACCATCACAACTAAATGCCGAACACGAACACTAACTCTAACCCTTATCCTAAACCTAACCCTAAAACCAGGTGTTAATCCTCAAAAAGCCGGTTAAAGTTGTGTGGACCAGCCAAAATGTCCTCACAAAGATAGGTTTGCTTGACAACTGGTCCACACAGCCTACTAAAGACATGTACACACACACACACACACAGGCACAGTGTATCCTAGCAACTTGACTATTTGCCCTGTAGAAAATTGTTGGTAGGCCACAGAGTTAGGCCCTGCCCATGGAGGTGGGTGCAAAGCTCAAGAGATTCAAGAATTTTTTCTTTTTTATTGCCATGGGTTTTGACTTCTAGGCAAACCTTCCTCAGGCAGTACAAATCCTGCCAGCTTTACTGGAATTAAAAGACAATCACTCGTGGCCTAAAGTCGAACCCACACATCCCCATCCTTTACATTCAAGATTCAAATATTGATTGCCGGTTTCATCACACAGGCCTGAGAAGAAATGCTGCCTTAGAGACTTGATTTCAGAGAAGGAAAGGTTGGAATGAAAGAGTCCTTTTTTGTTGAGAGAGAAGAAGGAGGCGGGGTCATCCTGTTCCTCTTACCACTCTGGTATTTTCCAACTTTCATCAGCCATGAAACACAATGAAAAGAATTTGCTGAAAAAACAGTTTGGTGGGCCGATCTGTGCTGAACACCATGACTCAGAGCCTCCACATTTCCTCTGCCTCAAAAGCTTAAACAACTACAACAAACAAGCACGCAGCAAACGTTTGAATGTTCCCTGTCGCCTCAGTACTCTTTTCATGTATGTGCCATAATACAGGAAATTGTGACATTGGCTTCACAGAGAGGTGTGTTCATAAATAGAGAATTCTGCAGATTCCTCAGAGCAGTGATAAGCAGAGCCTTATCAGTTATAAAGAGAGCGGTTTCTCTCACCGCGAAACATAAAGTATTTCTGTTCAAATAAAAGAAAGTACAGTATGATCTCTGGAATGAGCTGAACAAGGGAGTGAAATAACGTGATTCAGTGGCTGAGGGCCATGATGTGGGGCTCCATGTATGATCTCACACACACACACAAACATAGATTACACACGACAGGTTTGAAATTCTTCAGTGTTTTTAATGGACAAAGTTATCTTTACAAAAAAAAAAAAGAAATGCTTTTTGGCTTCTCTTGTCCTCCCTTCTGCTGCCATTCTTCACTTTCACTTTCTGTGCGACTGCTGCCTCAGGTGCATCTGATAGCACTGCTCACAAGCAACTGACAGTCCAACAACCAGAGAAACAAACTCCTCAAAGTCCACCTGGCCGTCGCCATTGGTGTCCAGGTCCTTCATGATCTTGTCGATAGCAGCAGGGTCCTTCTGAGACTGGGGGGGGGGGGGGGGGGGGCATGAACAAGACAATAATGTTGGTTTTAGTGCACGTGTGTTTACAATAATAACAACAACTCTGCCCATTTGTCATTTGTGCATTTGGCATGAACGCGCTCGCTTCTCACCTCAAGGAAGTTGGAAAGCTCGTTCGCCATCAGATGCTTAAGCTCCGCCCTTGATAGTGTGGCTGAATTTCCCTGTTTAGAGCTGTAACGGTGGAACACCTTGATAAGGGACTCCATGGCAACTTCCAGTTCTGAAGGCATGATTGCGAGGGTTGGAGTTTACACTGAAAAACACAAATCAGAGAGTGGAGAGATTGTTGAATGATGGCATCCAATTTACTCTCAGTGTCCATGTTTTTAGGACTTGTTTATGTGTATATCTGATTATTTGTTGATGCTATCATTGCTTTGTACCAGTTATTAGCATGATACCACAGTGAGAAGAGAAGTGTACTCTGAACTTTGCTCCAGAGCCCTACCCAATGGTGAGTAATCCTTGGTAGAGGTGAGATAAGGCCTGTTATTAAGTCCTCACAAAAGGACACTGTGGTATTGACAAGCAACCACAAGAGAGTTTCAAAGAAATGGAACAGAAAACATGTAGATTGCAAGTTATTAGCTTATGAAAGAATGAAAAATCATTATGGGGTTAAAAAAATATCTACCAACATCAGAAGTTAAGCAATTTTGACTGCTTAAAAGAAGAGAGAGGGGGGGTGTGCACAGTCCAGTCATACCCTTTGCCACAGGGTAGATGTCTCAACACACAATTCTCATGACAGAGTTAAAAGTTTCACTACATTCACTTGTGTAACGATTAAGGCACTATAAGTCTACAAAAGACTGTTGAATAGAGTTAGTCCAAGTGAAGGTCAAAACTGTCAACATCTTTAAATCTTACTTTTTGGCATTATTAAAGACAAAAGGGACAACACTTCATAACTTAGCAGCAAGCAGTGGAAAAAGTAACCAGACAGGAGATGTTCCTTAAAACAATGAAAAGAAAAAGTAAACAGTCTGTACCACATTCCTTCCACAATTGACTGATTGACATCATGCGGTTTATTAAAACTTTTGACAAAGAGCCAGCAGAGCGTTGTTCTTAGTCTTACCGTGCCGAGATCAGGAGAGACGGGACAGAGAGCAGGAGATGTGGAAGAGAGCAGCAGAGACTTTATAGAGAGGCAACGCCCTGGGACTTCTGTGAGCTGTGAGTCAGGCTGAGACATGGATGTGGATCATAGCATTAAGGGGGCGGGAAAAGCAAACACAGAATTGTTATGTATACATTGGCTTTAAGACAGTTATACTACTTTCATTGCATTCTTCTATAGTGAGTGTACAACTAAATAAAGACCCTATAGGACTTTATATTTAAGCTCTCCGGTTATAAATGAAGACAAATACTATTTCTAAATAATTGACCAGTCCTATAGCAACAGTATACAGACAGGCATGCTTAGACTTGCCCCTTGTGCCCCAAAATACTGAAACCGAGTTTCTTGGCTCCTACTATACTCTCGACAATAATGACCTCAGCTTGTTTGTGACAATACATTTATACAGCATCAGACAAAGACAAAACATTTGAATATGATATTTATTACATTTTAATACTTTAGGAATAATAGTTCACATTTAGTTGACTGGACAATGAAATTCGCAATATTCAATAGAGAACATGACACAATCAAATTCTTAAAACCTGTGACACTGAATCCCTTGCGGAGACAAATGTGTGATTGATTTGGAATTTTGAGCCTTGAATTGGATGAGGACAGATGGTCAGACTTAAATGTTTGGGGGATCCAGGGAAAAAAGAAAGTAAGAAAGAAAGAAAGTATAATGGATCCATTAAACAACAAACAGACACATTTACACATTGCACAATGGTTTACAGTATTAGCTTCCAACTGCTTTAGTAATGTTATAATAACACATTGGGAATCCATTTACATAGTCATATGAAAGACTACAGGTTGTGTACTGGGTAAGCTCTGGTGCAGTGGTCACCAATGTGGTAAATAAAAAGCTGCTCTTAGGATGTAGACCAGGCTTGTTGACATATGAATATTGTGCTCAGTCAGTGAACATATCAGTAGTTTGGTCTCCAATGCATCAGAATAAAGTCTTGTTCTTTGCAGACCATAAACATCTGCCTGCTTTTATGGGGCGTGGTCTGTCTATGGAGGATCGTACCATCAGTGCCTCAAGATATGAGGATAAAAGAATGAGGATGAAGATGAACTTTGAACTTTGTCCTGTATAGACAAGCATTACACACATTACACACCTCACATTGTACAGCCTGCTGGAAAT
The DNA here is from genome assembly GCF_958295425.1 of Solea solea. Taxonomy (NCBI): domain Eukaryota; kingdom Metazoa; phylum Chordata; class Actinopteri; order Pleuronectiformes; family Soleidae; genus Solea; species Solea solea. The sequence goes on from NC_081153.1 coordinate 16,597,292, forward strand.
TATTATCATTTTTTTTAATCATTATTATTATTATCATCATTAGAAGAAGATTTTTCCCAGAGATCAACAGAACACTGTGAAACAAATTAACCATACACTTGAGTCTCTTGAGACAAAAATGTTCACTTCCAAAAACTGTTATAAAAACATTACAGATAAATATTTTTTCATCTTTTTTTCTGCATAAAACAACTTCACCCCTGCTCAAAACTACCAAACATTCAATCATTTTGAGTATTTTAACCCTTTAAATGCCAGTTTGATCACTGTTGTTATTTATAAAACAAAAAACACAAAAAAGTGCTATTTTCCATATAACAAACGTGACATGGCTGTTTTTTGTTTTTTAATCAATCTTGGATATGTCATTAAGCCAGAGGGGAGTACATTTTAAATCTGATACTGCTCTAAATCTAATCATGCATCATAGTCAATATTTTGGCTACTCTTTGACATATCCAAGACTGATATATATATATATATATATATATATATATATATATATATCCCTTTAAATGCCAATTTGAATACTTGATGTCATTTGTTATTTTTCCATATAATAAATGTTGGGTGAATGGGGGATATTTTATCAAGTATTCAAATTGGTATTTAAAGGGATACAATCTTCAAAGCGATTGAATGTTTGGTAACTTTGAGCAGGGGTGAAGTTGTTTTATGCAGAAAAAAAGATGAAAAAAATATTAATCTGTAATGTTTTTATAACAGTGTTATAAAGGAAGTGGACATTTTTGTCCTTAATGACTTCAGAGGGTAATAAATTAAACTCATGTCTCAGGGTTAACTGAAGTCATTTCTGCATGCTGAATATTTGTCTGGATGTTTTAATAGTGATATCATTTTTTTGACTGAGGCTGACTGGTATGTGTGTGAATGAGTGAATGTCTCTCTCTTGCTCTGTGTGTGTGTGTGTATGTGTGTGTGTGTGTGAGTGAGTGAGAGAGAGAGAGAGAGAGAGAGAGAGAGAGAGAGAGAGAGAGAGTGGATGTTTCAGATCACATTTTTCTTTTTAATTTTAAAGACAAACTTGTACAATTTTCAATAACGAATGCATTACTGTTTCAAAAAAGTTGCCATAATGCATGTTGTCATTGTGTGTTTTCATATGATCACTGATGAAAACATCAGTCTGCTGTTGTTAATAAAAAAAAATGTAGTGAATTATTAGTAAGCACTTAAATAAATTAAAATACTCAGGTGAATACAAAGGTGTACACTCTTCAATGCATTCTTTAAAAAAATGAAATGGTAAAAATAAGCAAATATATATTACACTGAGACTATACATCACCAAGGTAACCTCCATATTATTCTCTACCCTTCATGCAGCTCTCAGTCTCAAAGAGGTTGGTGAACCCCTGCTCTGGTGAAATGTGCATGGCGACATCTTGTGGTGAATGTGTGGACTTACAAACTACGTGTCAGCCTCAGAAACAACAGCTGTGATGAAGATCTACTGTTTAGAATGTATGGAATTTAGTACCTGAAAATAAGACATAATAAGAAAATTGTTGTTCTCCTATATATGTGTTTATTTGTTTTGCTTATTTTTTAATTGTAAATTGGTTGCAATTGGTAATTTGTATACAGTGGTTAACAAAATTTAGACCGCCTGTCATGATTTTTTTTTCTTAAATATTGCAAAAACTTAAAATGTTATTGTTATTTATTTGGCAAATGTGATCTGGCTTACTGGCTTGAATCAAGCACAACATTCAACCACTAAATTGAATAAGTAAATAACTCTAATTTGACATCTTAATCTAGAAATAATAATGTGCTTTACTACTTTTACATAAACGGTACAATTGAAAATGCATGGACAACAATAATAATTATATTTTAGCATTAAAGAGCTTCTACATTACTGAAACACAAAACAATATTTTGATGATTTGCAATGCTGTTAATTTAGGGCAGCTGTGGCTTCTGTGGTGACATCAGTTGGTGACCAGAGACAAAGGTTCTCTTCCAAAATCACCTGACTTTACATTTCTGAGAACCAAACAGGTGAGGATGTGGTTTTACATCCTCGAGGAAGCGTTTGCAGAAGACAGAAGATCCAGTTTGTCTTTCCCTCTCAGTGACGTCACCTCACACCCTGCTGTGCGCCACCTCATTTAAAGGCATCCGCTGCGGGATGAGGTGTCTGGGTGAGAAATGCAGCCACAGGCTTCAGTTCATGGATCTTCACTGACGGGCGTTTGTTTTCTTCTCTTTTTCGGTTTTTACTCAGAAGCTGATTTTTACCAGACTATGTGTTTTTTTTAATATTCGCTACATAAAAATGTCTCCACCGAGTGTCAAACGGACAATTCACCACATAAACTGAGAGGATTGTGTCACCACAGATAAGGTTGTAGATTTGTTTTATTTTTTTTTTGTATTCTTATATGTTCCACGTGGCCTTTGGCCTGGATACACCGCGGTTTATCTCGAGATGATGGAAGCGGGGAGGCACATTTCCTTAAAATGGCAGAGATGGATGTGAAATCATCAACGATGGAGTCTTCGTTTCGTACAAGTGTAAGTATGTGAGCACTTGTCGTCGATGCACACACACACACACACACATTAGTATCAGTGAGTCTTTTGCTGCTGTTCTTATAAAAACTGCAACCTGTAAAAATACTCGAGCGTAAAAAGAGGAGGAGGATGGCGCGTCTGCGTGGTTTCACCGTGTGGAGCGTTCATGAAAAATGGGCCTGTACACATCCGTTTATTATTATTCTCCCATAATACTCTTCTCCCCCTGTAGTCTTGAAAATCACTCTTGTGATCATAATGTGTAGATACGGGGGTGTTTTCATAAAAGATAAGTGTATAGATTCAGACTGAAATGAATATTTTTTTGGGGGGGAGCTCAGAGGATGATCGTTTCCATGGAGACGGGATGCAGGGTAGTCCTTCCTTCGGCTGCTGCGGATGCAGGAGAGGGGAAAGTGAGTGGATGCTGTTTGTAGCATCAGCTCGTCAGATGTTGACAAGGTGGGGATGAAATGGCAGAAACGGTCACATTTGGTGGATGTGGAGGTTTGGACCGACTGCCACATTAACGCTCTTGTACAGTAGTAAAGGGGGGAAGAGGAGGGGGGATGGAGGATGTGATGCCTCAGACCCCTCCCCTTATTTCACGCGACATCCCTCGCCCTCTTGATGCTGTGGATGATGCGCACGTAGCCTGCCCTGCTGCCATGGCGCCCAGATTCCAGGTGAAGGTAAGGATGTGCTGTCGCAGCGTCTGTTTTCACGCCTCGCCCGCGTAGCAGTGTGCGCACCGACTGTCAACGTTCACATGATATGTGGCTCGGCGTGGCACAGTTTGCCGGAACAGCGATGTAGCGTGAAATTGCGACAGAGTTAAAATGCATGAGGTGGAGGAAAAGACAGGCCGTAGTTGACGAACGTGACATTGGAGAATGACATGGTGGGGCTGAGAGAGAAATGACGATGTCTTCATCCCTTATGGGTCTTTTGGCTGGTTCTTCTGGATCCATTTTTTTGGAAAAATGTGGATGTAGCTGTATTGATTTTTATAGAACAGGCCAGTAAACCAGGGAGACATTGCTTACTTGCTTGCATAATTTATCTCAGGGTTGTGTCCAGGCTCCATCTTACTGTTTGAGACCTTCTTCTTTTTTTTAAAATAATGTTGGACATGCAGGCATGTGTGTGTGTTTTATCTCTGCTGGTTGTGCATCACCATGCAGAAACAATGGTACCAGGGTTTTACATGTGCTGATGCTGCACCACATCAAACCACACTGTTAAAATCTCCAGTCCGTCCGTCCGTCTCTGCAGCACACTTGCTGAGTTTGTCCTGATTTCTGAAGTGAGCTCACAGTGTGAGTGGTGTGGATGCGCCGCTGACACAGGCCCTGCAACAGTTTTGCTTCAGGTTGTGTGTCAAGGACGTCCAGGAAGCAAAATAAAGCAGGGCATCCTTATTTTGAAAAAAAACAAAAAAAAAACTCCCCAATCAAACTTGGTAATGGAAGTCATTCGTACCATTCTCCAAATCTGCAGCCTGTAGTGAAGTTGCCGTGATTTAGTGACTGTGGATGTGAAACAACATCTGTGTCCTTCACTGTCAAATCCACGTCCTTGAGTTTAACAAGGACACACTATCTGCTCCAGAGGTGCTGCCTTTTCACTTGGTCATTATAGCAGCAGCAGCAGCAGCAGCACAGACTAGTTTACATGGCAACATTAAACTGAAGATGCTGGTTCAGCAGTGAGGTTTAAACCCATCAACACACTGGGCACCATGTGCTGAAATAAAGAGATTAAAATGAACACTCTTAGTGTTTGCACAGCAGTGCACATCAAGTCCTGTTCCCCAAGTGTGCCACGTGGCAGTATGTACCAACATGGACGCCACCAGTGTCTTTACATTATACGGATGCTGCATTAATAAAGTGGAGTATGAATAGGAGCAATAATAAAGCTGATTTGCAGATATTTGCAGATGTGTAAGTACAACTTTACATCCACAAGATACCACAAATGTAATAAATACAGTGAGCATCCCATAGAGTCTTACTTGTGGTGGCTGGTTAAGTAGCGCAATCTCATAAGCAATGCTGTGCACTCTGTACAGTAGATGAATAATGAATGCCTGGCCTTTATCTATATTTAAAACGAGTGCTGTCCAGTGCACACCGTCAGGATATGCTTTTCCCTTTTTATGTTCGGCCAGAGACATTAATGTTAGGCACGTTCGGTCAGGCTGGTCCACTGTGGCGGCAGCTCTGATCTCGTCATTTCGTTGTGCTGTTCCATTTGTATAATGACAATAAAGATTCATGATCTAATTTGTATTTTCTAAACTGGAACACACGACCCTTAGATATCAAGGAAGCCAGCTCACTAGATATTTTTTCAAAGAAGACTTAAAACTTATCTTTTTACTCTGGCATTTTATTCCAAATAAATAAAATTCCCTTTTATTTGAACGTTAAAACAGGGTTTAACCTCTTGGCTCTAGTCTTTTCCTTTTCATAGCATCCTGTGTTGTGTTTTATTGTTGTATTTGCTTTTTAAATGTTATGTTCCTTTTATTTTGAAGCACTTTGAGCTGCAATCCTTGTATGGAAGGTGCTATACAAATAAAGTGTATTATTAATATTATTATTATTCTTATTGTTCAGCAGGTTTAAATCATACAGGCATCGTAAAGCTTGAAAATCTGTTTATTTCACACAGTCTTTTATTTTGAATCTAATAGTGTATTATTTTTGTTATTATTATATTGAACTAATATGCACTTAATATATATATATATATATATATATATATATATATATATAGTTTTTGATGTATCATTCGAGTTGATCAGTGCAGCTTGTGGGTATTTAACATGGCAACTGTATTGATATTGTTGTCCTTGAAACATCTAAACGGTTCATTTAACTGGATGTGCCTGTCATTTTTCACCTCCCACAGTCAAACATGAGGAGTCTGGAGCACGAGCTGCACTGTCCGGTGTGTAAGGACATCGTCAAACAGCCTGTGGTCCTGCCGTGCCAGCACAGCGTCTGTCTCTTGTGCGCCTCCGAGGTCTTAGTGGCAAATGGCTACCCGCCACCAGAGCTTCCTCCAGAGCCCAACTCCCCTGCCTCCACACCCAACACCCGCTCACCCCGCCAGGCACGCAGACCCGCGCCCAAAGCCGAACAGCGACCCATTGATCGTGTGCTGCGATCAGGTAATCCTAACTAAAGATTGGACTGCCTGTTTGGTCTGATGGCTTTAGATTTCATTTTCAACAAATGTACAGTATTGGGAAATGGGAAAATAGATCATTTTTTCTGTCTTCCTCTGCTCACAACATGCTGTCCCCCTTGATTTTAGGTCCCCACCCGCCTTCACCATCCATGCCCCGGTCTCCGGGTTATGGGACGCATCCGGGGCGCCGCCGCAAGGAGGGCCCACCTCTGGTGATGATGTTCCCCTGTGTCACCTGTGGCCGCGATGTAGAGCTGGGAGAGAAGGGTCTCACTGACTGCCTGCGCAACCTGACTTTGGAACGTATAGTGGAGCGGTAGGTACCACGCAAACACCCACACACCCACTCACACTGTTCTATGTGCAAGTACAACAATACAACGACAGTCACAGTTCACTTCACACAGTGTCTTCGGTCTTCAGTATTGATGATGAATGGGACCAGATGTAAGTGAATAGATGACTCAGGCCTGAATAGCAGACCGTGAAGAAGGGCGATATAACAGTTCTGCTTGTAGTTATTCAGCAGTTTCACAGGTGTTCAGGAATCCTGCAGAGCATGCACTGCAACGCACTGTACATAATCTGGCTGACTGTGTGTTTAGGTCTGTGTTCACTGTGTCACCTGTTCACTCTTTCACTTTTTTCACGTTTTTATGTCGTTGTTGGCGATTTTACACATGTCCTCCACTGATTTATGGCTTAAATTTTGTTTTTAGATATTTTAATGCAGAAATGTTACAGATTAGAGGCACACGATGGGTGTATGCACACGTGTGTGCATGCACTATGGGGATTAGGTAAATTGGACACTCTAAATTGACCGTGAGTTTGAGAGTGAATGGCTGTTTGTCTCTACGTGACCTTGTGATGGACTGGTGACCTGTCCGGTGTGTACCCGCCTTTCGCCCTATGTCAGCTGAGATTGGCACGGCGACCCTCATGCGGAGGATAAAACAGTAGAAGACGGACGGATGCAGATTATCTCTTTAACATAAATGACTTTTTTACTAATACTACTATTCTTCTTCCCTCTGCTTTTCCTTTCCACACCTCCTCCTCCTCCTCCTCCAGGTACAGACACACGGTCAGTCTGGGCAGTGTGGCCGTGATGTGCCAGTTTTGTAAGCCTCCTCATGCTCTGGAGGCCACCAAGGGCTGCGGTGACTGCAGGTCCAACTTTTGTAACGAGTGTTTCAAGCTCTATCATCCATGGGGGACGCCACGGGCACAACACGAGCATATTCTACCTACTCTCAACTTCAGACCAAAGGTAAGACATTGAGGCTATTACTGTTCATTTGCATGTGTTATATGTGTTGTTTTTCTGTTGTTGCTTTTTTTTTTACAAAAGGTTAATTGTAACTAATTAATAACTAAATAGAATGAAATATACTTTTATTTTAAAGATGCATCATTATAGTAGTTAAGCACAGAGATTAGAACTAAGGTAAGGTAAGTAAATACAATCTCTTTATAATCCCTTTGTCAAAGGCAGGAGATAAAAATATGCACATCCTTATAATTCACTGTTGCACTTCTCAGTTTAAATAGTATCACCTTGTGAGCACATGTACGGTTTCCTAACATCATAAGACAGTGATGACAGCATCTTAGAGATGGAAGCTTAGAGTCTCCTCTCTCTGCAAATAGCATGTTTGAGGGCCACACTCGATCCGGATCAGGTTGACAGACTTAGAAGTAACAGAAACTAAGTTGGGCTGTTAAATACTTTAGTCCACATAATATTGTATCTCTTCACCTCCTCAGGTTCTGACTTGTCCGGAGCATGACCAGGAGAAACTGCAGTTCTACTGTAGGTCCTGTCAGCGGCTGCTCTGCCCACTCTGCAAACTGCGCCGCATCCATACGGGACACAAAATACTCCCAGTGGCGCAGGCATACCAAGCTCTGAAGGTACGACTCTGAATCTGACCTGATCTGAGAAGAATTCTCATTAAATTCGAACATTTAATACACAGAATTGTCCTGAAAATGTAACTTCTGGTGTTTTAACGTATACATTACAGTAGAAATGGTATCAGGGGTCAGTTAAGTCTGTATATTTCTGCTTTTGTGTTATTTTCTTCTTTGCTATGAAAAGTTAATTAAGTAAATGAAAGTGGACTTTTCTGGAAAATTGCCGTGATGTGGAGACACAGCTTTTTTAAATTTCAGAAAAGCCACATATCATGTATTGTACAGTCAAGTGAAACAGTAACGTAAATGGATTCATGCTCGTGTCAGGATGTGTGTGAAAATGAAGCCGCCTGGTGTGTTTTTGTGGTTTGACAGGAGAAGATTACGAAAGAGATGAACTACATTCTGTCAAACCAGGACACAGTTCTGGCTCAGATTACTCAGCTGGAGAGTTCCATCACACAGATCGAGGTGCGTCATACTGAAGGCTGTCATGTAACACCAGTCATAAGCAAAAGAACACAAAACTACAGAGAGCCCACACTGAAATCCATTCTTAAGTTGTACCAAAAACACCCTAATGTGACACTCTTAATCCTGATGTAACGGATTTAATGATTGAACTAATTATTGTATGGTTTAATGCTGTATTTCCTGCTAAGCCCTCTCATTGAAAACTAAAAACGGGACGTTATTTAGCACTGGCTCGACGTCTGAACTGGTCCTAATGTGTTGTTCATCACCAGGTAAACAGTGTGTCTGCCAGAGAGCAGCTGGCTCAGAGCATCAGGGATCTGACGGCAGCTCTGGCCGAGCGCCACGCTTCCCTCACGCAGACTCTGGAGATGGCCCGGCAGAAAAGAGGAGAGGCATTAGCTGCTCAAGTGGCGGAGAGACGGGGCTTGATGGAACACGCAGGGCTCATGTCATTTACCCAGGAGCTACTGAAAGAAACAGACCAGCCTTGTTTTGTGCAGGCAGCTCGCCAGACCCACAACAGGTTTTCCAAATGTTTATCTTTGGCATTGCTCTTTGTGTTGATTGAACAGGTGTTAGAGGTGTTAGATTTGTAAAATATTCCCCCCCCCCCAAGTAGAAAGTGGAACGAGGAGGAGATTGTTCATTTATGTAGGGTTTAAATCGGCAAAATGGACGCCAAAATTCAAAATGGCAGACCTGTTGAGTTGAGGCCGTGGTTCTGATCGACTTTTTTGTTCATCTTGGGCTATAACATCTCAATTTTGGCTCTGTTTTCACCTTAGGAGGCGCTTGAGCATTGCATTTTTGAGTTTTTATGTTTTTATGCATGTTAAGCCCCTCAAAAACCTGAAAAAAAGCCACATAAGAATAATAATATTATTATGATACTATATGTAAATCTTAACTTAAGCAATTTAAACCAATCTCCTGTACAAAGTCTAAAAGATACGATTCACTTGCACGCTCACATTTATGAGCAAAGAAAATCCAGCAATTGCCCAATGAACTGCACAGAGACAGTGTCCTTGTTTACAATGTCCACAATGCATTTGGAAATTGTCTATTGTTCAAACGGCCCTTTAAAAATGCACCAAATGTGTATGAATCCGCAGCTGAAACTGACACGACAGAGAAACAAGATAGATTAGATAGTATTAAGACAGACTTTGTTTGTTTCAGACGGATTTCTAGACACAAGAAAAAATATAGACCGATGCCAAACTTATCCTTTAAAAAAAAAAAAAAACGCTCCCACTCTACCACTCCCTGTATATCAGTGCACGCCATCCTCCCACACAGCCTGATGGAAGTCTTATGTAAACACTCACCCTCCTTAACGCCGTTCACGCTTCCCTGTTTTCCTCTGCACCAGGTTAAGCAAAGCAATCGAGAACCTGCAGCATTTCACACTATCGGCCGATCCATCCTTCCGACACTTCCAGCTGGACGTCTCCAAAGAACTCAAGCTGCTGACAGAATTGAACTTCATCCAGGGTGAGTAAGTGAATGGCGGGTAGGGAGGGAGGGAGGGAGGGAGGGAGAGTGAGGAATTAGGCAGGGGATGGAGATAGTGGAAGGAAACAAGATAAGGTACGGAAGTGAAGAAGCAGACAAGGGGAGAAAGACGAGGCCTTATAATGACTGTCCTATCTCACATATTCTGTGGAACAAATGTGCAATTTCAATGAAATATGGACAGTGAATTTGAGCCAGTGATAAAGGTGAAGGTGTTAGATCAACTATGACACGTTAAAACCTTTAGTTTGAGCATTTTACTAATAGAAAATAAACAAAAAACCTTCTATCACAGCTCCCTTGGCTCCAGTGATCGACACTCAGCGTACTCTGGCCTACGACCAGCTCTTTCTCTGCTGGCGACTACCACAAGACTCTGCGCCCGCTTGGCACTTCTCTGTGGAGTACCGGCGCCGGGGTGTGGTACCAGGAGGAGCGTCCCGAGGCGGGTTCAGGGGAGGGCTGGCGGCCGCGCGGTGGGGCTGGCAGCGGCTGGACGAAGTGAGTGGGACCAGCGCGGTGATCGATAGGTTGGAGATGGACAGCGTGTACGTGCTGCGAGTGCGAGGCTGCAACAAGGCCGGCTACGGGGAGTACAGCGAGGAGGTGTATCTGCACACTCCACCTGCACCAGGTGAGACGACACGCCTCACAAACAAGATTTCGACTTGTGTTAAAAAGAAAAGGTCAAAGTCTGTGCTAGTTTTCAAAGTTCTCCTGTTAACAGGGTTTGAAGAGAAAAAGGGGGAAAGACTCTTACATAGATTTCTTTAAGGGAACTGTGTTATCAAAAGAGTTGACATTTAAATTTCAGCATTATGGGAATTGGTGGCTCTTTAACAAGTGAGTAGCTCTGTACATTATTTTAGCAGCAGGGAGACGTTTTAATGTCACATGAGGGAAAGTCGCAATTAACACAATCAACTATGGCAGAATACCATTTAACTACTTAGTGTCAGGGTTGACATTTGAATAGAACTGAGTCAGTGACACTTGTGGCGTCTGTTGTGAAAATGTCCCATTAGGAATCACAAAGCATCACATTGTTGTCTGCAGGAAGTGGGATTTGACATTTGATAGTAAAATGCATCCATTGTGGATTTACCAAAACAAAAACATGCACATTTGTTAAGCACTGTTACGTCTGACGTTCCTCGTCAAGTCATTTTTATTTTTGTTTCCTTCTTTTCTGCATAAAAACAAGCCCTTAATAGTTCATCAAGCTCCATGTCTGCAACACAATTCCTTTATATATGACTCTATGGCCTTTAGTATCTTTCATTAAGATTTAACCAGGAAGTAAGTGAGCTGCATTCATGGCTGAGCCAATAACAAAACAACCACTGTAGTAACCACAGTGACCACTGTGGGGCGCTCTAATGCAGAAAGCCACTGGTGAACTCAGTTCTAGTTGAGGACTCAGTGTTAAATATTTTTTTACATATTGGATCCGTTCCATCATAGATATATATGATATAGATATGTTTAACATGATAATGGTCCCTGTGGCAGTGCAGAGACGTTTCAAGAACACTGAGGTGAGTATCTGGCCATCACACTCTGAATGGGATGGAACTAGAATGCACAACTGATCACAAGGATCATCCTCTCATCCAAACTGGGGATCTGTAAAAATGAATTTGTGTAATCTGCATAGTCATCTTAAACCCTCGAATGAGTCACACTGTTGTCAGGACTGAAGATGGTGCAAACAAGGGTTTCTACTCTGGTTCTTATTATCATATTGTTCTTATATCCTTATTTTAAAAAATATATAAACATTTTCTGGGGGCTGTATTTGTGTGAATAAAGGCAAAAAAACAACAGATAAACTTGATCTAAACTAAATCTAGTATGTAGTAAACCGTTAGTTGATTGAAATAAATTAACCATTTGATAATCAGTAAATCATTAACAAAGCAAAACTTATGTTGCTGTGAGATTTAGTCTCATGGTGAGCTTTTTTTGGATTATTTTTGGACTGTCTGGTTGGGCTCCATCATACTCTATGGACCAAATTATTCATCTAATAATTATTTATCACATAATAATAAAAATGCTAAACATAGAAATAATCACAGCCCAATATGAATCACTTTATCTGCTGTCAAACTGAAGTATGCACCAAAAAGTTTGCTTTCAATTCTTCATTTGCACAGAAAATGTGTTTGATTTATCTGTGGTAATCTGTGGTAATCTGTGGTAAGTATGATAAATTATACTTGTGATGTTAAACGTTCTGGATGATTACAGTTGGGGTCATTGTTTCAAATCCATGATTGTCTAATTACAGCCGTTTATTCTCCCTCTCTGTCTCTTTTTTTTAGCAGTGTTGACTTTATCATCTCAAGCTATTTAAATCACTATAATCCTATTGTTATTATCTCTATAAAATAAGGCTGGGATTATCCATTTCTATAGTTCTTTTTACCCAAATAGGAAGGGAACTCATTTCATTTCAGATAATGTCATCCATTCATGCCTTCACACTGTCACAATAAAAGCATACGTTACTGTGGTGAAACGCGTAATAATTCATGTTCTTTCTTTTCTGCCAATTCCCATCGTCTTTTCAACCGTTTCTCCTGCAGCGCCGAATTTTCAGGTCACCCACACTTTTTTTTGCCCCCCCCCGCGTTCTTTGTGACTTCATCCATCTCTCATGTTTTATTCCCATTCCACAGCTTTGTTCTTGTCTTCCACCTCTGTGCCACTTCCACGCTGCCAACCTACATGCCTCCCGTGGAACGTAAGAAGTGCATTCATATCTCTTGACCATGCAGCCTCTTCTCCTTCCTCTCCTTGTGGTCATCCTGTGTGTCCTCTTTTCTTCCACCCCCCCGTCTCCCACTATTTCCTATAACAAGATCTGGCTGAGTACTGATGATGAGGTTTGCAGTTTGTTAAGACCTGAGGCTTAACAACATGGATTGGATTCAGATCCAAGGCTAATGGTGGAGTTGAGTGACTGGTGAATTCCTTTGTGCCCTTGTGTACTGAAGGCCGTTTTTTTCTTTACTTCCTGCTGTTGTGTATGTTCCCTGTGTAAAATGTATTTCCTCTTCAGGGGGAGTTTCTTTGTATTTAACTCCCTGAGTCATCAAAATAGATCCGTGTGCATTTCTCTTCCAGTGGTGGTGAGAGGAAGTGCATGCCTGCGCTCTGTTCCCCTCCTCTTTGTCCCCCAATTGATATTTATTCTTCTCATTTCTCTTCTCCTTGCTGCTTTCTGACTATAAATCTGTATCACTGTCCCTATGCTGCCTCCCAAACTCCTCCTAATGCTTCCAAAACCCCTCTATGTCATTCTCATTAACCCCTCTCGTCCCTTCTCTTTCCATTTTTCACCCCTGCCCTTTCCTCTGCTGTTCTCTGCCTCTCTTCCAGTGCTTAACTTCTATTTGGATTCTCGTTGGGGTCTCCATGCCGACCGGTTGGTGGTCAGCAAAGAGCAGCGCTGTGCTCGCAGCGTCCCTGGTCTCTCCCTGCTGCAAGCCGCTGACCATGCCCTCACTTCCTGTCACCTGACCTCGGACCTCTTGGTCGGAGACGTAGCCATCACACAGGGGCGTCACTACTGGGCATGCTCAGTGGAGCCGGGGTCTTACTTAGTGAAGGCAAGTACATTCTACATACGGTGTTTTAGATATGATACACTATATAGCAGAGGTCTCAAACTCGTGGCCCCTGGACCACATGCAGCCCTCCAATCGATTTAATGCGGCCTGCAACTTAATATCAAGTTATTCAGTTATTCAACCGTTTAGGAATTACGGCACTGAGAAGCTGACGATGCTGGTGAATCTTGTCTGTGATTGGACGGACGTTCCGCAAAAGTGCTGAGGGCTACCGTAATGACATGTATATTGGCGCAAACTCTATTTCTCTGCTTTCCGGTATGAGATCTGAGTGAGGGAGAAGAAGGAGAGACAGTGCAGGAATGGTGGTCTGGTAGAGAAATCTGACTTCATTGGTCAAGTCTCTCAGTGTCATGCACAGAGAAAAGAGACAAAAGTGACCGTGTTTATAAAAGGGGGAGGAGTCCGTCACAAGGACGTGACAAAAGTGTGCCCCAGTGACGCAAGAGTGCACACTTTTGTAATGCAGTGGCTGGTGTTTGACCAGAGAGGCACTAGATTTGTATCACAGTATGTATGATTTCAATACTTAACACTAAACTGTGAAGATTTGCACCTGGATCAACAAACACCATCAATACAGATACACATATACACATGTGGTTTATGGCTTTAGTTGCTCTTTAAGCACAAACAACACAACTTAATATTGAAGCTTAGTTTCAAATCACTCAACTGTCTAGAAAAATAATTTGAGAGATGTGCTAAGGCAAATAGATAATTCATTACAGACTGATAAAACATAAAAACAATGTTTTGAACAGGTGGGAGTTGGATTGGAGTCTAAACTGCAGGAGTGGTTTCATCTGCCACAAGACATGGCCAGTCCACGGTGAGTAACAATGAACACAAATAAAATGGTTTGTTATGTCCATGTAAACATATGAAAATGTTGTCCGGTTATTATTGAAGTAAATACATGAGCATATTTGTATATGTATATTTGTAAGTGCAACAAATAGATGGTTTGAAACTGATCTGGAGTGTATATTTTGTCACAATAACTTGATAAACTACCTGCTGTGAAATATCAGCCTGCATGGTACGAAATGAGCCAAAGTTAAAGTTAAAATACATAGATGAGAATAGAAAAAAGAACATAGAAATCCCTTCATTAGTCATGTCAGTGTAAATTTGACCAAACTGAGTGTGTGAATGAGAGCATAAAGTTGTAAATCAGATTTTTAAATCTGTGTTCTCTCTGCAGCTATGACCCAGACAGTGGCCACGACAGTGGAGCAGAGGACGCTTTGGACTCCGCTCCTCCCTTCTGCTTCCTCACGATGGGCATGGGCAAAATTTACCTGCCCCAGCAAAGCAACCACCACCACCACAGTAACCATGGGAACGGCGGTCGAGACTCCATCACCAATGGCAACACCGCCTCCTCCCCCACAGGCCTCACCTACCCGCTGCCGCCGCGGCTGGGTGTGTGTCTGGACTTTGAGAAGGGCCGCGTCACCTTCTACGACGCCCATTCTTTGCGACCTCTGTGGGAGGGGCATGTAGATTGCTCCGGCCCAGTGTGTCCAGCGTTCTGCTTCATTGGGGGAGGAGCTCTGCAGCTGCAGGAGCTGGTGGCCAATCGCAGCGCAGATCAGACTCCGGTCCGGAGGGTAACCATCCAAACCCGTGTGTCTAATTTGAATAACAACTGATGCCTGATCTGGGGTCATGTGGTCATGTGGAATGTATTTGGTAATTGTAAAAGTATTTACTCAGCTAGAGCGAAAAGTTAAAAACATCTCAGCGATTTTGTTTCCTATATCATTTCTTATTAAAAGAGAGTGTTTCTATAGCAACAAATATGCAATGTAATTAAGTTTCTTACATTTTTGTTACACGCAGTTTTGCAAGAAGTACGGCTTAAGTAGTGTCTGGTCTATCCGACACTTACTTTGTAATTATACCTTTGATGCTTGCACTTAGCGGCTACATTGCATACATTTATAAAGCTTATGTAGACACAGCAGCCCCACATAGCGTTGTTTTTTTCCCCCTGAAGAAGCTTTTATTTCACGTCATGTCCTTAATGCTTCAAGCTTGACATATCTTGTGATTTAGATATATGATCATTTTGTGAGTTAAAAAAAAAAGAAAAGAAGAAAAGGGCCTTGAATATGTTATTAAATCTGTAACTTAAATCACATCTCTTTGCTGTCGGTGAAAACTCAATAGTCATTCACACTTTTACGATCCCACTCCCAACCAAAGTTGTATTGTCTTTTCCCGGGATGTAAATGTGGTAAATTAGAGGTGGAGAGAAACAATGAGGCAATACTGTAATTAGACATAATTAAACCTCTGCTGCACAGCTAATCACTAGTTTCCTCAGTTGTGCTGGTGCATCGCTATTTTCAAATACACAGGCCTACACTTGTTTGTGTGCGTGCGTGTGTGTGTGTGTGTGGATGGTTCAACAGAACAGCACTGATTCATCAGTTGAGAGTAACTTGTTTTCTTTAAGACAGTACTTTTTTAAAACTTGTCTGATTACAAGTTCATGAGTAGCATCTCTTAAATATATATTAACTGTACAAATCCGTGTAAACTTCACCTGCTGGCAGAATGTTTGCAAAGGAAATAAAAAAAAAAAATTGAGGAAACTGAGGAAATACTTAACACTGAATAAATTGTTTAAATCAAAAACAACTTCTATTTCATTTGTTGTTTTTGTTCAGTCACCCGTCACAGTCAGGACGAGACATCGCTGGTGTTTCACCACTAGGGAGCAGCAAGACACAGCAGAGGCCGCCTTCAACCTCATCTTGACACTCTGCATCTCCTGTAACGTTTATGTTCATTTGGGAAGATAAATATATTTTTGCACATTTCTTTAAAAAAAGAATAAGCAGATTTTGAAACGTGCAATACAAATCAGAAGCTGGGAAAATGCCATTAACGACCAGATTGCCTCTTGAAACTTGCAGAATTGCTTTTATGGATTTTTTTCTTCCCCCTTAATCCCTTTTTTCACGCTGTGTTTTATCACCTGCCGAAAAGTGTGTTTTCCACATGTTTACACTGAGTCTTAGAGAAAATAAAATACAAGTAAATCAATTTCAAACACACACGCATGCGCATGTCTTTCTGAATTTTGGCTCAACACATTCATTTGGTTACAGTTTATACTATACATCTTAACCAGTTCCTCAGAAATGTGGTTCTGCCTCATTATAGGACCAGGTTTTGGTCTACATGAGGACTACTGGTCCTGACAAGATAAGTGTTTATGCCAGAAAATGTCCTATAAAGAGGTATCAAATACAAGCACACACACACATATGCTGGTTTTACTTCCTTTGTGTGGACACTCATGTTGCATTCATTGGTCAGCAATTGGTGGCCCATGGGCCAAAACTGGCCCGCTAGCATCAGTATCTGGCCCCGCAGACGATTTAGCAAATCTAATCTTAAGTTATTTGCTTATCTTCACAAAAAAGAGCTTTTATTCTGAAAAGAACTGATTCAAATATATTCTGTTGATAGAGTTGACAGTTAACCTAAATGTTTGCACTGCTGTTGTCATGGAGACAGCCAGGTCTAGGGAGTAAATGTCCGTAAAATAACTACTTGCATATGCTAGGCTCCAAGAAGAAGCAGTATTTCTTAGAATGGAAATGATGCATATTAAATATTAACGGAATAGTACGTATCTCACACACGTTTGTCTTCATAACAAGCTGATGGTTAAAGACAACATTGTTAGCTTAAGGCAGCAAACGTGTGTTTTTGTTTCTGACTGAAGACGTTTAAAGGCACTTAGTCTGATGAAGACACCACGTTTTGACCCAAAATTCCACTGCTGGAAAAGAACTGGCCCTCGGCCACGTTTACTTGCTGATCCCTGCCCTTCCTTCTTACCCTGACCTTAACCGTCACATTGAAACGCCTAACCCTAACCCCAAGAAAGCCTGTTAAACCTGTGTGAACCAGCCAAAATGTCTTCACTCACACTCCCTCACTCATCATCTACCAGTTTATCCTCCATACGAGGGGCGCTGGTGCCAATCCCAGCTGAAATAGGGTGAAAGTACACACTGGACACGTCTCCAGTTTCATCACAGGGCCCAAAATGTCCTCACAAAGAAAGGTTTGCTTGACACTTGGTCCACACAGCCTATTAAAGACATGTACACACACGCATTAGTCAAATAACAGACATAAAACACTTCTCCTTTTGTTCTATATGGTCTGATAAAGTGCCAAGGACTCCACCTATCGGCTAACTACAAAATAAGTTATAGAATACAGAGCCTTCAAATGTTGAACTTCTTTGGCCTTTCCTGATGGGACATTATACACTGAGGGATTTTAAAACATGTCTGGTTGTGAGATTAATGCTCAGTGAAACTGATGAAACACCTTGGATTAGAGTGATAGACGGTAATGACCATGTGCTTTTGATCAGGATAGTTACACCTCACACACACACACACACGTGTAGTTACTCAGCATTCCTCGTGTAAATGTAATGTAAATGTCTGGGAGTTCACCTTTTATGAGCATCAATATGAAAATCCACATATGTGTTTAATTGGACCCACATTCACGGAGAAGCTGTATGGAGATTTGGGTTCGCCTCCTCGACCACAGAGGGAAAATAAAAATGCAGGAGAAAAATTATAATAAAGCGCACAGCCTTGACACAAGCCAAGGTTCTTTTTTTTTTAAATATACTAATACAGAGATAAAAATACAGTGTTCAAGGGGAGGTTTAGCTCTGATCCTTCATGATATAGAGGAGGAAGAATGCAGTGTAAAGCATGAACGCACAGCCCTCCCTTTATGCTCGCTGCACCTCTCTTCTTATAGTCCAAATCTGTAACAGATTGGGTTTAGTCTGACTGGAGGTATGCAGCCACAACACCACATGTAGGGGTCTGCATAATCCCTCCGCCGAGTCTTAAGCGCACAGCATGGGCACTCTTTTAAAGACCTGGCGGGAATTACCAATACGTAATCTCCACGATCATCATTTTGTATAGTTCACAGGGAGAGGATTGGTGACAGGAATCATCTGAATTTATGAAGGATCTGAGGTATATATATATATATATATATATATATGTATATATATACATACAATCTGTGACCCGCAGTGTGTGGTGCCATCTGGCGAACACATAGGACAGAATCTTTTGGGATACGCTAACCCGACAGTCTTAAACAACATGGAGCTAAACCACATGTTCAGAAGACCTGATTTGTTTGTTAAATGTGTCATTTGGTCTCTGTGGCCTAGACGTGAATGTACTGTTTATAAGAAACCTGCTTAAAGCAATATTTCACCAATTTGCATTCAGCTTTGTATTACTAGAATAGGGGTAGTATTTTTGAAAGATTCTGCTTCAGTTTCCCCTGAGTCGAGAAATATCTTCATTCTTTTTTTTTGTTACGTGCCCACCAGTGACACTATTGGTCCGAGGGATAAAACTGTAACACTAATTCCGCACTTTTTAGACCCACTCGTAGGGGGACGGGACCTCATTCCCAGAATGTAAACAGTGTCCGCCATCTTTGCTAACAGGAACAAGTGTCACTGGTGGGCATGAAGAATGAAGATATTTCTCCACTCAGGGGAAATTGAGGTTGGGAAGCACAATTTTTAAAAAATAGTACCTATTCTATTGATACAAAGCTAAATGCAAATCGGTGAAGTATTCCTTTAATACTATTTTATGATGTTAAAGCCATGGCACCTGGTCTGGAGACCAGTGGAGACATGTACAGATGCTGTAAGATCAGTGACTGACAGCTGCTACATATACTTCATAGCTGTGTTTATTTGACTGGATAGGTAAATGTATTATTAATATTATAAGTACAAAAACTTACATTACAATGACAAGATATGGCAGGTCTAAATTCACTGTAATATGTAACAGGTTATCCGCTGGGAGGATCGGATCACCGTCACATCAGTCATTGATTTGACTCACGCTGCTCTTTAAATTCAATAATACTTCACTGGTATTATCCTTCATGATGCAGCGTCTGCTGAAACGTTTACGCTTTATCTTTCTCATCAGTCTATTGAATAACATTAATAATACACAACTTCCTGCTTTTATCGCGCCGATAATCTGAATCGAGGTAGAGGGGGGGGGGGAAAAATCAATCAGCTAAATGTTGGCTAAGAGGATTTAAGGGGCATAGAAGGGCCATCTTCCCTCACTGTAATAAATGAAGGGTGACAGTAATGCGAGACTGAGCCCATATGGCCACATACAGTAGCCGAGTACATTACTATTGAGAGACAAGACACGGGGCTAATTCAGTTTCCAGCGGCATATCCTATTCTACTGCACTTGGTTCTTCTCTACCTAATGATGCAGTGGCCATTATGCATTGATTGGGTGGTTCACTGCATTAATCACACTGCACACAGTTCACAACTATGATATATTGTCCCGTGACATCAAACGCTGTAGTTTGACATTTTGGAAAATTTGCTTACTTGCTTTGCTTTGCTGCCCGGTCATTAAGCCTGCTGCCAAGTATAGATTAGCGCAGCATAAAGTCGACATGGAGAAAACCGCTGGCCTACATTCTACATCTCATTTGGATCTAATCTTCACAAAAACCAGAGTGTAAAAATGACAAGATGTAATCTTTCGGAGGTGGTGTCAAGAGGTTTGATTGAGTTTGCATGTTCTTTTCTTTCAGGTCAATTTGACACTCCAAACCCCCAAATGGCCCCCAAATCAATTTCATATGGCTCACTGCTTAATATCAAGTTTTAATGGGTTATTTATTTGTGTTCTTTTAATTAATAGATTCATTTTACATCATATATATTTATTTTATGAACTATTGGACTTTTCTGTCACTTGACCGGCCCCCTACTGACCAAACTAGACACTCAGTGGCCCCCAGGTCATTTGAGGTTCTGCTCTAAACTGACCGTCACCACAAGTGAACGGGGTCTGTTGTTTGTCTGTACGTCGGCCCTGCGATGGACCCGTCCACGATGTCCCTTGTCTTTTGCCCTCTGTTATGACTGGGATTGGCTCCAGCCCTCACCCGGCAACACTCATGTGGAGGATAAAGTGCTAGAGAAAAGAATAAGAAGTGTTCTAAACTTTGTCAAGAAAGCAATTAAGCACGAGCCATAACTTATGATTTGGAAAGTAATTAAGTACCAAGAGTAGGTTTCACAGTGAATGTGAGTTTAAAGTGTGTGCTGCAGCAGGCAGCTGTTGTCAGTGTAAAGCTTTTAGATCCTACGATACACAACCTGCTCAGCACTTAATGGTTAACAAAGTTAGTGACTCGAGTGAATATAGTACAGCTTTCAGCAGAGAGACAACAAAAGAGAGCACACAGAGGTGGCAGGAAAAACAACTTCAAACTAACTATAAGGTTGCCTTTAGCTGGTGGATGTGTCTATGGAGCTGTTTAATAAAAAAGTTCTCCATGTCACACAACTTTATTCCACTGCTTCTAAGTGGCAAAAAAATGACCATGTTTGTTTGTGAGCAACATAACTCAAGAAGTCAAGGAGTAAAGGAGAAGATTTTAATGAGTTTCTGGGGATGTCGGTGATGGCTGATCTAAGATTTATTAGATTTTCATCATGATCAGGACACATATGTAAATTCAGGAGTTTTTAAAAGACAAATAAGTAGCAGGAGAGTGCGTTGTTTCTGTGCGAAATTGAATAACAATGTCTCCAAAACCAGGACTTTTACATTTCATCCTTTAGTAATAATTGCATTCATTTATAGATCTAAACCTATACAATCCCGGCTTTTGGTTCCAACGTGTGAGGCGGACCAAAGTGTATCATAGCCTTTGGTCCTGAGTTGTAACTTCAAGTCTGGTATAACTTAAGATATACTGTAAGTTTTTACACCCCGCCTGTAACTTAACAACTAGGATATTATTGTTTCCATAAAAGTGACGTGTGGAATAGCGTTTCAGCGAGACTAATGACACAGACCTTTGAAATACGTGCTGTGTGCAGGTGCGAGGCTGCTGCATGTGTGGTCAGAGACCATGATTTTTTTGATTGAGCTCTATGTACAATGTGACATATCCATTCATTCAGGCAGGACGCGGCGTATTTCGAGTGGTTTTTCTGCCTTGGTCCAAACGTGCTGAGTCAATAACCTTCCGCGCTATTAAAATTCCAGGTCTCTGAAAAGTGAAAGGCATGAATGTCAACAGGGGATCCGTAAACCACACGTTTCCTGGACGGCTCTGTGGAGACCAGCTGTGCATACATCATAGTCTGCATGAAATGTGTGTACAGTTAAAGAAAGACATAGAAAAGACAGAGCAGGTTAAGGGAAGAAATAAAGAAAGAAACAGACAGATGTCTTAGAACACATACTAACAGATAATGGAGTGGGGGGTTTTGACGAGAGAGATTCAACTTCAACATGCCTCTGAAGTCTAACGATGTTGTCGTCTTATCTGTTACCATGTCAATACTTCCCAACAGCCCACCCTGACCTCCTCGTCTGTCCCTCCTCACCTTCCAGATGCTCGCCTAGTGAAGGGGTGAAAGGTTGGCAGGTGCCTGGGGGAGCAGCGAGGAGCCTCAGGGTCAGATTTCTGAGGGGTCAAGCAGTCGCAGTCTTGGGAGAAGAACGGGGGGGGGTGGGGGGGGGCACAATATGGCCTATGTGTCTATAGCAGGAGATAGACAGGACCACAGAGCAGCAGTCTCACCTAATCAACTTCATTTGGTAGCATTGACAGACAGGCGTGGCCGTCTGAGGTGGCCACAATCAGCTTTCAGCGCATTACCCCACTGCCCACGACAAATCCATAATCCTTGAATCCGTGACCTTTTGCATTTTCAGTGTAAAGTCACCGACAGTCACATGAAATCTATGTTGCATACACTAAACTGATCCATAATGAAATTAGATAGACTGCACAATAATCGGATTGTGTAGCTTGTAAAAAGCCACAGTGCATCACTTTCAGTGTTGTTTTAGTGTTAGTCGTAAAATGATTTGGATGCTGCGTCCTTTATGTGGAAAGAGGCTCTGTCAAGCAATACTATCAGAGCTGACTGAAGGCCCTGGTATACTTCCACGCCCAGCGCATGTGGACCCACGGCGCACTGTACCCATGATGCAATTTATGTCATCAACGCACAGGCAGCCCAGACTTTGGAACCGTGTGTAAAGAGTGCGTCGGGTGCACACGGACAAACTGGATCCGCCCCACCGGTAGCGGGGGAAAGAAGCTTTGTATTACGCCAACATCCTGGACACTTCACTAGCGAGACAAAATCTAAACACTGCTGTACTGAGACACACAAAGAGGGTTGTGTGGAGCTGATAGGCGTAACAGACATTTTTTTAAATTTAAAAGTCACACACTACAGTTTTAGAGTCCTAAAAAGTCCTAAACTGATCCATAAAGTTAAAATAGATAGATATGCTGCACTAGAATATAATTCTGTAGCTGTTAAATATCAAGTGGAATATAATTAGTGCATAAAAGTGTATTGATTTGTGGTCTGATGGCTGAACTCATAGCTTCCACAATCATGCAACGCAACATGACTGCTGCTCAGAATGTCAGCCCTAATCTTGTGGAACAAGAAACGACATTGTATCAATAATTAGACACTCAAGGCAGCGTCATGTCAGTGATGCTTAAATTAATCGGTCAGCCTAATGAGCTGTTTGTATGTTGCCTTATGTTTATTTTGGCATGTTTTTTTTATAGCCGGCCTCATTACACCACAAATCAATAAAGTCTGCCGTATGCTAAATCCATGTTATTGGTAAACAATGTTGTCGCATACATGATTGCAAACCGCTGTGTGCGACCAGTGATCAGAATTGATTCACACACACACAGAAGCCACTTCTCCCTATGTTTGTGTGTGTGTGTGTGTGTGTGTGTGTGCCACAGATGTATCAAGGAAAAATGATGTTGTGCGCAGATAAGATTATGAGACATCATTCTCATCCTCTCCCCCCAGCACCATCCATTACGTACACACAGGATGATGCCAGTTTATTCTAGTCTAGACTAGACATGTAGCCCTACATCATCCACCCCGTGGTGAGAACACCGCACTGACCCACATTAATACATTTATAATCAATACCTACTCAGGTCCCGTGCAAGGACTCGCTTATCAAACGTTGAAGGAAATTGTGCAGTCCAATTTAAAATGGCCTGGGGAAAACTTTCATAACCATGTGCCAATTAGTCCCACTGTCAATAATGGTAATGCTAAAGGACATTGTGTTTCAGGGTGAGAGGAGACGATAGACACACGGCGCACAGAGACATCATCAAGCCCGTGCCTTTGTTAATGTCTGTCCCAGTGACAATGAGCGTTGGATCAGATACACACTCATTATTGTGGGGCCATGGATGCGGTTGAGGGCGCTGCGTTATGAGGCAGAATTACACAACGCATGACTATAATAAGCAATGGCGTCCTAGGAAAGGTCAACAAACAAAGCACGAGTGGGACAGAGACGGGGCCGCGAGATGGGATTCATTAGGACAGCGATGAGCGCGTGGAGACAAAGAGGGAGAGAAGAGGTGGTGTTTGTGGTGAGAGGGGGCGCATTCCTCTGCTGTTTGACGACAGCCGTCACAGCAGCACATGAAACAGGTGTGTGGCTTTACTCGGGGCACGGAGAGCAAGACAAGTGGTTCAGACTGGTTACACTTGACCACACACTGACCTCAAACCTAGTTGAGTAGCCCAAAGCTTCACGAAGTCGGCCCTAAGTAGCGCAGGGGTCCCACCGCTGTTATATTGCCAATTTAAAACAGACTCTCGCTGTCTTGACTCCAGATTATTTATGAGCAGCGTGCTCATCAGTGTCAAAACTTTCAGGAGCCATGCTCGGAATTTAGGACCCCTGATGTGAAGCATCAACATGCCCCCCAACCTTGACACACCTATTCTGTTTTATAGTCACCTCGCCTCTCCCAGGAGTCTCGTCTCAAACTTACAAAGGCATCCCACAAACTCAAACACAGCTTCACTCAGTGTCATTGGTCCAGGCACAAAAGGCAGCTAAAGGTGACAGTGTCATTTAAAGTTGGAAGTACAATTGATTGCTGGAAACTCGTCTCATTTAGAGACATCGACAGAGAGCGAACTCTTGATTGGACAAAATGACTGCTTGCAGGGCAATCACTTGACAGAACTTGAGACTATCACAATTATCTCGTAAAAAAAATCACCACTTGAGACGGGACTCGGAATTGACTTTCCTCCAAAATAACTCCCTAAAGACGTCAGATTTTCAGGTCAGAGCTCCCCCCCCCCCCAAGGTTGGCGGAATACAAAAAACAATAAAAACAATTACAGAAACACTTTAAACAAAGACACACAGGAAAAAACAAACCTGCACTAAAACAGCCCCATAAAGTGCAACAGAAAACAAGTAAACAAGGAAAACAATAAAAGGCAATGCTCTATGAATTATTAAGGGCACTATCAAAGTATTCCACATGATGAAAAATGTAAACATATAATGATAAATCTTTCACTGTTTATTTTGCAAGATGGGAATATTTAATCATGAAAGACACACATGTATATTAGGGCAGTTTATTGGATTTATTTGTGTTTGTCTAAATATATATATATATTATTATTTCTACCCGAGTATGAGATTTAACAGGTTGCTGTTTTATCACTTGACTAGAGATTTCTATTGAACTCGACTTCACAACTGTTCATGTTTTATATACTGGCTGAAAAAAAAAATGGATTGATGTCTTTTGAATTATTCACTGACAGTTTCGGAAGATATCTGAGGTGAGCCACATCCTCCGTCAACAAATCCTGCTCCGATAGGTCAACTCATCTCACGGACCACTCCTCATAGTTTTATGATAGCGCTGGTATTTAACTCCCAGACTTGTTTGATTTAAGCTGTTGCTTCTCGGGCCAAAAATGTCATTGCAAAACCTAAGAAAAGAGGCTGTATTTGCCAGGTTCAGCTCGTCAAGTTTCAGTTCTCACCGGTGGACATAGTGACGCACTTTTAGTCACTCTGCCTTTTCCCAAACACACACACACACACACATCTAATGACAACATTACACACAGCTACACTCTCCGGCTCAGGAAACAGAGAGTTCCTGTTTTTGTCTCGCAGCTCTATTGTTACCTTGTACACTTGAACAGTACATGTTCTCTCTCTCTCGCTTTCTTTCCTTGTGTCAGGTTTTCTCCAGCTGAAGTATTACACAACAATTATCAAGACAAATCCTGATTCCTGTATAGCTCTTTCATAGCACACATCCTTATCGGGACCTTTCACTTGACAAATATTGACAAAGCCAGTGAGACAGAGTCAACACAACTCCCCATTACCACTTTTCCTGTTTTATCTATGTCTCTTATCTTTGCTCTCTGGATGGAGACACGCAGACTCTCCCGTCTCTGCACTTGACGATGAAGCATCGCCTTCATTTCTCTCTCTCTCTCTCTCTTTTTACCAATTTCTCTCACATACTGTCTTCATGCTTATCTTTTCATCAGTCACTGCTACACTCTCTCCCTGCTGTGGGAAACGAGGCACTGCATGCATGCTGGGGGGGGGGGTTGAGTAGTAGTCTGGATAAGCAACAGCTGGATTTAACACACCATTAAGGTCACTGGTTGTTCAAGCTGCACCTGCAAACCCCCCCTTGACTAAATCTCTCTCCCTGTCCGCTCCCTCCCCTCCCTCCTCCCCTCTTTTCTCTGTTGCCATCTCTTCTTTCGTCCACATACTCACTCACCCCTACATTCCGGGTCCTCGCAGCTTTCTCTCTTTTACCCCATCAGCTATGACCCCCCATTTTTTTCTGGTTCCTTCTGCCTCGCTCCCTCTCATTCACTGCGCCCCAGCCTCCTCTCTCGTCACACTCTTTTTCCGTTTCTTTCAGTCTTTTCACAGTCTCTCCCTCTCTCTGCCATAGCCCTCGGTAACAGCGCTGCCCCTCCTGCTCGCAGGCTGTTGTGTTGTGTCTGCCAGGCCTTCTCGGCTGGAGCGCAGGTTTCCTGAGTACTGGAACGGAACAGGTGCTGGCAGTGAGATACACTGAGAAAGGCCAGCTCGACTGTTCCCACTGAGAGTCACACACGCTCCCAACACTGCTCATACCAATACAAGACAGGCGGGACACCGCGCATGAATGATGCAGGTAATGATCCAGCATGGCTGCTACCACCTGGATTCAGTTCATCTTAAAATGGAGCGACCTGACCTTGACAATCTGATATATATCACATCACATCTTGAGTGTAGCATTGGATTAAAAAGAAATCAAAACAGCACATTTTTATTTCTTTCTATTTTTACATATGACATTTTGACTTATCACAGTAGGAAAAGCACAGGTGTAAATAATGAATTGATTTACCAGGACTAGAATAGAAATGTGTTAATATTATCAGGAACACCTGGATTTTTCCTGTTGGGACTAATCAAAATGTCTGCTGTAAAAAAAAAAAAGAGACGTATTATGATTCAATCTCCTTTTTTTTCTTCATTTTAAAGCAACCTCTTAACCACAACTCCCTGTACAGACATATTTTTTAAGGCATAATGGGCAGAGTTGCAGTATGAAAAGAAAATGAGACCACAGTTCTGTTGATTACTTATTCAGGTAGACATTGCCCATATACTTTCAATCAATCAGGCACGGGGAGCTGCTTATTTAAGATAATCCTTTAATAGTCTCACAACAGGGGAATATGTCTCTTATATCACAGTAAATTGAATTTTTTGTGAATTAGTTTTTGTGTGTGTAACATTCTGATGAAGGAAATGGGTGTGACGTATTTCATTGCAAGTCCTACAGCACATTGTTCTCTAACTCTAATTCTCTTTGGCCAAAGAACAAATCATTCATTCGTCTTCTACCGCTTTATTCTCCACGAGGGTCACAGGGGTGCTGGTGCTAATCCCAGCTGACATAGGGCGAAAGGTGGGGTAAACCCTGCACAGGTCACCAGCCCATCACAGGGCCACATAAAGACAAACAACCATCTACTCCCACACTCATGCCTAGGGTTAATTTAGAGTTTCCAATTTACCTAATCCCCAAATCTGCATGTTTTTGGACTGTGGGAGGAAACTGGAGAACCTGGAGAAAATCCACGCACACAAGGGGGGGGGGGGGGGTAATGCAAACCCCATGCAGAAAGGCTCTGACCGGGTCGCGAACCCAAGAGCGCTCACCACTACACCATCTTTGTGGCCCCAAAGAATAAATCAATAAACAAATTTGCAAACTTGGAAAGATAACTGCTAATTAGAAGACTCAAAGATTTGCACTTTCAGCATATACAAACTATTTTCCAGTTTGCATAAAACAGGAGAAGTAAACGGCTTCATTGCCCTTGCAGGCGCACAGATAATCACTTACACCATTAACACTGCTGCAGACAGACATAAACTCCACCGAGCTAAGAATAACTTTCCATTTCCCCCCAAAGAATGATGCTCATTTCTCAGTGAGGCGGCTGTCTTCCCAGTTAAGTGAATGATGTTTATGTCTCCCACTCCTCATGATTTCACCCTGGAGAGATCTGTGCCCTTTGCTCCAGGACAATTTACTGGCCTGAATGTGAGGTCGTCCATCATAGCACCTAAAGAGACGCGGACATCCAACAACTGTTGGCTCCCAGGGGCACCTAATGAAATTGTTGTTGGATTCCTCGCTTTAGAATAACATTAGTATTTATAGATAGCTTTCAGCTCGAGCTAATGGTAATCTGATTTTCTGAGTGTTTTTTTTCTAAATTAAGAGGGCGACACTGAGAAATGGTCAGAGGTCTAATGTGTGTTAAATGTCTGGCCCCTTAAAGACTTAGTTGAAACAGCTGACAGGGGTTTGTGTGTTATGTTGTGTTGTTAACACATCAGACAACAGCGTACTGCAGTGTTTTAATGAAAAACACGGCCAGTATTAACACTCACATTTATTGAGAAATGAAACCACGGCCAACTGAAAGGGCATTTTAGTCCTCACTCGTGGCTCACAAGTACAAGATAAGACAAATTGAATAAAACTTTCTAAATTAATAAATCAAGGATGCATAAGCATTTATTAAAAACTGGAAACAAATCTAATTCATTTATGATTTGGACAAAATGTGTTAAAATAAAATTAAATTTTTTGTGTTGATGCCACATGTACGAATGTAAATAGCTGTTCATCAAATGTAATGAAATATGACCATGCAATGAAAAGAAAAAGCGTTGAAACAACTGCGTTTCCCATAAGGCATTGCGGTTGTGTACGTCATCAACAAGCGCAGAGCTGAGGTGTCGTTTGAGAGGAGGTAAACACGTCGGATTTGGGGATTATTGCTTTTAAAACTACTCACTGAACAAACTGTTGTATTAATTTAATCGAATTGTTTACTCACGTACGAATTAGTTTGACCCATTTTTTCATTCCGTGTATTGCAGCAGCAGAGCCAGCGCAGTTGTGTACAGTACCGCTGTGTGCTAAAGCTAAGCTAATAAGTGAATAACTGTTTCTCTCTCAGGTTGTTTCTCGGCTGCTCACCTGAAGGTTCCCTCGGCTTCTCTCGTCGTCTCTCGTCATGACTAAACTGGTGGAGTGGCTCCTCGGTGTGACGCTGGTGGTCGCTGCTTGGGCTCTGGTCACTTGGGACCTACTGGACCTGCGGCTGTCGCAGACTTACAGAGACGTTGCCTGGCCCATGCCGCTGTATCTGCTGGTGACATTTGGCTGCTACTCACTGGCCACCGTGGGATACAGGGTGGCCACGTTTAATGACTGTGATGAGGCATCGCTGGAGCTGCAGAAGCAGATTAAAGAAGCCAAAGAGGACCTGAGGAAAAAGGGTTTAAAGATATAAAACCCAGGGAAAGGCCCATGTAGAAACTGTAGAGGGAATTTCAATGGATCCAACACATTTGCACCACATGCACACTTTTTTGTGTGTGAAATGACAAGGACGAACATTAACGCTGTCTTTACTGATTCTTGCAGTCTTGATGTTTCTGTGTTACTCACTGCAATATCCACACAGGTTTGCTTTAGGATCTTAAACATAATATTCACTATACAAGTATCTGTTACTGTTGCTCTTAAATGACAAAAATAATGGTTTGTCTACCTATTTTAAGTAGTCAATTTAAAGTAAATTAATTATGTGCAGTTCGGTATTTAGTATGTGGTTTTAATGATTAGCACATTAAACCAGAAAAAAAAGCTGAGTAAAACCCACAGACAGTTGAATAACCCAAAGTGCGTGCCTCCATGGTAACTTATCATCTGCGAGCAGTTGTGCATCACTGAATAAATTGGACCCAAAGGTCACATTGAATAATCTGACTAAATATTCTACTGGGGAATGTCCAATTCTTACAGTCAGCGTCAGCTGCAGAAGCACACAGTAGCACACAGTGTCGACCGACCTAGTGTATGTGTGTGAATATTGTTGCTTTTCAGTAGACATGGAGTAGATTGTATCTGTTGTACATTCCATTGTCCAGTTTCTGACTTGTTCCCTGCAGCTATTGCTGGGATGTATAATTAAAAGAATCTATTTTCTTCAGATTGTCTGCCTACAAATGAGTGTGTGTGTCTGTTGGTTGGGGGTTTGGACCGGGTCAGAAGGTATGCAAGTATGTGCTTGAGTGCTCGCATATATGATGCATTCCTTCTCTGAGCATAACCCACTTGGCCCAAAGGGTTTCATATGAACTGCTCAATGTCTCCCTCTATGCACGAGACAGATCTCCTTTGTCCCATTTTGCAGTTAAGGAAATTATATATACATTATACAACATTTCCTTTGTTCCAATAATGAAAAAGGAATGTCATATATGCAGCCCTGCCATTGGCAAGTGTATGCCTTTTGTGTGAGCCTTAAAAGGCTGCCTATGCTCATTTTCAGTGAGTCCCTGCTGTGAATAAACAAAGCATAGCCTGGCTACA
Organism: Solea solea; assembly: GCF_958295425.1. NCBI lineage: Eukaryota > Metazoa > Chordata > Actinopteri > Pleuronectiformes > Soleidae > Solea > Solea solea. The sequence goes on from NC_081153.1 coordinate 16,627,504, forward strand.
GGCATCATTATAGGGTTTCGAAAGCTCCCATAACTTCAGAACAAATGCAAAACTGTTGGCAGTTCTCTGGGTAAGCTCTGCCTGTTGTGCCTTTTGGCTGCAGCCCCATAATGCCTTGCAACGTCACCCCCCCATGAATGTCTGCAAGCTGTTGCTATAGAGCGAGCTGGATGAAAGGCAACCTGTTATTTACCAGAAAATCTCCCACTCTGGCAATTACTCCAACAGCTTCCCTCTGCAGGCAGTTATGTTCTTATACTCGCAGCCACATGTCTAATAGCTGATCACTTTTCCTTGTCATCAATTTTCTCAAGTCTAACTTTGAAGACATCCATCTGTTAGTCCGCTTTACTACAGTCCATCAGACAAATATATATATATCAGCTTAGACTGAACACTGAAAGCCCCTTTACTGTACTTGTGCACGTGAGCACTCGTTTAATCCCTTATTTCGAACACACAGTACATAAGCTTCATCCCAGACATTCCCTTCGCATATACATAATAGAAAATAGTAATTAAATGTAATCTGAAGCACAGACAGATGTGTATGGAAGCTTTTTCTGAATATACCCCATGTATTTCCCATATAGCGTACGTGAGATGACTGACATCAATCCCTGTTATTATCCAGTGGGTGAGTGTCAGTATTCATCGGTGTGGATGCACCTGATAAAGTGTAGTAATTTAAAACACTGAGGAAAATACATAAAAATGACTGAATGGTAATTTTCACATCTCTACCTACATACTCGTGTGAATCAGAGAGGGGAGAGTTTTACTGCAGAGAGCTGGCTTTGAATTTCAATGGACTTCTGAAAGATTCAATGATGACAGGTTTGAGAGCTCTTATTAAGGTGCATCATTTTAGCAGTGCAGCGGTAAAAGGCCTCCAACTGCTGCTGGAGCATTTCAGCTGCCAGGTGATCTGAGGAAATTAACCTAGGCTGAGAGATGATAATCCTCTGTTGGGTTTGAAGTTAGGCCTGTTTGCTGTTCTTTCCTAAAAAGTGACTGAGTGAAAGTTTCATCTTCATTTCAACATATGGGAGCCCATGTCTACCAGGGGAAATTCTCTGAAATTCTGTGAATTTCTCTGTGAGATGAATAAAGTATCTATCTATCTAAAAAAAAAAAAAAAAAGCAGGAGAAATACAGACACTAAATGGGAAGACAATATGATCACATTTTCAAATTTACATTCACTAAATCAAACATAATGAGATACTAAAGCAACAAATCCACCAGGAACTAAAGTTACACTTGCACGTATGTTGTTAGCCAACACAGCATCTTGCCAGAACACATCATGTTACCTTGTGGCAGAAGTTGGGTGGGGTTCAACTCTTTTGATGGATGGCCTGTCTTTTCTGTGCTGGCACCATCACTATGTTGTCAGATTCAATTAGAGAGCAGTTTTCTTCCCACAATTCAGTACCAAAGAAGGTCTGAATGTTACCTTAATAAGTCAGGAATTTGGCCCATGTGTGTGTGTTTTTTTTATATATATAATTTTGTTTTACTTTGCCTCATTATGTATTTTTTATGTTGTCAATGGGCTTTCATATACTCCATTATATCATATAATAGGTCACTTAATACAATACATATCACAAAACCAAAGAAGAAAATGGTACATTAAGAGAAATATCATAATAATTTATTCATTCTGTGCACACATTACTGTTTTAAATCTCTCAAATGCATTTCTTTGGGGGTTTAAAGACAGCACTGCCTGTTTTTAAGGGAGGCAGAAGACGGGGAGAACTTTCTTTGCTTATTTCTCCAAAGTGTCAAGGTGAGACATGTCGGCTAAATCGGGAGAGGAGCCGAAAAACAGGAGGGAACCTAATGGGGATTGAGACAGTGCGAGGGGCAGGCCATGGGGTTGTGGCCCCAACATGGCCCCACTCAGGCCTTGAGACACTATAAAAAACATTTCTAGAGACACTAAGTGACACTTCTGGGAGCAAATCCATCTAGACAGGCTGAGAAACAAGACTGTAAAATCATAGGTTATCATTTTTCTGCACAGAAACGACTTTTTCCCACCCACACGTTTCACAGCAAAACCTCAACCCCGTCCAAAGGCGGGCAGGGAGAGCGAGAGAGTGTAGGAGATTGGTAATCTAGACCCAGAACAAAACAGAGACGGCGATATGATACATTTGATACAGATACAGAGTGGCACGAGTAGAATTCCAAAACAGGAGATATTCCCAGAGTGCGAGAGTGTTTTAGGATTTGATTAAAGTTAGTACGGAAGTGCGAGGGAATGAAAGAGGTTTTGAGTGACTTAAGTGACACGGACAGGAAACCAAAGCATGAGCTGGAACAAGACAAATGACCCTGGCAACTGCCAAGAGTGTATGACAGGACTTTTTCAGGAAGAGAAGACCACACCCTGACCGCCAGCTATGGCAGGAGACCAGAATGTACAACGATTGGCCCACGGGCGTCCACTTGTGCCATATAGATGAAGTGTTTCCTTCCCATCAGCCCAAAGCCCTTATAAAAGGGTCTCCCAAACACAGTTAACATTAGAGTGACTTTTAAGGCCAAACATGCAGTGCAGTGATGTGAACAAGGTCAAAGAGTCACTCATGGGTCAGTGTGTTGCTCTTTCACAGCTCATAAACATCTGCTTTGATACTTACAGGACACAGGGTTCCCACTCACAGAGGCTTATAAATGCAACAAATAGCTACACTAACATTAGGTAACCTCCCAGAGGCCCTGTAAGGCACACACTCCTGGCTCTTCGGAGCAGTAACATACGTTAGCAGGCAGACAGGGACCGGTCGTCAGGTGGCCCGCGAGTAGTGATGCCCGACTTATTCCAGAGAGGCAGACAGACCAGCTGCTCATGCCAAATCTACTCTGAATCATGCATCGTTCTTGCTGCGTCTCATGAACTCCTCCCGTTTTTTCTGTGCTACATGCTGAGCGCTCGGCTCTGTTTGACACTGATGATTAAAAAAAAAAAAAAGAAAAGAAAAATCAATGCCCTGTTTTTCAGCTTGTGGGGAGACGTCTTTATAAAGCCCCTGTCGTCTATTGACATCAACTATGATTCACGTATTGGTAAGCGTTTGTTTTTCAGGAAAAAAGTCAGTGCTTCTGCTTCTAATGGTATTTCCAGATTACTCAGGCTGGATGGAAAATAGTCAATCTAAGTTTTTATCAATGTTCCTCTTGAGTCATACCAAGGAGTCATTTCCAGTTGATCAAAAAAATGTCTTTAATATTGTGCTCCACACTTCAGTGGGTATTATTATTGGATTTCAAACATTCAAAGTTGTACACGACACAACCAAACCCAATGAGGCTTTAAAGTGACAGGCAACCATCTTTTATCTTCTCCGGAGCCTGCAAAAGTTCAGTGTTTGCTTCAGTTGCCTCCTGACTGCCCTTAACATTTATTACAGTGTTAAAGGTTTCACACTTGCCACTCACATTCACTCACGCTGGCATGCTGAGCGACTGAGTAAATAAAAAGGATTGTCTTCTCTTGATGTGCTACTGCTCAGTGGAGTCTCTTCTTGGGGTCGGGTGGTGGCTGGGCCTGTCCGCCGGTCTTAATTTATGGCGCTCCCTTTTGAAAACACTGGGGAGTTGTGAGGCTGCGGCACCAGTTTTTGGTGCTACAGCTGTTTTAACTGTCACGGCCGTAAAAGCTCCCCTGGGAAGGGAGAGACAACGAGGAGCAGAGATGAGAACAGTGGCTTCTCATGCAACCTGCAGATGAGCAAACTATCTCAGTTGAAAGAGAGAGGGGTTATCTGTGAGAGTGCAGGGAGGAGTCTTGTATGTCGGGTGAACGCTGTCCAGAAGGATGAGATAAAAAGTAAAGCCACCACACCTGTGTATTTGGTCTTCATGCCAGAAGACAACTCTGATGGTGATAATACACAGATCTCCTCTTCTGAAGACATCTTTCTGTTGAAAGCAAAAGGGGGATGGTTTCTCCTTAAAATCCCTTGTAGTAAAATGACCTTATAGCCTAGTTCCAAGGAGAAAATATTGATCTTTCAGTTTAAGACAATAGATTGTGCTGGAAGTTGGATAAATAGTTTTGCAAATGGAGAGATTTTACTCCCCACTCAGAGGGAGCTGTGTGTTAAGAGGGCAAGAGATCATTTGCTGGTTGACAATAAACCACAAAATGTTCTATTGGGTTTAATGGCATTGAATTAGCAGGAATTAAAATGAATTAGATAACACTATGAAGTGATGGTGGCCAGTGGCGGCTGGCGATGAAACATTGTTTGGGCAGGCGTATAAAAAAAGACATGACATTTGTTTAGAGCTGAGAGAGAGACACACACACAGAGTGTTGCCTCTTGCTGAGACAGTGTTGTTTCAAACTAGTTCACAAACATTTATTGTGTCTCACCTGTGTGTCCACACTGACGCTGAGCATGGCCAGGACTCCCGGTAGTTACCTGAGTAAGATGTTTATATCCGGTTATCTGGGTCAGTCCGTTCAGCTGTGGGCCGTCTTTAAGCGCCCGAGGGTTTTCCTACCTTGTGCATGCGTCACTATAGCGAGAGAGTCTATGGTCGCACAAGAGTTGTGCGTCCTAAAACACTGCCCTGCATGTTTTAGATGTTGCCCTGCTCCAACACACCTGATTCAGAGCTTGGTGACGAGCTGACCGTTGGAATCAGGTGTGTTGGAGCCATCCATCGTGGGGCTGTTGGTGCCAAACCCACCTGACATAGGGCAAAATGTGAGGTAAGGTAAGTCCTGAACAGGAGTGAACAACCACACACTTACACAATTTAGAGTAGTACAATGAACCTCTGCATGTTTTTGGACATGTGGGAGTAAACTGGAGAACCCGGCAAACCACCAGCAACCTTCTTCCACTGTGTGGCTCTCACCGGAAATCCATGTAATAGTTTCTGAGACTATTCACTCAACAACCTAAACTACCGGCCCCATGGTGGCACCATAGGGAAAGTCAGAGGATCAGCAAAGCAATTAACATTCATCCTGTGTAATACCATGAATGCCTGTACACGTTTACGGCCGATCCTTCCAATAGGTGTTAAGATAAAGTCAGTCTGATCAGATGCAATAACTTTCAAAGTCAAAAGAAAACTTCCTAGACGGTGGGAAAGGAGAGTGCTGAGGTCATTAAAAACCACGCGAGGATTATAGCAAGAGCTTTAAAGGTTACGCTATTATGCAGAAAACACTTCAAATGACCTTGGCAACATCTCAACAGCATCATAACAGCATAGTTAAGAAGAGCCTGAGATATAGACTGAATGCTCAGAGTCATCGCTCATGGCAGGGACACACTTTGTAATCGCTGTTGTTTAGTTGAAAGCTGCACTTGAACTTTATTTTGTTGATGCTGGAGATGCCGTTTGAATCTGATCCAACCGCTCTGACACAGCAGATCAATAGGCCTCCAGACAAATTACCTCAGGACAGTCCAGAGAATGAAGAAGAAATCACCTTGAAAACTTGTTTAACTCAATAGCACAACACAATTAAGGCATGTTATTAACTGAAAACCATGCTGGCAAAAAGTAATCACAAAAAGGCTGATCTGGTTTTCCAAAAATATCCTTTTTTATTATTATTTCACATGAAATGTTCACATTTAGAATATTTATCAAACATGTCTTTTATATAATCTTCTATATATTTATATATATATACATATTTTACACTTCTTTTACTTACACATGTACAAAAAGCGGTAACAAGGATTCAGATTTTTAAAAAAAAAGTCTGACTTCAGTGGTAATCATACACTGTTTCGCTTCGTCGAACGAGCCCGTCTGTCTGGTGAAGATGTGCTTAGCAACTCACTTTTTTGATGCCTTGTCTGAGTGGAACTGGTGACAGTAACGTGAGAAAAAAAAAAATCAAATATGTGACATTTATTCTGAAAGCGCGCCATTCCATTCCGTTGAAATCTGAATGAAGGCACCGCGACACACTGGGTCGGTTCCGGCAGTAATAAAAATACGTGGGCATCATTGTGTCAGCGGCAAGATCAGCGGCAAGATCCAACAAACTGAGAAGTCCAGCCTCTCTGTAATACACACACAACATCTCAGTGTTTGCTTTTGGCAGAAAAACATTTTGTCTCATCACACGATCAATCAATCTCTCCGTAGCTCGCACACAATCTCTTCAACACACGTTTTCTTTTTCTTTTCTTTTTTTTTCCCTTTCACACAAGTACTAACTTTACCAGGAGAACTAAAAGAGAGAGAGCCTCCCTCGCTGCCAACAGTAAACATTTCCTTTCATAAGCTCATGGTATATACAGTAAAACAGCTGCAAATGTTATAAATTATCTTCACAGAATGTACAAGGAACAGTACAATAGTGTGTGTTTCATGTCACGTATGTATATGTGTGTGTGTGTGTGTGTGTGTGTAACACTGATGTGGAGTGTGTGTCTGTACTGTGCAGTTTTAGTGCTACAGTGTATAAGCACATAGTCGAGTTTACAAAAGAACGGTTGCGATGAGAACGGCCCCCGTGTGTGTGTCGTCAATGCTACATTTAGAGAAAAGTAATCACCTGGGACTTCAATGCAACTCCATACCGTCACGACAACAATACAACAGATAGCACACAGTAACACAAGCTGGAGAGGTGACTGATCTTTGGCTCAAAAACGTACGTTCCCATTTCGATGTCCACACGTCTTTATGTATGGAAGTTGTGTCCGGGTGAATGTGTCTTTGCTCTTGATTGTTCTTCCTCCACTTCTTCATATTTTCTTCCAAGGTTATCAACCAAAGAAGTTTATGTGTTTGGCAGACAGATGATAAAAAAAAAAAACACAGGAATCAAGGAGCTTGGTCTTTTCAAGAAAATTAAAAATACTGTCAGCCTTTGAAAGATTTAACAAAGCGGACACACTTTGTCTCAAATGCTCCAAGAGTTGCTCAGCACAATTTGTGCAAGTGAGTCCGTCCATGCTCTGCACGTTTCAAAAGTCTCCCTGTGTGGCCAGCACTGGTCTTTTTGAGTCAGTGGTTTCATCCCCCACGGACTGTCTTCATTGTAGTCCCTGAAATAAAAAATCATCTGCCAGCAGCAGTTGTTTATGAGTTCTCAGTGCAGCAACAGCAGTAACGAAAATGGGACAAGCAATGAGAGGATTGAGAGGGATGTAGTGGCCACTGCAGAGCTCGCCCGTACACTCTTCTGGACATCTGGCAGGATTACCACTGGGTCGTCTGCTTGAAGATGGGAGATAAAGAAGACACACATTATTACCACACATTTTACACACTGACATAATCCCAATTTGTTCAGAGGTCAGGTGTAATTATCAAAGGAGGCAGAGCTTGGTCAACATACCTGCAGGCAATCTGTTGGACGGGTTGTGAACCCCACCCCCAGCTCCTACTCCAGCCCCACCTGTGCCTCCTTTAGCCACTCTGGCCTCTTGAGAGCCTGAGAGAAAAGAAAAGGTCATCAGTTAGTCTGCTTGGGTTGCTTGCAATAGCCTAACACTATAAACTATTAGAGGTGACGGCCTTTACAGTCGGGTGGGTGGCTCTACTTACCGTCGGCGGCTACAACGTCCACCCTGAGCCTGAGGCACTCTTTTCCATGGTGGTGCAAAGGTTTGGCTGTAGGGAAGAAGGAACAAACACAAACAAGTGTTAACATCCTTACTTGTGCACTTATCCTCCCCTGGCCTCTTAATCCACCTTCATGCACACACATACACACCAACACTTGGCAACAGACACAGGCAGAAAGCTTTAGGAAGCCATCTGTGAGCAGACGGAGTGTGTCTTGTCCTGCCGTTTAGCTAATTACACTCGTGGTCAGGGTGAGAGCACGGCTTTCTCTTTGTTGTCACATTCTAGCAGGATCAGTATTGTATATACCACCCTCCTTTATGTCAAAGTAAAGCTTCAGAGATACGACCCAAAAAAAAATACTTGGTACAACAGTATACAAAAAGTCCAATTAGTTCTGAAGACAAATATGTGTAGTGGCAATGATCAGTCAAACACACATTCAAAGTTATTGAGTGAAATATCGTACAGTTTGGTACAAGCCCTTTCCAAATCAAAACTGACGTTCCTTTTTTTTCCCTCTAGTGCCACAATGAGGTTGAGGTTTTGTGTGAAATGTCTTGGTGACTATTGCATGCACTGCCATGTCATTTTTGCACACAGACATTCAGACGGAGAGAAAGGACAGAGTGACACTTACAGATATAATAGTAGCTCTCTCCTTGGCGAAACTCCTTTCCCAGAGTAAACGGAGTGAAGCGCTGGAACTTCTCGGAGAATTTCTCGGGGGCGTGGGGGGCAAACGGGTGCCCGCATTCCCAGCGCATCTGGTCATACGACTGGGGTTTGCAGGCGTCGTAGTCCTCGCGCTCCACCATGTAGAGCACATATCGCTCGGCATCCAGCAACGGCACCTCGCCCTCGGGGTAATGGGGGCAGACGATGTCCAGGTAGTCATTAAGCTTCACTTCCACAGCGTAGTCATCCCATAGGAACCTGCGTGGGGAAGGCAGAGAACAAGTTACGCCAGCGGCAGGAGACGGATGAGTGCGGTTATAGCATCGGAGCGGTAATAAATATAAGCCTCAAAAACCTGTGATTACATATTGATCGGCTACACGCCAGAGTACAACAGGGAAATCACAGGAAAGACTTAGAGGTCTGAGAGTGAGATATAGAGAGAGAGGGATACATGTGTGTCAGAGAGAACAATGAAGAGGGAAAACACAATGAGGGGAAGGGTGAACAGGAGAAAACATGTGCATAAATATAGATGAGCGAGAGACCGGCGTAGCTGCTCGGTGTTGTGGTGAGTTAGCACTGAGTGCGCACATTGATCCATATGTCCCACAGGAGCTGAATGATGTTTACAGAGAAACATTAGCAGTCAGTTTGCCCCGTCAAGACGGGAGATGAGTATCGACATCTGCAGGGCTGCACACACACAGAGTGGGTGAGAGAGAGAGACAGTGAGAGAGAGACAGAGGGCAGAATGCAGACGACAAACTCACCTCAGCCGGAGTAGAAACACAGCTGAGTTTCGTCCAGACAGAGACACGTTTAAAAACAAAGGTCACACACGCTTTAGCCCATTCATTAGGGTCAGAGACGAATACAACACGGGTCTGGTGACGACCTACAACTGTCTCCTACCAAACTCCCTTTCATTACAAATACAGAGAGACAGTCAGTCTGCCTCTCCTCTATTCCTCCCTGCATCCCTCCCTTCCCTCCTCCACCCTCTTTACGATGGTCTTTAAGTAAACCAGACACCCTCCCTGTTGCCTCTTGACCCAAGTAAAAGAGCACAGACAGAAAACATTCTGCCATCGACACCACCCGCACTTGGGGCAGGTCAAATTGGCCTCGGCCCAACTGTCCATAATTCCTGAACCCTCCTTTCAGACAGTTTATCTCGGGGGAATCATTACTGCAGGTATTCCAGCTTTGTCCCCTTCCCTCCTGACGGAGTGACTGCTCCAGGGGCGGCTCACATCTAATGCTCCCTTCTCAGCCAAAGCCATCTATCAGAAGACTTGAGCGGTAGCAGGCCACCAACAAATCACACAAACACACACACACACACTTCCCAGTAATTCCCATCTATCAACAACCTAAAGCAGCAGCTACCTACTATTTACACTCACTGACGCCTTCACCCCCCTCTCCCCCACACACACACATACACCTCCTCCCCTGGCACTGTGCGCCCAAGTGATGCCTATCAGCTTACTATCTTCTACTGTTTTGGATCACTGGGGGTTCCCTGAAGTGGATGAAATTTGACAGACCTAAATATTTTCACAACACATGAGAAGAATGTGAGTCTAATAAAGGGTTTGTTGCTTTTGCAATGAATACAACGTGGTTCAGCAGGCTCTCAGCAGCTCAAGATAGAGACAGCCACAGTCCCTGTGTTCACTTACTGACAGCTATTTAATCAGATCTGCAGAGCTGCACAAGTGAACTCTGTGTTGTGTTAAATCCAAAGGCACAAAAAAAAGGCACAAAAAAGGCCTGTCACCGCTGTACACGGTGTGAAGAAAAAGGGAATTAGTTAGTTTGACTATAAAATATATAGAATGTAGAAACTGTAAAAGAATGTTGTGCACGTGCGTCACAGTTCCCACCTCTGGGATTTGACACGCGGGAAGAAGAAGGCAACATAAAGAAAAACACCACAGAATCCAGATGGTGCATTTTTGGACTGATAAGAATAAATGGATGATAGAACGACAGAGATTGGCACCTGACACGCTGACAACTCGCCGCTAATTAAAGATGTTTCCGCTGTGTGACGTAATCGGTCAACTGGAAGAGCAGAAAGGGAGCATATCACCATCTAGTGTTGTGGAGGCAGATACACTTCATTCAATAAAAAGATTCCCTATTGTGCTTGTTAACAGGGGCAAAGACAGTAGTGCAGTTAAATGGTGTAGAGGGCTCATGTTTTCTCATAAAACCAAATAAATGCAACAGGCTGCATTGGGGGGGTGTGGGGGGTGGAAAGGGGGGATTGAGCTCGTGTGACAAGGTCCACATGTGCGAGTAACGATCAAAGTGCATGAGCCACTGTTGCTCGTTAGCTGGTGTTGTTGTTTGTTGCCAGGGGTCTGCCTGGTTCCCTCTAGTAAAAGGACAGACGCTGTGGCTCCAAAAACCCCGGACCCTGACTCCAGTTCTCCCCTCTGGCTCCCTCCCTCCCTCCCTCCCTCCCTCCCTTTACCCCCTCTCCGCTTGAATGCATTCCCTCAATACTGATGACCAGATTAGTTTGGCAACACAATTACAGCAACAACCCCGGTACCATTGGAAAACAAGCCCCTTTTTTAAGTATACTGATGAAACCTACATCTCACGGTGGTGATAATAGTGCGCTCCAGCCAACATCTGGGGGGTAGAGAGTGATCATTCTAATTTTGGTGTGGTCTAGACAGCTTAGTGCTTATCTGCATTTTGCCTGCCACGCTCTGTTTACCAGATTGGCGCTAAAGTGTTTTTCCCCCTGCCACTTTCAATTCTAGTCAAATCAACAACACTATTGAACAAACACTGTTGTCTGCTTTCGCCTGACAGAGTTATCATCCCCTGCAAACTCGGAAAACACACACACAAACACCCAATCCCTCCCTCGGCCAGATTACAAACGGGCTGCGGTATGGTCCCAATGTGTTCATCAAAAGGGGGTTGGGGGTTGGGGGGGCGGGGGTTACAATTAAAACACAAAAAGGTATTAAAGTTGCCCTGGAGGGGGGTAATTATGCCCTCCTGCTCCCCACTTCCCAACCCCTTTTAGCAGAGAGATTGAGGGGGAGACAGAGGGCATGAATAGGCATGGGAGGGGAGAGGTGGGGTTGGGGGAGTCAAAGGGCTCGAGTGGGGGAATGGCTTTTGAAGTTTCTCTCAGCGTTTCTGTTGAAGTGTTACAGTTGCTTCATCAATGCAGCCATTTCATACAGTGTCTCTATTCACACAATGATGGAATACCTCACTTAGCCGAGAGGACGGTGGTTGAATACTCACCCGAGGAGGCCGAGTAGCACTTTTTTTTTTAATTTTTATTATTAATGGCAAATAGTTTTAATTATCCTGCTGCCTTTTGTTCCCTGCTAACGCCTCAGCATTGAAAGCCTCCACATCAGCAGGCTAATTAACTGATCGGACTAATGCAGTTCAAAGAGAACTGGGGCCTCAGCGTGAAAAGGTTTAGCTAACAAAGTCAAATCATGCCACCTTCAGTTAAGCAGACGAAATCCGCTTTTTTTTTCTCCCCCCCCCCAACTCCCCCAGAGTGTGTCCTTTGTCATTTTCCTCTAACAGACTGTTTCTCTGTGTGTGTCAATGGACTGTGTTGATTTATTACCATGGTTTATCCCAGGATGCTCTCTTTTTAATGACAGCCATGCTTGGAGTCTCAAAGTTTCAGCATTGAGGAGTTGTTGTCTTCGACAGTCAAGGATGATTTCTGATATGCAGAGAGGAGTGTGAGTGTGTGTGTGTGTGTGTGTGTGTCCGTCTTAGCCACGAATACATAAATGTGTGATTGTTTATGTTTCAGTGTGTTTGTGTGTGTTGTGTCTGTAGAGCACTGAGGAATCTGGGAGTGTGTTTCAGTTGTGATAAGGAAAATAATGAATGCAATCATGAAGAGCAATGATAGCAGTGAGGGAATGTCAAGTGGTCAAATGGTACATGCATGTGTGTGTGTGTGTGTGTGTGTGTGTGTGTGTGTGTGTGTGAGAGAGCACCATTTGTTGAAATGAGACTACAGACTGTACACACTCTTTCTCCTCTCCTGGGAAGGAATTCCTGATTTATTGAAGCCTCTTCAGGAGCAAGAGTCTAATCTCTCTTCTTTAATCTCTCTGGCCAAGCATTTTGCTTTCTTCTCCACCTCTGGCCCCTCCTTTCATCCATCCATCACCCTCTCATCTCTGCACTCTATCGCCCTATGGAATGCTGGACCTCAGATGTGAAGAGGCCGTGATGTGGATCAAAGGTCGGACAATCGCCAAGTCAGCAGCACAGGAGAATTCTCTGTCAAAGAAGTGGCCTTGTGTATTTAAACTTCTACAGACGGATACTTTGATGAGGACAGACTGCACATGTATGACCACTGTATCAAAGACCAAGAGCCCTCAGAAGCCCACACTGTCGCCCTCCGCACGAAACACCTCTACGCGTGCAATTAACGTGACCCACAAAGGTGACCAGCCAGCATCACAGATGAGGTAAACCGGAATGTGGAGACCACCTAATCTGCACAACCAAGCCTGGATTATTGGTTTGACCAGAGGCTGAGCTTGGGTCCATTCATCAGCACTAGATCCTGCTTAATACAGGGGGCTTAGAGTGGACAGCAAGGCCCAGAGCATGGGCCGAGGCCCTGGGTGCAGAGTAGGGGGGGTGAGAGAGGGAGGGTGGAACTTTTTTTTTTCTATTGTTCTCACATAGAGAAGGGGTATTACTCCTTTCGACTTTTTTTGAAGTTAAAAAACAACATACTTTTACAGATGGACAGACTCAGATAATGCCTCTGGTGTTTGACCTAGAAGAAAAATACCCCAGAGAGGAAACAATGGCAAAATCCAGGCTATTGACTAGCCACCAGCTAAAGTTGTTGTCATCTGTGATGTAACGAGTCAACTGTTGAACACTTAATACAAACAAGCTGAAAGGAGGCAAATCGCCACCAAGGGCAGCTGAGGCAGACACACTTAATAAATCAATTCCCCTTTTAGTGTTTGTTTACCGAGACAAGGACAGATGACCAATTAAATGGCACGAGTGGCTACGACTGTATCTTTACTTAACCTTGCATGAAAACCTACTGACGATGACTGTCTATGTGAAAGAGTGTCCACTGTAGCACAGGTGAAAGTGAAATGTGTTGACAGAAGAACTAAATGCATCTGGCATCAGAGGCCCGTGTCTTCCACGGTGCATCTGTGAAAGATGCGTGACTCCGTGAGGGAGGTGGCAACCAGAGCACATCTGAGGGGCATCGTGAGTAAAGCGGGACTGTTAAACGTTACTGCTCAAACTCCTTTTTTTTTTTGTTTCATCTGTCTGTCTGTTCATCCATCAGCGTCAACCGTCCCCTCCCACTCCCTGTCCACCTTTCATCGCTCAATAAGCAAACCAGATCCTCATGTCAACTCTGTCCCTCCCCCCCATCCCAGACTGGCTCAACCAATCACAACCTGACCTGGTGGCATTCCAAATATGCAACTTTTCCGACCCACTGTTTGCGGATCCATGCACAATGCGACGTGGGCACGCTGGGGTCGTCATAGAAACTAATATGGTCCAGGTCTTTCAGCGCCTCCTTTTTTTTACATAATATTCCAGCTTCCATTCTTAGCACCGTGCGACTTTTTGTCATCCATCTCAATCAGCTTTCTCTCATCTGCCATTCAACCTTTGTGTGTGCGGATCATTGGTCATTCTGCCAGCGTTCCTGGCTGAACTCACTGGGCTCCCTTTGCCACCCAGCAAAATGACAAAGCTTTAAGTCCAGCAGAGAAATAATTGGCTGACTCCTCTGCACTAAGGAAGGTTAGATGAATACATATGCTCTTTCCAACTGTCCCACGCTGTCCCCTGAGCCATTTGTATCTTATAAAGGGGCTGGAGCAGAAAGGTCACCAATGACATCACATTTCTCCCAATGCAAAGATCTGTGCAGGGAAATCAATTTCTTCCGGATTCTGCTGTTGCGCTCGGTGTCCTGTTCTTTCTGCAAACATGGTCGAAACTCGTCGCGCTTAATGAATCCCGCGGGAAATTCACTCGGTGCGAGAAAAGGCCATAGCCATTAAATTGATCTCTAGAAGTGGCGGCGGCAGTTCTTGCTTACAGATATGTGGCCGTAAAAGAACACTATAAAACTGACCTCGAGCTGTGGCAGTATTTGCTGTGGGGGACCGCTTCCACGCTCAATCCAGACTTTCAACAAACACGACAGAAAAAAGGAAAAACACGGAGTTACACAATGAGCCTCCATTATACAACAATGGTTCATTTACAGAGATAGTATCTGACTCTGTCGGGGCTAATTCTTCCTCGTCGGAACACACGAGCACTGTCGGGTTTACTGAGCGTCACTAAAACTTGATAAACAAGTCTGAAGGACAAACACAAACTCCGTCTATCTCCCTCTCTCACACACAACAGGAAGAAGAAAGTGAAGGCTCGCCTCACAATATCACCATGATTATAAATCTGTGCACTCATGGAGCTGATTCTTCTTCTCCTGATTTTTGTGTGGGAATAAGACAGCGGAGAGACGGAGAGGCCGAGAGGGAAGGAGCTGAGGAAGTCTGTGGTGTAGATAAGGACAAGCCGTGGGGATGGGTCAGACAAACTGTGGTGGGGTTGACTCGGGCGACACTGATCAGAGGAGAATCCAACACAGAGCCACAGTTCGGAAACATAATTCTTACACTCGAGCACATTCTTCATAAAAACAACTACTCACAAATGAATCACTTCCAATGTGCGTATCCCTCGAGTTCAAATGTACTTGTTTCTAAACTGAGGCTGGGAAATTGAATCAATGAGCCCCAAGACTTGTACGGTCTCGCGTGTGTCGGTGTGTGAGAACGGTATTGTTTATTGTGCAGACAGGATACGCAGTTTTCCCGGGAAAAGACGTGGCCCGGAAGAGCAGCACTTCACAGGGAAACACACAGCAGACAGTGTGCAGACTTTGCTAACACCAACAGCAAGGCCTTCAGGAAGCTAAAACCTTTGCCCTGATTCACTATCGAGTGCAGTCCATAAAACAAGCTTTTCCCCGAGACACTGGAACAATATGCAGGAATATTGAACAGGATGGAAATCCATGTTTCCAGGGAAAAAAAAAACAAAAACAAAAAACTTTTTGGTCAGCAATGAGGCAGACTTCTCACAGACGTAAGAAAGATCATAAAGGTCAACCTACTTCAGTCATCATTAAGCCTATAAGAAAGGATTACCACCCGTTTGAAAATTTCTCCGAGCATTTTCTCCAGATTGAATTCACCAGACAGATTATAAAACCAGATTAAGGGTGTTGGGAGGAAAGAGGGGCAGATGATGCGAAAGAAACATGGACACAGACTCAGGAATTTACTGAAGAGAATGTTCGACCAAAAAGGGGGGAAGGGTCTGTGGTGGGTTTAGAGCAAAGGCTGGATTAGGAAGTGAAGTAGGAAACCTGGATATTTTTTCCAAGGAAAGTGGCGCCGGTTCAGATTACTTGGAAATGGAAGAAATCCTTTATCTATTGAAGCGACCTAATCATACTCACTGATGTGACTATCTAATCTTTCTTCCCCCCTCAAACTTACATAAGTACAAATCCTTGAAATTAAAAGAAACACTTTAAGTTACTCCTGTCTGTGTGTGTGTGTGTGTGTTTTTTTTCCCCTCTGAATTTCATTGCAGTCTTTTCATGCCCCGAGTTGTTTCACTGGGTGAACCCTCCTCCATCGCTCCAGCAGAACACGTTCAAGAGTGCAGAAGCACACTTGGACAACGGGCGGACAAGTGAAAAGACCATGAAGAGGGGAAAAGGTTTGCTGAGAACCAGAGTGGCCTTTCATATGAAGGAAGCTTAAGAGGAGAACGCTGAGCGGAAAGGAAAGCGTGAAGGAGAGGGCAAAGTGCCTTGTGACAGACGGCCATGGGTGCCAAGGAAGATAAAAAAAAATCCACACCTCTTAGCATGTTTCTCTCCTTCCCCCTTTTCCCCGAGAGCCCGAGTCGGAGGTAAAGAAATAATAGAGTGAAAAGGGACAGCTTGTAAAGTTGAGATAAAAAGCTGGTGCAGGAGTGAAGGCGACTGAAAAGACAGGAGGGTGAAGAAGGAGAGTTTCCCAGAGGCAAAGCCACGGCTGTGTGAAGAGGGAATGGGTCTGAGTGGCAGCCAGTATTCAGGGACCACTGCTGTGACAGAATGACTGACAGATTGATAGAGGCTGTGCCACTTCATCACAGAGTGAACTCTGACCCCCCCCAATCAGTCACACCAGTTACTATTCTCTTTCTCTAGCTCACTGCGAAGACCCTTCCCCAATTTGTATAGGAAGTGTCCTAAAACAGCCACACAGGCAAGAAAATCCTTCATGTGGGTGAAACATACCTTAAATAACTCTCTTGTTAGAACACAGCGTTGGAAAAAAAGCATATTCACTCAAATTAAACTGCTGATCCAGACACGGTGAGCTAAAACAACCTGGAAGGGAATTTTGCAGTTCTATCAAAATCTAAGAACTCATTAAAAGTCTTCAGACTTGAAAGTGTTATGATAACAGAGAGGGTGATCATGAAAGTGTTGTGGATGATGGTGTTATAATAAACTACAGGTTCAAACAGATGTGTGTGTGTGTGTGTGTGTGTGTGTGTGAGAGAGAGAGTGAGCCATGAAACAGTTAATAGACTCACACAACGAGAGACCACAGAACCAAGTCGAAAAGGGAACCTGGCCAAGAAGAGGGGGAGGGAGTTGGAGAGAGGGAGAGACAGGTACAAAGCAGAGGAGGAGGTGGAGGAGGAGAGGTGGTGGTGGTGGTGGTGGTCGACTCATGCTCAGTCAGCAAGAAAAAAAAAAAGGAAAAGGGAGCGAGAAGGAGTGAAAGAGCAGATTATTGCCTCACATTAGAGTCCATAGGGCTCCTGGGACAATGTTAACATCAGTCTCAAGTGTGAGGCACATGTGTGTGTGTGTGTGTGTGTGTGTGAGAGAGAGACGCCGGGTTAATGTGTATCAGGGCGAGTGAGTCACCAGAATCTGGTGATGTTGTACATGTGAGCGAGCCTCGGCGCTGACACTCCCTTCAGGAGAGACACGTACACACACTGGCACGCCGGGACCCCAGCTGACTGGGCACCGTGTCAGCCTCTTTCTGGGAACCGACCTGCACCGAGGTGTTAGCTAATGCTACTCACACACAAAGGAAGAGGTCAGAAAGTGCTGAAACACACACACACACACACACACACACTGTCATGTCAGGAATAGATTTCAGTCAGGCTGAAACAAAGCAGTCATTAAAGTACAGGGAGATACGACCTTCGAAGTCTGCAGGCCCCGAGGCGTTCCTTACTCTCATGCTGAAATTAGTGGTGAGCTGGGGCAACTGTGCATGGATGTGCATGAGTGTGTGTGTATGTGCTGCTAAATCCCTGAACCAACACACGGAGAGAAAGGAACTGAGTCTGCACCACATGGACCAAAGTGATCAATCGGAGATCAATTTGATGAACGACAGCTTCTTCTTTTGTTTGCGACCAGTGGGATGGAAGAACACACCCAGGCCATAAAAGAGGAATATCTGTAGACAGCTCCTGAGGGAAAAAGATCGACATCAACGCGGTGTGTCAAGGAACAGGTCAGAGGGGAGCACACAGAGTGCTGAGAAAGATGAAAACAAGCACCAAATTACAGAAAAAGAAATACAACCAGGAATCTCTGGGCTTTTTCTGAGAATACGGGATTAAGAGGAGCCAAAGGGGGAGATTTAGCACAGTCATGTGGAAAAAATAGCAAGTGCAAAAGACCGGATTACAAATATATATATATACACAGGAATGATTACTGTCCTTCTACAGAAGGGACACAAAACAACGCCTCTCCATCTGGGACTTCATTCTGATTTTCAGTGAAAGGCTTTGCTGCTGTAATTATGGCTTTTCTGAGAACAGTAAAGGCTGTCGCTCTAACTACAGGAAAGCACAGGAGGCTGGAATGGTGTTTGAATGTAAAAGCAAATCAAGAAGGAACATTTGAATAACTGGCTGTTTCCAACCAACACCAGACGTGTGTTTGTGCACGAGGGCGAGTGTGTGAGCGCAGCACTCATTGATTGGGATGGTGTCAGTTTGTGTGATTGAGCGTCCTGGTTTGGGGAGTGAGTGGTTGTCTGCCAGACTTTTCTGTTTGTGCTTGCCCATCTTTGTGTTGGAGGGTGTGTTTATGTGTAAGTGCACATACTCGTTCATCTGTGGTGTGTAAATCTAACCCCTTTCCTCCCCCAAGACATCTCGCCCCAGCCATCATCAACCATAATTCTAATTGACCCCTACTTATACCGTATGGCCCCCTTACCCCAACAATTTGAGCTCCGATTTCTCCTCGCTGAGCAATCCATCTCTCTCCCACAGCGTGACCTACTGGGCAGATCTCAAGTTACCTCCTCTGTCTCTGTCATGCACCATTATTGCTCGTCGTACTACCTGAAATATGAACGCCACTACGTCTCCCTGACAGCAAGGCAAACCTCAAGAGGTATCTCTTGATTTAGGGGATACAGCAACCTCCCACTCCCACACTGAGGTTAAGACTCTCTGTCAGATGGAGAGGATATTGCAACAGATATTTCAACATGCTGCGGTGTGTGTGTGTGTGATTCAGGTGTGTAAAATCAACCCTTGCCAGGGGAAACATTTTAAATCAAATCCCTGTTGAATTTGATGAATAATAAGACAGCAGCAGCAGAACGAAGCAAGATGCAACACATTCAAAACAAACAAAGACTATTTCACGTCTTAGAGTCACTTACAAGGTACAAAACAAGCAGTGTGTGCGCTCACAAATAATTACTACATGAGTGAAGTGTCCACAGATCAATGCGGCTTCAAATGAAAAAGTGGTCTCCACAGTAAAGTCCCTGCAATTTGACAAAGCCACTGCATGAAGCTTTCTTTCCTCCAGGAGAATGAGCTGTTTCTCTCTCCTCACCGGGATAAACAGGTCACATGACCCCATGTAAGTCATCCTGAGTGCACAGGTACACAGATTGCGAAACAGATCAAATCTGAACAGGTTAGACAAAGAATTACAGGTAAACTGCACCATAATAACAGGTTCTAGTCCTGAACTGAGGGAGGAACTGAGGGAGGGAGGGGGAGAGAGAGAGAGAGAGAGACTTTAACTATCCTGCATTATCACAACAACAGCAGCCAGTTGCCTATGTCACAAAGTCATTGCTAAAAGACGCCTGAATATGCATGAACTGCGCGATTCATTTGCACCTGAATATGCATCACAGGGATCGAATGTGCGCGGAGAACAAGTTTCAAAGTTGATCCATCTTGGTTTTTGCAAAGACAAAAAAAGAGGAGCCCGCAGATGTGTGAGAGCAACAGGGTTCGAATTCAAAATGTGAACGCAGATACTCACTTTGGATTCGTGCTGTTCCAGTAGACGCTGTGTCGCTCCGCTGACGCGAACCAGGCGCAGAAGTGCACAACGAAGCCCACAATCCAAACCAAATCCATGGTGGAGAGGAGTGCAGGCGCGCGGAGAGCAATCACAACTCAGATAGGTTGTTAAAAAAAACAAAAACAAAAAAAAACAGAATCAACAAAAAAGTGTTTAAAGGAGAGAGAGAGAGAGAGAGAGAGAGAGAAGAGAGATTATCCGCGCAGCCAAACAAACTCTTTACGCATGCAGTGGATCAAGGTAAACCAAACGTGTGTGTTCGCAGAGAGTAAACTGCAGACAGCTAGTGTGATCTCCCCAAATCCGTAGTAGTGAGTGGAAGCCTGTGCTTGGACTGTGGTTTTGTGAAACGCCCACAGCATTAAGCCACGCCCCCGCTGCCTGAAGGAGACCAATCAGAGCGCTGTCCGTGAGACGCGAGCTCCACAGGTTTCTCCGGATAATCACATTTATTTCTTTGTTATTGTGCACATTGTAAATGAGTTCACAACACATTTAAAATAAATAAACAAACAAACAAACATTTACTGTCATTTTCATATAGAAGTAAGTAAGTAAGTAAGTAAATTTAATTTATAAAGCACATTTACACACAGCATAAGCTGACCAAAGTGCTGTACAGTGAAAAACAGAAAAAGACACAAAGTAATACAAAAAACATTTAACCAATAGTCATCATTAAAGTAAGATAAAACATGGATTGTGAAATAAGTAACATTCAAGGCCAATGGACAACAAGACAACAACAGACAATGGAGTTATTTCTGGTCTATTTTTAATAGAGTTGTTCTTGTTGTTTTTTCCAAATAAATCCATCCACAGTGACGACAATAATGAAATAATGTCAAATAAATAATCACACACATACCATAAATAATAATTGCATACATATCTATGTATACACACACACACACCTTGCTAAACACTCTCATACAGAGATATATACATATTAATTCAGTCATACACCTACATTCATGCACATGGATAAAATATAGCATAATGCAAGACAATACTAACCATGTTTATTGTTGTTATAATGATAAATTAATGATTAAGAAGGAAAAACAATTAAGTATAGTATACACATACATCAACTAATATATACACATAAAATAACAATAATAACAGAATCAAGGCACCTACAGTATCAACCACAGAGGAATATTATTGCGACAGTTTAATTACCATAAATGTACTTTTTCTATAAATGGTAGGTTTTTATGGGAGAAACATTTTTTTTTTGCAGTTTTTTCCTATCCTATGGATAAACCTATACTTTGTAAATGGATTTAATAAAGGCAATAATTGTGCTTAAGTCATAAAACAATGAATCTACTCATCATTTATTCATGACATCATTGCTGTTTAATGTTATTTGCCCTTATGTAGATAAAGCCCCATACAGGAGATACAAACATGAGCAGAATCTCAAAACACACACGATACAAACAGCCAAGACAGACATGAAATTTTTTTTTTTATATAACATCTGCAAGGTTTTGACATTATCCTGCACATTTCCAGTTTTTTTTCTTTCTGTCCACCTTTGCGTAAATTTGCACTGTTAAGTTTTTCTCCACACTCCTTATCTGTCATGTAAGTGCACTGCCCTTGCTTGAGTACTGGTTGGGCAACATCTGGTGTGTTTGCACAGTGATTTCTTGCACTAATGGTAGTATGTGCAGACCGGTTTTCTATGTCACCACTGTCACTATATGCAAGTCTTACATTTATTCTAAGATTATTCATTGGCAACATGGACATGGAAATTTTCATTTCATTTGAAATGCAAGCCTTTGTGCCGCAAACACTTCGGGCCCAGAACCTCCACATGCTGTCCGATGAATTTGAAATCCTCATTTTCTGTTCCACTGACGTGAATAATCTGAACCTGGAGATGCTTGTTCAGCCTCGTGAGCCATGTTGCCGGAGGGGCTTTTCAAGCCGGCTCGTGCTCGACATGGCACCTCATTTGCTGTGCCTGCTTAGCAGCGCATCGGCTTTCACAGGTATCGCAGAAAACACAGAGAGAAGAAGGGGAACCAATCTGGACGGTGAATTCAAGCGGGTGATCGCAGTTTATCCAGTTCAGTCACATCCACTGAAAGGCTTCAGAGATGCGATCAGATAAACTCCATATTTGAGAAATGCACTGTAGCTGTGCTAAATCCCCCCCCCCCCGTGTAACAACAGTGTAATCTGAGAGGGTTAAGTAGAGTGAAATAAAAAGAGCATCCTGAGAATATATGAGGCTTAATGCAGCTAATGGAATCAATCACTTTAATTTCTGTTTAAATAAAACACGTCAAGATTGGATGAAGCGTGGAAAAAAGAAAGAAAGAAATGTTGATAGGATTAAAGTCTCCACAGTAGACGTGATACTTTCTCAGGATAATTAATCTGTCAGGTAGACCGTTGAATACTCATCAGCGGTTTATCTGACAGTTTAATTCTTGCAGTGCTTTGACTCCCACCACGAAGCTCAGAGCAGATAAAGCAACAGCTGATATCTGCGTGCATCTCCTGTTAACCCAGGTCTGACTCCGATGTCCTTGTCTTTGACTAATCACTGCTCTTGAGACACCCACACTGCCATTGCATTTATTCAAACGCTTTAGTTTTGGTATTTATTTTCTGCGGTGAACGATCTGAGCTCAAGAGCACGTAGCCTCTGCTCTGAACCCAGGTGAAGCTGTCAAGAAAAAGGGTAGATTAACAACATTCCCATTACAAGTGGTTATTCTGCCCTGTGGTGTTTCTATTTCCACCCCTGTGTCACCCGTGCATGAATTATGACATCAACGATGTGCAGAAAACTAAATGGGAGAGGAAAAACATCATAGCCCCCAGTGATTTGCATCTCTTTTTTTTCCAGTCTGCCTTTTTTTAGACAATTTAATTGATGAAATAAACGATATTGAGTGCTGTCCTGAGTTTCAAAAAGTAAGGATCACGACAAACATTAATGCTAGTGGCTATGCTGATGGAGGGAAGATGAATGCATGTCGTAGCATTGCACCAGCAATGGCTAATCTCTTACAAATTGTTAATAGCTGCGTGCATCGGAGTCATTTGACCCTGAAGTGGATGCTGATTAATATATTCCCACAGGTTATTATTACAAACAGTGAGGTCTATGCAGTCTGTGTTTAACTAAATCTGTCAAAACTTACCAACCATATCAGTTCTGCCTGTGCAAATACAGGAATGCACAGTAATTAATTGTGTGCTATTCGGTGTCAAGCAGGTCATCCCAAGTGACGTGCTTTGTATTCATGAGGGGTGCTCATCCTGCTGGATTCAATTCTTGTATTGTCTGGTTGTTTTTCTGCCTCAGTGGGAGGATAAGAAGAAGGTGACATAATTGCCATTTGCATTGCAATGTGGAAAAGCTTTCACCACGCCACTGACATTTATGTCAGAACTGGAGCAGCGACCAAATGAACGGACCTTTCATTTCTTACCAAACCTGAGACACGGCGCGAGCAAATGGCAAAAGGAAGTGGAAGAAAACTGCAGCTCAGCCCTGATGTATTTGTATTTTGTTTGTTTTAAACCAGAGTATGACAGACAGGCACACAGACTCTTCTTTAAAGACACAAATATAGACTCAAACTTAAACACAACTCCATTCGCCTCAACTCCTGATGGAATTTGCAATGAGCCTGTCCTGTGGCATGGAAATAGGATATAGGAAAATGATAGGGAAAACCATCTAATGTAGGCATGGGAACTCGCTTGCCCATAATTTGTTTTCTTCAACCATTGCAACCAGAGTAATTAGATGATGTCACAGTTGCACTTTCTGTGATCCTGAAAAGACAAATCAAAACACAGGATCTTTTTTTTTTTTTTTTTTTCCACCACTGAATCTCTATGAAAATATCTACCTCTCTCTGGTGACAGCCTATATTTTAGTGCTCATGACTTTGTATAACATATTTCTGACCATAATCTGTGCAGGTTTGAACAGATATGCAGCGCGTTGCAGCCGGTTGCCACTTTCCCCTGTTTGGCTCTCAAACATGACCACGAAAGGAGAAGTGTTGCTGCCCAGTGCTGTGAATACAAATACGAGGTTTAATGACTGACATGTCATCATGTTCCCATCCCCACACAAAAATAAATCACAGCGCAGAGCCCAGCAGTCATCCGCACTGTGTGACTCTAACTACATTGACCTCTTTGGTTTGTGTCCTCTTTTGTTAGTCGATGCAGCTCCTCAATCTATTCCGGCGCGGTCCCTGCAAACAGTGGAAGTGAAGTGTTTCCTGTAATGAGCCATGCACGTGTCGTCGTCTTCTTCTTCTTCTTCTTCTTCTTATGAAACATTTTGTAGCCATTCATCACCGAGTTTGTCCACGGCCTCGTTTTCGCCCGTGCTGGAGCAAATGTTGACTTTTCTTAGACTTTCCTGAGGCGGGAGGAAGCCGTGTTAATTATCAGGTGGAGCGATTTTTAAAGCAAAACAAAGTTAATCAGTGAGTAAGTGTAGCATTGCTGTGAAGAGACCAGGTGGTAAGTGCCGGGTCCTAATTAGCGGTGGTTGATTATCAGTGGTAAACAAAGAGGTGGTTGATTATGTGCAGCCACAGCCAAGGATCATTGTGTCATGTGACCGAGTGGAGGTAAGCTGCAGTGACTTTTATCCGAGAATGGCCTCGGTGATCGTCGAGCAGGCATTGTGCTTATAGACATTTGGGAAAGCACACACCCACACACACAGACACAATACTTACGCCTTCATACCCGCCATACAAGCCACACTGAGAGACAAAGAGCAGCTGAGAAAGAGGCGGATAAGGAAGAGGAGGACTGAGAAGAAATGCAAACACGGTGTTAGATAACAAGAGTGTAAAAAACTAAGAATGAAAGCAAAAGTGAGGAGGCGTGCGAGAGGAGAGTGAAGAGCAGCGACAATATGCAAATCAAAAAAAAAGAGAAACGAAGCAGAGGTGAGCTACAATAAATCTGTTTCAACAGATTAATGATGCATGAAACCTCTGAGCCAATAATTAGCAAACGTTCTACCTTCACTGACCTGTAACTGTGGGTGAATTGAAATGATGGCGGTATGATACATCGTTTCCCTTTTTTTCTGTTACAGTCCAGTAAGCGGTGTCACAGATATCGCAGGTGACTCTAACGGGAAAAATGCACTGCACTCTCTGGGGGGGGAAAAGTCATTTTGGAAAGGTTGTGTAGCAACAGTGGACAGAGCAGGTCCGCCTCATCCATCCCTTTCAGTTTGAAAGCAGTGCAAAATTGACTTGTGGGACAAACAACCAGAGGAAGTTTAATAATGGAAAGGAGATATGAAGGCAGAAGGTTGGGTTTTTTTTAAAGGTGAAAAGAGACACAGAGTCTAAACATGAATAAATTTGAGGCAAAAGTAAGTGTAGAGGATGAGCGGAAGAAGGGACGGGTGCCAAATGAATAGGAGGGGGCCGGTGGGAGAGTGAGAAAGATAGAAATAGACAGGAAATAAACAAGAAGGACTGTTGGAGAGTGGAGAGGCACAAGATGTAATAAGATGCTGAGATGAGGCATAACATGCACGATTGGGAAACAGGACACGGTAGAGAGGCTGGAAAGATGGAGCAAAATAATAAAGAGGAAGTGAGAAGTGTGATTGGGGAAACAGAAATAGATTATTACTGCATTTATTGGAGGATCTTTCGAGCAGAGGAGTGACAGTCGAAGGAACATTGATGGGAGATCAGAGAGAAACATTCATTAAAAGATGCTACTTTACAGACAGTGAGGAAAAACAGAAATACACGGCAATAAATGCTCCGAGTGGGGAGAGGAGTTAAGGTAGGAAGGGTTCGAGTGATACAAAGAAGAGGGTTTTTTTTAAACTACAAAACAAAAGCCAAAACAAATGCAGAGGAATATTTGGAGCTAAGTGGTGTGAGAAAGGGAGTGGGTCTGCATCAAAGTGGGCAGGTGGAGGATGGTGTGAGAAAAACAGGGATTGAATAGTGCAGTGGAAAAGTAGTTTGTAGAGAGATACAGACGGATGTGGGGAGAATGAGAGGGAGAGACTGACACTCAAATTTAAATAGTGAGAGGAGGATGAAAAAGCTGCATACTGTTGGATTCCTCAAAAGCCCCTTCAATATGTATGAGGGCAGCTCCATAGAGCAGCCACAAACAAGTGACAGAAGGAGAGGAGAGCAGGAACGCAAGGTTGTGCTGAAAAGAGAGGGGCTCTTCTCCTGTCAGCAGACTTTACAGTGTGTCCGGGGAGTTGGAGTCCAGAAAAAAAAAAAAGGACCACCCAGAGGCTCTGTTTACCAGGCCCTGCTTTCCCTGCTTTGACACAACAACACAACAGCCTGGGAGAGTCGAGGAGGGCTCAGTGTGAAGAACCTGCCCACCAAAGCACAATTACATCATTACAACACATACAAGAGGGAGACCAAAATCATATCACAGCCCTGTATCACAAAGTAAACACTGGGATTATAAAAGAGAAACCGCAAACAATGTCATCAAGCCCAGCGGAGCACCTCTCTCCAGGGGAAACAGGTAAAAGGAACACTGCATACTATTGACAGATTTTTTGTTTTTTGTGGGGGGTAGAAGCTGCAGAATACATGCACCTGATCCCACTGACGACACACAGCCGGATTAGAAAGACAAACCTCGCTGTCAATCCCAACTAACGCTGAAGCCCTTTCGCATGCGCTCATTACCCACTGAAACATGTTAAACTGAAAGTGACATCCTCTGCCTCTGCCTTTCTAGGAAGAACAACAATCTGTCCAAAGTGTCCCGACCTCCCCAGCACTCACAGGCCCTGAGGAACCTGGAGGGAAACAAAGGAACACACACACACACACACACACACACACAGCATCCAGACTGTCACAGTCACAGCAGCACCAACAACAAATGATAGCTCACATGCACAGTGACAGTGTTCACATTTATTTACTTATTTATTTTGTCCTTTATTTAGCCGGGGAAGGTTCACTTGATATACAAGATCTCCTGGTCAAGACAGCAACACAGACAGTACAAATAGTTACAGAGACGAGACAATTCTAGACAGAAAACTCAGAGCAGATCAAATAAAAGTTGACAGACTAACATGACATCGTGTCACCCACACTTTTAAAATGCATGTTAACATGTTAGTTCATGTTAACATGAACTAACATGTTAACATGAACTAACCGAATTGGACTTTCTCAGAATAACACACCAACATAATACAACTGGGAATCAAATTTCTCATTGCCATGTACAGTGCATTACACATTTATTAGACCAGTAAACATACATATTTTATTTATTTATATGTTGTTTATTTGGCGATTAAACGGAATTCACCAAACTTGAGCAAGCTCACTGGGCTTCTCAGAAGTCAGAAATGAATCAAGCATAACATTCAACCACTAAAACTATTTTTTCTGCTCAGGAATGCAAGTAAATCACTATAATTTGACATTTTAATCAAGAAATAATCATGAGGTTTTTTTTGTGAAACAAAAAGCGATAACAATAATAACACTTTACAATTAAAAAATGATTCTGAAATATCATGTTGGTTAAAGAGCTTCTACATACTGGTGTACCATTACAGAAATGTAAAAAAAATAATATTTTGATAATAATTTAGCGCAGCTGTGGCTTTGTTTGGTGGTCTAATACATTTGTTAATCACTGCAAATATGTTCAGTGGTACCCAAAACTAACCTGGGTGCTTCAGAGTGCCTGGAAAATAACTGGAAATGGCTGAAAAAGAAGAAGAAGAAACAAAAACATGGAGAAGTTTCTGGACTGACAGGGATACTGAATTTATGCTCTTCTTCCTTAAAGAATTGAATATTTTGAAGTAGAAAGACATGAAATGACACTCAACATGGCGCTGACTCGCCGTCAGCCAAACCTGTTGATATCTGTGACGTAACAGGTCCACTGGGTAAAACCTGCTCACAGTGGGCACATCCCCACCTTGCAGAGACATACAGTCAATAAACGAATTCCCACTAGTGTTTGTGTACAAGGACAAGGACAGTCGTCCAATTAAATGATGCAGTCAAGCTAAGTGTGCATGGAAAGTACTGATTGAGGTAAAACCGATGCAACGTCTCAACTCTGAGCTTGTATCCTGCAGTTTGTTTGACAGAGAGTGTGAACATGAAGACAGAACATGCACTGACGTGTGCATATAATTGAACACGAGCTCGATCATTTGCAGTGGACGGCGTGAAATATATGCAGCGCAGAGGTCTGGATGTGTGTGCACACACGGAGAGACAGCATGGCAAAGAGACGCCTCGGGGCTTTTCGGGCTAAAACAAAAATAGTGTGGAGAGAAGAAAGCTGCTCTACAGTCTGGAGGAGCACAGCGATAGCGGTGAATCCGACTGTCACGAATGGCGCGCCTGTGTGCATGAAGATGTGTAAACAGACTAAATGTTTATGAATGAGCACGACTTTGCATGTGTGGTCTCTGCACGGCTGCACAAGGAGGAGTTGCCTCTTTCTCTGTGTCCCGTGCTCAAAACCTGCTTAATAGCAATTACTCCACCCTCCATTCAAACAGGCACATGCTACCACTCTACCTTATTACACAGGCAATAAGAGAAAGACTTTTACAGCCCCTGACCTGACTTCCTTTTTTCCATATGAACAGGCGTCCCTCAGCCACGGCACACTCCGCTCTTTCAAACCTCCCTTTCTTAAGAAAGTATATGGAATGAGGACGAAGGAAATGAATTTTATTGCCCCATTTTCCCTCTCTTTGCTTATTGACAAAGGCACGATGCTCACCCTCGATGGCTTCTGCTCTCCCATTACCTAAAGAGAGGAAGGGAAAATGAATTTTACAGCCTTCGGTCCTATCTGTCTCTTCAAACATCCCCCGTCCTTCCATCTGAGGTGGCACACTTTGCCACTCTCCCTCTTTCTCATTACTTAACACAAAGATTGCAAATGAATTTTACAGCCCATGCCCTTTCTTCTCTCCACAGCATCTCCCGACAGTTACTCATCTACATTGCCCATATTGTCTCTCTCCTTTGGAGCCTTAAAGAAGGAGAAAATCAATTTTACAGCACCCTCTCCTCCACAAAGTAGCACACTTCAGATTTTTCTTGTGTCTTCCCTTTTGAAATGCAAGGTCCGAAAATCAATTTTTGCCCTTTGCTTCAATTTTACAGCCCCTGGCTTTCTCCAAAGGAACGACACACTTCATCCTGCTGCTCGTGCAGCGCTGTGTGCTGAAAGCTCAGTGTTTTAGCATACAGGTGGTGTCTTTTGTCTCCTTGTGAGGCACACTTCTGCTCTGTGTGCTGCCCATGTGTCCAAAGCTCGTGGAGGCATTGTGAAAGGGTTAAGGGTACTAAAAGGTCACTTAAGATAACTGGCCCTTCTGTTGCCACACCTCCTCTGACACCTCCCCTAGATAAGGTGAAGTCATTAGTCTGGTGCTGAGCTGCCCTTTTCCCTGCAGCCTCATTTCTGTGTGCAGAGTTTATCTGGACTTCTAGATCTTGGTAATGCACGACTAAATGGTGGAGCTTAAAGCTACAGTGTGTTTCTTTGTTTTCTTGTTGTTGTGTGTTGTTGTTCTGCCTCATTACATGACATTATGTGTATGCTGAAAATAGGCTCTGTCAAGCAATACTATCAGACCTGACTGAGGCAAAGGCACAGGGGCAGAGATTAATCACATCAAACTCTGGAACAATGCTTTCTCGAGCAGTGGAAAACAAACCACTTCCTCCGTGGGAATGTTGCCGGGCAACACAAAATCTACTGTGTTTCTCTGCTACTCAGAGAAACACGGAGTTGTGTGGAGATGACAGGCGTAATCAACAATCAGCATATTTACATACAAAGACAATCATTCGAGTCTTAATCGGACTAACATACCTGGATAATGTGAGTCATAGTCCGATTACTCCTGCTTGTATCAGCTTAGTCGGACTAGAGTCAGACTTCTTGCAAGAAATAGAAGGAGATAACGTATAAGATGTGGTACTGTTGCCGGAGACATACAGAAAGGTTAACTGATTCAATACACACTGGCTTATAGAGCGATACAGCGCCACCTACAGAGTCGGCCAATAAATGGATTTTCTTCTCCGCATGTATACTCGGACTCGGCAAGTTGTCCGATTGCCCGTCTTAGTCAGACTACGGCCTTAGCTCGATTAAACTGTTTGAATTCATCATAAGACAATAGAATTTTTTACACACAATTATGTTTTCCAGCAGGAAGGTCACACACAGCACCGGCTTCAAAACAGATCTTTTGATTCCTCCCCCAGAATGTGTACCCATACCACAACTTCTTTTACATGACTACACACATATCTGCTGCCCAGATGCTATCCACCCCCCTGTTCTCCCTTCCTCCACTACTCCTCCCTCCTCCACGCTCCACTTGTGGCTGCTGCAGCAGCACCCTATTCATTAACAGCTTCTTAATGCTCCCAGATGGGATGGCTGTAATTTACGGTGGCCTCACTGCATTCACATTTGTGTGTATGTGTACATACGCGCTGGTAGGTGTGTTTATCCATAAAATCTATGCATAGCAAGCTGGTTTGTTTGTATGTGTTAGTGATTAGAACCAGTGGGGGAGGGGAAAAAAAAGTGTTATCTTAATTGGACTGCACCTACGATTATTTGTGTCTGTTTTCCATAAAACATTTGCACTTGCTCATGAGTAAACTGTTAGCATATGCAAATATGTTTGTGCTGATTTCCCTCTTTGTCCTTTATTTGACTCAGACGGGAGCACGTATCAGTGGAGAGCAGAGCAAGGATAGCGATTAAGGCACATATTTCAGGTTTTTACTTGCTCAAAATGGATTTTGTCTTCAAAAACTGACCTCAGCCGGAGCAAGACAGTTTTTCCACTCAGCTTTTTTTCCCCCCTCCACTCTGTACCACTTTGCACTCGGTCTTGTTGAATTAAGATGTCATGAGCCTGTGTGGGAAGTCCCCACATCCACGCAAACATTAACACGTGTGCGCGTGCACGTGCGTCAGTTTACACGGAAACTGTTTGTGCGCTCGTGTGCGTGTGCGTCTCACTGCTGTTGCTTCGTCCAAACCTCAGTGTATGGATGCTGGCTCGCTCACTCTGTCAGATTGTGGAGTATCGATTCCCCGCTTCTCTCCTGGAGGGTGAGGGAGGCCAGAGATGGAGGTGGTGGTAGTGGCGGTGGTAGTGGGTGGGGGTTACAGGGGTTAGAGCAGATTTGCTGGCGGCTGAGCCTCTTTCCTATAAACGGGGAGATAAACACCCACAATACTCATACAAGGACACAGATCTCTTTAAAGGCAGACCCGAATTTAGTTTCAGCGTCTGCATGTACCGTATAGCTACACATACACATTCAGCTTGTTTGCTACTCACGCTATACAGACATGACAAAGTGCTGTGTTAAGAGGGAAGTTTCCCTTCCTTGACTCTTTGACCATCGCATTTCCTCTCCTCTCTGCCAGTCCAAAGGAACTACACACATGGTTAAAATAATCCCTTTCGAGGGCCAGTCAGCACTCACTGGGGCCCGCTCTGAAAACACAGGGTGCCCACATCGCCTGTTAGCGGCACCATTTCTATTTACGGAGACGTGCGCATTGGGCAACCGTCGGGCTCCAGCAGTGGGAATGACGGCCTCACAATGCGGCAAAGGATTGTGGGAAGAGATCTTTGGGAGGTTTTTTCGGGGTCTAACAGTTGCACCTTTGAGCACTTATTCATAATTACTCCGTTTGTGCTCGATGCTGCTAATGGCTCGCAGACGTGACACACATGTCGGGACAGGGTGAGGAGGCTCAGATGATGGAGTGCTGCACGGAGACACACTGCAAACCTATATGTGGAGCTGCTGGAGCTGCTGAGCAAGAAAAACACATGGAAATGAGCACCAGCACACTCCAGCAGATATGTAAATACACACACACACACACACACACACACAGACATGTGCATACAGGTTCATGGACGTGAACACAAAGGCACAAAGGCTGGAAGATAAACAAACAGACTGGAGGATTTTTGGTAGCATTCACACACTCTTCAGCACATTTCGTGGGGCCTGTCACATTCAAACAAACTCAAACACACACACACAAGCCAAGTATGTCCTCATCACCAGCATGCGTCGATAAGTATATGTGTGCGCGAGTGTGTCCTCTCTGAGTTGACCACAATGCACAGCTGGCAAGGAGTGAGAGACCTGAGTGTGTCAGTGTGGTCAGGTCAGGGGCCCCGTCTCTCCCTGCCCGCTCTTCCTCTGGTCCGTCTCTTGTTTTTAACGTCGCCTTCCTTTTTCTCTCGGTCACACTTTGGCATGTTCGTCCGTCTGTCCAGACGCAGGGCCCAGGTCCCAGGCTGCTTCCAAAGCAAATACGCAAACACGCGCAGATGGAAACGGAACAGTGAAAGCGAGAGAGAGCGAGTAAATCAGATTCCCAGAACTGCGTGGACACATGCATTTGAACGCCTGAACACAAAATAAAAAACGATATTTTTAATGCAGTATCTGCACAGTCGCGCTCACGTGCTGACACACACAACCACGCACTAAGCATGTCTCTCGTGTGAGCGCTGACCACATAAGAAATGCTCAAACAAAACATTCACTGTGTAATACCAAACACAAAAGACCACAAACGGCTGAAAAGCATCTTATTTAAATTCAGTCATGGGTCAGGACTAAATAGCTCATTTTATCTTTAACAACCCTGAAGCCTTGGGGGTAAGTAAGTTAGAGGCAAACATCGACATCCACAAACATCGTTGCAGAGTCCATGTTCAGTTTCTTACTAAAAAAAAAAACTGCAATAAATGCGGCATGAAATAAAATCCTTCCCCCGCACAATCACAATCTATTGTTTTTCCACTTAGGCGACGCCAGGGTATGATTTGTACTTTGAACCCATTTTTTAAAACTTTATTGTGATGACAGAATATACAAATGACATCAAAACTACTCAGCACAGAGTCAGCGAAAGATAAATCACTGGAAAGTAGAGTCTGGGGAAGAAAACAACTGGCCCCATTCATCAATTCATTTGTCAATTTGGATTTAGTCTAAGTGTGTTGTGTGTGTGAGGTTGTGTGTTTCAGGTTGTGTGTGAGGTTGAGTGTCAGGTTGTGTGTGTCAGGTTGTGTGTGTGAGGTTGTGTGTGTGAGGTTGTGTGTGTCAGGTTGTGTGTGTGAGGTTGAGTGTTTCAGGTTGTGTGTGTGAGGTTGAGTGTGTCAGGTTGTGTGTGTGAGGTTGAGTGTGTCAGGTTGTGTGTGTGAGGTTGAGTGTGTTAGGTTGTGTGTGTCAGGTTGTGTGTGTGAGGTTGTGTGTGTCAGGTTGTGTGTGTGAGGTTGAGTGTGTCAGGTTGTGTGTGTCAGGTTGTGTGTGTGAGGTTGAGTGTGTCAGGTTGTGTGTGTCAGGTTGTGTGTGTCAGGTTGTGTGTGTGAGGTTGAGTGTCTCAGGTTGTGTGTGAGGTTGTGTGTGTCAGGTTGAGTGTGTGAGGTTGTGTGTGTCAGGTTGTGTGTGTCAGGTTGAGTGTGTGAGGTTGTGTGTGTCAGGTTGTGTGTGTCAGGTTGAGTGTGTGAGGTTGTGTGTGTCAGGTTGAGTGTGTGAGGTTGTGTGTGTGAGGTTGTGTGTGTGAGGTTGTGTGTGTGAGGTTGTGTGTGTCAGGTTGTGTGTGTGAGGTTGAGTGTGAGGTTGAGTGTGTCAGGTTTTGTGTGTCAGGTTGTGTGTGTGTGAGGTTGTGTGTGTCAGGTTGTGTGTGTCAGGTTGTGTGTGTGTGTGAGGTTGAGTGTGTCAGGTTGTGTGTGTCAGGTTGAGTGTGTGAGGTTGTGTGTGTCAGGTTGTGTGTGTCAGGTTGTGTGTGTCAGGTTGAGTGTGTCAGGTTGTGTGTGTGAGGTTGAGTGTGTCAGGTTGTGTGTGTCAGGTTGAGTGTGTGAGGTTGTGTGTGTGAGGTTGTGTGTGTCAGGTTGAGTGTGGCAGGTTGTGTGTGTCAGGTTGTGTGTGTGAGGTTGTGTGTCAGGTTGTCAGGTGGTGGCTGCTGCCAGCAATCATGTGCAGCAGGATTTTGGACCAGGACACTGACGTGACTTTTGTGCGTAGTGTTTTTTTGGATGGTCTGAAAAGACAGACGTTTGTTTCATATATGACAGATGACCCGCAGCAGTCTGCCTCTGCACATATTAACATGTGCTTTTTGTCTGAATCCTTTTTAGACTCTTTCGTTTGGTTTTCTTTGCAGTTCAGGCAGTTGAGTCGCAATCATTCAACCAAAAAGGAGCCCGTGAGCACCAGCAGCTTTGTAGAGCAGTGCCCGCGGTCTCTCTGAACTATAAACAGAGGAGGTGCAGTCGCCCGTTATTACTATTATTATTATAGACTAGAATCTATGTAGCACAATATGAAAATATACAAAAGGATTTAAAACTGTGTGTATTTGAAGAGGCGTGTCCCTGGATACAGTGTATAGTGCAGCACTGGATTGACATTTCACTAAAAGGTTATTTTGGATCATTGCGAGTATCTCGTCTACCCCGGGGCGATGGTGGTTATACAGTTCAGCCAGTCAAGCAGTTTGTGGCAGAAGTGTCATCTGAACCTGTAAAGTAAATTTATTGATTGGTGTTTTGTTTTGTTTTGTTTTTAAAAAGGTGTGGGAGGAGGGACAGATAATAAATCATGTGCCCATCTGTAATGAAGACAAAGAGTGATTGTGTACAGCAGTTTGTATGAATGAAAGCACATATCGTGTGATTAAATGCTACTTTGTCTGCACGCCAGCGTGTTTGATGGGTGTGTTCATGGCCCACGGCAACTTTACAGGCAGAATAAACACACCTGAGCACGTTTAGCTCGGCGATAACGATCTCACATTAAGACCTATTCTCAGTTTCTTTAAGTTGTGATGAGGAGATTCCTATAGCTCAAATACAATCATCCCGTTTGACTCCAAGCTTGTTGACTGTCAGTGTGCACGAAAATGATTTATTCCCACCCAGGCGCAGTTAAGGCCTCGCCATAATGTCTTTCTATCTGGACTTACAGGGGATAAGGACTTGGTGTGCTAAAATAATTGTTTGTGTATGGAGGATTGTATTAAGTGAAGTAGAAAATGTCACTGCGTCCATAGACAGTAAAATGATGTGGTCAAATCTGCATGAAGAGGGGAAAAATGTTCCACATGGAAAACAAAGAGGCTTCAGTGACAGTGTGGGCAGATGTCACCCCAATCAAATGTATAATTTCGTCTAAATGACAAACAGAAGGCCAACACAGGATTGAGCTTACCCACTTCACTGCATCCCGTTACCAGTCTTGGCATCGCGGCAAACGAGCAATCACCATAGAAATTCAGAACCAAACAAAGAGAAAAAAAAAGAACCACATATTGTGTTTTTTTGTTTTTTTTCTTGGCAACATTTTGCCTGATGATGCCCAGAGCATTGAGCAAAACAATGCCATCAAACCCATCTCCATGACGTGTCATGACAACCGCCGTTTTTTTGTTTTTTTTCTGCTTTTCCCCAGATGTCAAGTGTGCCCTCCAGCTTGTTTACAGCTCATAAGAAATTCAATCTCAAATCAAATCAAACCAAACAAGTAAAGCCATATCTGGCTCATCTGTGCGGTTTTTGCCCCGACGCTCTATTGTTGCTTTATTTGCTTTACCTAATGAGCAATGAAAATCACAGATGTGTTCAATGCCTTTCAAAAATGTGGAAACACCACGCGGACAGCTGCGGAGCTGCGACTGGGAACTTCGGGGACATTATAATGACACATGGTTGGTGGCGGTACTGGTTTTTCTCTGATGGGCTGACTCATTTCAACAGTGACTATAGCTCCCGAGGCTGTTTTTACACAAACCATAGAGAAGGAGAACATTGTGGTAATAACACACATTCAGAACCAATAAAATCACAAATGCATTTAAGTGAGCGAATACTATCCCACAGGAAGGATGCTTTTCCTCAGTGGTTGAATTATTAAAATGAGGACCTCGAGAACCTGGATAATACTGAGAAAATTTTAAACTATTAGTGACATCATAGACATAATATATTGTATTGTATAATACCACAGCTTCATATGCATTATGAATCAGAAGTAGAATGAGAGGATGCTAATGCGGAGTGAAAAATATTGTGCATTAATGAGGGCGGTGTACACTTAAATGCCCTCGTTGCTCGGCTGGAGGGCCGCCGGCGACGGGCCAGCGTGACCCACTTCTAATCAACAGCTGACCTACTTCTTCTGCTTGACCTGCCGAGGCAGAATGTCGAGCAGAGGGCTGTCGGCATCGCCGCGGCTGTTTTTGTTCACAGTTTTTCACTCTGCGTCCAAACGAGTGCTTCGCTGATAATTAGAACACAATGAGGGAGACAAAGTGGAAATAAATAAAAAAGGTTGTTCTGGTAAAAGCACAGCAGGGTCTGTGTAAATATTGTTTTTTTTTCTTTTTTCGCCGCTAGGCATGCGAAGCCAACACATACAGGGACTATAGATAAGCAGGGTTTATTGAAATAACTGTGGTTTATGACATTTATGGTATAAATGTGGAGATAGCAATCAAAAACACATTACTTTTCAGGGAAACTGGACTTTACTGTTACTATAACTGAATGTTTTGCAGAAAAATTTACGTGATGTAGAAAATGAACTGTATTTTTTTTTTTTAACAGGAGCTCAGAGAGTGTCATCCTGATTGTCCTGGTTCTGATTATTGCCACAAATAATCAAAGTATTAAAATGAAATAAAATGGGATTTGTTTAAACAGTGAATTCCTTTACTTTAGGTTAGTAAATACCAGCTTCTTCTTTTCTTGATGTTACATTAGTTTCCACTCTAACCAGGACTTCTTTACTTTAACTTCTTTAATTTTTCTTCCGGAACAGATTCTTAGCACTACAATGACAATCACAAATGTGTAAGTGGCTTTATTTAAAAGCATTTGCAAAATGAGTACGTGCAAGTGTAAATGCAAATGTTCTTTGCTCTTTCATTTATTGTATTTACCAATTACTGCAATAAAGTGAAACAAAGTGGGCGACAAAAGCCTCTTTCCACTTACTTGTCCCTGCAGTTTGTCCACATGAAGCAGTCGTTAAAAAAAAAGACTTTCACTCTTTTAACAAAACTTGCTTCCTTTGAAACATGCAGCTGTGTTATTTACCCAAAACACGCCATCGTTAAAAGAATAATACTTTGCCCAACAGCACTTTCGCAGCAGCAGTTACTGAATTTACAGTGAGCTGTGTGTTTTTTTTATTTTTTTTATTTAACAGATTATGTTCTTTCCTGTTATATTCTTCCAAGCAGGGTCAGAATTGAAACCAGCTATTTTCCAGTCTGGATCGTGCAATCATAATCTCCTCTTCCTACATGATAATCAAGTTAAGCTGCCCGTAAAACAGATATTGAAAGGCTTTATGTATTAGAACAGATTTCTTTTCTTCTTTTTTTTTTTTTTTAAAGTTTTTCCAGCGCCCCGTGATGACTGACACTTTGTTTATACTCCTCTGCAATCCATACTGCTGTCGTTTTAGACAACATGTCAGATCCTGCCGAGCGTTCACAACATCTGTGTCTAGTTATGCCGAATGCATGTATATTTAAAACGATCGGCACGTTTGACAGACAGCTGCTGGGAGCCACGCAAGTCTGTGCATTGTCTGCACGACTGACGTGCAGCTGAAAGTGTTTTGACGAGGACGTAACCTCTGCAGAGATGGATATCGCCAGCTCACAGTGTGTGGTGCGTCGCAGGCCCTCGTGAAGAAAGTGTGAAATGCAGAGTCATCAATCTGCGGTGACATTACTGATACTGATGAGAATATTGGTTTCAGATGTTTTTTTTTAAAGATGCACCGGAGGGACTCGGTTACTTGCAGAAACAGATTTGTGTCCGTGGTACAGAAGAAAGAGAAAAAGTGGAAAATAAAAGCAAAGTAAGGAATGTATCAAGTGTGTTGTTAGCATTAAAACAGCGGGCGGTGGGAAGATTGAGGCGGGAATTATTGTTCTCTGAAAAAAAGCATGTAATGCTGAGTAAACATGAGGCTGCCAAAGAAACATGAAACAAAGCACCTAATATGTAAGGAATTTACATACGTAATGTTTATGTGTTGTCTTGATATGGAGTCAGTGGTTGTTTGTCTCTACGTGGCCCTTAGTCCAAGGTGTGACCCTGCGTCCAAGGTGTGACCCTACCTATCGCCCTGGAAAAAAAGCAGTAGAAAATGGATGGATATACTTAATCCCCTGCATAAATAATGCCATTTTGCAGCATCTTGATTCGGTGAAAATACTTCAAATTTAAGTTTTTACATTTCAGTATTTATAATAATTGTAGTAATTGATGCGCTAATTTGCTTTAAAGATGTTGGTTGATTTAGTTTTCTCTTAGTTATGTATCCTACAAAAAAGATAATTATTGGATTGTAAGTAATAGTAATCATTGTATAATAATTACACAAATGTGTATTTGCTTCTTTGTTAGGAGATAAACACGAGGCTCATATCCACCTACAGTCAATTTAGAGCGTTCAATTTACCTAATCCCCACATTGCATGTTTTTGGACTGTGGGAGGAAACTTGAGAACCTGGAGAAAACCCACGTGCACGAACCTGTGTCTTCTTGCTGCAAAGGCAGCTAGTGCTCACTAATACACCAACTGTGTGCCCCTTATTTAGAGTATTTATGTAACACATAAAACTAGACTAAAATACTGTACTTTTGCACAGATTAATAAGGTCAGTGCATTCAGTGGATGGTGATTTATTTCCCCCCATTTCATCTCTATGCTGCACTGCTAAGCAACTAATGACTGATGCTTTATACTGTGTCACACATATAGACACAAGAGTAGTATTGATCTTTAAATCAAACCGTGCAAGAAAAAAAAGGCACATTTTCTATAAAAAAATCTAAAAAAGTAAACTATTTCTTTCAATCTTCAGCACATTAGTGTTGTGTTTTACCCTCCACACAAACTTAAAGAAAAGTATTGAAATGAACATGAAACGAACACATTATATGACTTAGTTCATTATTTTCTAATCATTTTTTTTAAGTTTGTCATGTTTTTTTTCCACATGCACTGTTTTGTTTCCGCTAACACACACGTGACTCTGTAATGCATGTTAGTGAGAGTGTATTTACAGGTACAGTGGTGCATTTGCAGCTGATGCCTCATGTGTGTGTGTGTGTGTAGTAGGAGATATGAAGACCGTCTCTCGGGTAGTGTGTTGTTGTGTGTGTGTGTTGCGTGCTGCTAAAGAGTTTATGTTATTCTGTCCCTCCTCTCTCCCTCGTTTACTGGCTATTCTGGGAAAATCCAAATTACAGTCTTTCACCGTGTGGTTGGCTTGTGTGGTTCCAAATTTGTACTTAACCTAACCCTCCTTCTCCCTCCCTTTCCCTCAGCCTTCCTTCACTTCCCCCATCTTCCTATACGTCCCGTACTCGAATGACACTTATCTCTGGGCTTCTCACTTTTTTCTATATGTTTTTAAAATAATCTCAATTTACTGCTGAATATACACTCCAAACACATGGAATCCTAAATGTCAGAATGATGACCTCGTCCATGCTCTTCTCTTTCCCCCCATCACACTGTATTTACTCTTGATTTTCTCTTCCCTCCACATATCTCGTCTTTTCCCCTTGTTGTTTTGTCACGGTGCCTGTTGCTGTGCGGACAGAAGTCCTGAGAAACCTCCATGTCTCCTCTAAAAACATATCCTCCCTGCGGCTTTACGCACCACTCAGTTGCACCCCCCCACCCCCCTATAATTACCACTTTAACCTATGGATCTGCTCCCCCCCCCCCCGCCCTCCTCCATTCACAAAACGCATATTTTTATCTCAGCGACAAGAGTTTTGCTTTTTTTGTGTCAGGATTTATGCAAATGCTCCTTTAGTGGCTCTCTTTGCTTACATAATTGCACAGCTCTATTCCTGATACCTGTTAAATGTAGTCTGATCTAAGTCTGTGCCTCTGAATGAGCGTGCTCGCGCACACGGGTCTGTGAAATATCAGACATGTAACGGGAACAGTCTCCGGATTAAAATGACAGAGTAGTGATTCAAACTCCGACACTGCACCTCTGAAATGGCTCGTCGCTCTGGTTTAATGTACCCTCAGAGGCCTTTTGACAGTACTTAAAATCATATCTGTGTATTTTTAACGTTTTAGTGAGTTCTGTTTTTATTTTCACCCTAAATGGTATGACATACAAGGCCGCCTCGAGCTGCCGCTAATGAGGAACTGCAAAGCAATTTGTTTGGTATATTCTTACAGATGTGGTTAAACATTGGAGCTTTCGAAAAAATCCAAATGAGAGCGCTGGAGTCGTCAAAGTGAGTCACCGCCGCTTTGATTTATTCTCCAGTATCTGCGATCGCATCTTCATCTCCTGTGTCAACACACAGCAGCTTGCCCTCAGCAGACTCCCCCCACTTGCCCTTCCACCTATTTTACAGTTCACCTAAAGTGTGTGTGTGTGTGTGTGTGTGTGTGTGTGTGTATGCATTAATGCATGATGACCCAGTTCAAGCCACTGCACTTTGATATGGAGCATCAGACTCAGGCACATAATCCAAAGATAGCACACAGAATCCGTATGACACGTTCTCACCGTTCGGGGGCAACTACACAAGAGAGGTTGTTATGTTTCAGGACAGATTAGTAAACTTTTTTTAGTTGGAAGACCTCGATGTGTGAAAGATTAAAGCTCAGGGACAAATCTGCTTTAATGTCTCTCTCGGCTCAAGTCTGTCATTTCCAGTTTCATGCTTTTCGGTCGGACTAAAAGGCGACTGGATCATTAACCATCCGAAGCGACCAGCTGCCTCACTCTTCCCCTCGTCCTTCCGTGGCCCCAGTCCACGTCTTCCGGGTTGTACTTGGCTACTGTTCACCACTTTTGTCTGCTTTCTGCTTGTGCATTCACCCTGTGTATGCTCATGTTGCAGGCTGGCGGAGAACGCATGACTCCTGCTCACCACTCACCCCTCTAATCCAGTGGAGGAGAAAAAAGGGGGAGAGGCTGCTTCAAGGCCAAGCCCTGTTGGTATGACCAAACGCTGTGTGACATTCTCAGCAGCATCTCTTCTGGCTCTGCATGACAACAACAGCGGTCAGTTGTTTTTTTTCCCTTTCTTTTCTTCCCTTCCTCCTTTCCTTCCTTTCTGGGCAGAAAAATGACAAGTTTGGTTTCCGTCGCATGGTTACACACGATAAATAAATAACACACAATAAATAAAATCTGCATATATACGCAAGCAGTGTTTTACTCCACAGCAGTGGAGTGGTGATGTGAGCTCTCATCATAGGTGGCACAGAGCTCGCCACAATGAGAAAAAGTGTGTCATCGTCAACTTCTATTTTTTCAGGCAATGCTGGGAAAAAAGACATTTAAGGTCATGCAATGCACATTACAGTAGACGTGAGATGCACGGTTTCAACCGCACCGTGTGTGTTCAGCATGGAAACAACTGAAACAAGAGCTTCTGTTGGCTGGATGGATAATCTCAGATCAGGAAGTGAAACCTTGAAATGCTCAACTTCAAATCCAGTTGTTCTTTTGTTCTTTTCTCTCGCTCTGATATTTTTTTAAACTAAAATTTCCACAACACTCACTAGTTTTGCTTCCAGAAGTCTGTCTTCCATCTCAAGACCCCCCCCCCATACCTTTAACCCTGTCTGCTTCTTGTTAAAATTTGTCCATCCCATCCCCTTTGCCTTTCCACACTTCCATCACTGCCTTTCTCTCCCATTTCTCCCTCTCCTTCCCCTGCTTTGCTTTGGTGAATAGGGGCTTTATCAGCCGGCCTGAATGGTGCAGGTCCAGTGGAAGCATGGACAATGGCTCCATCATCAGAGGGAAGCAGAGCCCATGAAAGAGGAACAAAGACCCCCAGCCCAAGAGGGGCCCAGCTCTGCACCTCACACCACCGCACAGAGAGACTCCACTGGCCCTGCATACTGTGTGTGTGTGTGTGTGTGTGTGTGTGTGTGTGAGTGCTCGGGGGGGGGGGAATGTGTGTATTCTTGTCTGTATAAGAAGGCAGGTGCTGCTCCTCAAGATTTCTGCATTATAGAAAGGACTTGGCTTTCAGGCTTCGTTTTCCTTCTGGAGCTATGCATCCATTATCTTCCCAAATCTGTGTCTGCGCGGCCTCCCGTGCGTTCACACCACGGCGTATCAAGCACATGTAAAAGTCTTCACTTATTCATCCGAGCACATCCAGAGAAACATGCCTGCTTGTCTTGCGCTTGTAACGTGATGATACATGCCCGTCATGAATATGCATGCACACTTATACGTACTGTCTCCTCGGGGAGAGTTGGAGTCTCTTTAAAAAACATGTTTGCACAGGGAACTCTGTTGTTGTGAGCGTGAGTGCAAGGCGAGTCCTATCTGCTGAGCAGGTTTTTCTCTTTAGAGCGACTGGACATGACAGAGGTGATAAAGATCTCATTTGTTTCTTCATTTGTCTTCATGGTTGAAGTCGTGAATACGGTGAACTCTTACATAGGATCTAATCATGATCTGAAAAAGTCAGTCTGATGGGAATGTTATTAGTTTTGCAGGTTTGGGCCAAAAACCAATGCATTAATGCTCGTTTTTTTAACCCAGGGCTTCCAGCTATAGAACATGATCCCACGATCCCAGGCAGGGCTCTGCATGATGGATGTATTTTTGTCAAAAATGAACTTTGATAGTTGAGCTGGGAGCCAACTTCAAATCATTATAAACACTGAGCATGAGCAAGCACGTCAACAAATATATCATTTTTACAAATAGATAAACTCCATTATGATCGAGGAGCTACATTTAATAAGTTGACCTTTTTGGGAAGATATAATTTGACTCCACTGAGCACAGTAAAGATGTCCAATAAGCAAACAAATTGCTGAATATTAATCCAGAGCAGCTCAGTGTCCTAAAACACCAATGAATAAGTAGCTTTGTTGCACTGCAGCCTGACCCCTGAGCTGAAACAGGACATGTGTGGGCCCAGGCTTGTATTACATTGATGAACAGTTTGAACCAGTACAGGGGATTGAACATGATTCAACATGAATCAGACTGAGCTTGAACTGCAGCACTGTTAAGTTGTGGGATTATGAATGGTTATGTGATCTTTGCTGATGACTGATGAGTGGACAAATGGCTGTCTCTGTAGTGATGCGCCGGGCTTGACAAAAGTGATATCTGTCCTTGGACGCTGTGTGTTTAAATTCAGTCTTTCAATCTCATATCTCTTTTGTTATGTTTTTTTGTTTGTTATCGCCTTACATTCAGCTATGTTTGTGCAGCCATCTCCTTCAGTCTCATGGTCGGCTTGAGTACTTTGAGTTTTCCCTTCACATTGCAGTTTATCCAGGCCACAATAGCTGGTAGGTTCCATTTGTGTGAGTTGTGGTGCTGCACAACAGAAATCCTTGACAATAACATTTAAAATGTTCTGCTAAAACCCCCAACACTGAGATGACGTTGCAGCCAAGACAGCTTGAAATTGGATTGC
This sequence comes from Solea solea, assembly GCF_958295425.1. Taxonomy (NCBI): domain Eukaryota; kingdom Metazoa; phylum Chordata; class Actinopteri; order Pleuronectiformes; family Soleidae; genus Solea; species Solea solea. The sequence continues at coordinate 16,670,764 of NC_081153.1, forward strand.
ACATACAATCTGCATTTACAGGGTTAGCATCTAACGTGCTTTGGGCTGTATGGTATATTATGTCTGTGTCTATTATTATGACATAGGTTGTGTCAGTCAAGCAGGACATGTCTTTCCCTGTGACAAATTCCTGCTTTCCAACATCAGCGATTGCTGTAGCCCTTTATGGCTTTAAAGTCCAAAGGTACATTATAGCTCTTTATGGATTTCTCTGCGCTCATAAAAGAGGAATTTTTACTATATATATCCAATAACTACAGCTCCTGCTGTTGCTGCAGTGAGGGATTATTCTTCCTGGTCTGTTGATACTATGCAATCATATTTAATATTTGAGGGGAGTTGAGGTCGTATTCATTAGCTGACCTTAATGGGCTGAGCGCTACTCGTATATTGGAGCACATTAATGTCTATTATGCAACTAAAGACCTCTTGTGACCTTGTGTGAATTATACACTTTATTCAGAGGTTTAGAGGTCACTCAAGGCTTCTCCCTCGCTCGTATCATAACAGTGAAAGGTGCACATTATGTGCAGCATATTGCATATACAGAGCCTGGTTACTTGTGCATGTGTTCTGCACCATAAATATTAAGTTGTTTTTTGGTTTCTTTTCATTTCTGTGCTCCCAAAATGTCCGTTTGAGCCTAGACGTTGTGGTGTGGTGGAAAATGTTTGGGCACCAGCTCCAGCCAGAGGTTGTTCTATTTCTGAAGACAGACAGGATATTGGGTATATTATGCCGCCCACAGAACAGGACAGATGCAATCGACCTCTGACCTCAGGACATTTCGAGTCATTATCCCAGAGCTTAAGAGCAGGAGCTAATCCGTGCTATGTTTACCTCACAACTGGAACAACAGCTGGATGGTCTGTTTGCAGCCTCTCCTGAACCTCTCTGTGGGCTCATACATATGGATACTATCTGGGATCATGTGCCCTCATTTGGTTTTCCACCAATAGGCTTCCAGCAGGCATTAGTGCACATATAGTGAGCTATGTTCATCTCAAGGGATATGGAGGGGCTCAGCCCAGACTCCTGCTCTAAATCATCCCGTTGCTATTGGCAAATTTCAGTATCCAGGGGAAAATACGTATTAGTGAAGGATTATTCGGCATCCATGTCAGCCACTGGGGGAGTGGACACTCCTGGTGCTGGTGATCTGCTATTAATGGGCTGATGATCTTTGGACAGCAGAGGGTGTTACCTGAAGCAGTGGGTTACAGGCACGTAGAGAGCAGAGTAAAAACCATATGAAATTAATTCACACATGATTCACAACAAAGTTAATGGTTAGTTAGTGGTAATGGTTAGTTAGTGGTAATGGTTAGTGGTGGTAATGTCCTGATTACTTAAAACATTTCTTAGACACTCTTTAGCGTGCATGATCAATGATACGTACGCTATGTGTTGTTGGGTTAGATAAGGTTGACTCATCTGTATGCTATGTGAAACATTTAAATATAAACAGCTACATTCAAACTATTGTCAAATGACTTCTCGGTGTTTCTTAGTATAACAGTGTTTAGATGTTTTATCCCCGAAGCAACATTCTCTCACTGCACACAGGAAGTGAGTTGTTTTTTTGGCCAGACAGACTGAGGCAAGAGCAACATTGCACAAGTAAAATGAGACAAGTTAGAGTATGACTGAAAACACAAAGAAGTGAATTAATTAAGAATTTCAAAAGTGCTCAAAAAAACCTGATCGTTAGCCAGTTTGATGGGATAATTGCTTCTTCCCTCCGCCTGCCCCTGTGCTGCACAAAAGCCGAGTTTCCATCATGGTGCAGTTTGGTACGGTACAGTACGGTTTGAAACACTGAAGCCCTTGGTCAGGCTTGTGTTTCCACTGAGAACAGTTCCATTATTAGATAGATCTAGCTCCACCCATACCGTACCACACACTCTGGTACCCCAAGGGAAGGGTACCAAAAAATGGAACGGTTTGAGACAAGTCCATCCATCCATCTTCACGTCCACATGAGGGTCACAAGGGGCAAATCTTAGCCGATATAAGGCGAGAGGCGGGGGTACACCCTGGACAGACATACATAGGAAAACAACCACCCACTCCCACACACAGTGTCCAGTTTACCTAATCCCCATATTGCATGTTTTTGGACTGTGGGAGTAAGCCGGAGAACCCAGAGATATCCCACACACACACGGGGAGAACATGAACCCAGGTCTTCTTGCTGCAAAGGCAAGCGTGCTAACCACTACACCAACCGTGTGGCCAGTTATTTTGGTGCTGACCTACTGAACCGTTCCACTTGGTGGAAACACATCAAAATGCTCCCTCAGTCAGGTCTGGTCTGATAGTATTGCTTGACAGAGGTAATTTTCAGATGAAGAACGCAGCACACAAAATAATCCATTCCATTATTTCTGTTTATATAGACCAAAGATAATAAAGCAGAATAAAAACATTGACAACCAAGTTCACCAAAAGTAGCACACTGCAGCTTTGAGTCAATCATTGTACACCTACGATCTACGTCTGCTGTGCCAGAATCGCCTGGATTCAAGCCACAGTGTCAGTCTGCTGCCTGTGACACTGATGAGAGCGACTGTTTTGCAGACAAACCTGTACGTACAGCCTTCAAACTCATTCGTGTGAACTAAGTAAGTTTAGTTTTTTTGCTCTGCTTTCGTGGAGTTCAAGACAGAAACAGTGAGCAGTCGTAGAATTGTTTTGGAAGTCACCCTGCTTAACGCCAGCTTATCGTTTAAAACGTCTGTTGTGAGCCTGAGGATATTGGAAAATTTCCATTTACCAAATTGTAAATGCCCGATGGTGAGTCACTGACATGCGAGTGAGTCCTCTCATGTACACAATAAACACATGATCATGAGCTGCTCCCTCTGTGGGTGGGGGAAATCAGTATGACAAATTCACCTCAAAAACACAGTCGATGACACAGTGCAGGGCGAGGAGGGATGCTTTGAGATGTAAATCTAAGACACAGCGTTATTTTCCTTTCTTTGCCAAAACTAACTCTAATTAAGTGATAATGATGAAAGTAAGAGGACTCATAAGTCGAGGGGTTGGGGGGTTTATTTTTTGTTCCGTTCCACTGAGGTCTGACTTCAGCTGAGCGCGGATTGCGTAACATCTCGGCTACGACAGGTGAACCGTGCAGCTCTGTTGCAACTTGTTTTTCGTTCTGTTGAATAACTACTGCCTTCAGCATGTATCCACATGTGCACACAGACACACGCACACACACACACTTACACAACTGCACTCAACAAATGAGTCCTCGCCGACACTAACACAGACCACATGTGTCACTTTTACTCATCCCGAGTCTTCTTCATTTAAAATTCCACTCACAGTTTTTCCACTTCACACCCCACAAAGTGCAGCAGATGTAAGTTTTTAGCTCCACTCGACATAATCGCTGCTGTTGCATAATCATAACATATCCTGTTGGCCTTAGAGGGCGTTTTGTTACGTGTATATATATATATAAACATATATGTATACGTATATGGGCAGAGATCATAACAGGGAATGTCCTTCTTACAGGCCATTAGTAGTGGACAAAAGGCCAGCAAAGGTCTTTTAATGGCTCTCTACATCGAGGTTTACACTTGAAAAATGTGCTCAAATTCTCGTTAATTGGGTGCGTCTGTGGATATGAGCATCAGTGTCATGGGGATAAACTGAGGCTATGCCTCCAGGTCATTAGTGTCCGTCTGCGCTGACTGTTATGTTCATTCTGGGACCTTGATGCCACAGCGGGAGTGAGCTTTGTTCTGGGTCATTTGAAGGGTAATGAACAAAATAGCCCCGTGTTTTTCTCTGAACGCTGTCTTTTGTTTAAATCACATTAGACAAATAATGAATGGGAAATACTTAAAGATCCTTGTCGAGCCTCACAAAAGTGAAATAAACTATGATGGGGTTAAAAGAGGAAAAAAAAGAGAGATGCATTAGAGTTTGCCGGTGCGGTAATTTCTTTTTAAGATCAATTCATCTTTAAAATGACTTTCTGAGAAGCCACTTTTTCCAGTATAATAGTTGCTTATGCTTTCAAGATGGAAAAACCAAAAAAAACTTAATTGTTTTCAGTGAGATGAAAAATACCTGCATGCACAAATAACTGGATTTTCTAATTGTATGAAGGTATCACATTCATTTTCTAAATTAAACCCTCGCTGTTCCTCATGAAATACGATTTGGGTTCTCTGTTCTTCCATCGTGTTATTTCCAGAACTGTTGCCATTGTACTTTTGTACATTTACATTTCTGAAGTCATGAGGAAGGGGTTGGTGGTCAAGTGGTCAAGTGACAGACCGCAGTTTAAGACCAAAAGTCTGAGGGTTTGTTTTTGGATTGTGGACGTGCTCTGGCGACATTCTGGTGACTTTTTATGGAGAGTATCCTGGGACACTGTTACATCCTGGACACAACATCAAGGCACTCTTGACAACTTCCAAGAAAACCACCCACAGACACAACACAAACAATTTGAAAGGATTCCTAAACAACACAAAACAAAGCAGGATATCTGTTGGCAGTGTGGCTGTGCATGAAAAACACTATCATGTTGATATGCACATCTGTACACGTGAAAAAAAAGTTACACTTTTGTTTGAAGGTAGTGCTGGAGATCCCGAAAAACCTCTTTGAGCAGGCTAGATTTTGAATTTAAAAGTCCAAGCCCCTTTTCTTCAGACTTCCCTGCAAAGCTCTGTCTGCAGAACACAGGGAACGCACAACCAACACGGATTCACGAGTAACTTTCGGTACTTTTCGGTCACGCTAAGCTTTTTGGATACTTCAAAATGACAAAAAAAAAATCACACCTTGATGATGAAAAACAAAAAACAAAAAAAAGCATAAAGTGAACATACCCGGTGTCCATTTGGAGCAGTGCCACCATGTCATCACTTTGCAGCTCTTTCAGGTTCTTTCAGTTGTCGCCACCGTTGAGGTCTTGGACCGCTCTGCATCAGATCAGCCTTTTTCTTGGCAGCAGCTTTCCCAAAAAAAACAAAAGACAAAAATCTTTCATTTGCGACCAGCATCTGTTATTGGCACCTTTTCTGCCATAACGTTGCCGCAACTGTCTGGTTGGATTTAGCAAGCTAGCATAGGCTCTGGCGTGGTCTTCTGAGCATGTGCGATTAGTGCACGTTCCATATGACTGGGTGGTGTTTTTACAGGCCTTTTTCATTTTTGTGACAATGCATTAATGAATCGGTGAAAAAGGATCTCCCACCCTACCTTTAATTAACATCTATCCCATCACACAACCATTCACTCTCACACCTATGGTCAATTTAAAGTGTCCAATTGACCTTATCCCTATATTGCATGTTTGACCGGGTTTAAATAAACATGAGCTCATAGCTTGGCAACTGGGTCGTTATATTGCTGAACCATCTACTGTGTTCTGTTGGCAAGTGATAAAAATCATATACGTATTGAAAGAAAGGGTGAGGACATATCTGACGCAGCTGTATCAATGCTCAGTGGAGAGGATTGGGGTTACGATGTCCTTTAATGGGTATTAATATGGATATGACACATAAAACATGCTGTGACTTGCAGCCAAGCAGAGAAACCAGGCCAAGAAAGCCACAGGCAGCCTTTACCGATAAGCCGGGTTGATCAGTGTTTGTGGAGCGTTTAATGTACCAAATGATGCCTGCATGGCACACTCCAGTGAACATACGAGGCAGCAACCTACAACAGCACGTTGTTTTGGTTTAAGGGCCTGCAACCCACTGCATGCTATGTGCCCAGCGGAGCTGCCCGAACACAAGGGAGCGTTAAGCAGATGCAGAAGCAGATATTTCCCCCCACAAGAGTTAGTGGAGACGCCAAGCAAAGTCACTCGTATTTATGGAGGAATTAGTGTTGTAGTGTTTGACCTGCCCGCATGAAACGAACATACTGCGCTCTAGTTTCACACGTCAGTCGTGGCGTTTGACAACAGATTTATCAATGATTCTCAAGATAAAGAAGAAGAGGTAGAAGCAGTAACGTACAAGACAACAGTCTTGACTTCACTGTGACTTCAAGACAGATAAATAATGAGATCATTTGTGAAACTTACCACTGAAAAGTAAAACATTGGAGTTGATCGGTGATCAGAAAGTGCAGGTTTGTGGTTCACTGTGGCTCTGCTTCAGTTGCTTTTTACCAGAAAAGTTTCTTTCAGTCCTTGTCTGAAACACATGAAGGCGGGAGTTTGATTAGACACAGGTGCGGCTCTGCTGCTTTCCTCCCAACAGTCACACTGTGTTCACATCATACTGCATTTTCTGGAAATAGAAGCAGCCAGCCAGGGAGCAAATATTCAATATTGAATTAATTGACACATGTAAAGACTGCACACTCTGCAAATATACCACCAGATGTTGCCAGTCCACCTTTATACCCACTGTAAAAAACAACAACAACACTGTTTCATAAGCATTTACAAGTATTCACATCATTGTTTGTTATGTAATGCACTGAATCTCATGTGCCGTGTGAAGGCATTTGGCTGATTGTGATATTCATGCTCCAGAAGTATAAATAGATTTGTGTTATCAGTGGGAAAGACAATAGAAATACTGACAAGATATGAACACAGAAGTCATGAATACTCTCGAAATCAGTTTCAGTGTTTCCGTGTATTCTCACGTGAAACCGACCTGTCCTCCTGACTTTGCATCAAAGTCTGAAACCGAAACCTGGAAAAAAGACCAAGAAAAGATTTGTCGGCATTTATAAAAATGAAGACTTTGTCGATATGACATTTGAGGAAATATTCCCCCGGGTGAGTCATGATACCTTGTGACATCTGAAGTGAAGTGGATCTGGCACATGCTCACTCAAGGTACAAGATGGCAAACTTAACCTTAAAAAAAAGAAAAGGAATAAGAATAATGATAATAATAATAATAATAATAATAATAATAATAACAATACCCCGTCAGTTTAGCAGCTAAAATGTCCACAACTGCATATGACACAACCAACGCGTGCATGACACATACATTCATATTAGTCAACATGTCTAACATCATATTACAGACAGACATTTTGAGTAATGCTAGCAACACAGGGATGACTCAGCACTTCAGTCCAGACTGAAAGATCTCATCAGATATTAAATGGATTGTCATAAATGTTTGGTCTCAGATGCCCAGAGTCTGTCTTATTCCACCATATGGCTCAAAAACTATTCATTGGCATGAAATTTGGCTCAGACATTAGTGTTTGTTTATGGTGACACTTTCATTTCCACCACCATCGTCAGGTTTATGATCAGATATCTGCAAAATAAATGGCCTTTCAATCACTTCCTCACAGAATCCAGACTGCAAACTCTTATTTTAGTATTTATTTGTTTAGTATTTATTTTAAGGTCTCGCCAAAATCTGAAATCTTTTCATCCCGTCATGAAACTGATATCACATTTTCTGTTCGACACTTGAGAAGACAACAAACTCTGGTCAAAGATCAGGAGTGGTGTTCACAAAAGTCACTCACTTTGAACCAGACAAGACACCACGTCTTTGTAGCTTTCTAGTAAACTCTTAATACCGCTTTGATTCATGTTAGTCTGAAACATCCCGACTCGTCTAACCCGACAGAAATACTCCTGTCACAAGGTCTTTTTTTGGAGACAAGCATTAGCTATTCCTGGGCTTAAGTTTGACCAGATGCAGAAAATGTGGGCACATGTACACACACACACACACACACACGCCTGCTTGTATGTGCGTCCCCCAGCTGTTGAGTGCTGTGCAGATGTAGTTACCAGAAATGAGGGATTACAGCTAAATCTAGAGGAAAGGGTGAAGGAGGCGGAGGAGGAGGATGAGGAGGAGGAGGGAAGGGGGCGTGTGACTGGGCGACAGTGCAGAGACTGCAGGGATGGTGCGACGGTCTAACATGAAGACAAAGGTCAAGAGGGGATGGAGGAAATGCAGCCTGATGATAGGAAGATTAGACATGAGAGAATATGGGAGAAAGTAAAACAGAAACAAATTCACTGATTTCTTCGACTTCTTCGACACACTGGGAAGAGTCAGGACGCGTTTGTGCACAGGAACAGTGAAGCTTACAGCAGGGTTTAAATGCAGAAGAATATTAAAGACTTAGAGCAGAATTGTTTACATTGCTGCAAAAAAAAAGGTAACCTGAGCGTATATTTGCTGATCTGTTTATGTTAATACCTCAACGAGGGAAATAAAAGCTGTGCCCTTTTGCATACTGAGACGTAAACCTGCATTCCCTCCAGCCAAGTGTTACAGTCAAATCCTGCCCTCTTTAATATTGGAAATATTTCACACACACACACACACACTGTTGCTGCTACAGAGCGAGGCTGGTACAGATGGCAAATGTGCCCTGTTTGATATTCTGTGATAAGTTTCCTCCACATGTCAACACATTAGCCAACTGATCTGGAGAGGATTGGCAAGAGCCCAAATTAATGTGCGCAAAAGCAAAGCCCTCCAGGAAGCTTAACACTGTTCTAATTAAAATGCACATTCACATTTCCCTGCCTCTCTTAACAACATGTCCAAGAAAGTCCGTCTCATAAAACCTTGAATTAGTGGGCCGTCATTGTGAAACTCCAAGTTTTTATTTCATTTACCGCCATTATGAATATTCAGCATTTGCAAGTTTCTGCCTATTTCAAGACAGCATTACTGTTCTCGCTCTCAGACTCACATTTAGATTTTCAGACTACTTCTGTTGCTCTGAGGGTCAATTATCAGCACAAAGGAACTGTTAATGAGTTTGCATCGCCGACCTCCCTGATCCATCTCACCCCGAGTGCTGCACGAATCACATCAGCAACGCTGAAACGTAATAAACTAAAAGCAGACGAATCACACTTCTTACCTCCCCTGATAGCTTGCTAGTTGGACCGTCGTGTCATGATCTCCTGCCATGTCAGTGTCCTGGCGTCATATGTGTCCTGGAGGATTATATGATGCCACTTTGATTCCAAAGCATCTCCTTCATTTCATCTCAGAGGAAAAACTCCACCACCTGGTTCAGTTTCCGAGGAGGAGAGGAGGAGAGCGAAGTCGCTGTGATATGAAAGCGGAAGGAAAACCAAGTCAAATGAAGAGGTGAGGTTAGGATGCATTCACAACAAGAGACAACTGAGGTCATGAGGCTTTACTTTGTTTGACTCAATCAACTGAGTCTCACGCACACGTTTGTATAGCATTGGTAGTGAGGATATTCATAGACATAATAAATTCTCTAGCCCCTTATCATAACCTAAATCATCATAACCTTTAACCTAATTCTAACCCTAACCCTAAAACCAGGTTCTAACCCTGAAAAAGCCCTACATTTTAGGGGTGTGAGAATGTGAGGATCAGCCAAATTGTCCTCACTGTCCAGAAATGTCGTCACTTCCTTTGGTATATAAGTGTTTTGGTCCTCACAAAGCTACCCATACAAGAAGACACACACACACATGCATGTATTCTATGTAAATGCAACAACACACACATGCCTTGTATGTGTAAATGTACTTGGAAATAAATTCTGATTCTTATTCTTAACGTGTCAATTATTTAGTGTGACCTACTCATACACTTGAACAATAGCACGGCCCTGACTCTCTTAAACCATGAATGTTAGTGGCTTACTTGTGACTTATACGTACAAATCTCATATTTGTCTGTTTCATGTGAAACTTGGCCCACTAAAGCCTCATTTGTTAACTTATAGCCGCTGACAGGCAGCAGATCTCACTACAGGGAACTATTGAACTCCTGCGTTGATATATTTCATATACAAATCACATCAAATCCAGACTGCATTTAAAGCAGTGCAGTAAATACAGCAGGTGCAGTGCAGAAAGAAAACAACAACATGCTCTCTGAGCTCAGTGCCCAGGAGAGCAAACACATTAGCAAGCTGTTCACAGGTTAACACAGGAATAAACTCCATTTTTTATGTAAAACAGAAATAGTTTTTTTTAATACAGTCATCAGCCCTGGACCAATAATCCTGAAAAGCTGGGAAAAAGCGTTGGTACAGTAGGTCAGCTTATCCTTTCAAGCGTTACATAAGGCACAATATTCTATTTTTATGTGGCTCCTCGTGGCCTTAGATGCCTGTTGCCTCGTTGTTGTTATTAGTGACTGTCCCTGTGCTGCCTCACTGCTGCCGCTAAGCATGAATCAAACAAGGATTGCAACAATGCCTTGCTTAACTCCCCGAGAGGGCAGATATTACATGTTAGTCCTGGTGCACTTCAGCAGATTAACCCACAATTCAGTCCTGCGTAGACGAAACAAAATCCATATGAACCACATATTACATAAATCTTATATGTGTATATATAGACTTACTTACTTAGTAAAAGCATTCATTTGTCTTTTTCACCAGCAAAGTCCCACAGTGAACAAAAGCTTTGGCGACACCTATGGGCGGAAAAGAGACAGTATTGGTTACACAGTGTTTGTACTGCAGATGTTTCCCATGCTGCCATGGTTTTGTCTCGAAAGAGTGGAACGAAAACTCTGTGAACGCATCTGAACACTGAAGCCTCACCTCTTTACACGTGAATCCAACTCCTGCGTGATTGCTCCTAATATAACAAGGTATGCTGCTGCGTCCTGGGACGCCTGGGAAGAGAGGACAGCGTGTGGAGAGAGGCTTCCAAAACATGCCAGGAGATAATACAAAGGAAAAACAAAAGGGGAGATGTGGAATGCAGATAAGACATAATAAATATTAGAATTAGACTTTAAAAAAAAATATCATTAACAAAGCGAGTACAGATAGAGGCGGTGTGTGGACCGCAGAGTGCTCGAGGATAAAGTAACGACAATCTCTGCACCAGTGGGAATGGATTGTGAAATAAGCCTTTTTGTGTCCACAGCTGTGACAGTATTTCAAATGTGGTTGTCATACTTCATGTTGATCAGGTTGGCCATTAATCATATGGGTGGTGTCCCAATCCCTGTCTGTACGTCTAGGAAAATGGTTAAATTGCTTTGGTGATAACAAAATCTCTTCCGGATTATGCAAATTGGACACTTTTTTAAATTGATCGTTGGTGTGAGTGTGAGTGTGAGCGGTTGTTTGTCTCTATGTGACCCTGGGATTGGCACCAGCGCCCCCTGTGACCCTCATGTGGAGGATAAAGTGGTAGAAGAAGGACAGACTGATGCATGGATGAAATCTCTTTCTCACTTTGCTTTAATTCAAAGTAAAATATGAAGGAAGAAATAAATAAATGCACAATGATTATGAGATTGTTTCCTGGTTAGAGGCATTTTAATAAGGCACAAGTCATTTTTATGACTCCCAACCTGGCGTTGGGGATTTCCAAGGAACACTTGAAGGCAGCACTTGTCTCAGTGATTGTCTCGCTGATGTTGTGAGCTTTAACAAGTTCTCCAAGGAGGAAGCATCTGTTTTATTGTGCGGGCCAGACGGTGCAGCCTGTCAGGGGAATTCTTCTCGACGACACAGGCGTCCTCGCGCTACAGATGGCTTATCTCACAGTAAATGATTCAGAAAATCTGAATTTGTCTCCAACCATAGAAGAGGTCATCTGCTTTGGTTAATGGAACGTCTTGCTTGGTTGCAGACCCCCCCCACCCCCCGGGTAGCAACGTGTGACACAGTGTCAGCGGCTCAGGAAGAAAGCCATGTCTAATCCACAAGCAACGTCGCTGCCGAGCTGCTCATTTAAATAGTAAACAGACCAATTAATGTTTCATTCAGGAACATAAGCCTTTCCAGGCAGGAACTTAATGTATAAAGCTGTTAATTCTCTTGCATGACGAAGCAGAGATGTCCTCCCTGCTAAAAAAAGAAAGCAGGCCCATTTCCTGCAAAATGATGGTTTAAGTTGTCAGCTCAGGCCTGGGAGCAGAAGCTAAAACCCCTCCACTGTTCCTTGGTGTCAAAACACTTGAAACGTTTATGTGCAAGTCCAAACCTATAAGCAGGCAAGGCACTTTAAGCCAAGACCTAATGTAATGCTCAGCAATTATCTGTCAGTCAGCTTAATGCACAAATGTCAGCCCAAATCAGGAGCCGCTGCCTCACAGGGGCGTCCAACAGCTGTGAAACACACACATTAATGCACCTGATCACTTCATTGGCTGAGTGCAACTCACATTATGTTATGAGTAAGTCGTCAGTCACGTCAAATGTATTTTATTAACTTTGAACATGTCTTTGTTACGTCCCTCCACACACACACACACACACACAGACAATTTCAAGCGTGATGTGTGACACCAAAGACAGAACCTCCTCTGCCCCATCAGAGACGTGTCCCTTCCCATTGTCGGCTCCTTTCTGTGCTGCGTACGGAGATTAGCAAGAAGCTGACGGGGCAAAGGGGAAGGAGAGGGACGTGGAGAGACCGAGGCAGACAGATCAGACAGATTTGTGGAGACATGAATGGCTTGCAGGTGTTTTTTATGTCTGTTCTGTGGAGGGAAAGTGAGACGGATAGAGTGTGAGATGTGCAGCCGTGACTTTACCCCCATGCTGTCATTATGTTTTATAGCAGGAGGGTTAGTCAATCCGAAGCGAAATGGTGATAGTTTTACACAAAGAATATGTGGATCATGATTACTGTCGACCTTTCTGCGCGGAGTTTGCATGTTCTCCCCCGTGTGTGGGAGGGGTTTTCTCCAGGGTCACAGTCCAATCACAAGATTTGGGGGATTAAGTCAACTGGACACTCTAAATTGACCGTAGGTGTGAATGGTTACATTTACACTACATTTTCATTTAAGCATTTAGCAGACGCTTTTATCCAAAGCGACTTACAAAAGAGGAATAAGCTACATGGGAGAAGTCTTGCAAAGAAATCCACTCGAGAGTGCAGAAGTGGATCCAAGTGCAGAAGGAGATCGAGCGTGTCGTTCTGGTTGCGCTCGGTTGGTCAAAAAGAGTCTGGATTGTCTTGAGCGGGGTGTTGGCACCACCAGACGACAATCCTTTGATGACCGGAGTAGTCGAGGGGGTAACATGAGCCTTTATGAGAGCGTTTAAGTAGGTGGGAGCAGACCCATGAAGCACTTTGTAGGCTAGCTTCAGTGACTTGAACCTGACATGTGCCCTTTTAGGCTGATTGAAGGCCAGACGTGCCGCCGCATCCGGGACCATCTGTAGTGGTTTCACAGCACAGGTCGGGGGGGCCTGTTAGCAGAGCGTTGCAATAGTCGAGGCGGGAGATGACCACGCTCTATGTCAGCTGCGATTGGCACCAGCGACCCTCATATGGAGGATACAGCGGTAGAAGATGGGCCGGTGAAGATGAAGTAGAAGATGGGCCCCCAACCACTCACCGGGTTGGGGGGTTTTGGTTTTATGCAAATGTAAAAGAACACACAAAAGTAAATTTGAAAAAAAGTTTTTAATTGGCGTTGTTTTTAATCATTCTTGGATCAATTTACAGGTGTTGTCTTTTCTTTTTCTTTTTTAAATCACTATTGTTCTTTCTAGTCAAAGGTAAACACATTTCTTGTGGTTGTCTTCAACGTCAGTAAATGCTTTTCATCCACTTCCCAAGAATTCCATAAGGTAAACTAACATTACAATATAGCACATTCTCTCAGACACACTTGCATATTCAGATCCTACAAACGACTCCTTTATGGGTCCAAAAATGTCTAAATGCCACATACTTGAAAAGCGCGGACAAACACATTCTACATACATACGCACACAAATGTGCACACATATGTTTTATTCTCTCGCTCTCTGTCTATCTGTCTCTCTCTCACACACACACACACACACACACACACACACTCACACACATAAGTGCACACACACACGCACATTCCATAAATGGCATGTATCATAAATATACATTACAATGCAGACGCCTTCATTTCACAAGTGCAGCACTTGAAAAGTGCCGCCCTTCCATCGCCATCGCCTCTGTCTGTCTGTCTGTCTGTCTGTCTGTCTGTGCATTCACAGTTGGGTTATGACATGGTCGTCAGCAACATGATCTGGTCAGCGGTATCCGCTTACATGAGCGCAGGGTAACCGAGCACATGTCCCCCACTGATTAGTCATAACCGATGACCCTCTCTCTTTGTCACGCTGACTCACATCTGAATATTTATCTACACAAGCAAGAATGCCGCAGTAAAAATCCCACTGTTTAAAAAAAAAAAAAAAAAAGAATAAAAAAATGGCACGACAGCTTTATTGAGCAAAGGCCTACAAATGCACACGGATAAATGAAGTAAATAAATATTTGAATTCCTTTTTAAAATAAATACATCATATAAAGTAAACACATTTAAAAAGCACAACATTGTTAAATGATTAATGCCAGCCTACATTGTCCTGTATTACAATATAAAAAAAGTGAACTTGTCTTTATTTGCACATTCACACGTGTGGTGTTGTATTTTTATTTTTTTTGTATTTTTATTTTTTTTTTTCCCTTTTATTTTTATTTTCATAACAAAATGGTGGCAGCGTTACTTTGAGACTCAAAGCTTTATTTCTCCTCAGGCACCTGCCGCACGCTGGCGACTGTATGGGGTCATTAACATCGTGACTGTAACTGCTGTAATGGCCGACAGCGATGACTGGCTGGGAATCTCTGAAGTGGGTGAAAAAAGGAAAAGTCGGGAATTAAAAGGGCTCTCGTTTTTAACAATTGTGCCTAAAATGACTGGTGACTGCTGCAAGGAGAGAAAGAGCTGACATCTGGAAAATCTATGTCATCAAGTGTTGAATGTAGATGCCTCAGAACGAATCACACTTCTACCACATCTATCACATCTAAGTGCCATCGAATCACCAGTCCAGGGTCAGTCCCTTGCTGGGTATTGGTGACGGCAAGAAGCGCAGACAAAGGACTCGTTCTCAGATGGCACTCGCTATCTTCTACGAAACACAGGCTTTGCATGTGCACCTATCACAAAGCCAGGGGGTACTTTTGATGTCTGGAGAAAATGGATTCTTGAAAGGCCTGTGGATATCTTCACAAAGTCTTTTTCTCTTTGCTTTAGAAACACACCATCGCTCTGACATGAAAACATTCCTCGGTGTCAAGGACGGCGACGGCAGTTTGTGTCGCTCACTGATTAAACGAATATCCTGTATAGTCCTGGTGAGATCGTCACTTCCAGGTTGTTCTTTTACTACATTATAGCTAAGTTTTTAATCCATCAGCACACTCTGTCCATCATTCAAGGCTTAAAAATCCACCGCTTTTACGTCTTCACCTTCTGAGCCTCTTTGAGTGATTTAATATGAATGCTACGGAACAGTATGTAGTCTTTATCCAACTCAAAGTTCACTTCCTCTCTGTTTCTGAACATTGGTTGTGGCAAACGCACTTGCATGAAATGCTGTGCTATTCATATGATAACGATGTCCAACAACACGCGGGTGTAAATATGACAGCAAGAAAGGCCTCTCCTTTTTTAAGGTCCATAAGTTGAATTCAAGGATTTTTTGTTTTGTTTGTTATTTATTTAAAGTTATGTTCCTTCTCTTGTGGTTCTGTTGTTGCTCTGCTTGATTCTCCTCCATGTTTCCTCCCACTTTCACACCAACACCAAAAAACTCGCATCAGGGTGGATACAAAGCCCTTTGCACAAGGCGGTCCAGCTATGCATGAAGTGTCACAGTGTCTGACAGTCGCTAGGACAAGAGCACAGCAGACATGAGCAGCATTGCCACTGTGAGAAGAAGGCGGTCGCGTGATGGGCTGCTGCCACTGACGCTTTTCTCCAGTTTGGGAGCTTCAGGGTTAAATTCATCTGAAGAGGAAGGAAGAGAGTGAAGTAAATACGAAAAGTGAGGAAACAAGAGAGAGTGAGTGAGTGAGTGTGAAAAAAGCCACAGAGACAGAAGGAAGTGAACCATTACTACATTATTAATTCATCAATCTAAAGGCTGTGCATGCAAATGGTGTTTTAACATATGCAGAGAAAGAGACATGATGCAATTATCAACAAACCACCGATTATCATCCGCACTGCTACATATGGCTACTTCCCCTGTGGGAGGGAAAATTAAAAACACTTTTTTTTTTTGGTTTCTGATCCGTCTCTTTTGTTGCACATGTATTCCTCTTATCGCGCTAACGATGTTTTCATCCTAGAGGGATTTCAATCAAACCAAATTACTGTGGCCGTACCATTGATTAGACACAACAGAGCGTTAGCTGCAGGGGAAAGATTGAGAAAAGGCTGGGGGAACACATTGTGTAATTTTCACTAAAAACTGGATTACACTGAGTCATTAGGCCTCGTCTCCACATAATGCTTCCCATTATTTCTAGAGCACTGTTACAAGCCAACATAAAGCAAAAAAAAAACACCCAAACAACCCAAACAGAGACGTGTTGCTTACAAATCCATCACAATTGTTTAAGGCCAGTCTGGGCAAGCAGCAGTGAGATGTTGATAGAACCTGTTTTCTGCTTTGTTTTCTATCAGGTAATCTTACTGAGTGCAGAAGAAAGACACAACTTCTTACTGATGCCAGTCACTGATGCCCACATAAGACGGGAGCGTTTAGGAGCCTAAGATTGGACATTCTGATGTTGAATTATGGAAATATTTTGGTTTTTAAGTCTTAAAAAAAGGCCAACAATCCTCTCATAGCTATGTTTTTGATCAATTATGATAAAGTATGTAAAATGTCAGGCCCACGTATCCCCTTTGTTTGTTTGTTCACGCATTTTTTTGCAGTGACAGATAAAAAGGACATAAGGGAGAGAAAAGGGGAGGCAACGGCACGCAGTAAGTGGTCCAGACAGCCCGGAGTCAAACCAGGGACCTGCTGCCCGCGTGGTGTCTGTCGCACCAGGCAGCCGTCAGGTCGCCCTAACCTCTTGCGATTTAATGGGAACAACACCCATAAAATGATAATCCATGCCTTCTCTGGTATTTACTGAATATAATAGAGAATAATTGGCTACGGAAGGTAATGAGAGATAACAGAGACATGTAGTCAGTCTGGTTTCTCCTGGTCGTGCGTGCGACTCTTGGCTGTCACCAAAGTGCGGCGCCTGTCAGTGACGATGACACAGCACAGACGCCCACACCAGGTTGTCCGTGAAGGCGGGAGGGCTCATATTAAAGAGCGCCGCCCCACACTGGGCCTGCAAGTCACGGCGTCGCCGTCATCGCTTTTGTGTCTCCAAAAGGTTACATCGGCCATTACGGAGGTAAAATGTATAGTCTCTGACCATCCTCGTCTTTACATGAACAAATCTCTGCGGCAAAGTCTTTGTGAACAGATCCTCGCCAGTCGCAGAGCTGCAGAATATGCACCTTTCCTAAGCCCTTGTTATTTAGAGAGGCCGCCCTTGGAAGATGAATACGGAGGACGCTGGGAGCCAGAGGCAATAACAAGTTACCAAGAGGTCCCCCCGTACAACCGTTAAAATCACAGCACAATTGCGGGATACAAGCAATCAATTTTCAAGTGCACAACCGGGTGCAGTCTTGTCTGTATGGCGTATAACTACAGACAAGCATGCTTGGGCAGCTCTCCTGTCCACGATAAACTGCCCCCGGCATTTTACAGTGAGATAAAAAAGCCTCAGCACTAGACTCTCAATGAGAGGAAATGTGTTGTCTGCTCTGATAAAACCTTGCGACCCAATAATGGCAGACTTGCAGCAAGGGTGTAAACAACACAGGGGCGATGGAGCCATCATGTGTGATTACAGCCGCGCAGGTCAGCGAGAGAGGTGCAACAGTTTAGAGGACATTAGTACACTCTCTGCCCACTGCTCTGTAGATTGATGGCTTAATGCCAGAGCCCGCCTCTATAGTGCAGCAGCATGTTCATCCAATCATGACCGTCATCCAGCACCACTAAGATAAGACTTTTGTGCAGTACGTTGTTCAAACTCATTGTGAAGTAGTGTAAGGAACATTAAGGGGAAATCATAATGCCCTGATGTTGCAACCGTGGGAATAAAAAGCCCTGAAAGGAGCATCCACTGGTGATGTCTTTGTGCTCTAAAAACACGTAGCACTGATTATGTTGTGGCTTAAAGCTGCAGTGCATAACTTGGAATTGACCATTTTTGTTTTTCTGAACAGAAAACAATGCAACATTATATTTATGCTGCGTCTTTTTGTAAAGCAATACTATCAGACCTGACTATAAGAGCGTTTGTGTGTGTACACCAACAGCACAGCGGTGGGTGGGGCTAAGAAGCATTTATCTCATTCCCCTGCTGAATGTCTGTGTTTTGCCTTCACTGTTTGCAGCCGCCTCACTTTACTAGCACAGTGTTGCCGTTGCCTCCGTCTGTCTTGATGTGAACCAGTCACTTCCTGTGTGCAGCGTGGAAATTACATGAGATCTAAATGCTGCTAAACTGAGGGCTGATCAAACAGTCATTTGTTCATGTTTAAAACTTTATACTCCAGTTTTAAACAATGGGGCCGACTAGGAATCAACAGACATCTGGTGTGTTCAGTCGTTTACAGATCCCATATCATGCTGATTGGTTAATTTTTTTTATTTTTTTTTTATTGGTGAGGAGCAGCTGACCAATTCCAAATGTGTAAGTGTGTTGTAAAATCAGGATTTGGAATCTTTTTTTTACACTAAAAACATGATTCAAGGATGTAAATGTATATCGCAGCATCCTGTTTCAAGCTGTATTTTCTGCTCCACGAGGGAAATAAGAGGGAAATGTTTCAGGGTAAATATGTCACAGATGGAAAAAAAAACACACACACACAGTATACTAAGCTTTGCTGCAGGACTCTATGAAGAAATTATGTATTCAAGCGAGAGGCAGCGAGATTCACACCTAAACATGTAGTTTCCACTTTATTAAACCCTGGGTCTTGTTTTGTTTGTGCCGTTATGAAGAAGAATCAACAAATGTAATAATTGCTGAGATGTCAGGTTTTATAAAAGCTCTGAACAAGCGCCGCTTACACGCAGATTTGCAAACAGTGACAGCATCTAATTTCACCAACGATGAACTGTGCTGAGTGTTTACAGGAGAATATTTGTTTTATCGTTGACTCGTTTTTCTCGCCTTTATTTTTCTTACCCGGGGGGGGGGGGGTCACCACCAATGCTCCTGCATCTAAGCCATTAACGTGATGAGAAGAGTCCAAACATCATGTGGAACAGGAGATATTATTATGTGACGTGCGATGGAAGCAAAGCCAGTAATAACATCAACACGGATGACAGGAAGTCCAACCATGTGCAGTGTCTGTGGGCTGGTCTGGTCCTGGAGGTGAGTCATGAGTGGGTGTCCAGCGGTCAGCAGGGCCATCGGGGGTATGGATTGTTTTCAAGTGTGTGTGTGTGTGTGTAGATCTGTGTGTCCTGATTTTGTTATTCCACCAAATGTATTCAGCAAAATGCATCACAACGCCGGAGGCTATGTTTTTTTATGATGCTCTGCCAGTTTGTGTTTTTTTTTATATTAAATTCCACATAAGCCCGAGCCAGAGTTAGTGCTGAGCAATTCGCCCACCACCGAGCTTTTCCTTTCTCCTCTGCCCCCTCTCTCTCCCCTTTTCTCTGCCTCCTTTCTAGTTTTCATGAGTTTCTCTCGCTCTCTTATCTGTCCCTGAACTTCTCTTTCACTGCATCTTTTTATCTCTCCCCCTCTTTCCTGCCACACACTGCCTACCTCTCTCCCCTCTGTCCCTCTCTTCTACTTCTCTCACCTTTCTGTTTTCTCTCTCTCTCTCTCTCTCTCTCTGTGAAGCTACTTGTGGCTGATGGCTGGAGAGCTCTTGTCACTCTTACTCAGCTGGACTCGGTTCCCATCTTCGGCAGGTCACACTCTCTTAGCCCTGGTCACACGCTTCCTACAGCTCCCAGAAACAACCGTGCTAAATGATTCCCAGCGAGGGGCTTTTGTTTGAGAGGAGAAACGAAAGAAAGGGAAAGAAAAAAATCGAGGGTTTATGTAACCAGTCAGCTGCACAATCGAGTCGCTCGCTGACAAGCTTTTTCCTTAAGTAAACACGGAGCTTTCATTCCGTACAAGACCTCTGCTGACCCTGCGGAGTTTGTGCAGAAGAAAAAAGTCAGACTTTCTCTGTGTGTGTGTGTGTGTGTGTGTGCACCTGAGGTACACTTTGTGGGTTATTGTATTTCAAAACATTAAGGGATAATTCTGCTTTGTTACGACTTAGTTTTGGCCATCCTTCTTATTGGCAACAATAAAACTTTACTCGCCTCACGTTAATAGCTGAGCTCCAGGAACATGTCTGATGGGCTAATAAAAGCCATTTGATATACAGCAGCTCTTAAACACACCCACAGGTTCGCCAAACTCATTTGTAAGACAAACATTACATTTTTTCCCCAGACTGTCCTCGTATTTTTAGAGATCCTCATCATCATCATCATCATCATCATCCGAGTATGTGCGACTCATTAAAAGCACGTGTGCTCACATGAAACAGTGACAGTGGATATTAATGTCTGTTTGTGTAACTATTAAGACCTAAGTGGTGATAAAAATGTTGCATAATTGAATGTCATAGAAAGATGAATTTATATACACACATGGGTTTCTTTCTTACAATAATAATAATAATAATAATAATAATAATAATAATAATAAATAAATAATCTTGGCATTTAATAAGGAGTTTTTTTTGACCTGGTGGGGACTCCAACCCTCCGGTTACAAGCCAACTTCCCTTCCCACTTGGCCACAGGCTGCCCTCAGTTCCGTCTTACACTAATCCAGCACTGCTGATTCCCTGTATCTGCAGTGATCAGGGTTTTCCCTCCTGTTGCAAAACTCTCATCAGCAAAAAATAAAGGTTCTGCTAATCAATCAGCTATGACCTGCTATGGATTTTCTTTTCTCTGCAACATATACATAATAATAATAACACAGTTTGTTCCCTGTAATGATTGCCTGACAAATCAAGCTCTGCAACCACGGCCAAATATTGACTATCGACTCTCGACTGGCTGCAACACACAAACTAACGTCGAATCACTCACCAAGGTTGTGTATTTTGATGTTTGGCCTAACTGTGTAGTCGGTAGAAGTCTGACTGGAGTCGTCATCTGTCTGGGAGACTGAGAAACAAACCCCACATCCACGACGAGAGAAAGAGAGAGAGAGAAGAAGAGGCAGAGAATACATTCATCGAAAAAAGTCAAGAGTCAGACAGAGACAAAGAGAAAAGAGAAAACGTCCAATTAAAATGACAACACTTGGTAAAAGGTACATTTCAGGCCTCATTAAATTGTGTACAGATACAGCGGAAAACAAAGAAGTAAGTACATGGGGGGAAACCGTGGAGAAATCCTGGACTGTGGACTGAATCCAGGCTTCCATCTGAAGATTGAAATCATTACTCCATTTGCTGTTCGTCTAGACACAGAATTACTTTCTGTCTGCCAAATTATCCATGAATAAATGATGTGTGGGTTCGCTGAAGGGCAAGACGTGTATACATCTCTGTGCTTTTTAAAAAACCAAATAAACCGGGCGACCGTGTGCGACTGTTGGCAGGAAGTTGGCAGCGTGTGACGTGAACATTCGCGTCTCTTTTTTTTTCTCTCTCTTATCTTGTAAACGGTTCAGGAGGAAAATGGCGCGGAAGCAGCAGCGGTTTTTGATGGCACGCCGTAAAAATGACCTCGCTGCAGAGGTTGCGACTGACTAGATGCACACGTAGCCATGCGTGCACACGCACACGCTCATTTTATGGCTAACAAACTTCACACTGTTGAGAAACACACACAAACACACACACAGAAAAGCAAATGGAGGCGTGGTGGATGCTTCGATAGATTAGTCGTGACACTGGCATGGGGGGGTGGGTGTTAAGGTGATGTGTACACAGGGGCTGACACTAGTTTAAGTGTGGGATGTATTAGTGCTGACAAGGTTAGAGGAGTGGGGGAGGCTCTCAGCACCGGGCTCTCTGATCAAAGGCCTGCAGGGGAGAGAGCAGGCTACCAGGGTAAAAATAACACACGATACAGAGCAGCAGGCATCAAGAGGCACAACGACAGAAGAGATAGACAGTGAGGGAGATGGAGGGAGACGTGGTCAAGATAGTGGAGGAAGACAAAGATGGAGAGTGACAGAGAGAGAGACAAGGTGTGCGGAGAGGGAGAGAGAGTCAGATCTTTCAGCTTAATCTGTTTCTTTCTTTCTTTGGATCTTTTGTGTGCGCTCTCACAAGAGCATGTCATTCACAGACAGAGATGGAGCTTTACTGTAATAGCAGTGAGACAGGGAATAACATTAAGCCATCACACTCAAAGCGCTGCTTCGAGGGAAAAAGACGCTATCATCAAACCCTTGCCAAGACAGCACGAGGCAGAAAATCCTCTCTCTGAGACACGACTGTCAGATCTCGTTTTTTTTTCCCTTTCTTTCTCTCTCTCTCTCCTTTTCTCTTTGTCTGTGTTTGTGTGCGTAGATGATACAAAGAGATAGCAGAGAAAAGTGGAGACAAAGTGACACAGAAATAGGGGAAATTGTATCAAATGAGTATCAAATAAGTGTGTGTGTGTGTGTGGGGGGGGGGGGTTATTAGGTCTCACCCGTGGAGCAGCAGACGTAAACCCTCAGTCTCAGGCAGCTGTGACCGTGGTGGTGGGTGGGTGTGGCTGAAACAGACAGACGCACCCAACATGTTAACCTTGTGCCCTCTGCAGGCAACATCGCCCTAAACAGTCAGTCTGTGAAGAGTGAACAGTGAACAGTGAACAGTGCAGCGCTGCAACAGCCTGAATCTGTTAGAAACATCGACACGTACGAGAAGATCCAGTCAGTGTGCATCATTTATCTGCAGAATGAACTGAAATGTTTTTGTTTTTTTTGCAAATTTAGAATTAGCACTTTCACTCTCTCTACACCAGGAGTGAGACTGAACACTTGTCACACTCGGAAGGAGAGAGTGAGCTGAGTGATAATCACTTAATCACTGCGATATACAAATTCACCACTGGATACCGTATATAAACCCTTCACATTGATTTTTTATGAACTATTACATTAACTATACCCTCAGGCTTGTTCTAATCCCTCACAGTAAGTGGCCTTACTTACAGATGTAATAGTACTCCTGGCCCACATTGAACTCGTAGCCCAGTGAGAAGGCGCTGTAGCGCTGGAACTTCTCAGAGAACTTGATGGGCGCATGAGGCGCGTGGGGCCGGTTGCACTCCCAGCGTTTGAAGCCCAGCTGTGGATCGCAGGTGCGGTAGCCGTGGTAGTTGACCATGTAGAGGACGTACTGCTCGGCCACGACGCGCTCCAGTGTCCCTCGCTGGCTGGTGTTGTAGTGTGGGCAGTAGATGTCCAGGTAGTCGTTGACGCTGACCTGCACCGTGTATCCCTCCCTTCGTAGCCTAAAATAAAAACACAGAAAGAGCAGGAGGGATAAAATTAGAGGTGGGTTAAGAAAGTTTATAGGTCACATATTGAGGCTTTAAAAAAAAAACGTGTTGTTGAGTCATTTTTGGTAGTGATATGAAGTAGTATTTCATCATATTGCCTTTAGGTTATACTGAAAAAAAGGACATAAGATACTTTATATTGCACATTCTCATACTCTCTGTATACTGTATGTTTAAACATAGTAATGGAAAAAAGCAGCTAAAATGCTCTGTGTTCTAAGGGTTAATATGATAAGAAATGAACTTAAGTGATGCTCATGCCGTCATAGCTGTTTTCCTTCTATTTTCATCTTTTCTTTGACTTGTACTTATGTTTAACACATCAAATTCATCATTGTATAATTAGTAATGCACTTGATAATCCAACACAATATAATAAAATGATTAAAACTGAACATAACAATTGACACCGATGTTTGTATCGCAACCAAAGTCAATATAAAGCTACGTCACAGCGCTAATATCATCAGCTTCATATAAAACACCACTTTGTTGGCCGAGAGTTGATAACACCCTCCTATTTTCTTACTATTGCTCTTTTCTTTGCCCTCTCTCAGAGGCACACAGTCTCACACACGCCTGCAATGTCCGGGATGATAATCTGCACCTTTGTCTTTCTCCTCTTTGAGTCAGCTACAGGCTCGGTCACTGAGGCGGGAGGAGAGCCTGTCATTGGCGATGTATGCTCTGGCCACAGGGGAAGTGGCCTGCACGGGGTGCAGCATATGAAAGACCACGCTCCCTTGGAAACACACACCACTCTGAGTGTCAGCAGGTAAACTACTACTGTGTGTGTGTGTGTGTGTGTGTGTGTGTGTGATGTACATGATGGCACTTCCAAAACTCTGCATCTATGATGTTATTTTGCATTCCGCCACCACGCTGTGAACTTGACTGTTTTTAATACTTAAGTACATTTATTGTGTTAATTACACCATATGTAATTAGACAAAGTGTAAGTCATTAGAGGTGAGCTGATGAGGTGGGAATGTCCTTGGCTGCATTGAGGCGTAACCTGCACTAACTAGCTGTAAGGACACATTTGCACCAGTAGGTGGAAACATTGCGCTGCATTGTATTTAAAGACCAAACCTCTCGTCTTTCTTGTCTGCACCCATTTATTTTCCCCTTCCCTGCGTGTCTCCTCTTTCTCTTACACACACACACACCTGCCTCTCACTATACACACATTGTGCCAGCACATACTCAGAGCTGTGGACACGCTCTAACACACACACACACCTATACGTTACAATGCGTTACTAGGTCAGGCCTCCAGAGGGATTATTATTCAATTACAAAATGAGGATCAGAAATGTCATAACACTGCTCTCTCTTCCACACTCTCCGTCTTTATCGGCGTGGTGTTACAACTGTTCCCTTTCCTGGATCTCTCTCATCCTTTACTCCCATCCTCCCTTTCATCTCCACCTCCTCTCTTCATTTACACACGCTGAGGCAGATGAATATCAGTTCTCTTAACCGAGATTCTTTTCAGGGCCATCAATCTTATCTATGCTTTCTATCCCCGCTGCTCAGATGTGGGATGACAAGACTTTTTGTCTCGCAGTGTTGCGAGAAGAGACAACACATGCGATGCTTCAAAACCTACACCCCAGCCCGCCCACTTCGCTCTGCATTGGCAAACCGGCTCGCTGCCCCCTCACTGACAGGATCGCAGAGGCATTTACAGAACTCCAGACTGTTCAC